>NC_137786.1:49453413-50090913 GCF_963383645.1 Muscardinus avellanarius | reverse complement strand
TTGTCTTCTATGCACCTTGGAATATACTTCAAGGCTGTTTGGAATGCACATTGAGGTTCCAGATGGAGATGGAGACCAGTCCTGCCTTGGAATACACATCCAGGCTTTGAATTCAATCTCCAGCAGGGTGACCTGTTCTGCACCAGCCCTTTTGCACTGAATTTCCACTACCTAATTACCCAGCAGATCCTTATCTTATCCAGACACTTGCTTAACCTCGTTTTTTTCCACCCAGAGGCTTCTTGTCCAGCGTATTGCATTCTTCCTGGCTGGAAGGGGACCCTGAAATACTGTGGAGGGTGCACACTTCCTGGTTCCAGGGATCCCGGGTGGGCTGCAGAGTCTGGGAGCAGTAGCTCCTGACCAATGGGGGACTTGGTGAGGGGAATCTTGCTAGGGCCTCCAGAGATGTTGCAGAAGTTCTCTGAATTAATTGACCCAGTGCCAATTAGAGTGGAAAAGAAGTTTATTACATCGGTGAGCTGAAGTTAGGATGGTTCCTGAAAAACTCTGACCCTGAGATACACGTGAGCTCTCATTTTATAGAACAAAGGGTGGAAGTAGGCAGGCTGGCTTACAGAAGTTGAAACGTGTCAGTTAATGATTGCAGGAAATTTCTCTGTAAGTTACAACCTAAATGACTTATGATCTTTTCTTCAGTTGATTGCCTACATACATGGCCTTCCATTTTAGTAACTTTTCAACCACAACAACAGATGTGTCAGGGAGTGCATCCATTGAGTCGAGGCCAGGGATGCTATTAAGCATTCTACAGTATATGGGACAGTCCCTACCACAAAGAACTACCTGGCTCAACATGTCATAATGCTGCAGTTGAGAAGCTGCAGTCTCTGCCCCCGACCTTGCTTACCATGTTATCTCCACTGTCCTTGATATTTGGTAGGGCATGGTACCTTACTTTGGTTTCCTTCTTTAAGAATGTGTTGGTGGTTTTTGGTCATTTGCATTTCTATATAAATTTTAGTCTCAGTTTACCATGTTTCATGAGAATTTTTTTGGTATTTTAGTTGGAATCTCATTGTAATTGCAGATCTTCCTGGGGAAATTGACATTTTATGGTATTGAATCTTTTTATTTACCAATATGATATATCTGTCAGTTTCTTCTGTCATGTCTTATACAAATTTTATATTTATGTATTTACTAAAGGGCTTAAAAATCTTTTGTTCAAGATGATTTGCTTATTTGGCCAGTTAGTCATGAGGCATTTATTGTTTTCCTTTCCTGGAATTTAATTTCTTCTTGTGAAAAATGTGATATTTAAACTAGATAATCTCTAACAAGCTTTCCATCCCAAGACTACATAATAGAAATGTTAGGACTAAAATGAAAACTTTTCAATGCACAAAATTGCCCACTGGAAGGACCTCATCTACCGTTTTTCTTTTTTTGGTACTTTGATTGAATTTAGGGACATTCTACCCCTGTGCTATACCCAAAGACCTTTTAATTTTTTTTTTTTTTTTTTTGGTGGTACTGGGGTTCTTGGAAGCCCTTCTACCTCTGAGCTAAACTCCCAGACCTATTTTATACTTTTTTATTTGGAAATGGTCTCTTCAGCCAGTGCGGCTGGCTTCAAACCTGCGCTATCCTCCTGTCTCCGCCTCCCAAGAGTGGGGATAACAAGCGTGCGCCACCACGCCTGGCTCCTTTTAAAATTTTGAAACAGGATCTTACTACGTTGCTGAGGGTTTCCCTAAGTTGTGGAGACTGGCAACTCATGCTCCTCCTGTCTCAGCTTTCCAAGTACTGGGATTACAGGCATGTGCCACTATGCCCATCTCCTCTTGCATTTTGTCTTGGGCAGGGTTGACAGACTGCTGTGGAAATAGATAGCATGCCTGCTATTGATAACTGCAAATGTTACTCATGGCAAAGATCCCATCTTCTCAGGTTGGTTGCAAAAGTTATTCCTTGGCACCTCTTCAATCATAGTTCTGAATGTAAGAAATTCTTCTTTGGTCTTTGGAAGATAAGACTTGTTTCTGGGTGTGAAGATATAAGAAACACATTTTTGAACTTAGGGGAAATTTTATGTATTATCCAATATAATTCTTTCATTGATATATGGATAAATTATGATTTAGAGAGACTTTTACTTTCCAAAAGACACACAGATAGTTCATTAGAAATCCAACCTGGAACTCAGGTCCAAAAATATTTACACCATAGTTAGGAATTAGAGTTGAGGTCAGTGTGCATTTGTGGTAGGATAGGGGTAGGGATTGGTTTAATTTTTAATGGACTGAGAGATGAGTAGTCTGTGAACTCCTGGAATAACATGCAGTATCGTGTGTGCGCGCACGCGTGTGCACGTGTGTGGAGACCTGAATGCTTCAGTGTGGCTGGAAATAGGACTTCTGTCTTAATCATTGGCTTTTAAGAAGTCAGAATTGCCTGTGTTTACTTACAAAGTGTGATACTTTCGGCTTTTATAGATTCATGTAGTTTATATTGTAGACTCTTTTGGAAACATTGCCTTGGTAACTTGACTACCAAAAATTTAAGCTTTCAATTTATCTTTAACTTGGTTAATGATTTCCAGACCTTACTGTTTTTTTTTTTAACTAAAAAATACAGTTATCGGATGAACTTCTCAGAGAAGAAGCTCAGCTTTTCTCAATAGTCATCCCTGTCAAGTTTCTTGAAACTGTTAGTTGCTTTTATTATTTGCGATTTTCTGGATTCACCTTGGTATTAGCTTTCCTTGAAAATTATAGACATTTTAGAATTTTTGTTTCTATATTTGTCTTAAGAGTAGATGTTTAGTTATTTGTATACTTCTCCACGGATATCATGGATAATATTTAAGTCTGCATTTTGGCTTATTTTATTTTATTTTTTTTGCAGTACTGGGGATGGAACCCAGAAGCATTCCACCTCTGAGCTACACCCTCATCCCTATTTTTTAGTCTTTATTTTTAAACAGTGTCCCACTGACTTGCAAAGGGCCTCACTAAGTAGTGAGGCTGTCTGCGAACCCAGATCCTCCTGTCTCAGCCCCCCCAAATGCTGGGATTACAAGCCTGCATCACCACGCCCGGCTTTGGTTTAAATTTGAAAGGGTAAAAATAAATGCCAGCAACCTACTGACTTCTATGTGAAAATAAAACCCATAGTTCTTTCACTGTTTTTGCAATATTTTTCTTTTCTTCCTTTAACTGGTAATTGAACTTAGGGCCTTGCCTTTTCTATGCAAGTACTCTACCACTGATCTGTATTCCAGCCATGCAGTACATTGTAATCTATCCTTTTCCTACAAGCTCTCCAAAAATATATATACTTAGTTTTGGTTCTTTAGTAGTAGATAGGGTGTAAACCATTGGAATTTATGTGAGTTTCTATGTGCTTGTTAGCAAGTGCTACTAAGTGCAGGAAGGGTTAGGAATAGGTAAGGTGTGTAGAAGGCAGAAAAAGGATACTGGGCAGCTTTCTAGCTTCTTCAAGATGAATTTCTAGACTGAAGTTTTAATCTCAAGGCAAAGGGGTTAGATATTCAAAGGAAGGAGGATTAATTTTTATTAGAAATAATTATAAAAGTTATTAGGCCAAGTGAATTTTTGTTTTAATGTATTCTTCTTTAGCAAGTATTACGGAAGATTTTTCTGTTTATTTATTAACATCTAATAAGTTTTGGCTGTTGTTATACAGCAGTAAGAATATCAAGTGGGGGCCTAGTATGACATTATGAACATCTTTATAGAAATCATGATAAGAGAACAAGTTTTATCTGTTTATTTTTAGAATATGTCAAATATTTGACAACGAGTTTTCTGAATAAATGTTATTTATCTAAATGTTATTTGATGCTGGGTGTGGTGGCGCACGCTTGTAATCCCCGCGCTTGGGAGCCGGAGACAGGAAGATCACACTGGTCAGAAGCCAGTCTCTCTCTGGCTTAAGAGACCCTGTTTCCAAATTTAAAAAGTATAAAATAGGTCTAGGAGTGTAGCCCGGAGGTAGAAGGGTTTCCAGGAACCCCAGTACCACCAAAAATAAAAAATAAAAAATATAAAAAAATAAATAAAATAAAATAAAATAAGTAAAAATAAATAAATGTTATTTGATGGGGACAATGAATTGATATCTTACAAAATCATAGTATTGTTCAGTACAATTACCCATGTGTAATAATTTGATAAAGTTGAAGCTAATTTATCTGGAATTTGGAATTCTTGTGTGCATTCTCAAGGACAAAAGATTTGGGGACGATTAGTAAAATACCTGGGTCTCCCACTGGCTACAGTAATAGAACATTTCTTCTTGGCTTTTAGATTTCCTCCTTCTTCACCCCTGAAACCATATCCAAAGAAGCCCCCATACCCAAAGGATGTTATTAAATTTCCAGAATGGAATGATCCTCCACCAGGCACTTCACAAGAGAACATCCCAGTGAGGCCACTTGTGCTGGTAAGTGCTGCGTCCTAATGACAGGGCCATAGCTGGAGCTATGCTAACCCATAGCCTTGGTTCCTTTCTTTCTCTTGGTCCTTATAAACCATTAGTTGAAAGTACAATAAGGCAATTTTATACCTGTCAAGAGCTGAGAGACCAGTTAACAAAGAAAGATTGATTAGACTTTTTCACTCTTGCTCATTGACAATTTGACAGAATATCTGGTAGCTGTTTTCTTATGCTCAGTCAGAGCAGATTTCTGTTTAAACTCTTGTAATCCTTTTTCTTATCTAAGACTTAACCTACCACCCCTTATCTTCTGCTGAACTTTATTATAGTCATTTCCAGTTAAAAGTGAGAAGGGTCAGACATGGTTTATTGTGGGGTGACTCCTGGTACAATATATGAAGAAAGATTCTTCTAGTCTTAGAAAACCTCAGCTGATTGTGGAATAGAGTCCCTCTTTTTTTGGCATTTGTTTTCCTTAAAATATCCCCAGTAGAAGACTACCAAGATTTGGATAATGATAAAAATAAGATAGGGAGAAAGACTTTGATACAACAGTTTGAAAGAAAATTTGCTAAAACTAATGCTAAAAATTAGTCTGTAAGACTAGACATCTAAAACAGTTTTGTTTGTAAAGATATAATGAAACTATTTTAGGCATGGTAATTAGAAGAAACAAACAAAAAATGTTTCCTAAAGAGGAAATTATATTATACCTCAGTTTGGAGAAGCTAGTTAAGAAGCTTAGATTTTATCAAAATGATTCAAAGAAAAGAGTGCCTGCCACCAGTGACGACAGGGAGCATTCCATCAGGCCTTTGCAGATGTTTTGTGGATGGTTATGAGTTGGTTTAAATTTGATGATAGAATAGAGATGACTTTGAACGTGAGAGGGGCAGGCAGTTGTACTTGGAAATCCCAAATCTATATATTCAAAAAGATTTATTGAGGGTCCCTGCATGCGAGGCATCATGCAAGGTTCTACAGAGGCAGTAATGTATGACTTTTTTTTTTTTTTTTTATTCTGAAAGGGCCCATAGTTCAGTGGAGCACACAATACAAAATAAACTCTGAGAAACAAAGCTATTTTTTATATTTATATTTATATTAGTTAATGAAGAATTATACAAATAATATTTTTAAAATATAAACCCTAAAAATTATTAAATAGAATATCTATGCAGAAACCCTGTCATATTAAAGTCGGCTTTTATAATAATTATACTTAAAGTTGTATATAAATGCCTTTGGGCTCTGTTCTGAGAAATGCACATTTTCAAATAGTACAATTCATTTTTCCAAGGCATAACAGGCTTTTTTTTTTTTGCCATTACAAATTTTTTTTAAAATTTTTTATTGGTGCACTGTATTCATACATCATAGTGGGATACAAACTTTTGTAGACATACATGCACACATCGCCCAGTCAGCCCCCACCCGATCCCCACCCCATTCTCTCCCATCCCTCCCTCCCATGCTTGGCTTAGTGGTTGACATCTAGTATTATAGCAATTTATCCAAACTTAAAAATGATAATCTCACATAACAGTTTCATTTGTCTGATACCAAGCTTTTGATGACTTAAAGATAACATTTCAATATTTCTTTTTACTTTCTTTCTTACCAGAGAATACTTTTTTTCTATTTTTTTTTGTGAAACTATCATATATTTATATATTTATTTTTCAGAAAAAAAAAATCTATCCTAATATGGAATGTGGACTCTAGATACCCACAACGATCTTGAAAAAGAACAAAGTTAAAAGATATATATTTTCTGATTTCAAACCATATAAAGCTACAATAATTGAAACAGTGTAGTACTGTTCTAAAGGCAGATATATAAACCATTGGAGATAAATACAAGCCAAGAGCTGAACTCTTCCCTATATTTTCAAGTTATTTTTGACAAGGTTTCCACGAACATTTGGTGGTGGAAATAATAATCTTTTAACTAAATATTGTTGAAAAATAATAATTACATGGAAAAGAATAAAATTGGCCCCTTACCTAATCCCATATACAAATATTAACTCAAAATAGATAAAAGACCTAAATATAAATCTTAAGACTATAAACTTTTAGGAGAAAATCTGGGTCATAAAACCTCACAACATTGAAATTGGCAGTGATTTCTTGGATATGATTTCAATGGCATAGGCAACAGAAGAGTATACAAACTCCCTAAAAAAAAAAAAAAAAAAAAAAAAAAAAAAATATATATATATATATATATATATATATATATATATATATATATATATAGTATATCCAAAGACAATGTAAACAGAGTTAACAGTTACTAATAGAATGGGATAAAATATTTCCAAATGCTATATCTGAAGGTATATTAATATTCCAACTAGAAATCCTAAAAATTAGCAACAATAAAGGCAAACAATACCATTTAGAGATAGGTAAAAGACTAACATAAGTGATGAATCTCCACAGATAACCAATCTTAGTTGTCTGTTGGATGGAAACTCTTGTTTCTCTGGTTCTGGTGTGTGTTACCTATTTCTTCTTTGTAGATAATCTCTTTGAGTATTTTCTCTAGTGCTGGTTTTAAAGACATAAATTCCTTCAGTTTCTGTTTGTCGTGGAAGCTTCTTATTTCTCCATCTAATTTGATAGAAAGTTTTTCTGGGTAGGAAATTTTTGGCTAGAAGTTGTTTTCTTTCAGAGTTTGGAATATGTTAGTCCAAGCCCTTCTGGCTCTCATGACTTGTTTTGGGAAGTCTGGAGTGATTCTAATTGGTTTGCCTCTGAATGTCACTTGGCCCTTTGTTTTTGTTGCCTTTAAGATTCTCTGCTTGGCTTCCACATTGGTCATTTTGACAATTATGTGGCGTGGGGATCCTCTTCTCCGATCCTGTCTAAAGGGTGTTCTATAAGTTTCCTGGACCTGTGTATCGACCTCTTGCTCTATGTTTGGAAAATTTTCATCTATTACTTCCTTGAAGAGATTGTTGATCCCTTTGGTATCACTTTCTTTTCCCTCCTCTATTCCAATTATTCTTAGGTTAGCTCTCTTAAAATGGGCCCATATTTCTTCAATATCAGATTCCTGCTGTCGGATTTTTTTTTCTAGATTAGAAACTATACGTTCATTTTTGGAATGATCATCTTCTTTTTTTTAAATTAATTTATTTTATTTTTTATTGGTGCGCTGTATTCATACATCATAATGGTATAATGAAAATACTTTTGTAGACATACATGCACAGATTGCCCAGTTAGCCCCTACCTGATCCCCACCCCGTTCCCTACCCATCCCTCCTTCCCATGCTTGGCTTAGTGGTTGACATCTAGTTTTATAGCAATTTATCCAATATTAATGATGATAATCTCACAAAACAGTTTCATTTGTCTGATACCAAGCTTGTGATGACTAAAGATAACAGTTCAATATTTCTTTTTGCTTTCTTTCTTACCAGAGAATATTTTTTTCTTTTCTTTTTTTTTTGTAGGTGAAGCTATCATACATTTATTTATTTATTTTTCAGAAAAAATCTATTCTGATATGGAATATGGACTCTAGATACCCAAATCAATCTCAAAGAAGAACAAAGCTAGAAGATGTATATTTTCTGATTTCAAACCATATAAAGCTACAATAATTGAAACAGTGTAGTACTGTTCTAAAGGCAGATATATAAACCATTGGAGATAAATACAAGCCTAGAGATAAATTCTTCCATATATTGTCAAGTTATATTTGACAAGGTTTCCACGAACATTTGGTGGTGGAAATATTAATCTTTTAACTAAATATTGTTAAAAAATAATAATTACATGGAAAAGAATAAAATTGGACCCATACCTAACATATTTACAAATATTAACTCAAAATAGATAAAAGACCTAAGTACAAATCTTAATACTATAAACTTTTAGAAGAAAATCTGGGTCATAGAACCTCACAACATTGAAATTGGCAGTGATTTCTTGGATATGATTTCAATGGCGCAGGCAACAAAAGGGTAAATAAACTCCCTAAAAAAAAAAAATATTGTATATCCAAAGACAATGTAAACAGAGTTAAAAGTTACTGATAGAATGGGAGAAAATATTTCCAAATACTATATCTGAAGGTATATTAATATTCCAACTAGAAATCCTAAAAATTAGCAACAATAAAAGCAAACAATACAATTTAGAGATAGGTAAAAGACTAACATAAATAACGAATCTCCACAGATAACCAATCTTAGTTGTCTGTTAGATGGAAAATCTTGTTTCTCTGGTTCTGGTGTGTGTTACCTATTTCTTCTTTGTAGTTAATCTCTTTGAGTATTTTCTCTAGTGCTGGTTTTGAAGACATAAATTCCTTCAGTTTCTGTTTGTCGTGGAAGCTTCTTATTTCTCCATCTAATTTGATAGAAAGTTTTTCTGGGTAGGAAATTTTTGGCTAGAAGTTGTTTTCTTTCAGAGTTTGGAATATGTTACTCCAAGCCCTTCTGGCTCTCATGACTTGGTTTGGGAATTCTGGAGTGATTCTAATTGGTTTGCCTCTGAATGTCACTTGGCCCTTTGTTTTTGTTGCCTTTAAGATTCTCTGCTTGGCTTCCACATTGGTCATTTTGACAATTATGGTGCGTGGGTATCCTCTTCTCTGATTCTATCTAACGGGAGTTCTATAAGTTTCCTGGATCTGTGTATTGACCTCTTGCTCTATGTTTAGAAAATTTTCATCTATTACTTCCTTGAAGAGATTGTTGATCCCTTTGGTTTCACCTTCTTTTCTCTCCTCTATTCCAATTATTCTTAGGTTAGCTCTCTTAAAATGGGCCCATATTTCTTCAATGTCAGATTCCTGCTGTCGGATTTTTTTTTCTAAATTAGAAAGTATGCGTTCATTTTTTGAATGATCATCTTCTAGGAGCGAGATTCTATTCTCCATGTGGTCTAATCGGTTGTTTGTACTTTGAATTGAGGCCTTAACTTCATTAATTGCATCCTTTATCTGTCTTTGGCTCTCTCTGAATTCTTTTCGAAACACCTCTATTATTTCTACAGTTATTTTCCTGATTTGATCTTCTATAAATCTCTGCATTTCTGTTTTATCAGGTTCTGATGTTGTGGGGTTGTCGGCATTCATTGCTCCATTGTTATTCCTCTTTCCCATGATTTCGGAAGTTTGTGCCTTCTCTGGGTTCTTCCCTGGGTCACTACAATTTCATTTAAGGTCCTGTGGATCTCGAGACTATGGTATCTCAGTTCCCACTACTCCTCTACTGGGTTGTATCGCAGAGTCTCAGACCCAGGGAGTCAATCGAGGCTGCTTTAGACCATGGGGGGGTGCCAGGTTGGGCGTTCTCCTATGGTGTAATATCTCTGCCACCACCACTCCCCCACTGGGTCAAGTCCCAGGGAGTACAGTACTGGGATTTCTCCTCTAGGGTCCCCAATTTGACTCACTGTTGAGTGTGCAGATGGAGCTGTCGTGGACTCGGTGAATTTGCTGCTGCCGCCGGTGGTAGCAATATGGCGCCGCTGCTGAGCCCTTGGCCATGAGGCTGGCTTATTTCTCCTTGGTTTTGAGTTCCACTCTGGGTCCCTGCAGGGTGCAGTGAGCCCAGCCTCTGGGAGATTTAGATGCTGCCTGCGCAGAGAAATCTGCCGAATCCCGCCCGGCTGTTCTGCAGCGGCTCACCTCGGCTCGCTGTCCGCCACTCCTCTCTGGAGCTTGGTAGGCTGTTGAGTGAGTTGGTCTGGTGCTGTCCGGTGAACTCGCCGCTGCCGCCAGCAGTAAGGCACTGCTGCCGCGTTCTCGGGCGCGAGGCCGGTGTATCTCCTTTCTGGTTTCTGAGCTCCGTTATGAGTTCCCTTCCTCTCTGCAAGGCAAAATGGAGCCCGCCGCTTCACGCCGTGGCTCCGGCTGCAGCACTGCAGTCTGTTTTCTGGTGTCTTGTTTTTCCAGCCCTCTTTTTCTCTGTCCCTTAAAATTACATTTTTTGTTTCTCTGCTGATGGTGTTTTCTGGCTATGAAAGGCGCTGATTTTGTGGTAATAGAGATTGGTTGTTAGCGGGGCTTGTAAGCCCCGTTTTGCTCCATCGCCATCTTCCTGGAAGTCCTCGTAATGATCATCTTCTAAGAGCGAAATTCTGTTCTCCATGTGGTCTAATCGGTTTTTTGTGCTTTGAATTGAGGCCTTTACTTCATTAATTGCATCCTTTATCTTTCTTTGGCTCTCTCTGAGTTCTTTTCGAAGCACCTCTATTATTTCTACAGTTATTTTCCTGATTTGATCTTCTAGAAATCTCTGATTTTCTGTTTTATCGGGTTCTGATGTTGTGGGGTTGTGGGCATTCATTGCTCCAGTATTATTCCTCTTTCCCATGATTTTGGAAGTTTGTGCCTTCTCTGGGTTCTTCCCTTGGGTCACTATGACTTCACTTAAGGTGTTCTGGATCTCGAGTCAGTAGTATCTCAGACCCCACTACTCCTTTACTGGGTTGTATCACAGAGTCTCCGACCCAGAGAGTAGATAGAGGCTGCTTTAGACTGTGGGGGGTGCCAGGTTGCACGTTCTCCTATGGTGTGATATCTCTGCTACCACCACTCCCCCACTGGGTCAAGTCCCAGGGAGTACAGTACTGGGATTTCTCCTCTGTGGCCCGCAATTTTACTCACTGTTCTTGAGTACGCAGATGTAGCCGTACTGGACTTGGTGAATTCGCTGCTGCTGCCGACGGTGGCAATATGGCGCCCCTATTATGCCCTCGGCCGTGAGGCTGGCGTATTTTTTCTTGGTTTTGATTTCCACTCTGAATCCCTGCAGCATGTGCTGAGCTCAGCCACTGGGAGCTTTAGATGTTCCTTCGCCGAGAAATCCCGCCTGGCTGTTCCGAAGCGGCTCACCTCGGCTTGCTGTAGCCTTTCGGTGAAATCGCCGCTGCCGCTGGCAGTATAGCGCTGCTGCCGCGTCCTCGGGTGTGAGGCCGGTGTATCTCCTCTGTGGCTCTGAGCTCTGTTCTCAGTCTGCTTTCTCTCTGGAGCCTGGTGATTTTTTTGTTTCTCTGGTGATGGTGTTTTCTGGCTATGAAAGGCGCTGATTTTGTGGTAATGGAGATTGGTTGTTAGCGGGGCTCTTAAGCCCCGCTTTTCTTGGTCGCCATCTTCCCGGAAGTCTCGAAACAAAGCTATTTGATGATGATTTACTTTTTTTTTTTTTTTTTTTGCTGTACCAGGGATGGAAACCAAGGGCATTCTACCTCCGAGCTACACCCCCAGCCCTATTTTTTTTTTTTTTTGAGCCTTTTTATGTTTGAAACAGGCTGTCTACAAACTGTGATCCTCCTCTCTCTGCTTCCCAAAGGCTGGGATTACAACTGTGCACCACCACGACAGGCTGATGATGATTTACTTCTAATGAGTAGTACTTTGTTACTGTATAATTGATAGTTCTTGTTCTAGAGAAAATTAAAATGTATGCTCTGAGAGATCATGTACATTTTTGTAATATTTGTATTCACTTAATATGGCTCTCTTTGGAGAGTTGTTATTTAATAGAGCTTTTTTTCATTATAAAGCCACCCGCTACTGTTTACTGTTGATTCAAGGTGAAATCCAACATGAAATTAATGTACTTTTATGTGATTGATAATGATTTTCCTTTTCTGTTCTACCTGGCTCTTGAAGTTATAATATTTCTGGTGTCTCTACTAGGAGAACCAAGTCTTCATTAGCATATTTTAATCCACTGTGTGGGGCTTTGCACCAAAGATAGAAGCTTCTCTTATTTATTTATTTTTATTTATTTATTTTTTTTGTGGTACTGAGGTTTAAACCCAGGGCTATACCTCCATTCAACCTTTGAGCTAAATCCCCAGTTCTATTTTACTATTTATTTATTTATTTATTTATTTACTTTTTGGGGTTGCTGGGGATGGAACCCAGGGTCATTCTACCTCTGACCTATACTTCCAGCCCTATTTTTTATTCTTTATTTTGAAACAGGGTCTCACTAGTTTCTAAGTAATAGATGAGGCTGGCCATGAACTGTGATCCTCCCGTCTCAGCCTCCCAAATGCTGGAATTATAAGCATGCACCACCACGCCTGGCTACTTTTTTTTTTTTAAAAAGGGTCTCGCTAAATTGTTGAGGGCCTCACTAAGTTTCTGGGGCTGGCCTGGAACCTGCAATTCTCCTGTCTCAGCTTCCAAGTGAGTCCTTGGATTACAGGTGTGTTCTGTCATTCCCTGCTAGCAACTTCTGTTCCTAGTTTCATATATATTTTTTAATTAATTTTTTAATGGGTGCTTGTATTTATATGTAATAGTGGGGTAAAAATCCTGTGTGGGCATAAATGCACACATCACCCAGCCAGCCCCCACCTGTCTCCACCTCACTTCCTCCCCATCCCTTTCTCCCATTATTGGTTTAGTGGTTGACTTCCATATGAATAAGTACATTCATGCACTTTAAAGCATTTCCTTCTCCCCACCTCCCATCTCCACAGTTAGGTTGTCTTATTTGCTCCTCTATAGGATCTCTTTTCATATTTTAGGGGGGCCCTAAAGCAGTATCTCAGAGTCCCAGATTTTTGAACCCCTTTGCCCCTAAAAATGAGTTTCTTCCCTGGACATCTGTATTTCTTTTTCTTTTTCTTTTCATGTAACTTTTGTCCTGTCTTTGCTTGTACTTCCGCTTATGTGTAGGGGTAGGGGCTAGAGCCACCTGCTTGTCGTATTTAATTCCACTGAAGTTTGGGCTCCTGCTTGAGGATGGTTCCAAAAAAATGGCAGAGCAAGATCCGCCTCTTCAGTGGGGAAATACTAGAATGATGAGGCTGTCAAGAAAGCATCTTAAAAAAACAAAACAAAAAACCCAAGACTCAGCTCATCATTTCTACTGTGTTACTTTGTCTCTTCCTGATCTCTGCCTTCTTTGTGTGTATTGTTTTTAATTTTTGGTTTGTCTTATCTTACTTAGCTATAAAACAAAATGGAAGAAAATAGGCAAAGACAATTATTTGTTGTGTTTGCTGAGGGCAAACTAATATTATAATATGAAGGTTAAGAGTGTGGGTTCTGGAGTCAGACTGCTAGGTTTGAATCTTGGCTTCTCCAGTTATTAGTTTTGAACTTGTTTCTAGGTATCATCCATTGTACTTGTAAATTTCCTTATCAGTGAAAGTAAGATAATAGTGCCCTGCAGGTAGGGTTGCTGTGAGAATCTAGGGAGTTTGTATTTTTAAAGTGCTTAGAACAGGCTCTCAGTAACTATTGCTATTATTAATTTATTTCATAGAATTGTTTATAGTCAGAGAAAGAAGAAAATGAATTACCCATAATATCATTTAGAGAGAATTACTGTTATTAACATTTTTATTATTTATCCTTTTTCCTATGCATGTTTTTAACACAAAAATGAGTTCATGCTGGGATGTTTTATAGTCTATGTTATTCATTTAGAACAGTGTACTATGCTAATTTTTTCATGCTATTAAATATCTGACATTATTTTTAGAGTCTGCATCATGTCTAATGTAAAAGTGATATATTTTACTCATCTAGTTCTGTACTATTAGGTATATATATTACTAGTTTTTCAACATATAAATGTGGTAATACATATATATATATATATATGTGTATATTCAGATATATTCATGAGCATTTTTTTTTTTTTTTTTTGCAGTACTGGGGATGGAACCCAGGGGCATTCTACCTTTGAGCTACACCCTCAGCCCTATTTTTTATTCTTTATTTTGAAACAGGGTCTCACTGAGTTGCAAAGAGCCTCACTAAGTTCACTGTCCGTGAACCGCAATCCTCCAGTCTCAGCCTCCCAAAGCTGGGATTACAAGTGTGGGCCACCACGCCCGGCATGAGCATTTTTTTAAGGAAACATTTGGAAATGGCCTTGCTAGGCAAGTACAACCTATGTGTCTGCCTTCTAAAACAAATATCTGGTTTTTTTTTTGTTTTTTTTTGTTTTTGGTTTTTTTTGGTGGTACTGGGGGTCCTGGAAGCCCTTCTACCTCCAGGCTATACTCCCAGACCTAATTTTACATTTTTATTTGGAAACAGGGTCTCCTAAGCCAGCACGTGCGGCTGAGTTCGAACCTGCGGGATCCTCCTGTCTCTGTCTCCCAAGCGCGGGGATTACAAGTGTGCGCCACCACACCTGGCTCCAAATATCTGTTTTAGATAATTAAAAATTCACACAACTGTGCAGTTTTTGAATTTCTTTTGCAATTTAGTAATATAAAAAGAAAAGCACCATTAAAGATCTTCCCTGTTCTTTCTTCTCAATACGAATTTTCTATAATGTTACTTTTGCAAGAAACTATTATAAAAACTCTTTACAAATGACTTTCTGTAGGTATCGTCTTTCAAGGTAAACATCCTTTGATTTGTAAAGGAAAGCTTGATAACTTGTCTACTAGCCTAGATGTGAGACAGGAGCTGCGAAGGGTAGCGAGGTGGTCCAGCGAGTGTGACTTGGGGCAAGTTACTTAGCTCTCTAAGCTCTAGTTTCCTTCACTGGAGGTTTTCTTTCCATCATGTCTTGTGATCCTCAGCTGCCCCTGTAGAGCTCTTGTTTTTCCACTTTTTGCAGATGACTAGTTCTGAGTTGCTTTCCAATATTGTGCGTAGTTGATATTTGCTTATAAGAAATAGAGAATTCTTGAAAGTAACACACTTAGTTTTATTTTAAACAATCAATTTAGATAGTGTGTGAATTTGAATAGGTATTCCTCAATTTAATTTTAAACTAAAAAAATTTTAGTGAACAACATGTGGTGGCATATGCCTCTAGTCTCAGCTATTTTAGAGACTGAGGTAGGAGGATCTCTTGAGCCCAGAGGATCCAGACCAGCTTGAGCAATGTAGCAAGACCCTTTTTTCTTTTTTTTTTTTTTTTTTGCGAGTCGGGATGGAAACCAGGGCCATCCGATTTCCAAGCTACACCCCTGCCCTGTTTTTTAAAATTCATTTTGAAACAGGGTCTCACTAAGTTGCAGAGGGCCTCACTAAGTAGCTGAGGCTGTCTGCAACCCATGATCCTCCCGTCTCAGCTTCCCGAATGCTGGGATTACAGGCGTGCGCCACCACCCCTGGCTGTAAGACCCCTTCTTAAAAAAAAAAAGCTTTTCACTGCTGGGTCGCTGACTAGTTAGAATTCCCACAGGGAATGTTAGCTAGATAATGAATCCCATGCTTAATGCCATAGCTCTTTTGTAATTCATGAACATTGATTTTTTTAAAATTTATTTTATTGGTGCACTGTATTCATACATCATAGTGGGATACAAACTTTTGTAGACATACATGCACACATCGCCCAGTCAGCCCCCACCCGATCCCCACCCCATTCTCTCCCCATCCCTCCTTCCCATGCTTGGCTTAGTGGTTGACATCTAGTATTATAGCAATTTATCCATAATTAAAAATGATAATCTCACATAATAGTTTCATTTGTCTGATACCAAGCTTTTGATGACTTAAAGATAACATTTCAATATTTTTTTTTACTTTCTTACCAGAGAATATTTTTTTCTATTTTTTTTGGTGAAACTATCATATATTTATATATTTATTTTTCAGAAAAAAACTCTATCCTAATATGGAATATGGACTCTAGATACCCACAACTATCTTGAAAAAGAACAAAGCTAGAAGATATATATTTTATGATTTCAAACCATATAAAGCTACAATAATTGAAACAGTGTAGTACTGTTCTAAAGGCAGATATATAAACCATTGGAGTTAAATACAAGCCTAGAGCTAAATTCTTCCCTATATTGTCAAGTTATTTTTGACAAGGTTTCCATGAACATTTGGTGGTGGAAATAATAATCTTTTAACTAAATATTGTTGAAAAATGGTGTTTTCTGGCTATGAAAGGCGCTGATTTTGTGATAATGGAGATTGGTTGTTAGCGAGGCTCTTAAGCCCCGCTTTTCTCGGTCGCCATCTTCCCGGAAGTCCATGAACATTGATTTGTAATACGGCCTAATTTTAAGAGTCATTCTTCTCTGAGGTCCATGAAAAAAAAAGTTAGTTTATGATAGTATTCTAATTATTTTAATCTAATCAAAGACATTTTTAATAAAAATCATACCAGCTTATATTGAAATATTTATTTTCATGCTTACTCTCCCGTCTTTCCCCCCCTTTTTCTTACTCTCCCTCATCCTAGAATTCTGAGATGTGGTTCAAACGTCACAGCATTGCTATTGGAGAGGTGCCGGCTTGCCGTCTCATCCACCGCAGACAGCTGACAGAGGCCAATGTCGAGGAGATATGGAAGTCTATGACATTATCATAGTAAGTACTTTTGATTCAGTGAGAAAGTTTAGTGACTTTTTTCTATTATACATCTTTGCTTCTCTCTGCACACTTAATTTTCTGAAATTATATATTAATATCTCATTTACATAATTTCCATCTATTCTGCTTAGCAAACATAATCTAACCAAATTCCAGGAATTTTCTATCGTTATATAAGTAATAGTTAAAAATAGAAGTTTAGAAAGTTTTAAACTTTCTAGCAACCCTGAAATCTTAAGCTTAATAAACACATAATGAAAAAGTTGGTCTCAAATATTTGAGACACTTTTGGTATGATTAAGGTTAATAGCCTTACAACAATTTTTTTCTCAAAAGACTGTAGTAGTACCAGTTTCTCATTAGACAAGTTAGTTTTGCTTTTTATTCTATTTTTACTTATAAAATTATCTTTTTTCAATTCAATGTATTATATTATTTTTATTTTATTGTTACATTGAATTATACATCGTAATAAAGTATAGAATGATAAGAATATACATTTTGTATATGCACGTAACACTTGATGTTAAATCATTGAAGAAGTATGCTAATTATAAAATGATATCTTTTAAGTTTATTATATCATATTAGATTTTTTTTTTATATAGCAGGTACTGGGGATTGAACCCATGGGCATTCTATCTCTGAGCTATACCCCCAGCCTTTTTGTTTTTTTGCTTTGAAACAGAGTCTCACTAGGTTGCTGAGAGTGTTGCTAAATTGTTGAGGTTGTTTTTGAAACTGCAATCTCCTGTTTCAATCCCAAGTACTGATATTACAGGCATATACCACCATGCCTGGCTTTCATATTACATTTCGAATCATTTTGCCTATGGAATTGAGTGAAATGCATGAAAATTATTCATCTTAAAGATTTACCTTTTGCAGTATCAGGGTTTTAGGTAAATAATGATTTTTTTAAAAAACTAATTATTATTTATATTTTTAGTTTACAGAAAATCCTTGGCCTGGATTCCTTAGAAGAAGTTTTAGACATCAAACTTATCAACTCCAAGTTCATTATCCATAATGTATACAGCGTTAGCAAGCAGGGAGTTGTTATCCTTGATGACAAGTCAAGTAAGTGCATGAAACTCATTTATTATTGGTTGATCCAACACATTGTCTTGCAAGTCCCTCAGCTTCTATTTCCCCTAAGTCCTAAATAAATATACCCCACATTATGTATCTCCTCTCACTTTAAGTATTTGGATTAAGAAAATGTCACAGAAAGATGAGTACCTGAGAGAAAGCTTTAGCAAAGTGGTTCTATTTTATCCCTACAAAAATACCTTGAAAAGTACATGTTTGAGATCTCACCAAAGGCTTGAATCAGTTTTCAGATGGGTGGAGCCTGATTCTAGTTAGGTTTCTGTCTCACCTTGTTTTTTTGTTGTTTTTTTTTGCGGGTCTGGGGATGGAACCCAGGGGCATTCGACCTCTGAGCTACAGTCCCAGCCCTATTTTTTATTCTTTATTTTGAAACCAGGTCTCACTGAGTTGCAGAGGGCCTCACTAAGTAGCTGAGGCTGTCTGTGAATTGTGATCCTCCGGTCTCAGCCTCCTGAATGCTATGTCTCACCTTTTATGATATGTCTCTGTGTAAGATTTTCTGATTTTCTGGAGAGTTTAACTTGTGTTTTTCTTTTTTGAGTAAGGGAGCTTTTTTTTTTTTTTTTTTTGGTGGTACTGGGGTTCCTGGAAGCCCTTCTACCTCCAGTATACACTCCCACGGGCTACACTCCCAGACCTATTTTTTTTTTTTTTAACATTTTTATGTAGAAACAGAGTCTCTTAAGCCAGGGAGGCTGGCTCCAAACCAGTGCGATCCTCCTGTCTCCGCCTCCCAAGCGCGGGGATTACAAGCGTGCGCCACCACTCCCGGCGTGAGTAAGGGAGCTTTTTAAATGTTGAAGTTGCTTTTAATTTTTTATCCTTTTTTTTTTTGAAGCCAGTTTGCAAATCAGGGAAACAGTAATAACAAGAACAAAAGACATTTAGTAGCCCTCTAGCCTGGTTTTTGATTTGGGATAATGTAATCATGTTACCTATAACAGAACACATCCCCAGACAGATTTTAGTACTTTCTTTCTATGGTATGAGTTGACCAGAATTGAGTGAGATCTTTGATTTTGGTCTACTGTTAGTTCAAATCCTTGATGTTGAGAGTTGACTGGAACTAACTGACCTTTGGATGTGAGGATATGGTATAGTACTTTGGGGGATTTTATAAAATAATAAGCTATGGACTGGAAGCTTTTGGGTAGCAGTTGGTGTACCAGGAGGAGCCTGAGCAGTTGTGAGAGGGGAAGAGAGTTTTTTAGGTCATGTTTCTTGACAGGAGCAAGCAGAGCCTATCTTTGAAAGTAGAAACACTTCTCTTTGTGATGCTCCTCTGTCAGGAATGGAGGACAGTGAGAGGCAGGAACAGATTTGTGGTGACTTAGAGTTGTTGGGTTTAAATATCAACATGGAGCATCAAATGCCATAAGAATGTATCTAAGCCCTTTCTCTGAGTATAGCGGATTAATACTTTCAGTTAGATGAGCAGTCATCTTTTGTTTTATTAAGTTCTTCACAGAGAAGAGAGGGTTTTATAAGACTCAGGTTCATTAGTTGTCACTCAATTCAAGTGTCTTCCCATGTTTATAGGAGGCAGAGAAGATGAAGTAGACCCGGGAGTGCAGGCCCAGCTCATCAGTGTCTGAGGCAGGGCCAGGAGGAAAGAGACTGTCCCAACAGGTTCAATGGGGAGTTTAGGGAGCATTGATACCACTGTTATTATAAGGCTTTCCTAGTGCTAGTTGCCTAATATTAATATGTCAGTGGATATTCTTGATCTAAAACATTTTGAAAATGGCTATATATGTCTAATATAAAATGATGCCTATATTAGACCTACAGAATGTGGCTGTTTTGTTGTTGCTGCTGGGGATTGATCCCAGGTTCTCTTATATACTAAGAATGTGCTCTGCCATTGAGCTACATCTATAACCCAGATATTCCTTTAGTTACTTGTTTTTGGGGGAGTGTTGGGTAAACTTAATTCACAAATGCATTTGATGAATAACATTTCTGTTTCTTCTGTATTTTCTTTCCCTTCTATAATTCTTAGGGTTAATTGCTTTTTCTTTCTGGGACAAACCATCCAATTTTTTTCTTTTTACTTGAGGTGCATCTTGTTCTTAGAGAAAACTAGTGTTATTACATTGTAATGTTATTACATTGATGTTAAGGAAATATTTCCATCTTTTAAATGTTCTGATACATAAATTGGTGATATGTTTCATATTACCCAGGCAAAGTATACATTCTTATAATATCAAGTATATATATATATGTCCTCGAATTATATAGATATGAATAAAACATCTTTTTATCTTTACTTTTCTGCAGAAGAACTTCCTCATTGGGTACTATCAGCTATGAAGTGTTTGGCAAATTGTAAGTACTAATTATCTACCAGTTTTATGAAATTATCAGAAATTAGTGCCCTGAATTAAAAAAAATATTTCGGCTCAATGGCCTGAACATTGATTTGACACCCAAGAGACTGATAATTAACGTTTGGGGACTACTGTGTTTTTAGCTATACATTTGTGACTTAATGAAGGGGATGAATTATAGAACAGCTTTAAAGACATTCAGTCCTTCCACGTTCACGTGGTAGACTCACATGACAGATAAAGTCTACACTACTGTCACATTATAGGAAAGAAATTAGTAGTATCACCTATAATGTAGTAACAGCTGCCTCTTAACAGTCTTCAGGTATTTTTTTCTCCCTAGAATTTATATTTTTATTCCTAAAATATGTGCTGTTAAATATTCACTCTACTTACATCATCAGTTTGCTCAGTAGATTCTGCCCATTATTGGCTTGCTTCATAGAGCAATATTTTTAGTGAGACAGAATGTTTTAGAGGATTGAGCCAACTGATACATAGGGTGGTTTAGAAGGAGAAGAATCTGCAGGTAGAGAAACAAGAAAGTCCTGTTTTAGGAATTTAGATGTAAATCAAGGGAGCCTGGGCCAGGGTGGTCCCTATGAGAACTTTCATAGGCATGTGAAATCTATTTCATAGGTGCATGACATTCATTTCACTGGCTATTATAAGCACTGTGAAGGACTGAGTTATTATAGTGTCTCACTAATACTACATTCTTCTAGGAGTTATCAGTAGGCTTCACCCAAAGAAGTCATTAATGGTTAGTGGCTTAACTCCCAAACTATCGCGTCCCTAAGGCTCCGTCCTGCAGAGCCCCAGGAAAGAAGACACAAACGCCGAGTCTGCTGATCATGCTTCCTCTTTAATGCTCTCTCTCTTCAATGCGCACAGCAGGCAAATATATATCAGTCTCATAACCCCTCCCTCATCACTCCACCAACCCCAAGCTTCCCACAGCTAGGGCATGCGCATTTCTAACCCTCTCATAGGTGGGCTGGTGGTAGCACGAGGCGCTGCGTCACTGATCATCCGTAGGACGCCTGATAGGGCTCACTGCGCAGGCTCAGGGCACCGCCAGCCTCGTGAGCCTCGTGACTTGGCTGCAAGCCTAGGTGCCATCTTGAGTCCACGCTGGCAACAAGCCTGGGTGCCATCTCGGTCCAGCCGAGTGGGCCCCGACACCAAACAAGCGATTTATTTAATTATTTCTTATTCATTCACTCATGTCATTGATGGGGAGTGAAGCAAAGGCCTCAGGTATGCTATGCAAGTGCTCTACCATAGAGTTATATCACCAATTGTTTTTATGAAATTAATTAATTAGTTAAATTATTTACTTTTGTGTGGCACTGGAGATTGAGCCCTTTTTATTTCTTATTTTGAGACAGGATTTTGCCAACTGTCTAAGGCTGGCCTTGAACTTGCCATCCTTCTGCCTCCACCTCCCAAGTAGCTAGGATTAGAGTTGCATGCCACTGTGCCCTATTCTAAACACATGATTTTCGAGAGAAGAGTTCTAGTTCTTTTGGTTGGCTGATAATGGTAATATTTAGTCTAGAGGGCCTTTTGAATCTCAGATACTTCAGGTAGTTTATTTCCTTTTAGGTAGAACTAGCATGTACAGAGATGGATATATACATTCTTGAATTAGTAGACTCTGAATTACTGATATCACTGGAGTTTAAGTTTTATTTGATTATAAAGTGAAACTGACTATTTAGCTTAACGTGTCTAATCTTAGTGTTTCTATATGGAAAATGATTAAATACTATCATTCTGAATATACATAGCAATATTAGTTTATGTGAAGCCCAATGTTCTCTGGCTTTAAATATTAAAATTTTCATTGTTTTTTGGTGAATATTTTAAAACTCTGAGATGTACTCTGGTTTTAGCTTAAGGGAGTGCTTTGTATTCTTCCTGCTCAACTATTTGAAATAAATTAAATTTAAATGATATCTTTGGCCAGAGTAGGCAATGATAAGAGAAGAATATAAATGAGAAGTTAAATACCCATTATGAATTCCTGGAAAACCAAAGATTTGAAAGTCAGTCATCTGGGAATGAACATAGAAGGCCAGTATAACAAATCTGAGCTATAATACATTGTCAAGTGTATTATTATGTGTTTATGATGTTTAATTTTCAATGATGGTAAAAAATGTAGTGAAGATTGTAATTTTCCCTGAGAATATACACATAGAGCCACAAAACTTCTGAAGAAAGGTTAGAATAACTGAATTACCTTCTCATAGGGGGAAGATGTGAGGCATGGGTTAGTAGTGATCTTCACACATATGAGGTGGTGTTCTGTTAGCCAGAGAGTACTGGGAGTAAGTGCGATGCTAAGTGAACGGGTGGCACACCCATAAAGACGCTCATTTGTTTATCACAGAACAATAGGTAGCCAAAGGTCAGTCTTTTGGATAGTTTTTTTAAAATATCTGAAGTCTTCCAAAATGCTTCTTGACCCTCAAGTCTATCCTTGTCCTTCTAATCTTTAGTCAGTCCAGATTCCTATTATAGTCAACTAAGAAGGAACAGAAAGGATCGGCTAAATAACGCTACATTGAAGGCTGGTTACCTCCTTTTCTGCAAGTCTACTACTCACCTCTGTCTTAAGGTCCATCTGCAGTTATTGTAGATCAAGTGCACATGGGTTTGGGTACCGTGGTTGTTGGCCCAGCTCAGTCATGGCTGGCCACAAAGTGAAGGATGGATGCTCAGTAGATACAAAATCAGGTTCACTTTTTATTCTTTTGTGTGTATGTAGGTTGCAAGAATTTGATAAATAATGGAAACTAGAAACATTAAAGTATTTTTTCCCAGAATTTTTTAGAAATAACATTTATGAAAAATTAGATTAAGGAAAATATTTTTAAAATTCAACGTGTTAAGAAAGAAAAGATCTTAAAATATGGGCTCCTTATAGGGCTCATTTCTTTTTAAGGAAACCTTTCTATTGTTTTTGCATGTTTTAAATGAGGATGCTGAAATCTTCACAAAGGGATATAACTATTTAGAATAAACCATTTGCTTCAGCTGGAAGGGATTATTTCTAAGTGATGGGTCTTGTTTGGTGAGACATGCCAAACTAATTATTTCAGTTGAAAAAGCTTAGGCTCTATCAGTAGGAAGCAAGCAAAAATGTTGGCTATATTTGTCCCAAGTTTATGTGATAGCACATGTATAGATATTTCATTATTTTAGCCAATAAATTAAGTTATTTTATAAGAAGAGAAGCAAATGTTTAAGGATAAGAGAACTGTTAGGGAGACCAGAAAAAAGACATTTGATAATGCCCCAGTGGATTGAAAATATGAAGGCCCAGAATGTTTTACTGTTCTTTTTAGCTTGATCTTCTTTCTAAGTTCCAGTGATCCTGTAGGGAAAATTTCCTTTCCATTTATCTTGGCTGCTTCCTTCATCCTCCTGGGGATAGAGATCTATTTGGGTATGGTTGTTTAGTCTTCTGCTGGTTCAGAACTGGCCAGTGTGCTTATACTTCTTTCTTCCATGCTGTAATGGAAATAATATCAGCTAATCACTCCCTCCTGGGACTGCTTGCCATTTTCTTCAAGGCCTGGGCAGCTCCAGTGTGTCTGTCAACTTGTTGGTGTTAATTTGTCTTTTGTGCATGGCATTTGCTGCCATTTCTGTAAAGAACATTTCTTATTCCTGTTTGGGCCCAGATATAAGTGGATTTTTCTCTGCCTTGCTATCCGCTAAGGATAGGACAGGATATTTCAGGGATCCTGAGGATGCTCCAACCTTGTTGTATGATTCTGCTTGATGAGCCATCTTTTCATGGTTGTCTAGGAATCAGCTAGAGAGTTTATAATCAGAATGAATTAATAAGGCAAATGGTTATCTTTTAGAAAAGGCTTACATTTTTATTAGTTTTGAAATAGTTTAGAGGTAGAAAGTATTTCACTCAACTTTATGATTGTGAGTTTATAAATAGCAATGATGAATAATGAAAAGCTTTATAACTTTTTGCTTTATAACTTGTCTATTCCATAGATGGGCTAATTGTTAGGTTGGTCAACTTTATCCATGCTAGGAAAATACTAAATATTTCAAGAAAGTTATTGTTGTTTGCATCGAATAAGCATTCCTTTCAGAGTGCATAGAATGATAAAATGAGTGGATTTTTTATAAATGGAAGTAGGCCGGTGCTTTTCCTTATTGCTCTGTAATAGAGTTCAACTTAGACATAAAGCATATTTGTGTAAGTAAAATATATAATGTCTAAATTTTCTACATGAAATCTTTTGTATAGTTTGAATATCTGTATATCTTGAATATCTATATATGCCACACATATGCTTGAGTTTTAACACTTAAGAAGTAATTGTCCCATTAGTGTTTCTCTTATTTGTTTTAATAAAAATACTAAATTGATTATTTCTCTTTTCTAAAAAATAGGGCCCAACTGTTCGGATTTGAAGCAGCCTATGTACTTGGGATTCGAGAAAGATGTATTTAAAACAATAGCAGATTACTACGGTCACTTAAAAGAGCCGCTGCTTACATTTCATCTTTTTGATGCTTTCGTCAGTGTATTAGGTAAGCTGGAATATAACGACTATATGTCTGCATTATTGATATTGAACCTTTTTTTTTACTGTTTTGAGATGTTCATTAGTCAAAGCTCATACAAGTTTTTAAATGAAATAAGATAGAGTGCTTGGTATAACTGGATTAACTGCTCTATGAAAGGGTAAAAGAAAATAGTTAAGCTCTATTGTGAAGCTTGAAACAAAAAACAGTTTTTATTTCTTAAGAAGAATAATAAGTTGTAAGTCATTTTTATGACTTACAAAAGGGTCTAGCTTTATTGGTAGAAAAGAATGTAAATTTGAGATTTACTGTTCATGACTGAAAAATCAATTGTGGGAGTTATATTTTCATTAAGAGATCTCATTTTTTTTTCTTTCTTTTTGGTGGTACTGGGGATGGAACCCTTCTACCTCCGGGCTACACTCCCAGACCTATTTTATATTTTATTTGGAAACAGGGTCTTTTAAGCCAGCAAGGCTGGCTTCAAACCTGCATGATCCTCCTGTCTCCACCTCCTAAGCGCGGGGATTATAAGTCCATGCCACCATGCCCGGCGAGATCTCATTTCTTTTATAGAAGAAATAGGTCTTTGTAGAACTGTTATTTGAGACATGTAAAAAATACAATAACTTTATCATTCCTTAAAACTTATTGCTGGTCCTCATATAGATTTTTCCTTTAGAATTTTCACTCTGAAAGAAACAGGACAGAAAGGAAGAAACTCCCAACTCATTGCTGTAGGTTTTTCTGAAATTGTTCTTTTCTTATTGGAAATCAGACTTTCCTGTTGGCTGCTGTAGTTGTTTAGTGAGTATCATTGTTTTCTTGTCAAGGGTGTGCTTTAAAGAAGAAATGTTCTCATGTGCTGCATCCTCTGTTATGTGGATTTGTAGGGATTAGCGTGCTCTTGTTTTGGAGCATCTTGGGGCTGAACAGTCTTTCCAGTCCCTTGCTTACACTTCCCTTATTTTCCCTTGCATCCCATTTTCTGTCTCTGTCCAATCTTATTGTTTTTTTTACTGCAAAGCATAGATGTTGCCATAACATCTCAACTCAATATCAGCAATATGTGAATAGATTACCTTATCTCATAGCACAGTGCTTTAGATTTTAGAATTCTATAGGTTCTTTGATAATAACACATAACGATAATTATAAATCATGTACCCAGGAGTGACTCTTTTCAGACAGACCAACATAAGAAATAAATGAAGAGTCTGTTTGGTCTGTCACAGGGTTTTGAGACCAGTGGATCTTCTTGGTATTTTGTTTTCAACCAAGGTTAATTGGGGGCGTATGCACTTGTGAACAGTCTGGGTAATGATGGATACTTGCTGTTTAGTATACTTTTGGACTAATTGAGTATATTCCCACTAGTGCCACTTACGGCCATTATACCACAGATAAAAAAAAGAGTTCTAAAGACTGGATAAAAATAATCACTTCTTAGATCCTCTCATTTCTATTTTTTTATTAATTTTATTTTATTGGTGCACTGTATTCATACATCATAGTGGGGTACAAACTTTTGTAGACATACATGCACACATCGCCCAGTCAGCCCCTACCCGATCCCCACCCCATTCCCTCCCCATCCCTCCTTCCCATGCTTGGCTTAGTGGTTGACATCTAGTATTATAGCAATTTATCCAAAATTAAAAATGTTAATCTCACATAACAGTTTCATTTGTCTGATACCAAGCTTTTGATAACTTAAAGATAACATTTCAATATTTCTTTTTGCTTTCTTTCTTACCAGAGCATATTTTTTTCTGTTTTTTTAGGTGAAACTATCATATATTCATATATTTATTTTTCAGAAAAAAATCTATCCTAATATGGAATATGAATTCTAGATACCCAAAACGATCTTGAAAAAGAACAAAGCTAGCAGATATATATTTTCTGATTTCAAACCATATAAAGCTACAATAATTGAAACAGTGTAATACTGTTCTAAAGGCAGATATATAAACCATTGGAGTTAAATACAAGCCTAGAGCTAAATTCTTCCCTATATTGTCAAGTTATTTTTGACAAGGTTTCCACGAACATTTGGTGGTGGAAATAATAATCTTTTAACTAAATATTGTTGAAAAATAATAATTACATGGAAAAGAATAAAATTGGACCCTTACCTAATCCCACATACAAGTATTAACTCAAAATAGATAAAAGACCTAAATATAAATCTTAAGACTATAAACTTTTAGAAGAAAATCTGGGTCATAAAACCTCACAACATTGAAATTGGCAGTGATTTCTTGGTTATGATTTCAATGGCACAGGCAACAGAAGAATATACAAACTCCCTAAAAAAAAAAAATATTGTATATCCAAAGACAATGTAAACAGAGTTAAAAGTTACTAATAGAATTGGATAAAATATTTCCAAATGCTATATCTGAAGGTATATTAATATTCCAACTAGAAATACTAAAAATTAACAACAATAAAGGCAAACAATACAATTTAGAGATAGGTAAAGACTAACAAAAATAATGAATCTCCACAGATAACCAATCTTAGTTGTCTGTTGGATGGAAAATCTTGTTTCTCTGGTTCTGGTGAGTGTTACCTATTTCTTCTTTGTAGTTAATCTCTTTGAGTATTTTCTCTAGCGCTGGTTTTGAAGACATAAATTCCTTCAGTTTCTGTTTGTCATGGAAGCTTCTTATTTCTCCATCTAATTTGATAGAAAGTTTTGCTGGGTAGGAAATTTTTGGCTGGAAGTTGTTTTCTTTCAGAGTTTGGAATATGTTACTCCAAGCCCTTCTGGCTCTCATGACTTGGTTTGGGAAGTCTGGAGTGATTCTAATTGGTTTGCCTTTGAATGTCACTTGGCCCTTTGTTTTTGTTGCCTTTAAGATTCTCTGCTTGGCTTCCACATTGGTCATTTTGACAATTATGTGGCGTGGGAATCCTCTTCTCCGATCCTGTCTAAAGGGAGTTCTATAAGTTTCCTGGATCTGTGTATCAACCTCTTGCTCTATATTTGGAAAATTTTCTGCTATTACTTCCTTGAAGAGATTGTTGATCCCTTTGGTTTCACTTTCTTTTCCCTCCTCTATTCCAATTATTCTTAGGTTAGCTCTCTTAAGATGGGCCCATATTTCTTCCATGTCAGATTCCTGCTGTTGGATACTTTTTCCTAGATTAGAAACTATGCGTTCATTTTTGGATTGCTCATCTTCTAAGAGCGAGATTCTGTTCTCCATGTGTTCTAATCGGTTGTTTGTGCTTTGAATTGAGGCCTTTACTTCATTAATTGCATCCTTTATCTCTTTTTGGCTCTCTCTGAGTTCTTTTCGAAGCACCTCTATTATTTCTACAGTTATTTTCCTGATTTGATCTTCTAGAAATCTCTGATTTTCTGTTTTATCGGGTTCTGATGTTGTGGGGTTGTGCGCATTCATTACTCCAGTGTTATTCCTCTTTCCCATGATTTCGGAGGTTTGTGCCTTCTCTGGGTTCTTCCCTTAGGTCACTATGGCTTCACTTAAGGTGTTCTGGATCTCGAGTCTGTATTATCTCAGACCCCACTACTCCTTTACTGGGTTGTATCACAGAGTCTCCGACCCAGGGAGTCGATAGAGGCTGCTTTAAACTATGGGGGGTGCCAGGTTGCACATTCTCCTATGGTGTGATATCTCTGCCACCACCACTCCCTCACCGGGTCAAGTCCCAGGAGGTACAGTACTGGGATTTCTCCTCTGTGGCCCGCAATTTTACTCACTGTTCTTGAGTACGCAGATGTAGCTGTACTGGACTCGGTGAATTCACTGCTGCTGCCGCCGCCGGTGGCAATATGGCGCCTCTGCCATGCCCTCGGCTGTTAGGCTGGCGTATTTTTTCTTCTCTTGTTTTGATTTCCACTCTGAATCCCTGCAGCGTGTGCTGAGCTCGGCCACTGGGAGCTTTGGACGCTCTCTGCGTGTAGAAATCCCGCCTGGCTGTTCCGCAGTGGCTCACCTCGGCTTGCTGTAGCCGTCCGTTGAGTTCGCAGCTGCCGCCGGCAGTATGGCGCTGCTGCCGCGTCCTCAGGCGCGTGTGTCTCCTCTGTGGCCCTGAGCTCTGTTCTCAGTCCGCTTTCTCTCTAGAGCCTGGTGGTTTCTTTTGTTTTTCTGGTGATGGTGTTTTCTGGCTATGAAAGGCGCTGGTTTTGTGGTAATAGAGATTGGTTGTTAGCGGGGCTCTTAAGCCCCGCTTTTCTCGGTCGCCATCTTCCCGGAAGTCTCATTTCTATTTTTATAACATTCTATAGTAAAACATGGAAACAAAAGAATTTGAAATTTTTAAATAAAAATACAGATTCCAATTTGAATCAGTTATATTTTTGATATCACTGGTCTGTTCCATAATAATTGTCCATTTTAATAGTAGCTAGGGATAAAAGCTGACTGTATTTCCATATTAATACCAGAGTCTGTTACCTGCTCCCCTCCCCCCCCCTTAAAATATCATCTGTAGAGAATTTGAGGTAGAGAAGGATGGCCAGTTTGGGGAATTTATTGCTTTTAGATATCAGCAAGAATAGACTGTTGTAAATGGCTGTAACAGTATATCAACCTAGCCTCATCCAGTTCTTATCAAGTGAATATATTCAAGATACTTTGTATTGACTTTTTAAAATTTCAGTTGTTCTAAAGCCACAATTAACCCTTCATGAATCACTTCTCTGGCTGACCAGACTTGGCCCTATTGACTTTCTGGGAACCTCCAGGCCTTTTCAGAAGTCTTTATTTTTCACTTCTTTACTTAAGTGCCCAAAAGGAATAGCTTGCTTTTAATTTTATACTTGTTAGTGGAATGATCTGTTCTACTTTGCAAACATGAAAAGTTTGTGGTCTTATGACTCAAAAGTAGGAATATGATATAATCACTGGAAAACGGGAAAGAGCTTAACCAAAACACTTAATTCTGAACCTGTCATGTGGTCATTATGACCAAAATGTCATCTAATCTCTAACAAACATTTCCATAAATTTTTCATTTCTTTCAATCATAAGGAACAGGTGGGTTTCTTTGAGTATTAAATTACTTAGTTACTTGTCCTACTTCCATTAAACTAAGTAAGAAAGTGCTTTCCTGATTGAAAAAAAAGCTCATATATTTACATAAATCATTTTGTTTTATTATTTATTGTTTTACTAATAGAGATATCACCAACCTCCTTGATTTGTTGAAATGATTTTAACCACTTAGATAAATAACTCTGCTTCTTTAGCCCCAGTTTTTTCATTGATAGGAAACTTATCATATTTACAGATTTGAAAACATGAAAGTTAAAGTACAGTAAAAAACAAGAACAACAAAGAATATAGCTTCAATGAGCTGTAGGATAATATCAAGCAATCTAGTGTATATATAATTGGAATCTCTCTTTTATTTTTATTATTGGTTTTCAGGACTTTGATTATGATGTGTCTTTGGTGTGGTTGTTTAAACTAAAGAGGTATAGCTAATGAAGCAGTAGTGGAGGTGAAATGTAGTTCTTAAGAGTGCTTGTCGATGCAGAGGCTCTAAAGTAGCCTCCAATTTCTCTGCTCCCGGATACCTCTTCCAGTATCTAATCCACAGCCCTTGAGTGTAAGTGGTACTGTGACTTGCTTCTAACCACCAGAACATGTCAAGGGTGATGTACAATAAAACAAGGTTTTTAATCCACCTTGCCACCTTATATATTTTTATTGTGGAGTTGAGGCCATTTATATTCAGTGTGATTGTTGAGAGATGATTTTTAATTTCTAACATTTTGAATTTTAACTTCTGTTTGAGGTAGTGTTTTTTTTCTTCTTCTTTGCTTAGTTGTTTGTTTGATGGGTATTACTGCTTCTCTAGTTCTGGTGTTTATTAATTCTTCTCTAATTAATCTCGTTGAATATTTTCTTATGTGCTGGTTTGTATGATATAAATTCTTTCAGTTTATTTTTGTCATGGAAAGTTTTTATTTCCTCATTAAATTTGAGAGATAGTTTTGCTAGGTAGAATAGTTTTGGCTGGAAGTTGTTTTCTTTCAGAGTTTGGAATATGTTGCTCAGGTCCTTCTGGCTTTCATAACTTAGTATGGGAAGTCTGGAGTTATTTTTACTGGTTTGCTACGAGCATCACTTGGTATTTTACTTTCATTGCCTTTAAGATTCTCTCCTTAGCCTCTGTTTGTCAAGTTGACTATTATATGGCATGGTGAACCTTTTCTTTGATCTTGTCTGCTGGAGGTTCTGTATGTTTCCTGTATTGTGTTTTGATCTTTTTTTCTGATACTACTTTTCTAAAAAGATTATTGATTCCTTTGGTTTCAGCTTTGATTGCCTCTTCTATGCCTATTATTCTTAGGTTAGCTTTATTTTTTAATTGACCCATATCTCTTCTATGTCCAATTCATGCTGTCAGTTCTTTAAAATTATATACTGTGCCTTCATTTTTGGAGTCATCATCTATTAAGAGTGAGATTCTAATTACTATTTGGACTAGTCTACTATTTATAGATTGTATTGATGCCACAGGTGCCTCTCCCACTGCAAGCCTGAGTCTCTGAGCTCTCCACAGGGCCTGTCTCTGAGTTTCTCTGTGTTTATCCAGGTAGTCAATATCAGTGGGGCCAGATCTAGTGTAATTGCGGGTCTCCATGCTTTCCACAGACGTTGAGCCTCTGTCTCTCCCTGCCTAAGTGTGGTGGGTGCCACTGGGAACAGACTCAGTATACACTGGGGTCTGCATTCTCCCACAGATAGGGCTGGGTTTGTCTGACTTCTCTCCAGTCACCATGATTTGGTCTGTGGCAATTTCTAGAGATACTGCTAGGGCTTTGTGCTCTGCGGTCTCTAGGCCTCTTTGCCTGATTGGCCTTGGGATCTGTCTGCTAATTTGTTCCTCTGTTGTATCTGTCAGCAGTCTCCACCTCCACCTTCATTGGGTGAACCCCAAAGTCTTAGACCCTGTAATTCTATTGTTTGTTATGCTGTCCCCTGAAGCTATGCTGGAGATGGCTAGTTTACCTGTGGTGTTGAGTGCCCCTCTGGATCTTGAATAAGGTCCAGCTTGGCCACTGCTGCCGCAAGTTCTAGCAGGCGTGCAGGCAGTAGGATCTTTGTGGAACATGAGGCGAGGTGTCAGCAGCTTATAGTCCTGATGGACTGCAGCTGCTTACTTTGTATCAAGTAAAACTTTGCTTTTTTTTTGCTGGGGTTCTCTGGAGACCACAGTGCCAGCAATTGGTGTGGTTAGGCAAGGTGGCACTGCCTATTCCCCAGGGGAATCAAGTGAGGTACTTTTCTGACCTCTTTCCTGTCTTCTGGTGTTGCTTCTACCACCTTTCAATTTTTCATTGTTTTGTTCAATTTTTTGCTGCTTTTTTTCTCCTGTCAAGAGACTGCTTCCACAGTGATGGAGATCGAGTGACAGCACTACTGAGATGTGTTGCTTCCTCATTTGCTATCTTCCCGGAAGTCTTATAACAGTTTTTTAGATTCCATATATGAATGAGATCCACACCCTTTCTGTGCCTGACTTACTTCTCTTAATATAATACTCTCCAGTTCTGTTCATGTTGTTGCAAGTGACAGGATTTTATCTTACTTTTTAAGAGTTGGATTGTATTCCATTGTGTACATGAATCACATTTCTTTATTCATTCATCAGTTGATAGATGCTTAGATTGTTTTAATTCCTTGGCTGTTGTGAATAGAGCTGCAATGAACATTAGAGTTCAGATTGCATTTCTTTTAGATACATACCTATTAGTGAAGCTGCTGGATCATATGGTAGTTCTAGTTGTAATTTTTTAAGGAACCCGTATACTGTGTTCCATGATGATTTTGCTAATTTATACTCCCGCCAGCATTGTGCAAAGTTCCCTTTCCTTCACATTCTTATCAGTACTTGTTATCTTTATTCATTTTTTTGCAGTATCCTTTCTTTTTTGTGTGAGATGATTCCTCATTGAGGTTTTGATTTGAATGTTGCTGATGATTAATGATGTTTAACATTCTTTCATGTATCTTTTAGCTATTTGTATATCTTCTTTTAAGAAATGCTTATTTAGATCTATTACCTAGTTTTTAATTAGTTCTTAAATTTTTATTATTTGCTGTTAGGTTTTTGGAGTTGATTTTTTAACAATTTTTTTTAAACATTTGGCATTTGGATATCCAATTTTTCCAGAATCATTCATTGAAAAGACTGCCCTTTCTCCTTTGATGAACATCAGTTGGCTCTGAATATATGGGTTTACTTACAGGCTCCCTATTCATTCTCATTCTCATTCTCTCTCTCTCTCTCTCTCTCTCTCTCTCTCTCTCTCTCTCACTGTGTGTGTGTGTGTGTGTGTGTGTGTGTGTGTGTGTGTGTGTTGTGTTTGTGTGAAAGACAGAAACAGACAGACTGGGGGTTGAACCCAGAGGCATTCTACCTCTGGGCTATACCTCCAGTCCTTTTTTCGTTTTTGCTTTGAAACAGGGTTTCCTTAGGTTACTCTCTCGTTAAGTGCTTATGGTGGTCTTGAGCCTGCAATCCTCCTGTTTCAGTACTTAAATTGTAGATGTACACCACTACTTGAGGCTCATTTTTAATTTTTGTTGTTCTGTACATATGTCTTTGAATCACCGCATTTGAGATTTTTCCCTATCTCTGATTTTTAGGAATTTAATTATAATGTGCTCTTATGTGATTTCCTTTGTGTTTATTGTGCTTTGATTCATTAGATTTGTTTTGACTGTTGGCAAAATTTCACAAATTTGAAAGCTTTTTGGCCATTATTTCTTCAAATATTTTTTCTGTGTTTTTTCTACTTTTCTAATTACTTAGATATCAGATCGCTTGAAGACTTTCCACAGTGTGTTGCAGTGCTGTTCATTTCTCCCCTTTGTTTGCTTCTATTTTGGTTGGATTCTATTGCATATATTCATGTTCCCTGAGATCTTCTTGTTTTATTTAATTTGGCATGGTTTTCCTGTAATCAGTGTTTCATTTGGGACTCAGCATTTTTCATCTGTAGATGTTCCACTTGGCTCGCTTTCATATTTCCTATTTCTCTACTCACTGTGTTCCTATTTCTTTTACATATGTGAATGAACACAGAATACCTTTTGTAGTATCCCTGTCTGCTTATTTTTTTAATCTCTGTTATTTCTGGGACTGTTTCTATTGACTTTCTATTATTTTATATCCTGCATATTGGTCATGTTTTCTGCTTCTTGGCATGTCTTGTAATGTTTATTGTATGATGAACCCTGAATTTTTCACTGAGGAGAGCTGGGTTTTGTTGTTTGCCTTTAGAGTTGAGCTGTGTTTTTAGGCAGTTCATTTTCTTGAGTTTCTGCTTGACCATTTTTGTCTTACTTTTAAAACTATTGTTAGGGTGCAGTAGAATAGCCTTTACTTAAAGGATATTTTAGTGGTACTATTGAAGCATAGCCTTGCTAGGCTTTCTAATTAATGCTCTCAGTGATTGGCAGAATTCTCTACTATGAGCCTTTTACAGATCACTAGTTCTTTTTTTTATGTAACCTCACTGAGTTTCATCTTATATTTTTATACATATTCTTTCATTCCCTCAAATATCCAGGGGGTTCTAAGTAGATTTATGGATTTAAAAATTTTTGTTTGGCCGGGTGTGGTGGCGCATGCGTGTAATCACCGCGCTTGGGAGGCAGAGACAGGAGGATCGCACAGGTTCAAAGCCAGCTGCGCGTGCTGGCTTAGGAGACCCTGTTTCCAAATAAAAATGTAAAAATAGGTCTGGGAGTGTAGGCCGGAGGTAGAAGGGCTTCCAGGAACCCCAGTACCACCAAAGATATAAAAAATAAAAAATTTTTGTTTGTTTGTTTGTTTTGCATGGTTCCCTCTACTTGAAACTGAGACTTCAGGACTGTTTGAGATCCCCATCTCTGCTCCAGGGTTTGGAATATGCCTCTGGGCAAGGTCCTGGGGTGATTGTAGTGCACACTGGTTTTGTCCCCTTTTTCAGGATTATGGTCTTGTGCTTTGATTCATTGGAAACTACTTTAATACAGGTTGTTCAGTTTTCTAGTTGATTTTTAGAGGAAATAGTAGTGTGGTCCTTTTATTCCATCTTGGTTGAAACAGAATTATCCTTTTTTTTCTAATAAGGTAAGATATTGCCCTTTAATTTTCTCCAAACATGGTTGTTAGATTGCTCCAACATTACTGTTTGAATAAATCATCCTTTTCTTACTGATTTGTATTGATAGTTCTGCCACATATGAAATTCTTAGATGTAGTATGGGAAAATACTATTGTATTTCTATAGTATTTTCAATTTTTCTATGGTATTTTAGATTTTCATTGTTGTATTGATCTTTTGATGGACTTTTGTAAAGTCTGTTTTTTAAATGGTTCTTGTCTGTCTTAAGGTAGCATCATACTATTTAATTTGTATAGCTTTACAAAAACAGATAGCATTTATTGCGAGTTCCTACTCTTAGTCTTTGCCACTTATAAACATTGCATAACTTTTTTTCTATTTTTCCCAGTGATTTTTTAAAAAATCTATTTGAATTAATCAAATGGGAGCAAGAAAACAGATTAACAATTGTGTTGGTCCTTCATATCTTATGTTGTGTCAAAAAGTTATTTTATCAGTTAGCAGGTGAAAAGTTATTAAATGTTTTGCCTAAAATTAAAACAGGCAGAGTAGTTGTATTTTTATTAGTGTAATCTTAAGGACAATAATAACAGCTAACTTATTTAGTATTTTTGGTATTTCAGACTCTACTGGGAATGCTGTAATATACTAGTCCTTTAATTTAATGATTCTTAGTTATTCTTTACACTTTACAGAAGCTGGTGTTAGGGCTTACAGGTCACATAACTAGTTACATTGTGAAGTTAATATAGGAACCCAGATCTTGAAGGTTTCAGATGGTCTTAACTACCATGCCAGCCTGCCCTCTGCATTCCATAGACCAGAGTAGATGCTCCAAATTCTAAAAACTGGCTGAATTTGGCAATTTTTGTTGTTATTGTTGGTGGTACTAGTGCTGGGGATTGAGTCCTGGACCTTGTGCATGCTAGGTATGTGCTCTTTCATTGAACTATATCTCCAGACTTTTGCATTTTTTTTTAACCAGAATAGTTTCTCAAGGGAATATGATTGAAAACAAAACAACCTTCACTGATTTTAAGAAAATGGTGTTGCACACCATGAATTAATAGGCAATTCCATCAAAGGCTTCTATGATCTTAGTGTTAATCAGGAACCAACTATCAAATGGTTGTTAACTGTGGTGATACTTCTCTCACTCATGTTGACAAAGGCATCCACATTTTTTCAGATAAAAAGCAAAGAAGAGCCAGGCATGGTGGTGCATACCTGTAATCCTAGCACTTGGGAGACTAAGACAGGGAAATCATGGGTTCAAGGCCAGTCGCACTCTAGGTGAAACTCTTAAGCAACTTAGCAAGACCCTGTTTCAAAATACAAATAAAAAGGGATATGGGTGTAGCTCAGAAATAGAATTCCCCAGGATTTAACCTCTAGTATGGGACTGGTGGGAGTCAGTTTAACCTCTAGTATGGGACTGGTCAGGATTTAATCTCTAGTATGGGACTGGTGGGAGTCAGTTTAACCTCTAGTATGGGACTGGTCAGGATTTAACCTCTAGTATGGGACTGGTGGGAGTTTGAGTTGTTACAGAATCTTCTAGCCGGGCATGGTGGGGCATGTTTGTAATCCCCGTGCGGGCATGGTGGGGCATGTTTGTAATCCCCGTGCTTGGGAGGCGGAGACAAGAGGATCGCGCAGGTTCGAAGCCAGCCGCTGGCTTAAGAGATCCTGTTTCCAAATAAAAAGTATTAAAAAATAGGTCTAGGAGTGTAGCCCGGAGGTAGAAGTGTTTCCAGGAACCCCAGTACCACCACCAAAAAAAAAAAAAGAACAACAGAAAAGAACCTTCTAATACCAGGGAGCCAGACATATCTTTTGTTACATAATAATAATAATAATAATAACAATAATAATAATAATAATAATAATAAATATAAAATTATAATAATACAGTAATGAAAATCTTTTATTGATCTATAGTTATAATTGTGACAGAGCTTTTCAGAGTTACACATGGTCAAATTTATTAAAGCATTATATGTGGATGATGTTTACATAGGTTTATATTTTTTCTATACTATATAATATAAATATGCAGCTATTTAGATAGTTAGGGGTTTGGAGAGCAGACATAAATGATTTATTATTCAGTGATGTAGTTATGCTGGGACATTGTAAAATTTTACTTGCTTTCTTGTTACAGAGGCCCAGAGCCAAATTTATTTCTGTATCGGCACAATACGTTCCTTAACCAGATTACAGAGTTATGTCTCATTTCCTACCACATTTTCTCCTGGGTATTAGTTTTAATGTAAATTTTACTGTAGCACTAACTGTAATCAAAGCTATTGAAGCTGTGTGATTGTGTGTGTGTGTGTGTGTGTGTGTGTGTGTGTGTGCGTGCACGCGTGTGTGTGTGTCTAGCAGTAGATATTGAATCCAGGGGCATTCTACCTCTGAGCTACACCCCCAACCCTTTTTCTTTTTCTTTTGAAACAAGGTCTTACTAAATTGCTTAAGAGTCTTGCTAAGTTTCTGAGGCTGGCTTTGAACTGACTATAATCTTCCTTTCTCAGCCTCCCAAGGGCTAGAATTACAGATGTATACCACCATGCCCGGCTTATTGAAGCTTTTTATTTACTTGGGCTCACGTTTACAGCTTATGGACCCTTATTACAGCACATTGTTTTGGTTTTATGACTGTTCTAATGTTTTACTGATTCGTGGAGGTTACGTGACTTGTTCAAGAATGTGTAATTGGCTTAATCCAAATGTTCTTATTCAAATCCCAGCAAGGTTGGGTCATTTTTATTCTATCATTCATATATTCATTCATTTATTCACCAAAAATTTTATTGGAACTCTGATATACCAGGTGCTCTTCTAGCTGCTGAAGCTGTATCAATAAACAGAACTAACAAGAACCGTTGTCTTTGTGGAGCTTACATTCCAACACATCAGAGAGGAGACAGTGGGAGATAGCATAATAGTAAGCTCTGAAAAAGCTGAACCTCCAAGGCTGGGTGTCACCTGGCTCTTGGCCCCTCGCTAGCCTCACTTTTACTGTTCTTTCTGGGCACACTCCTCTCTGCACACTCCACGCATGCTGCCGTGTCACAGCCTTTTCTTCTACCTTGAAGTTTGTTTGTTCACTATTTTCCAGTCCTACTCTCATTTTTTCAGGTCTCCACTCACAAGTCACTTTTCTTTTGGGGGTGGGGGGGAGAGAGAGAGGGAGGGAAGGAGGGAGGGAGGGAGGGAGGTGAGGTGAGGGATGTGTTTTTTGAAATGCTGGAGATGTTTTTCTGAGCACAACCCTATTCCCTTGCCCCTTTTCTACTTTATTATTTTTCATGGCATCTTTACACCTGACATTATGTTTCTATTATCTCTCATTTAGTATTTGTTAGAAAGCAAGCTCCAGGAGTTTGTTTTATTCCCCACTTTATGTTTCTTCTTAAAATAGTTTCTGGGATATAGGCAGGGCTTAATTAAAGTTTGTTAGATAAATGAAGGAGTAAATTAAAATATGGCCAGAAGCCCATTTTCTTTCCATGAATTTGGTTATGTAGAATTGAAAGCAGGCCTTCATAGATGAGTACGACGGCAATCAATAGCAACATGTTCTGTGTGCATCAAGGAGGATCAGAACCTGCAGATACAGGAAGGATTTGGGCTGGGAATGTAGGTCAGTGGTTGACTACTTGCCTAGCATGTACAAAGACCCTAGTTTTGATCCTCAGCATTACAGAAAACAAAGCAAAAACAAAGGAGCCCCTAACCCCCCAATCTCTCCCTTATGGTCCCCTTTTTCTCCCCTACATTGATTGCCTTTGGGATCAAACCAAGGCTCCTTAGTCTGGTCTGGCTAGTCTGGTCTGGCAGGGTCTACCAGGACCTCATCTCTGCTGTCTTTTCTAGCTTCACTTCTGCCAGGCTCTCCCTTGCAGCCTGTGCCGCGGTCACACTGAGTGCCGTGGAACCCCCACTCTGCCACCAGCAGCACTACACACCTTCTGTCACTTCGTGATCACAGGCTCCCCTCACAGCTCTTCAAAAGCAGGAGTTGGGTATGACTTTGTACTTAAAGGATCTACCCTGATTCCTGGTGCATCATACATGGTCAGCAAATATTTATTCATTGTAAAAGGTGGTTTTGGCCTCAAGTCAAACATTGGTGGGAACTTGAAAAGGTTGCATTTAGGATAAGTAACTTGGCGGAAGTGGTTTCACATCATTTTAGGAATTGGATTTGAGTATTCAGAGACAAATATGGTTGGAAATAGCATACTATTAGAATACCCTAATTTTTAGCAAAATGATAACTGAGGTGAGGATGGTTGATGTGTGTATTTATATATGCTGATATATATGTATATATATGTAATGATTGAATCAGCATATTTAACTCCAAAATATAGCCATTCGAGGAAGGATTATTTGATAGGCACTACTAGGAAGAAGCAAAGCCACTTGGCAATGAACTGAGTGTGGGGGCAGGTTGTTTGTTTGTTTCTTTGTTTATTATTTTGGTACTAGGGATTGAATCCAGGAGTATTCTACCTCTTAGCTACACCTCTAGACCTTTTTATTTTTTATTTTGAAACAGAGTCTTGCTAAGTTCCTATGATCCTCTTGTCTTAGCCTCCAAGTACTGGGGTTACAGGTGCATACCACCATGCCTGGCTATCCATGTTATTTAGCACGTGAGTTATGAACGATGGTGACCCTGCTGATTATGTGGGAATGTCACATAGGGGAAAACCTAGAGCAGCAGTGGTGGGTTTGAGTCTCTGCTCATGCCACCTTGGACTTACTAACATTGTGGGGGGCTAGGGTCAGTGGGAAAAAGTGCTATGAGCACTTAGTTGTATCTTTCTGGTGTGTGGGAGGGAGAAATGGCTGCATTTGTTCTACCTATGATCCCTGGTTGATGGTAATCTTCTCTATGCTGATTTGTGACAGTGGATTTGTATTCATTTGATTGAACATGTGAAAATACTTTCCATACTTTCAATAATGTATATTTTGTGAAAATGTGGACATTCAGAGTCAAGCAGTCCACAGGTATTAAGAGATATCTCTCTTTTGAATCAGGTTTGTTGCAGAAAGAGAAAACGGCGGTGGAAGCATTTCAGATCTGTTGCCTCCTCCTACCTCCTGAAAACAGGAGGAAGTTACAGCTGCTGATGAGGATGATGGCAAGGATCTGCTTGAACAAAGAGATGCCACCACTGTGTGATGGCTTTGGCACCAGGACACTGGTAGGTTAATTGTTAGCACTGAATGTGATTTGGGTTTGGGGATGAAATCCATCTGAGTTAAGTGTATCGTTTCAGCAATCAGAGGCTGGCTGGAAGAGTCATGGCTAGCCACCAGCCAGACTGTATTGTGCTTCTGATCTGAGAATGTAATGGGAAGCAGAGTGAGTGGGGAACAGACCCTGGGTGCAGAGATGTCTGCTGCCTCATGTCTTACCACTCTTCAAGCTGATACCTACCGTCCCTGCTTTCAGCACAAAGAGAATGAAGGGTGGATAGAAGGGGTAAGTGGTCTATCAAGAAAACAGCCTTTTCTCCAACTGTAGGGCAAAATATTGCAAAGCCCAAAGAGAGAGATGTATATGCTGCATCTCTTATATCCAGCAAGAGAGAGACGCATCATATACAAAGGAGTAAAAAGGAGTGATATTTCTCAGTTTTGTTTAAAAATACCTACTAATTTTGAATTCTGCATTGTAATGTCAGCTTGTGTTTTTTTATACTGATTTATTTAAAAATGACAAATAATTGCATATATTTATAAGATAGTGATTTTTAAAAAAATCGTTGGCGCATTATAATTGTATATGATAGGGAAATTCATAGTGATGCATTGATTCGTCTATGCATACAACATTATTTGGTCTGCTTCCTTCCTTCCCTTTTCTCCCTTCCTCCCTATCCATGATAGTGAGATCCATAGTTTTATAATATGATATTTTGATATACATATTCACTGTAGAAAGATTAACTGAAGCTAATGAACATGTCCACCACCTCACCTGTTTATTTTTATGTGATGCTTAAAATTTACTCTTGCCCCAATTCTGAAATATATAATACATTGTTCTTGTTACCCACAGTTACCATGCTGAGATCTAAAGCTTATTCCCTTATTTAATTGAAACTTTTCACCCTTTGGCTAACATTTCCCCTATTCCCATTCTTGTCTTCCAGCGTCTAACAACTTGTTATACTTGTTTCTCTCAGTTTGTGTTTTTAGTTTATGTTCATAATTTACTTATAACAAAATCTCATAATTTTCCTGAAAAAAAGTCTTGGAGCAAATTGGTGCTTCAGGGCAGTGTGTGACCTTTTTATACTCTGGTAAGCTGCTGGGCCCTTCCCGGGGACTCCCTGGCCCAGCTTTAAGAAGTACAGGATAAGATCAGAGCAATGCTCAGTGTGGTGGAGTGTGGGTGTGGGTGTGGGTGGGGGAGGGGTAATGAGCTATTTTGAAAAGTTGAAGAAAGCTTTGTTTCTACTCCCTGTAAGAATATATGAAAAATTTTGCATATGATTTCAAGGCATTTATAGATCCCCCTGGGGTTCATGGTTTCTAGGCAAATAAATGTCTGCCTGGGAGTTTGTACACATAAGTGTAAGTGAAGATAAGATATTATTTGAAGTGTGTTGATGACATCAAATCTTTTTAAACAGAATTACATGATTTCATGCTTATATGCTTTGAAGTAAGAGTATCAACAATAAAAATATCCTCTCTAGTCCAGGGAATATTTTTGAGAATGGAGTAGTTAATATGAATTCTGTAAAATTATATTAATAGCATAGTTTGTATTTCTATTTACTATAAAAGAGTCTCATCACTTAATGTAAAGTCTATTAGCTGTGTTCAAAGTTAATTGTCAAACATATAGCCCAAATCATAGAGAAAATAATTGTTAACTTATTTTTAACAGACATAGTGTTAGAAAAGACATAATGTTATCAGGTTAAAAACTAAGTACTGCGATTACAATATTATTATCAATGCCTGGAAAGTACTTTGAAATTAAAAGTGCTACATGATATGAGTCTTGGTGATAGTAATTTTCAGAGAAAAAGAGAATAAAACTTTTTCATAAAAGGAGTAGTTAAAAATTCCTTAGACAAAGCCAGGTATGGTGGTGCATTCCTGTAACCCCAGCATTTGGGAGGCTGAGACAGGAGGATCACGGTGTGAGGGCAGCCTCAGCTACTTAGCAAGGCCCTTTGCTACTAGGTCTGGAGGTGTCACTCCGAGGTAAAATGCCCCTGGTTTCCATCCCCAGTACTTCAAAAAAAGAAAAGAAAAAGAAAAAAGGGGAAGATACATATTATGTTCTTACTGGTTTCTAAACAATTCACTCATCTGAGAAAGCCAGTTGTCAGGTGCCTGGCAGGAGGCAAACTGTGCACCATAGCCAATTCTCAGTGACTATTTCCATTTGCTTTCTCTAAATTAGTTTGTATTCAGTTCAGAGAAGGGAAAAAACCAACTCATCTGTGTTTATCCTTCCACCCCCACCCCCACCCAGATGGTTCAGACATTTTCCCGCTGCATCTTGTGTTCCAAGGATGAAGTAGACTTGGATGAGTTGTTAGCTGCTAGGTTGGTGACATTTCTGATGGACAATTACCAGGAGATTCTGAAAGTCCCATTGGCTTTGCAGGCCTCTATAGAGGAGCGCGTGGCTCATCTACGAAGGGTCCAGGTAAGAGAGGAGAGGTTACCGGTCCTGTAAAGTTGACATTGGATAGTTGTATAAGCTCTCTAGGCTTACAACAGGTCTTGGCATGTAGTAAGGACCATATGTGTTTGCTGTTACTGAAAACTTCATGGAATTTATGTATGATTTTGTTATGTTAGAGCTATGTGGTTATCATCTTAATATATTAAAGAAATTTGGGTAATATAGATTATATACATCAATGTGTTCATAGTCAGTCTTAGGTATTTTGGGTGTGTGTTTCTTTCTCTCTGTCTTCCTCCCTTCTTCTCTCTCTTTGTCTCTCATTCACTTACTTAACAATACAATGAAAAAAATTCCTCCACCACTAAATACTCCTTTTTTGTGTGTTTGTATCCAGAATTGAACCCAGGGCATTCTACCTCCAAGCTACACCCCTAGCTAGCCCTTTTTAATTTTTTATTTTGAAGCAGAATCTCACTAAGTTGTCAAGGATCTCACTAAGTGGCCGAGGCTGGTCTTGAACCTGGGATCCTCTTGTCTCAGCCTCCCAAGTATTGGTATTACAAGTGTGTACGACTACACCCAGCTTATTAAATGCTCTTGATTGCCACTAGAATAACCAAGAGCAGATTTTGAAGCTAAATGGTGTTTAAATTATTGATGTGCCTTTATTAGCTGTGTGACCTTAGGCAAGTTATATAATTCTACTCTGGTTTAATATCTGCTCCAACCTCCCTTTTTCTTCATCTGTAAATGGGAACATGCTAGTTAATATTTACCTCATAATATTGTTTTGGGAATCAAATGTCTTAATATATGTAAAATGCCTGCAATAATGTTTATCAAGTAGTAACCTTTTAAGTAAAAGCTGCCATTGCTGTTTTTGTTATCATCATTATTGTTATTATTAATGTCCTTATTGATAGCATGGTATTTCACATATATCATAATTTATTTAAGTGATACCCTCTGGTTAATATTTAGATTCTATTATTTTGTTTTACAAGTAATATAAAATTAAATTTTTAGATTGACCGTTTCAGTTCACATTTGTGTGGGTAGCCTAAGGAAGTGAGTGTGTGTTTCTCTGCACCTTTCCCTATTTTGTTTATTATAAACATAAATACATGCAATCTTACTGATGTTTTAGTTTAATTTTTTGCCAGAATTTTTATGAGTTAAGCTTTAAAAAAGTAAAAATGAAAATAAATGCTGCACTGTCATGCAGAGACTGTTGCTCTGTGTTCTTGCAAGGTTTGTGTGTCATGCACAGCCCAGCACATAGTGTGGCAGTGGCATAGCTTTGTGAGCCTTTTGCTATCACTTGATGAGTAGAAGGCTGAGCTATAATGATTAACTTAACTGCAGCTAAGCATGAGCTTATGAAGAGCCACTGCAATGTGCGCTGAATAAAATCAGCAACTGCTCAATTGTCCAATTACTTCTCTCTTGGAAGCACTCAGTAGAATTGCTAAGCCATTGTTCCTGATAGCACCGAGAGCCTACAGCTCTGTTCTCTTGAGTAGGCCCTAAGCCCCTACGTCGTATCATATTTGAACAGTGCTTTTCTGGAAATGGATATTCCAGAGAATTGTTTGGGGGCAGTGTCAGAGCTGACCTGGGTATAAATTGCCAGGTAGGCAGTGATTTTGACAGGAGCCTTCTTCCTACCTTGTCTGCAGCCCTTTGCCTCTGTGCCCTTCAATCTTGAGGTCTTGTGTTTCTGTCATGCCCTTGGCTTCTGGCTATCGCACTCTACCTGGGCCTCATTCGTTACCTTGGTTCTTTTCTGTCCTTCTTTAAATTAAAAGAGGTTGTCTTTAATTGGTCTGTAAATTGATATTGAGGCATGGAATGTGCTTAATGTATCACCGCTCTTGGCAACAGACTTATTTTTAGCTGTGGCTCCTGGGGAAAAAAATTTTTTAAGCTAAAGTCACAAATGAAATAGTGGGAATTTTATACAGAACAGTAGGGTGCAGTCTGGACTGTGAAATCTTTTCTTTTTCTTTTTTAACCTGGGACTGGACCCAGAAACATTCTACCTCTTAGCTACACCCCAGTCCTATTTTTTTAAACAGGGTTTCACTAAGTTGCAGAGGGCCTTGCCTAGCTATTGAGGCTGGCCTCCAACCTGGAAACTAAGTATTTTTAATGGCTGCTTGTTTATTGGCTCTCCTTGGTTGCCTTTTCTCTCTTATCCCCTGACCTCCTTTTGCCTGGAGCAGTGTCTGCACATTTCTTTTCACTCGAATCTCTTGGTGACACAGGTGGGGATGGGTAGGTACTTCATACCACCAAACTGCTAATCTAAATGGGAGCCTCTGTCCATCCCTGAGAGCGGGAGAATCAGGCTCTCCTGATGTGGGAGGACCTGTCTAGTTCACAGTGTATATGATCTTGAGTTTAAGAAAGTAGGAGAAGCCGGGCGTGGTGGCGCACGCTTGTAATCCCAGCATTTGGGAGGCTGAGACTGGAGGATCGAGGTTCGCAGACAGCCTCAGCTACTTAGTGAGGCCCTCTGCAACTCAGTGAGACCCTGTTTCAAAATAAAAGAATAAAAAATGGGGCAGGGGGTGTAGCTCGGAGGTCAAATGCCCCTGGGTTCCATCCCCAAACTCGCAAAAAAAAAAAAAAAAAAGAAAGAAAGAAAGTAGAGGAGGAAGGTAAAACTTTGGCTTTAAATGAAAATACTTTGAAATTATGGAAACACTTTCCTTTTCAATACTGCTTCTCTTAATTGAATTGAGCTGTGCCATGCCATTCCCACTAGGAGGCATGCCATAATTGAGCTAAACTAATTTGTATCCTTCTGTCTCAGATAAAATACCCAGGAGCTGATATGGACATCACTTTATCTGCCCCTTCATTCTGTCGCCAAATTAGTCCCGAGGAATTTGAATACCAAAGAGCATGCGGGTCTCAGGAGCCCCTGGCGGCCTTGTTGGAGGAAGTCATAACTGATGCCAAGCTTTCTAACAAAGAGAAGAAAAAAAAGTTAAAGCAGGTACTAAGGGTGTTCTTTGGAAGTCACTTTTCTCCTCTCTATTGCTTTTACATTGGTTCTCCTTTTTATTCTCTGTTTTAATATAAATCTCATCTTCTGAGACATAGCAGTTTTGAAAGTATTACTCAGTTCATATATTCCAGAGTTTCTTTGATTTACACTGCTGTGGTCAATTTTCTTTTCTTTTCTTTTCTTTTCTCTTCTTCTCCTTTTTTTTTTTTTTTTTTTTTTTTTGGTGGTACTGGGGTTCCTGGAAACCCTTCTACCTCTGGGCTATACTCCCAGACCTAATTTATATATATATTTTTTATTTGGAAACAGGGTCTCTTAAGCCAGTGAGGCTGGCGTTGAGCCTGCGTGATCTTCCTGTTTCTGCCTCCCAAGCGCAGGGATTACAAGTGTGCGCCACCACATACAGCAGCTGTGGTCAATTTTCTAAATCTCTGTTCCTCAATGTAGATCTTGCATTATTGAATTCCTCATTTATAGGAGCTATTCTTTAATATTTGTCCCTTTTTTTTTGCGGGTCTGGGAACCCAGGAGCATTCGACCTCTGAGATATACTCCCTGCCCTATTTTTTTATTCTTTATTTTGAAACAGGGTCTCACTAATTTGCGGAGGTCCTTACTAAGTAGCTGAGGCTGTCCGCAAACCGTGATCCTCGGGTCTCAGCCTCCCAAATGCTGGGATTATAAGCGTGTGCCACCACGCCCAGCTTTATCCTTTGTTTTGCTATGTGGCATGATGTAAAAACCAGTAGAATATTTCCTTCAAAGAAGCCAAATGTAAGGATAGATTTATTTGATTTTTTGAAAGTTAAATCAGATTGAATTCATAAAATGTCAAATGTCTAGAGTTTAAAAGCCACTGGCTAAGATGACAGTATCAACTGGTTCTTTGCCCCAGGCATCACTAAGTTTTTACTTCTGTGATGTTAGGTAACATAGCTTAGGGATTCAGAAAATGGTTTTTTAACTTGGAATAGGTGCACTGTGACCATTCTAAGGACTGATCCGCGGTCAAGTGAATGGTATTTGTTTTCAAAGACTGAAACCAACTATGCACCTGGATTCCAGGTTATACCATAGACCTAGGATTACACACAGAGCACCTGCTGGTGGTTCTATTCATGTGTCTCTCAGTACTGGTTTTTTTTGTTTTTGTTTTTGTTTTTTTTTGGTACTGAGGATGGAACCCAGGGACATTCTACCTCTAAGCTACACCCCCAGCCATATTATTTATTTATTTATTTATTTATTTGGTGGTACTGGGGGTGGAACCCAGGGGCTTTCTACCTCCGGGCTATATTTCCAGACCTATTTTTATACTTTATTTGGAAACAGGGTCTAAGTTGCTGAGAGCCTCACTAAGTAGCTGAGGCTGGCTTTGAACCTGTGCGATCCTCCTGTCTCAGCCTCCCAAGCACTGGGATTACAAGCGTGCACCACTACACCTGGCCTTCAGTACCTTTGGAGAAGAGTTCAATGCTGTGGTCCAAAGGGAGAATACATAGACTCTCTCTCAGCTTTTTATAAAGCAGTATACGCTAGAATGTTAACTCTTCTATTTGAGCATAAGCTAGAGAGATTGAGCTGGAGAAGCAAGGAGGGTGTGAAACAGAGTTGGGCCCAAATTATCTTTAACTTATAGAACACAAGTTATATTCAAGTCAATTACTTGTGAATATTTTAAATTTTTAATTAATTAATTAATTAATTTTGGTGGTTCTGGGGTTCCTGGAAGCCCTTCTACCTCCGGCTACACTCCCAGACCTATTTTTTATATTTTTATTTGGAAACAGGGTCTCTTAAGCCAGTGAGGCTGGCTTTGAACCTGTGCGATCCTCGTCTCCGCCTCCCAAGCGCGGTGATTACAAGCGTGCGCCACCACGCCCATCATGAATATTTTTTAAAATGAGATCTATCTGTGTTAGCAATGGAGAAAATTTCAAGAAGTATGATTAAAAGAGTATATTTGAAGAGTGGATTAATGGAAAGATGTAATCAAATGATTTAACAAAAACAGTGAGGTATGGGATCAGAGTCTCCTACATTAAAGTTTGAATGCCAATTTTAGTGTGTGTGTGTGTGTGTGTGTGTGTGTGTGTGTGTGTGTGTGTGTGTGTTTTAAACTTTTATTGGGACTCTCGTTTAGTTTCAGAAATCCTATCCTGAAGTTTACCAAGAACGGTTTCCTACACCAGAAAGTGAAGCACTTCTGTTTCCTGAAAAACCCAAACCGAAACCACAGCTGTTCATGTGGGCACTAAAAAAGCCTTTCCAGCCATTCCAAAGAACTAGAAGCTTTCGGATGTGAGTCTTCTTCAGTGACAGTGTGTGGAGGCCTCCGTGGTGGTACCAGAAGAAAGGAAAGCATAACATACAGACTATTGACTTACAGATACAGATTATCAGAGTTTTGAATATTGGGCCATTTGTCAGTATTTTTATAAAATTCAGTGCTATTTTTAAAGTTGTACAAATTAATAAAAATTATGAGTCAAATATAGTGGTAATGTAAAAAAGTTTGGAATTGTTACAGAGTCTTAAGGGTAAGGTGTTTTATTCTGTTTGTTGTTTTTCATTTTGTTTATAAAATATTTGTGAATACATTCTAGTTACTGATGTCTTTATTATAACCTAGTCATAAGAATGATGTATATACTTGAATATGAAAGACACTGGGTATTGTTACTGTGACGCTATTGACATAATAGCCAATTCTGATTTTTCTTGTGTAAATTCCATTTTTCATTGTTGTGTGAAAATTCTTAATGTTCTGCATTGTGATTCCTGTGTCTTCTACTGCAGATTTGTCGGAAGTTTTGGCAGATTTTACTAAAGGTGGTTCTTTTATTAACATATGTATGAGTTGGCGCTTACCTGTAAGTGGAATAGATTTTCACCTGGCAAAAATGATATAATTTCAGTCTAAGCTAAAGGAGAAGGTTGAACTGGACAGATCCTTAGGTACCCTTAGACCTGTAATTCTATATTAAATCTTTGTTGTTTTTGTGAAAAACATAAATGGGTTAAGTAAAATGAGACTACTTCCTTTATAATTGTATTTTTTCTATTTCTTTATCCTTTTAAAAGTAAATGGAATGTAAATAAATATCTTTTTTATATATAATAACTGGTGTTTTCCTTTTTTGGCATTATTGAGATTAGTTAGAGAGCATCCTAACATGTTGTTGCCAATATTTTCACACCATTTATTTCTACATGAAAATAAGAAGTGAGATTTTTGGCTTTTGTATTGGCCTCTAGAAGCCCTTCCTTCCTTCCTTCCTTCCTTCCTTCCTTCCTTCCTTCCTTCCTCCCTCCCTCCCTCCCTCCCTCCCTTCCTCCCTTCCTTCATTCCTTCCTTCCTACCATCCTTCTACTTTGCTCCTTTGCAAAACAGTTTAATACTTGAATTATGGAATAACAAGAAGGTTTCTGAGAGTAACACCTACTCCTTGGTTTATAGTACTTCCCAGGATGGTTTTTTTGCACTAGAGAGACACCCCTGTGATGGCAGGATGTGAGCACCTTCTGTAGTGGACAGAGATTTTGCTTCTTTAAAAATGGATAAAAGCTGGGCGTGGTGGCGCATGCTTGTAATCCATGTGCTTGGGAAACGGAGGCAGGAGGATCATGCAGGTTCAAAGCCAGCCTCGCTGGCTTAACAGACCCTGTTTCCAAATAAAATATAAAATAGGTATGGAAGTGTAGCCCGGTGGTAGAAGGGTTCCATCTCCAGTACCACCAAAAAAAAAAAAAAAAGGATAAAAGAATTTGAAGTGATGAGTACTACCTATGTTCCAAATATGTATTGCAGCAGGTGTGGTTTTAGAGTTTCAGGATTCAGTCTCAGACTCTGGTGTTCTATTTAGAGAGAGAGAGAGAGAGAGAAAAAAAAAACTTTCTATTTACTCTTCATGGTAGAATTTGTTTCCCAGAATTTCCTCATTTTTGGAAGTATATAGTATATATATTTGTTATGCTTTTTGCTTTTCTTTGTTATGATTACTTTTTTTATTTTAGAAAAGTATACTTATGGAGAGGTCAAAGACTTTAACCACCACTTAAAGGTGAAGCTGATAGAAGGTAATAGTTTTCCAAAGTGATTATAGCAAACTTTCATTATCAGTGTATGAGAGTTCTTTTGAAGACTATTGCCAGAGTTTGAATTGTTTTGAGTATGTGATAATGGCATCTGATTATGATTTTACTTTGGTCTTTACTGATATTGCTAAATATTTTTTCCATATACTTTTGGCTTTTTCACTTTTGTATGGATTTTAATAGTATGTCTCACATGCACACACACAATATTGACATTTTGTTTTTGATTGTCTTGAATCAAGTTGGAGAGGATTGCAATCTTTACAATATTAAGAATTCCAGTTATGAACATGGTTTATCTCTCTACTCATTTAAGTGAGAAAAATTATATTTCTTTGTAAGAGTTTATAATTTTTTTGTTCCCAATGTACTTGATACTTTTAAAAAATATGAAAGTTTTCAGATACATATAATAATAAAGAGTGCCATCCTCTGTCTTTAACAATTACTTTTCAATTGATCAATGGGTTGGTATTTGAGCTTATTGTAAATGTTATTTTTAAATTCTCTTTGGGTGTTCATTGCTTGTATATAGTATAAAACTGGTTTTTGTTTACTGATTTTTTGGTGTGAGTCCAGTAACCTTGCTAGAATTTATTAATTCTAAATATTTAGTGTGACTTTTAAAATTTGATTCTCTACACTTTATACATGTCAGCAAACAATGACAGTTTTTGTTGTTTCTTTCAGTGTTAGACAGCATCTGAAATAGTCCCTCTGATGCCTGCTTCCAAATATTTAATACCTGGTGTAATCCCCTTTCTTTGATTGTGGGTTGAGCCAAGTGACACTTTTATTTTTATTTTTATTTTATTTATTTATTTATTTTTTGGTGGTACTGGGGTTCCTGGAAGCCCTTCTACCTCCGGGCTACACTCCCAGACCTATTTTTTAGGTTATTTGGAAACAGGGTCTCCTAAGCCAGCACACGCGGCTGGCTTCGAACCTGCGTGATCCTCCTGTCTCTGCCTCCCAAGCGCAGGGATTACAAGCGTGCGCCACCACGCCCGGCAAGCCAAGTGACACTTTTAAAAAAATTTTGGTTCATTGTATTTATGCGTTATAGTAACATTCAATGTGATGCATGCATCACTTGGTATATTTCCCTCTACATCCCTGTTAGTCCCCCTTCCTGCCTCCCCATACATGTTAGAGAGACTGGTAGTCATACCCATGCATGGCCATAGCCTTATCTGAACTGTTCCCTTCCTTAAGCCTCATTGTTCTCCTCCTGACCTTCCTCCTCTAATTCCCTTCCACTGTTCTACTGATTTCACTCATTTGATTAAAGTCCTTTTTGTTTACTATTTTTCATTCTAGCTTTTCCATATCAAAGAAAGCATACTATCCTTGACTTTCTGAGATTGGCTTACCTAACTTAGCATAATATCCTGGAGTTCATCAGTTTTCCTGCAAATGACATAATTTTGTTCTTTATGGATGAGTAGAACTCCATTGTGTACATGTATATACCACATACTCATCTATTTATCTCTTAATGGACCCCTAGGTTGGTCCCATAATTTGGCTATTGTGAATTTTACTGCTATAAATATGGGTATGCATGTATTATTGTAGTAGTCTAACTTTAATTCTTTTGGAAAGATACCAAGGAGTTGTATAGCTAGCTAGTCTTTTAGGGAATCTCTATATTGATCTCTGTAGTGGTTTTACTAATTTTTTTAAATTAATTTTTTGTGATACTGGGGATTGGACCAAGGGGCATTCTACCTCTGAGATACACTCCCAGCTCTTTTTTCATTTTGAAACAGGTTCTCACTAAATTGCTGAGGGTATTTCTAAGTTGACCTTGAACCTGCAATTCTTCTGTCTCAGCCCTTTAAGTACTGGAAGTACAGGTGGGTGCCACTGCACCTGGTGGTTTTTACTAATTTACAATTCCACTGACAGTTTATAAGAATTTCTATTAAGCCAGGCATGGGGGTATGTTTCTGTAGTCTTAGTACTTGGGAAGCTGAGACAGGAGGATCAGGGGTTCGAGGTCATCCTCAGCAACTTAGTGAGACCCTGTTTCAAACTAAAAAGTAGGATTAGGGGTGTAGCTTGGAGGTCAAATGCCCCTGGGCTCAATTCTTAGCACCACTCAAGAAAACAGGGGGTTTCCTATTTCCACATATACTCGCCAGCATTTATTATTGTTTGTATTTTTTATAATTATATTTTTAATTGGATTAGGTGGAATCTCAGATTAGTTTTGATTGCTAACGATGTTGAACTTTTAAAATATATTTGTTGGCCATTTCTGTTTTTCTTTTGAAAAGTGTTTAATTCAATTGCCCATTTTTAAGTTGGTTTTTTTCTTAGTGTTAAGTTTTTGAATTCTTTATATATGCTAGACACTAGAGGCCTGCTGGCAAAGATTTTCTCCCATTCTGTAGGCTCTCTCTCTTCAGACTTGATTGTTTCCTTTGCTATACAGAAGTTTTGTAGTTTAATGCCATCTCATTTACTGGTTCTCAGTTTTATTTCCTGAGTTTTGGGGTTCTTATTGAGGAAGTCTCTACCAGTGCCTATATGTTAGAGAATTTGTCCTGTTTTTTATTCTAGTAATTGCAGTTTCTGGTCTAATTTCTAGGTCTTTGATCCATCTTGAGTTGACTCTTGTACAGGGTGAGAGGTTGCTGTCTAATTTCATTCTTCTATATATGTTTACCCAGTTTCCCCAGCACTATTTGTTAAAAAAGGCTGTCTTTTCCAAGGATATATTTTATAGTCTTCTTTGTCAACAACCAGCTAGATATAACTGTGAGGATTTGTCTCTGTATCTTCTATTAATCTAGGTATATGTTTTTGTGCCAATATGATGCTATTTTTGCTTTATAGCTTTGTAGTATAACTTGAAATCAGATGTCGTAATCTCCTGTGTGGTTCTTGTTGCTTAAGACTGCTTTGACTATTTTGAGTCTTTTGTTCTTCCATATGAATTTTAGGATGTTCTTCTTGATCTGTGAAGAATACACTGGTATTTTTTATAGGGATTGCACTTAATCTGTAATTTGTTTTTGGTAATACGGACATTTTGACAACATTTATTCTGCCTACTCAAGAACATGGGAGATCTTCCCATCTTCCAAGGTTTTCTTCAGTTCCTTTCTTCAGTGTTCTTTAACCTCCGTTGTAGACGTTTTTGGCTCCTCGGCAGTCACTAGCACTGTCTGACTGCAAAGCCAGCTCCTGACTAATATGTTGCATCATCTCCCAGCAAGCAGCGTTCTGTGGGTGTGACCACATTTTAAATACTTAAATATATTCTTTTTCAGCCTATACTTTTTTAAAACCTAAGATCTCAAATTCTGATTTGTTGTAGAACATTGGCCTGACCAGGTATGCCAAATTCATTTTCAGCTTTTTCTGGTCATCTGCTATAAATATATGCTGAAGATTTTAACTGATTTTCTTACAAATTCTCACAAAATATACTGTAAAAGTATATGTTGCTCAGTAAATACAAGCATGCATTTACTTCATTTGTAAGTGTGATTTTTAAATTATTTTTATTTTTGTGTATAGTTACTTTAAATTTTAGGTATGATCAGTAATAGCTGTCATAAGGATTATCATTACTCTCAGAGACTCTGACAAGGATAGAAAATAAATGTTCCGTATAGAAAATTGTAAAAGAAAATTGTAGCAGATTTTTAAGGTTTCTTGCACTCTTTGTATGAACCTGGTAATGGTATTCAGGTGTTTCTCATTTTGATTTTTTACACATCTTCGTGTTCCTGTATCAGCCTTCAGGGAACTCATATTTCAGATTCTAGCAAATTTAATTGACATATGGGTCATCACTTAGCACTTGTGTTATCCAGGAGCTTGACTCATTCCCCCATCTAGAAGAGTCTCTGGACTTTTTTTTTTTTTTTTTTAAATAGGAACTGTACCTTAAAAAAAAAAAAACAACAACCCTCCATTTGTAAGCTGCTTGTGTATGGAAAGAAGGAACTAAATATTCCTTTTATTTGGTCTGTCACAAAATGATTTATCATGATTAAAAGAGTAATCAGGTAAAAATGACTTTATTATATGGGTGTTGCTATCATAAACCATATCTTTTCTTTTATCCTTAAGAACAAAAACCTATAAATATTAAAGACCTGGAGTAAAGTAAGACTGGTATTACCTACTAAAATTAGTGTTAAGGAGAGATTATGCTTATATCTGCATATTAATATTTTGAAGCATCTACTTTAGAATCAGACATGGGAAATTACAATTTTACAGTTTACATTTGTAACCATTTTTGCATTTCCTTGCTTAAGCCATCATAACCTACAAAACATATAATACCTTGACATTGTTGTCTATTGGGTCTTCTGGCAAACAAATTACTATAAAATATACACTATAATTTTGGGTCTAAAGGTATTTGCTCATGCGTACCTGAGTCATTTGAGTATTGGCATCTGGGACCACATTAATAAACAGATTTGTCTAATTTTGATCAACTTGGAGATGCATTTATGCCTTAATTTTGTGAAGTAAATATATTTCCTAGGATAGATGAGGTATATTCATTAACTAACAGCATAATGAGTACCTTCTGGTGGATTTTTATGTTTCAGTGTCTAGTTAACCTTAACATTTTATCCTTTAATTTGGGAAATAAAATGGTAACAATTATGGGATAATAGGGTGATAACCCAATTAAGAGAAGTGTTTTTAGTATTTTAGTGCATATTTGCATTGCTCTATTAGTTTCATCATTCCCTAGTGAATCTAAGATTTTGTTTAAAATCTAACACTTTTTGCAAATTCTACTTTGGAGAATTATTGATTAAATTGTTTAACTTGAGAATGCCAACTGACATCTGGTGTGTGTGTGTGTGTGTGTGTGTGTGTGTGTGTCACTGAGGATTAAGTCCAGAGGTATATTACATATGAGCTACACCCACAGCCCCGTTATAATGTTTTTTTTTTTTTTTAAACAGGGGCTCACTAGGTTGCTGAGAATCTCATATTGCTGAGGCTGTCCTAGATCCCGAGGTCCTCCTCTCTCATCCTCCCAAGAATTGGAATTCCAGGCATGTGCCACCATAGCCAGCAGATCTGCTCACTTTATAATACCCCTTTGGGCTCTTCAATCCCACTTGAGAACAGGTACGGTATCTGGAACCTTTTCTAGAGAGTATGAGAAAAGTTCCTTCTCCCCCAGTTTTACAGATTGCTGCCAGCATTTCTTTAATAATATATATCTTGAGTGATGTTTAATAGATGGATCTCTATGTTTAGTAAAGCAAATAAAGCCTTCTTTTTAAAAAAGAAACAGGACTAAAGATTATTTTCATGACAAATAAACTATAATTGATATTTAAAGTGGAAGTAGTTTATTTTGATTGCTGTAGACTAGTCCAACATGGGAATGTAGAGGCCTTTTATTCACGGTTTGCACTAGAACTCGTGACCTTTGGAGAGTGCTGGCAACAGATATTTCAGCAATAATTTACCAAGATAGCAGAACTGTTTGTGGCTAAAAATAGTTGTGCAGGAAAAAATGCAATGTCTGATTTTCAGAGAGCCCATGATTCCAGTTTATCTGTAGTTACTGCTATCTGTATCTATTCATGTATATTTTTTAATCAGGTGTGTTTTAGAGGCTATCAAAAAAAAATAAAGCCAAACTACTGGAGAGATGTTATGAATTTGAATCATGTGGCTGAAAGCTACTTCATATGTGATCTTAAACCATAATGAGGGGCACAGAAGACACTTAAATGATATCAGCCATCTTGCTAACTGATTCTGCATATTATTTTTACTAAACCTGTGTTTTTATTCTTGTGAAAAATTATTCTAAAGATTTCAACCTTTTTAAAGCTTTCAGATACCTAGAAAAAATTTTAAAGACTTTCCTAAATAAAATATAAAGAATGCTGAAATTAGATTTAAACTACTTCATGATTGTGTGTGTGTGTGTGTGTGTGTGTGTGTGTGAACTCCCAGGGGCATTCTACCTCTGAGATACACTCCTAGCTCTATTTTATTTTTTATTTTTGAAACAGGGTCTTGATAAGTTGCAGAGGGCCTTGCTAAGTTGCTGAGGCTGGCTTTGAATCTGTAATCCTCCTGCCTCAGCCTCTCAAATATTGGGATTACAGGCATGTGCCATCATGCTAAGTTGAGTTGATAACATTTAAAGCATACAATGATATCATTTCTAAATTTCTACTTATCAAAATGTCAAGTTATAGACATAATAAATGATTAAAGATGATGGAAATTTTAATTTTTTAAAGCTCATCACTTTCACTCTTTCAGAGATTGAACCTGAATCTGATGATGGATTAAGGCCCTCCAAGGTATCTGGCTTAGCATACTGACTTTTTCACAAGTCATGATCCATCTAGGAATGACAGATGTGCCCAGTAGAGGTCAGTCTTGTGTTGGTAATTGTACCAAACAGGAAAAACTAGGGATTTTCTGTATAAGTCCAGTATATTTTAATAAGTCATTCATTGTATGGAAACAAAACTTAAAAATTGGTTATCTTTATTGTAACCAAAGTAACTGGGGGGCAGTGCTTTGGCTTTTCTATTATCATTCCTTTTCTTCAAAATCTCAGATGGCTCTATTACTTACTAAATATTCTTTTAAAGTGGGCTATAAATGGTAGAAATGAAGGATTACTTATATGCAGCAGCAGATAATTTGAGAATAAATGTCTGATAATTGGATTTATAAAGTTAAAAAAGTCTGCAAAATTTAGGTTGAGAGCAGAATCTAGTTTGAGAGGTAGGATAATTTGTGTAAATCAACATTTGGTCTAGCTGTTTTTCTGCATTATGGGGAAACCATGCCTTTTTTCTTATCAGTGTTTTATTACTCAGACTAAACTAATGCTTTAAGCTAAAAACCAAGCATGTTATAATAAAGGCAGAGATGGCCATCTAGGATAAAGATATTTTAGGATATTTGTGTCTACAAATAATTCCTCTGGAGTTGCTGATGTCAACATACAAATAGTAGTCACCCGAGCACAGCCCAGGAGCATTCTGGAGGTTGCCAAGATGGTAAGCAACTTCCCTGGAAGTAGATGGAGTAGTGCAGAGCTTGAGATACTTTAATCCCCTTCTTCTCTGCTTTATAAACGTCAGTGGACAGTGTATTTACTGTGCAAAGACAACCTCAAGGCCAGACTCCTGTTTTCTTCTTTCCAACTAAATTATCACCCATGGGTCCTTCATGATATAACTGGTTGCATATTGATTAGACATGAATATTTGGATTTAACTAGTAGCACAGCCAAGGAAGACCTGAGCAAGTCACGGTCTCTCTAGGCTCTGGCCTTTTTTTCAGCAAACTGAAAGGACTGGAATTTGGAGGTTACAGATTCCAGTGTTTTTATGACCAAGAAGATAATAGAATTTGCTCAGAATGGAGAAGCCACCGGAGAAATGAAGTGTGTGGGCCTTTAACACAGTGTTTGGTTCAGACAAAATGTTGAATGCCCCATGCTGGTGAACTTCCCTCACATGTGGAGATGGGTAGACATACAGATTAAAACACTGAGGTTCAGAGAGGAACCCAGTTACAAATGCCAAAACTTCAACTCTGGCCTTTTCTCCAATTATCTGAAATCCTTCCTGTCAAGGAGACTAAATCCTGTCCTTGACAGGTAAGGCATGTGAACTTGATCCAAGCAGGTCCTTACAAGAGAAGGCTAATTTTTGTTCCCCTGTACCCTACTCCAGGCCCCTTCTCCCATTCTGCTGTCTCTGAATCTCCCCCCACCCTCTTTGTTGTACTCGTGTGTTTCTTGAGCATCGGTTTTGACTAAAACACTTTTAACATTGGTAAGAGAGCCTGGTGAGCTGGACGCTGTGGCGCACACCTGTAACCCTAATACTCAGGAGGCTAAACAGGAGAATCGTGGGTTAGAGGTCACCCTCAGCAATTTAGCAAGACCCTGCCTGTTTCAGAACATAAGAAGGGTTAGGAGTGTAGGTCAAAGTAGAATACTCCAGGGCTCAATCAATCTCCAGGCACCCCTTCCCCCGAAAAATGTCCAGTCTCACTCCTGGTTCCCCTCTGTGATGTCCACTGTTGCTTCAACAGAGCTTGTCCAGGTCGTAGGACATTTCTCACAAAGTCCAGTTAGCTCTCCGAATAATGGTTTGGTGTGGTGTTGTGGAGCCTTCCTCTGCTAGGCCTGAGGTAGGCAACAATGGAGGAGGAAAGACAGCTCTCACCCCAAAGCGCTTTAGTTCAGTGAGGAAAGCCAAGATGTCTACCTGTAACTGTGGACTGTGAGGTCGGGGATGGACCTCTGCAGAGTACAGGGAGCGAGGGGAATGCCAGGGCAGTTGGAGGGATAGAAAAGGTGTCGCTGAGCCCTGAGGAATGTGTCCACCACCAAGGAAGGCCAGGCAGAGGCCCCTGCTCAGAGGGGATTGCAGGAAACCAGGCTCTGGTGGTAGCCAGAAGTGATTCACCATTCCACACTGTCCAGGGGATATGGGTACTTTAATATAAAAGCAGGCAGAGAAAGGAGCATGTGGTAAGAGGACTTGAGGAACTGTGGCAGGGCAGGCAAAGGAGTTGCTTTTAAGTGAGGACTTTTTTGATATATCTCCAAGATGGCCTCCTCTTCTGTATGTTCGAGCGCTATCTACCCTGATCCCAGTGCCCATTAGAGCTACCTTTTGGATCCTTTTTAGGTTGCTGCTATATATTATGGTTTCTTTTTCCAGGTTTTCACAGGACGTACAGTGGTAGCAGTATGCTGCTGGTGTTGATGAGCTGGACTTGTGCTTTCTTGAAAAAGAATGGTGCTTTTATCGTCGGTTTCTATTTTTTTCATCCACAGCCTGATATTCAGTGCCTCTGGGTCCATACTGTTCCATTTCATAATGCTTCATGAATACTCGAACTGGTTCTGCAAACGCGTTGCCTTCATCCCGTTGCCCGCAGTAAGATGCTTTTAATATTTTCTCCACATGGGAGCTCAGCGTTTTCCTTTTGCTTTTCTTTTAATTTCCGTGTGGCTAATCCCCTCCTTCTCCAGGGAGCCTGGATATATATAGACTTTTCCTTTTCACTTTGTCTTTGATAATTTGCTTTTTGCATTCAGTGAACACATCCATCACGATAAATGGTCCTTTTCCCATTTGTATTGACTTGCATTTATATAAAACCGACTCCCTTGTTACATCATTATTAATGCTCACAGTAGCTTTCAGGGCTGGGAAAGCTGGGTATCAGAGCTGCCCCAGAGCTTCAAGTTGTCCCATTGGATCAAATGACTCGGGTCATGATGCCTGGTTCCAAGTTTTATCATTAAGCCAAGACCAAAATTTTATGGGAGTTTTTTGCTTGTTTCTTGACTCAATATAAAATGAGAATATTAGATAAACATCTTTAAATTATTTCACACTTTATTAAGGTTTTCTTGATTTACTAGCCCTTTTATGCACTGAAACAGATAAAATATTTCCATTACCAGTACTGAATATTTTTATAAGTCCAGATTTGTACATTTGTATAACTCCTAGTAGATATAAGTAGGGGACTGAGTTATAAGGAGTTAATATCGCTCATATTTAGATGCTAATGCATTCTGATAACTTTTAATAGAGTCTACAATGATGGAGTTTATAAAATTTTATTTTTATGCTTCATTTGTATTATTTTAATAATAAATTTTTCTCTCACTATGCATGCCATCAGTTGGTAGATGGTAAGAAAGGATGAGCCCAGCAGGACTTATAATGTTGCTGTTCTTTAGGTAAAACAAACTGGATGATTTTAAAGACATGATCAAACTTTTTATAGCTGGTGGAAGGTTTCTCAGCAAAGAGCCTTGAGAAGTCACTCTGCTGCTGAGCACCCTTGGAGCCAGTCATTCTGATGCCTGACAAGGTCCAGTACTTTTCTATTACTAGCTGTTTAGACGGCTCAGCCACCTTTTCAGATATTAGTGACATTTTCACAATTCCAGTTGTATATACTTTTTTATTTTTTTAAGCTGCACTGCTTGACTATTGTGACATTTTGGAAGCACTTAAATCTCTGCTTCAAAACTCCATATCTTTGTGACATTTTTCTCTAGTAAATTCTGAAGTTAAAAATCCTAAAAATACTTATAGTTTTAATTATCCCAGAAGATCTCGTTTCAATTTTTTTTTTTTTTTTTACTTTTGTAGCTTTTTTGGTATCTTAATATGATTTAAAATAATTAGTTTTTGTTTCCAGGATTTGACCATCTCTATTTCCATTTATCATTACTTCTAACACAGACCTTCCCCTCCCCCAACATTTTAGTATTTCTGAAACTAGGATGCACTGTTCAATTTAGAACATATCACAGTTTAATTGGCAGCAGTTTTTTCTTTATTTTAGTCCTGGGTTTTATAAAATGGGGCATTTTATTTTTATTTTCTAATGACAGGTAGTGGAAGGCGGGTTATTGTGTTATAGACTTGGTTTATGCAGTGAGTAAGCATTCTTGAGTAATCTCTGGGTTTGGTTTTTTTCCTGACCCAATCTTTTCTATGCACGTTTATCTTCCAGCTTGTTCATTTATGTATTAATTCTCTTTAATTAATGGGAGTTTAGCAGTTAATGAGAAGCTAACAATTTTTGAAATGTGATATGTACCCTCTGCTCCTGAATTTTTATCTATATGACTTTATATCTAGTCAGGCCAAGGGATCTTTCTCTCGCAGGAGATGAGGGAATGGGAAATTATGCTAATAAGCATGGATTTAGGATTTTCACAATTAGAATGCAAATTGGATGATATGTACATGTATGTTTCCACAAGTCTTTTATCCCATTAAGATGTATGAGTACAATGCACCAAGAAAAAAAAAAAAAACAATTAGAATGCAATGGAAAAGAACCAGTGTTCAGTTTTTGTCACCATGGGATACTTGTCATAGAGGTGTCAGAGGGAAAAGCTTGACTTTGTCAAGGAAGAGAAGGATTCTCCAAATTTCTATACACCTCAGAAAAGAAAGATTTGTAAGATTTCAGTCTAGGAGGTTTGATCCTTCTAGGAAGAAGGATTTAGATTAGAACAAGTGAAAGGCTAGCCCTTTGGATATCTCGGGATAACTAACTCTGATTTTCCCTTAAGTTCTTGCATTTTCCCTTCTTAGCACTTGGCCTTAAATGGGGACAGTATAAAAACACCCAGAGCACCTGGGCTAGTGATCTGCTCCTTTGTCAAAATATGAGGGAAGCCGAGGACTAGGCGTAGGTCCTTGACCTTGATCTAGACCTTGAATTAGTTCTAGGTCAACTTCAGCCTTTAGCTCTGGGCCATGACTCATGATATAAGAGAGCAATGAGTGGAGAAAGCTGGAAGGACTGAGACTGAGGCTGTGCTCCTGATTTCTCCATGCCTCAAGATTTCCCACAGCCTCGGGGATGCTGTGAGTTCTGACAGACTAGAAAAAGACTGATAGAAGCAAAGAGACTAGAGCAAGGAGCTGTTAAGATCAGAGGCCAAGGTCACATTTCCAGTAGTGGTTGACAGTGGTTTCTACCAAAACCCAGTGTGATCAGTTTACACATTGCAACCAGTTCTAGGAGCTGACCCATCTACTCACCTGCACTGGAATGCAGTGGGGATGCAGAAGACATCTATTGAATCTGAGTCCTGCTTCTCCTGCACTCTCTCCTTCCAAAGAGCAGAAAGTAAGCCACATCATATGCCTGGATAGCCTCTTTGGGAGAAGAGGTTAGGGAAAGGATTCAGAAACATCACTATACTATTTTGAGTTCAATCAGGAGATAAAAATCACATCCTGGTTTGAAGAGGGAAAACTTAATATAAAGAATTACCAAAGAGTGATAAAAAGAGTAACTGTAAGATGCAGGAAAATGCTTTATGATCCATAAGACTCAGAGAACTCAAGGAAAGACACACATAGAAGGAGGGCCCCTCCTTGAGGTTGAGGTTCAGACATTCACTGTAGGACTTGAGGTGCAGATTGCAGGATGTTAGAGAACTTCCCCTTTTTCCTGTGCAGAGATGGTCTGCAGTTGTTGGGTGAGCAGGAAGCACTCTGGAGTGCAGGTGGGGTAGGTGAGCTTTGCTGGTGGCTGGGTGGGCAGGTGTCCAGAAGGATACTGGTGACAATCTTCAGGGTCCTTATACCCATACCACTGAGCCACTTGCAGTAGCCAGAAATAGCAGGAGAGTCCTTCCCTTTACAGTATCCCTGTAGCACTTTCTACTGAGACTTTAATATCATAAGCACAGCAAAGAAAAAGTGCTTAAAGGAATTCCATCCATTATCATGAGAGTGCATTGAAGGGTGAATTTGGAGCTGAGAGGCAATAAGCTGATAACTGACACAGACTTTACTCTGCAGAGACTGCATCATCCAAAAGATGCTTTGAGGGCTGACCCTCTTAATGGACTGTCAGTTACCAGAGTTGCTGTGTTAACCAGTGTCCTCTGTATCCTGCATAAAGCTATATAGACCCACGTCACCGCACGGTGTTGCCTCTTGAATGTACATTGCATTTCATCTTCCACACCATTGGTAATGTTATTTATGCCCAAATCTGTTTATATTAGTTGTATTAGGTACAAGTGATTTATATTAAACTGACTTATACTATCTACATTCATTTTCTATTTCATAGCAAATTATTTGAAAACTTAGTTGTTTTAAACAAAAATAACAACAGTGAATGTTTATGATACCACAGTGTCTGTGGATCTGGAATTCTGGGCAGCTTAGTCTGGATAGTTCTGACTTGGGTCTCTCAGAGGTTGCCACCAGGTTGTTGGTGGGGTCTGCAGTCCTCTGGTGGCTTGACTGGGGCAGGAGGAAGTGGTTTTGAAATTACTCATTGGCTGACAAGCTGATGGTGGCTTTAGAGGAGGCGTCCATGTCTTGCTGTGGAGGCATTGCCATAAACTGGCCGAGGGCCCTCATGACATGACAGTTGGCTTACCGAAGGAAATGACCCTAGAAAGAGCAAGATGAAAACCACAATGCCTTTTATGACAGTTGTAGAAGACACACATAGTCATTCCTGAGATATCTTATTGGTGACATAAATCAACCCTATCCAGTGTGAAAAAAAAAAACTATCTAAAGGAGTTAATACCAGGAAAAGAGGGCAACTGGAGACCGCCTTGGAGGCTAGCCACCAAACAAGTTACAGCTGTATCATTACACAGAGTTTAACCAAATTTGTAAAAAACCAAGGACATATGAATGCAAAAATATTTTTCTATGAAAAGTTAATGCCTTGAAAAAACTTGCTGAAGGCAAGTGTAACAAATCTGTTGTATTAGACAAGGCTAAGACAACTTCAGAGATCAGGGACATTTTGTAAAAACTGGATGGCTTCTGCTGTCAACTTTGCAAATGACATGAGTTTTTCATTCTACTTTGAAGAAATTAATTGGTGCTGCAAAAAGTTTTGGACTAAACTAACAGCTGGCTTGAGAGTTAGGAAAGAAAAAAAAAAAACTAAAAAAAACCTATCCCAGCATGATGCTCATGTACTGAACACTATTACGGATAAATTATCTTGCTGTTCTAAAAGGTAATAAGAGTTAATGTCAATTTATGAAAGATAACATCTGATTGAAGGACAGGACTGTAGTACTATATCAAAAGATATTATCTATAAAAAATGATAAGAAGAGCATATGAGATTTTAAGAAAATAATTTTAAAGTTGTAGCTCTGAGGCATTTTATTATAAAAAGTTGGTACTCACATAAACTGATATGAACTTAAAATTCATCATATGTTATCTCCTATTTTTGCTTAGCCTTCTTGTAAATCTTTAGCTTCTTTGATTTTGGCTGCTATGTAGAGATTCTCCTTCAGGTGGTTTAATTAATCAAGGAGCATTTTTTATTTTCTTTTATTGGCAGTAGGGCTTATACCTAGGATTCATACTGCTTTCTGTTTGTCATTTAGAGTTCAAACACCCCTCTAATAGCCCCCACTGAAGGCCCCATATCTTGCAGCAGCACTGGGCAGTCCAGTTTCTGCCACTGACCTGGTCCTGGCTCGACTCAGAGGGAAGGAGCTCAGTTCATCCCAGTTCAGAGGACACAGTCACCACACACTTTACCAAAAGCAAGGCAGCCACCACCACCAAACACAAAACCCAAGGAAGAAAAAATTTAAACTCTCATAGTATGTCCGTTTCACTATAGTATTCTGACTTTAATTTTATTGAAAGATAATGAGGAGTGGTATAGTGGCATCATTTGGTGGCTTCATTCCTACTTTTATTTATTTATTTTTTGCATATATGGGGGGTGGAACCCATGGACATTTTGTCCAGCCAGGGGCATTCTGCCCTTTTAAGGAACTGCCACACCGATCTCCATAGTGGTTGTATTAGTTTGCAATCCCACCAACAGTGTCTAAGAATTCCTATTTTCCCACATCCTCTCCAGCACTTATTATTGTTTGTATTCTCAATGATTGCCATGCTAACTGGATTTAGATGACATATCAGGGTAGTTTTGATTAGCCAAACCAGTCAGAAAGTCAAGGGTCGGATGTTTTCTCTCATATGAGGAAGTTAGAGAAAAAAATAGGAGAGAAAAGGTTGTTCATGAAAATGAGAGAAACCAGTAGAATAGTGGAAAGAAACTGGAGAAAGAGGAAGGGTAAAAGGAGGCTTGAGGAAGAAAACATACCAGATAATATTAGTTCCGTATATGAAGGTATCACTAACCTTACCAGTATGTATGGGAAGGTAGGAGAGGGTGGCAGGATGAGGTTGGGGGACTATACTAAGAGATGTTCTGTGCACATATGAATGCATCACTTTGAATCTCACTGGGATGTATAATTATATTGCACTAATAAAATCCTAAATAAACAACAGTAAGAAAAAGTAAAAATCAAAACTGCCCAGTAATATCTATAGTAATACAACTAGAATAGAAAATTACTTTTTGTTATTGATAAATCAATAAATTCTACACTTTTTAGAAATAGATTTTTTTAACCAAAAGTCAATTCAGATGGATTCTGAAATTTTTGTCTGTAATGACACATTGAGAATAAACCTCCCGTTCCCAAGCCAGACTCCCTGTATCAGTTTGCTATTGCTGCGTAACAAACCACCTCTAAACTTAGTGGCTTAGAGCAATGATACCATAGGGAAGGAGAAGGAGTGGGGAGAGACTGGGGGAAGCTCACCAGGTGCTGGGTGAATGTATGTCCCTGTCACTGAGAACTACATTATGATAAGAGATTATAATGCGCCAATAAAAATATATAAAAACAAATAAAGCAGTGGTGACCAAGAAATCTGATTATCTCACATGCTTTGTGTGGGTCAGGAATTTGGACAGAGCCCCACAGGCCTGCCTGGTTGTTTTCTCACCATGTCTGGGCCTCATCTGGGAGACTTATAGTCATGGATCGACTCAGAGTTAGGGTCTGGAGTCACCTGGAGGTGCCTTCCTTCAGATGGATGACCCTTGGTCCCAACTGTCATTTGGCATCTCAGTTGGGCCACAGGAGTACTGGCACGTGTGGTTTCTCTGTCTGTGCTAGGTCAGGCTTCTTTACAGCATGGTGGCTGCCTTCCAAGAATAATTATCACTGAGCAAACCAGAAGAAAGGTAGAGTGTCATTCGGGACTTATCCCTGGAAGGCAGAGCTCTACTTCCTCTGTAGGCACAAGCTTGCTTAGATTAGACACCCCAACTTTTGATAGAAAGGGATATCAAAGTCACAATGCAAAAAGGTCATGCAGGATAGGAAATAATATTGTGGCCATCTTGTAATGTGCGGTCTGTGCAGGTGGCCACATGCGTGCCCATACACCCCCACCTCCACAAGACAATCTTACGTCCAAAGTGTGTAAGTCTTAAGGATGGAAAATTGTATAGGCCATACCTCTTTTATTTTTTTGGTCTGGGGATTAAACCCATTGTACCTTCGAGCTACATCCCCAGGCCCTTTATATTTATTTTTTGTTTTGAAACGTAGTCCTGCTAGGTTGCTGAGACTGGCCTCTAACCTGTGACCCTCCTGGCTCAGCCTCATAAGTACTGGGATTACAGGCATGTGTCATCACACCTGGATCAGGCCATACATTTTTTTTTTTAACTATAGAATGTAATAAAGTGCTTAAGTTCACTTTGGAAAGATGAAACATAAGGACATGAGTCTTAACAAATTGAGAAAAACTTTGATTAAAAAATCATTGGTTACAGTGTAGTATGGAGGCAAAATGTGTTAAAATTATATCTTCCTGGGCATGGTGGCATATGCTTATAATTCCAGTACTTGGGAGGCTGCGACAGGAGGATTACAGGTTTGAAGCCAGCCTCAGCAATTTAGTGAGACTCTCAGTAGCTTAGTGAGACCCTGTATCAATATAAAAAATAAAAAATAAAAGCCGAGCATAGTGGCACACACTTGTAATCCCAGCATTTGGGATTCTGAAACAGGAGGATTGCGGTTTGTGGACAACCTCAGGTACTTAGTGAGGCCCTTTGCAACACAGTGAGAATTGTTTCAAAATAAAGAATAAAAAATGGGGCTGGGGGTGTAGCTTGTAGGTAGAATGCCCCTGGGTTCCATCCCTAGCACCAACCTCCTCCTCAAAAAAAGTAAAACAAAAAAAAAAAATCAATATCTAAAACTTGGAAATAGCCTACCAGGGAAATTTGTCACAGATCCACCTATTGATTATTTAATTCCCTAGGGTTATTGACTTTCATTTAATGCATTAGGTGAAATTGATTGAGATACTTATAACTTTGTCGGTAGATAACAACTTTTAGAAAATGGACTATGGTTCAGATAAATTTTGTCCAGTAGAAAAGGCAATTCTAAAGGTTACAGTTAACATGGGCATTAACCACTCTTACATCTATTTTGGCATTTTTATTTCAGCAATCTCTTTTTCAATGGCTTTAAATACTCGTACTTCTTCTCTCCTTTGACTCACCTTTGCTATCTTACTGATTCTTCCCACAATAATGAGTTAAATAAATCTCTCATGCATGCTTACTTTATGGTTGTCTGAGTCAAGCTTTTAACCTTTTGAAAATTATACTTTGGCAAATGAACATCCTAGGTGACCATGTACTAAAACTTGGAAGAAATTCTAACCTGTGGCTGATTGTACTCTGAAACATGGGGCTGGCAAACTATGACCCATGGGCCAAATTCAGTTGTAAACAAGTTTAATTGGAACACACACACACACACACACACACACATACACACACACACAATTTTGTCTGTGGTTGCTGTTTTGCACTATTATGGTAGAAATTGAATAGTTGTGGCTAAGATCACCTGGCCTACAAGATATAAAATGTTTAATGTCTTTCCCTTTATAAAAATATTTTTCTGGCTCCTGCTGTAGGAAATCTTGAGTTTAAAAATGAATTATGAGTTTGGCATGGTAGTGCATGCCTGTAATCCCAGTACTTGGGAGGCTGAGACAGGAGGATGCAGGTTCAAAGCCAGTTTCAGCAACTTAGAGAGACCCTCAGGAACTTAGCAAGACCCTATTTAAAAAAACAGGTACTGGGTGGTGGTGGTGGTGGTTAGAGGTAGAATGCCTCCGGGTTTAATCTCCAGAACCAACCAACCAACCAACCAACCATCCAAATTTATCACTGGATATAGTTTATTAATACCTTAAAGATAATTGAAGGAATTAATGATTTATAGGAATACAGAAAATAATTTGTTTTATGATTTAATGAAACATAAAATTAACAATAATGTAGAAACTATACATACTCTAAGTTAAATGGACCTATCTCAACTTGAAAATGAAAGAAAGCTAAAGAGATAGAATTCAGTCCACGGCCAAAAGTGAACAATAAAGTTTTAAATTTGATTATATATTGAACATCAGACTGACTCAATAGTCAACAGTGTTATCATAATAAAAAGTGGGATGATTGTGGTATGAAAAATCAACTCAAAAGGACTCATTTTATTAAATGTATGCACATATGGTTTAAATGGCAATGATTACATACAGTAGATATGTATATTTTATGATTTCTTAACTAATTTTTAAATCAAACATCAGTTTTGATTTCATTAGATAAGAAGGCATTTGGCACATGTAAATTTTGTTAATTGACAAATCTAAGCTTTCTTATTGCCAGGCAGGGTGGAGAGGTGTTAGGAAGCCTGGACCAATGACCACAGATAAACTTGCCTTTCCTTCCCTTTCCCCTCCTGCCCTTTCCATGTAGGTGGAATTAATTTGCCATCTCAAAGGTATATACAATGATCCAGGCAAAATAATTGCAATATGCTTTCTGTAAAACTTGAGAAGGGAGTGCCCATTCTGACTTTTCTTCTTTTGATCAAGGCCTCTCAAATTACAGTTGTGATGGTTGAACAGCTCTGTGAACACTAAAAATCATTGAGTTACACACTTAATTGAATGAGTTGTGTTATGTATGAAATGCCACAATACAGTTGATGCCAAAAAGGAATCACAGGAGAAAAAAAAGTAGTGTCCATTTTATGGCACTGAACTAAGATGAAAAATTAGGTTTGGCAGTACTGTGTGCTAGAGACTTACAAATGGATATGACTGTTATAGTTTGGATATAGAATGCCCTCTGTGTTATATTGGCAATGCAAAGATGTTCAGAGGTGAAGTAATTCAATCATGAGAATTCTAATTTCATCAGTGGATAAATTCCCTGTTGGGGAATAATTTGGAAGGGTTTATTGGGTGGTAAAGTGAGTAGATGCAGCCTGGCTATAGGAGGCTGGTCACTGGGGTCTGGTCTTAGGGACTGTATAAGCCCATGGATTCCTCTCTCATCCTCTCCATCTTCTCTCTGCTGTAGGCTGCCATGATGTGAGAACCACCTCTCTCCCTGGTAAACCCTGCCACCAGCACTGCTTAGGTTATGCCTTGGAGCCAGCCCTGTGGACTGAAACCTCTGGAACCGTGGGTCCTATAAATTGTCTTCCTTTAAGTCTTTAAGTCTTATATGTCAGTGTTTAGATCAGCGTGGAGAAAATGCCGACTGAAACAATGATCAAATGCAAATGTGCATTACTTGAAACCAAAGAATGCAAATATCTGCTTCTTTTAAAGATCATAAAAATACTATTTTAAGATAGTATTTTTCATGTAGATCATGCAAAGTTATGTCAGGACAAAGTTATTTTGTTATTATCATCAAAGTATAGAGAATACAATTTTAGTCAGAGCAGAGTTGTATTTAAGTTTAAAGTCATTAGATTATGAATCCCTAAGCACAACTTTTTCTTATTAATTATGAAATATTTCTTTTCTTTTTTTGGTGGTACTGGGGTTCCTGGAAACCCTTCTACCTCTGGACTACACTCCCAGACCTATTTTATACTTTTAAAAAAAATTTTATTTGGAAACAGGGTCTCTTAAGCCAGTGCGGCTGGCTTTGAACCTTCACTATTCTCCTGTCTCCGCCTCCCAAGTGCAGGGATTACAAGCGTGCACCACCATGCCCGGTTAATTATGAAATATTTCTAGTGTGAAGGGAGAGCTCTGATTCCCCCACCAACGTTTCCCACCTAATGCAAGCTTACTTCAAAAAATTGTTTCCTCCAAAGCAGATGGTTCAAGAGGTGCTGAGTCCTCCCCCAAGCTTACCTTTAACCTCTGCATTTGCAATATATGGAATTAGACTGATACATGACCTTCCGGGGGGTAGCATGGTGAGCAACCCCACCATCCCAAGGTGCATATGTAGATCACTGTGTCAAGTACAAATCCCAGTGCAGAGAGCAAAGGGCTGACAAGACGTGTGCAGGTATCTCGAAATCCCACACGACTGCTGACATACCTGTGCTGCTTTGTCTATGTAAGCTTTGATCCTCAGTGAGCAGTTGGGAACCCAGCCCCACGAGTAGTCTCTTTCCTGTGCTCAACGCAAGGCTCCAAAGTCTATTTAAATGGTACAGCTTGTGTCTTTGTGATATTTTCTCATATTGAGCAAATGAAACTCAGATGAGCTGATAATTCTAAGAACTGGTTGCATCAAAAAGAGTTTTATTTTTGAATTTTTCTGCTTTATATTCCAAGTGAGCAAAAGAACTCATGCTGATTGATAACACTGATTAGGCCACGCTGTGGTCCTTGTTATGTTCAAGCTCATCTAAGCTACACACTAGGTAAGCAGTAATGAAATAACTTATAAATACATGAATAAACTTTCTCATTAATGACATTTTAAAAAGTGAGACTTAAAAATGTAAATATACACAGATTAACAGTGTTTTCATTGTTTAAGGCATTTGGGGCATTACTGGTCTTTTCAGGCAGGACAAGAAGTGTCCAAACTAGCTTTTAGTTTATTCACTTTCATGTATGTGTTCATGTATTGTATTAGCATCATTACTCATTTTCACATGCCATTTAGCTATTTCAATATTCAAATCTGTCTACTGTCAAGGTTAAAAAAATCACCACTATATAGATTCCTCCAAAAGATGAGATGCCTGGGACTCTCAGAACTGGTTAGAAAACTAAGACTAAAGAGGGAGGCTTAGGAACTTGGCAGGGCCCTTGGCAGTGGAGGACATAGTCATAGTCACACCGTACATGATCTGGTTTAGGAGGTCCTTATTAGAATGACTACCACTTGACATTTACCCTCACTAGTACCAACTAGCAGTGGAGCCCTGTATCACTTCCTTTAGATGCTGTCATCCAGGCTCAGGGTGTTTGTGCCAGCCAAACTATGTGCCACACACTAGACACCAGTGGGTGGGGATGTGAACCCTTTGGGAAGCAGGGCAAGGTTTTCTACTAAAATTCACACAATGGAAGATTTTCCCACAAATGCTTAGTATAAGTTTATTTGAATTAATGTGATTATTGAATTGTTGATATTATGGGTTCAACTGTGAATTTCTGCATTACTTACAATGAGAACATATTTTAAAAGTAGACTTGTGAATGAATATAAAAAGATTTTTCTTTCAAGTGCCAGGTACAGAGTTAGTCTTGCACTATGAAATAGGGAAAGAGCACCGGCCGTGGTGGCACATGCTTGTAATCCCTGCGCTTGGGAGGCAGAGACAGGAGGATAATGCAGGTTTGAAGCCAGCCTCACTGGCTTAAGAGATCCTGTTTCAAAAAAAAAATTATATATATATATATATATATATATATATATATATATATATATATATATATATATATATATGATAGGAGGTTTGGGCATGTAGCCTGGAGGTAGAAGAGTTTCCAGAAGCTGCAGTACCACAAAAAAAAAGAAAAAAAAAAAGAATAGAGAAAGGGCTGCCTCGGCCCCTAGCAGGGTGGATGGAGGCCTGACTATTAGAAAATTCCATATAAGCTGGGCATGGTGGTGTATGCTTGTAATCCTAGTAATGAGAAGCGGAGACAGGAGGATCAGTTTCAAGCCCAACCTCAATATTTTAGTGCAACCCTCTTTCAAAATAAAAAAAAAATAGACTAGGCTGTGTAGCTCAAAGGTAGAATTCCCTTGGATTCAATTTCTAGTAACACACACACACACACACACACACACACACACACACACACACACACACACACAGCTACATAATGGTGCAATTACCTATATCCAGTCTAAGTTGATAGGGGAAATCAAAAAGAAGAACTAATAACGGTAAAATACGTACACCTTCCTTTTTAATTTCCTCTACTCAGGGCCTCCATTCAGCACTCAAACTCAAGTCTAATACTTTGATTTGAAAAGGAAAAACTACATTTTTAAAATTAAAAATAAAGCAAAACCAAGTTGGGAAGGCAAGAGACTTTTGTAAGAGACAGATGCTCCTAAACTCTCCAGGAATTTCTCATGGCTCCCAACACCATTGCTTTATATCGAGCTTGGGGAAAACTCAGGAGAAACATTTTTCTTCATTTTCTTCTCAACACAGAAGCAGGAATAAGACGGGGGAAAATAAAGATGAACAAATGTAGTCATTGTGACCTTGGGATAATTGGTGATGAAGTGCTAGTGCATCTTGTTTTCATTCTATCAAGTCACTTTTTAATTGGGTGTCCTCGAAACAGCAGCTCACTGCTTGCTGGTTCACTTCTATTTTCCTGCTAATCATGTCTTTTTGGGGGGAAGGCAGGGCAACTCTATCTGGGAGAATGATCAAATGCACAGGTAAGTGTATCTTTTTTTGTTTGTCTTGTTTTTAAGTAGTATATCTTGGTGGTGTAAGCTCATTAAATTTCTTATTATTTCTTATGGTATTCTGGGAAGTGCTGATTATGGCCCCTTTTTGCAATGTAGAACTTTTCTTCTGCAAGAGCCCCAGAAGTTCCTTCTTTGATAATTAGTCTCCTGCGTTAGTCTGAGCCATTAAGAACTCAGTATAAGGTGCCAACACTTGTGTGTGCCTGGCCAGAGCTGGTGAGCTTCCTGTAGCTACTACTGCAGGTGAAATTGTGAGATGTTTTTGAAATCTTATCAACTTAATGCTAATGCAGAAGCTCTCAAACTCCTGAACTCATTGGAATCACTTGGAGGGATTTCTGGGCTCTACCTCAAGAGTATCTGTTTCAGGATGTCTGGAATAGAGGCTGAAAATTTGCCTAATAGAGTCTCTGCCTCGGAGAGCTGTCCTGAGATATGTCTCAAGTGGGTATGTAAACATCTGAGGGAAAATACAGAGGCCAGGAGAGGACATTATTTAATTAACATTTGTAAAATATTACAGGGTGCATGGTATTATGAGAGGGGTTTGGGGAATATTAACTATATGTAACTCTGGATTTCCACTTAGGATCTGAACAGTAACCATAAGACAGCACTTTTGTTTTTCCAGTAGTTTCAGTAACCCCATTGAGAATGCTATTTATCAAAATCCTTCCTTTTGTATAAAGTATGAATCTACTAGTTTCTTTTTGAACATATTTGACCTAAGCTGCAGACAACTATTTTTTCAGAGTTTTTTCCCCTTATAATTTGAGAGAGAGAGAGAGAGAGAGAGAGAGAGAGAGAGAGAGAGAGAGAGAGAGAGAGAGAGTTGTTTTAAAACAGAAAAGATGCTGGGCATGGTGGCGCACGCTTGTAATCCCCGCGCTTGGGAAGCAGAGACAAGGAGGATCACGCAGGTTCGAAGCCAGCCGCGTGCGCTGGCTTAGGAGACCCTGTTTCCAAATAAAAATGTAAAAATAGGTCTGGGAGTGTAGCCTGGAGGTAGAAGGGCTTCCAGGAACCCCAGTACCACACACACACAACCCCCCCCCCAAAAAAAAAAAAACAGAAAAGATGTGGACTTAATAAAACATGGCAAATATGTCACAATAACAAGAATGAATTCACTGTTGAATCCATGTGGAAAAGCCTATTCTCCTTCATTGTTGGAGTTGCTTTTGTTAAGATCATGAGCTTCAGGTGCCTTAAGTCCAGGCTAAGGCCTAAGAGCATGGCTTCAGGAGTTTGTATCTTAGCTGTGCTGTTTAAACAAATTGCTTGTCCTCTGTGAAGTTGGCCTAGACTTTGTTGATCTCTCAGTGAAAAATCTGTTTTCTTTTCCCTTGTGTTCTTGTTTTCTTTGACTGTTATTTTTCTTTGAGTTTTATGAGATAAATGCTTAGATCATTGCTTATTAGGATTTTATCTTCTCTGTATAAGGCTATAAATTTTCCTCTTAACACAGCATTAGTAGCTTCCAAAGAATTTTTATGCACATTGTTTTTATAAGTCAGTTTGAAATGTATTCTAATTCTAGCATGAGTTCTTGAACCTTTGGGTTCGTTGAAATATATTTCTTAATTTGTAAACATATGGGGGTTATTTAATGTGTTTGGGATTCAGATTGTCTATCTTCAAAATATAATAGAGTATTGGGAGGACTAAACGAGTTAATATAACTACAGTGCTTGGCAAAATGTCTAGGAAAGTCAGTATTTAATAATAGTTGATATTGCTATTACTTTTATCTTTATCCCAGATATTCAAAATGGAAAACCTGGATATCTTACCATTTTGTACAGAAAGTTTTATTTTAGTTTTTATTTAAATATTTTTGTCCTAACCGGGTGTGGTGGTGCACACTTGTAACTCCATCATTTGAGAGGCTGAGACAGGAGGATCATGGTTTGAGGACAGCCTCAGCTACTTTAGTGAGGCACTTTGCAAATCAGTGAGACCATGTTTAAACTAAAGAATACAAAATAGGACCGGGGTGTAGCTGAAAGTTAGAATGCCCCTGGGTTTCATCCCCAGTATTGCAAATAAAAATAAATAAATAAAAATTGTCCTAAATTTCAAGATGTAAATATTTACTTTTTAAAAATTGAGATGCGTTTATATTCTATGTGTACATTGAATATAGTATTCTTTAAACTCACAAACCTCAACATATTAATGTTGCTTATTATTATTTATTATTAATATTTTGTCTTAAGGCACAATAAAAGTATATTTCTTGAGAAAATATAATTACTGTTTTGAGTCAAAGGCTTATGGGATGTTCCTGTGGAAGAGCAATTCAAATGTCTCTGAGTAGTTTCAGGCAATTTTCTTCAGGACTTTTTTTTTATCCATAATCTTTTCAAAGCCAGAGAAGAGATTATGCACAGGATAGGGTTTGGATTTATCCCGTATACCATCTGCAAGGACTTTGTCTGACTGGGGCAATTTCTTCTTCTTTTTTTTTTTTTTTTTTTTTTTTTTGGTGGTACTGGGGATGGAACCCTTCTACCTCCGGGCTACCTCCCAGACCTATTTTTTATATTTTATTTGGAAACAGGGTCTCTTAAGCCAGCAAGGCTGGCTTTGAACCTTCATGATCCTCCTTGTTTCCATGTGCAAAGCACGGGGATTACAAGCGTGCTCCACCAATCCTGGCTGGACTGGGGCAATTTCACTCAAACATTTTGGAGAAGATTCTTAGTAGCACAAACTTATTTTCCAAAGGCTTTTAAGTTAGATTTTCTCTAAATGTTTAATTCTCACAAGGAAAAAAAAAATCCAGGTGCTTGTAATGTGCAGCCAAGGTTGTTAGACCCTGGGGAGTTGATCTAGGGCATTCCATTTTCCTCTCTCCTGCTTTCTTTGCCATTCTCTCCCCCAAGTACCTCTATCCCATATGACCATGGTGAAGAAATTGCTTTTTATTTGACACTTAGAAATAAGTCTTAAATTGCAAAAAACCCTAGCAGTTCCTACATCCAAAAAGTTGAATGTAGAATTACCGTATGGACCAGCAATTTTACTTCAAGTTACATACTCAAATGAATCCAAAGCAGGTACTCAGACAAACACCAGTACACACAATGGTCACAATGACATTGCTACAGCAGCCTAAGGGTGGAAACAACTTAAAAAAGGCTAGCAGAAGCTTCAACATAGTAAAATTCTCTTGTGCCACAATATAAGACAAAAACTGATATTTAAAAACAAGAAGATAGCTGGGCGTGGTGGCGCACGCTTGTAATCCCAGCATTTGGGAGGCTGAGACTGGAGGATCGCGGTTCGCAGACAGCCTCAGCTACTAAGTGAGGCCCTCTGCAACTCAGTGAAACCTGGTTTCAAAATAAAAAATAAAAAAAACAGGGCAGGGGGTGTAGCTTGGAGGTTGAATGCCCTTGAGTTCCATCCCCAGACCTGCAAAAAAAAAAAACCCCCAAAAACCAAAAAACCAAAAACACAAGAAGATAAGAAAATGCATGAGATAATCAAGAAATATAGTACATAAAGACAGAAGACATAGAAATTTTTATGAGAAATAAAACTCCCCAGAAGGATGTGAAAAAGCAGAAGGAAGAGGACAATGGCAGTAGGGGATGCTGGACTTGCACAGTCCACAGAGGGGCAGAAGGTCAGCAACAGCTCCATTTCTAGTGAGTCATTGTTTTGATAAGTCTTGTCTTTTTTATTGTTATGACTTGATAAGATGAGGTTTACCTCATTCAACAATGTTTAATGACGTTTTTTTCAGAATCATGGCCCCATAATGTTTATTGAAAGCCAAACAGAATATACCATGGACAAAAGAGATGCTTCTTAATTAGATGTTTTGGAGGAAAACAAATCATTGTCATATGACAAGGCAAACAAAAATTATTCAGCTAAAACTAGCAATGAAGTACTCTAGAATGTGTCAAAAAGCTAATGAGCAAAAATGTTTTTTCCCTAGAATTTATTTTTTATTATTTGTGGTCTTTATCACCTTTTAAAATTTGTATTCTATTGTACATTTTTTTCATTTTAAATACATCAATATCGGACTTCCGGGAAGATGGCGACCGAGAAAAGCGGGGCTTAAGAGTCCCGCTAACAACCAATCTCCATTACCACAAAAAGAGCGCCTTTCATAGCCAGAAAACACCATCACCAGAAAAACAAAAAAACCACCAGTCTCCAGAGAGAAAGCGGACTGAGAACAGAGCTTAGGGCCACAGAGGAGACACACGCGCCCGAGGACGCGGCAGCAGCGCCATACTGCCGGCGGCAGCGGCGAACTCAACGGACGGCTACAGCAAGCCCCGCTGCGGAACAGCCAGGCGGGATCTTTCGGCGCAGACAGCATTTAAAGCTCCCAGTGGCTGAGATCAGCACACGCTGCAGGGATTCAGAGTGGAAATCAAAACCAGAGAAGAAAAAATACGCCAGCCTCATGGCCGAGGGCGTGGCAGAGGCGCCATATTGTCACCGGCGGCGGCAGCAGCAGTGAATTCACCGAGTCCAGTACAGCTACATCTGCGTACTCAAGAACAGTGAGTCATATTGCGGGCCACAGAGGAGAAATCCCAGTATTGTGCCTGCTGGGACTTGACCCAGTGAGGGAGTGGTGGTGGCAGAGATATCACACCATAGGAGAACGTGCAACCTGGCAACCCCCATAGTTTAAAGCAGCCTCTATCGACTCCCTGGGTCGGAGACTCTGTGATACAACCCAGTAAAGGAGTAGTGGGGTCTGAGATAATACAGACTCGAGATCCAGAGCACCTTAAGTGAAGCCATAGTGACCCAAGGGAAGAACCCAGAGAAGGCACAAACCTCCGAAATCATGGGAAAGAGGAATAACACTGGAGTAATGAATGCGCACAACCCCACAACATCAGAACCCGATAAAACAGAAAATCAGAGATTTCTAGAAGATCAAATCAGGAAAATAATTGTAGAAATAATAGAGGTGCTTCGAAAAGAACTCAGAGAGAGCCAAAAAGAGATAAAGGATGCAATTAATGAAGTAAAGGCCTCAATTCAAAGCACAAACAACCGATTAGACCACATGGAGAACAGAATTTCGCTCTTAGAAGATGAGCAATCCAAAAATGAATGCATAGTTTCTAATCTAGAAAAAAATATCCAACAGCAGGAATCTGACATTGAAGAAATATGGGCCCATCTTAAGAGAGCTAACCTAAGAATAATTGGAATAGAGGAGGGAAAAGAAAGTGATACCAAAGGGATCAACAATCTCTTCAAGGAAGTAATAGCAGAAAATTTTCCAAATATAGAGCAAGAGGTTGATACACAGATCCAGGAAACTTATAGAACTCCCTTTAGACAGGATCGGAGAAGAGGATCCCCACGCCACATAATTGTCAAAATGACCAATGTGGAAGCCAAGCAGAGAATCTTAAAGGCCACAAAAGCAAAGGGCCAAGTGACATTCAGAGGCAAACCAATTAGAATCACTCCAGACTTCCCAAACCAAGTCATGAGAGCCAGAAGGGCTTGGACTAACATATTCCAAACTCTGAAAGAAAACAACTTCCAGCCAAAAATTTCCTACCCAGCAAAACTTTCTATCAAATTAGATGGAGAAATAAGAAGCTTCCATGACAAACAGAAACTGAAGGAATTTATGTCTTCAAAACCAGCGCTAGAGAAAATACTCAAAGAGTTTAACTACAAAGAAGAAATAGGTAACACTCACCAGAACCAGAGAAACAAGAGTTTCCATCCAACAGACAACTAAGATTGGTTATCTGTGGAGATTCATTATTTATGTTATTTAGTCTTTTACCTATCTCTAAATTGTATTGTTTGCCTTTATTGTTGTTAATTTTTAGGATTTCTAGTTGGAATATTAATATACCTTCAGATATAGCATTTGGAAACATTTTATCCAATTCTATTAGTAACTTTTAACTCTGTTTACATTGTCTTTGGATATACAATATTTTCTTTTATTTTTTAGGGAGTTTGTATATTCTTCTGTTGCCTGTGCCATTGAAATCATATCCAAGAAATCACTGCCAATTTCAATGTTGTGAGGTTTTATGACCCAGATTTTCTCCTAAAAGTTTATAGTCTTAAGATTTATATTTAGGTCTTTTATCTATTTTGAGTTAATATTTGTATGTGGGATTAGGTAAGGGTCCAATTTTATTCTTTTCCATGTAATTATTATTTTTCAACAATATTTAGTTAAAAGATTATTATTTCCACCACCAAATGTTCGTGGAAACCTTGTCAAAAATAACTTGACAATATAGGGAAGAATTTAGCTCTAGACTTGTATTTAACTCCAATGGTCTATATATCTGCCTTTAGAACAGTACTACACTGTTTCAATTATTGTAGCTTTATATGGTTTGAAATCAGAAAATATATATCTGCTAGCTTTGTTCTTTTTCAAGATCGTTTTGGGTATCTAGAATTCATATTCCATATTAGGATAGATTTTTTTTTCCTGAAAAATAAATATATAAATATATGATAGTTTCACCTAAAAAAACAGAAAAAAAATATTCTCTGGTAAGAAAGAAAGCAAAAAGAAATATTGAAATGTTATCTTTAAATCATCAAACGCTTGGTATCAGACAAATGAAACTGTTATGTGAGATTATCATTTTTAATTTTGGATAAATTGCTATAATACTAGATGTCAACCACTAAGCCAAGCATGGGAAGGAGGGATGGGGAGAGAATGGGGTGGGGATCGGGTGGGGGCTGACTGGGTGATGTGTGCATGTATGTCTACAAAAGTTTGTATCCCACTATGATGTATGAATACAGTGCACCAATAAAATAAAATTAAAAAAAAATAAAAAAATAAAAAAAATAAAAAAAATAAATACATCAATATCTTTAGCTATCTAATATAGTCCCCCTGTATCAGATATTATTACTTTTTATTAACTTCATATTAATTTATATAGTACATTTATAGTTATAATTTTATTCTTTGTCTTTTTGGTAAAGAGGATTGAATTAAAAAACATTATAATTATGATTAATGAGGGTCTACACCTGAACATGTGTAAAATTATGAATAAGACATGGTTAACCTGGACAACCATTGGTGGGAGGGGGGAAGAGAAAACGGCGGTGGGGGGGGAGAGGGCACCAAATATAGTGTAAATGTATACTATTTATGTTCAATAAAAAAAATTGTTAAAATAAAAACATTATATATCTGAGCTATACCCCCAGCACTTTTTATTTTTTATTTTGGGACAGAGTGTTACTAAGTTGCTGAGGCTGATCTTGAACCTGTGAATCCTCTGTTTCAGTCTCTCAGGTACTGGGATTATAGGCTTACGCCACCATGACTGGCAATTTTATTCATTTTATGTTAACTTAAATATTACTCAGATAATCTAAACCTCTTTTCTTTTTTATTTTTGAGTAGAAGGTTTTAATTCATTGAATTTCTGACCATTTTACATATCTAGGGAAATAAATGAGGTGAATTTGAGGAGATAAAATTAAGTTTTAAAAATCCTTGAGCAATATCTAGCTTACAGTTTATTCACACAAACAGACATTAGCAGTTTTCAAATGCTTGACTAAAAGTCATCAACATGATTTGAAATTGAGCTTGGCTAATATAAGTAGCAATGAGAATTAGATTTAACACCAAGTATGGTAGTACACACTTGTAATCCTAGTACATGGGAGGCAGAGACAGGAGGACCACAGGTTCAAGAACAGTTGCAACAACTTAGTGAGACTCTCAGCAACCTAGGGAGACCCTGCTTAAAAATCTAAATAAAGGTCTGCAGGTATCACTCAGGTAGAATACCTCTGAGTTCAATCCTCAGTAACACACACACACACGCAGAAACGCACGCACACGCACGCGTGCGCGCGCACACACACACACCCCCCTCTAAATTAAGCTCAGACATTTGGAGTTATGATAGAAAACTTTTCTGGGGACTCTTACTGCACACCAAAGGAAATATGAGAAACAAAGAAGAATTGCCTTTCTTTGTCTTTTTTTCTAAAATGCAATGCTTTGCAAAATGCTCAGGGGAGAAAAGAGTAGAAGAGTAATATGAAAGAAAATTGTGTAAAGGATTTAATTATTTTAAAATTGCCTGTTTTTCTTCAGCCAGGAATAACTACAGAATCTTTTATTAAAACAGAAAAGGCTCTTACTATTCTTAGGAAAAATAGCAATAAATATAGTTTTAAGCTTAAAACTATAAAAGATAATTTTATAATCTCACTCAAAAGTCTTCATTTTGAAAAGTCCACTGTTTTTTTTTTTTGATACTCACCTAATAAACCTTTGATTGACTATTTGTCCTTTTTCCTAAAGAATGGTGGCACTGGTGACTCTGAGGGACTGTGCTTCTACGTACACTTGAAGGCCATTGAGGCTATTATACGTTAGCATTTCACATTAAAACATCTAACCCCATTTGCAAAATTTGCTTAGATCTCACCCATACTTACCTTCACTTCTATCACTGATAAAAGAATGTTAACATCACATAACAGAATCTCAGGCTTACAGAATTTCTAGACACCCTCAGAAACCACTTCAACATCTTCATTTTTACCAATGAGGACCAGGACCTAGAGAGATAAAGGTGCCTTCCAAAGCTCTAGCCCCCACTTATAGACACGGACCCAGAAGGACAGCCCTTGATATTTCCCATTGCACTTTACTGTTTACCGTCTCCCACAAGTTTGTCTTTAACATTGACTTAGGATCATCACACAGTAAATCACATTCAACAAGGCATTCCCTGCAGGCAGTATAAAGTAACAGCCTATTATAGGACATCTGAGAAAAATTGCCCACTCTCCTTTCAGATGTTTCTCAAAGCAATTTTTATTAAAAGCAAATAAAGTGAAACAGAAACACACACACACAAAAAAGTTTTAAAATAAAGATTTTGTGACTCATTGGGTTGAAATCTTGTTTTTTTTTTTTTTTAGCAGCACTTGGATGTTTCATGAACTAAAGAGGCAAAACTAAAACCACTTCCAAAAGACAATTTTAAAAAAGAACTCTATTGCAGTATAATTCACATATATTTAATTATGTTTAAAGTGAACAGTTCTCTCAATTTAGTATATTATTAGCGTTGTGCAAACATCAGCACAATCTCATTCTAGACATGTTCCTCACCTCAAAGAAATCCAATATCCATTTGCATCATTTCCCATTCCTGCCCTTTTTTTTCCCCCTGCAGTTCTCTACTGTCCAGGTTTAGGTAACACCCTAGTCAACGTTTTTGTTTCTATAGATCTGCCAGTTCCAGACATTTGCTGTCAGTGGAATCATACAGAGTGTGATCTTCGTGACTAGCTCTTTTTTTCTGTCTCTTAGCATAATGCTTTCAAGGTTCTCCTAGGATGAAATGTATAGGAGTACACCATTCCCTTTTATGGATGAGTAACATTCCATTGAATGCCTATGACCACATTTTATGTATCCATTTATTATTTGATAAGTGTTTGATGTGTTCTTTTTGGCTATTATGAGTAATGATGCTATAAACATTTGTGAATAAGTGTTTATGTGACTGATGTTTTCATTTTTCTTGGGTATGTACCTAGAAGTACCATAGCTGGGCCGTAAGATAATTCTGTTTAACATTTGGAGGAACTCCCTGACTGGTTTACAATCTTACCAGCCATGTACAAGAGTCCCAATTTCTCCATGGCCTTATAAAAATGAATTTTACAATGATAATTATTTGGTAAAATTCAATGAACCATTACTTATTGAGCATCTACTTTGTGAAAAGTCCTGTTTAAGGTGGACTAATTTGTTAATACTATTGTTTCCTTTCTCAAAAAGATCATAACTTTTCTAGAGGAATTTTTTCCCTGAGAAAGCCTTTATCAGTCAGTGAAAAGTGAAGAGAGAGCAATAATTCTAGTGATTGAACAGGGAAACATAATGGAAAAAATTATTAACTAAAAATATGATTAACTGCAAAAGAGACAAGTTAAACATTCAAGAACATAGGAATAGTTATTCCCATCAGCTAGGAAGGTCATTGGTGTTGGGGACTCTAAGTGCCATGGCATGACTTCAGTGCTCTGATGAATCCTCAGACACGGGATCCTCTGGTGAAGCGCCTGTGGTATCACATTGTCACACGAGGCATTCATTGTCCTCCTCCCTGGGGGCTGCAGCTCTATAAATTTGTGTGATTGAGGCAAGAAAGAAAGTGCAGGCAGATTTCTACAGAAATTATAACCCTATGAAAAATTTTAAGGAGAGGGAAAAGGCTGGTATCTTTCAGAGTGCTAAGTAATTTTGGAATGTGAAGAATTTCTCTAGATTGAGTTCCAGAGAAGTTTGTCACTACCCCATGTCCCTCAATTATGAATATGTGGACTAAAGAATAGTTTCTCTTGATAGTTAACAAATATTGTTGACAGTAAAATAAAATAAAAAAAACAGGAAGAAAAGAAAAAACCTGTAAGAATGGCACGTAGATGGAGTGCCTGTACATAATGCCAAGGTAGAATTCCCTAAAAGGAAGGAACATGGAAAGGGTGTCTGTTCCCTCAAGGCTGAGATTCCGACCTTGTTGGAAAGGAGGGACAGTGACTCATTGTATAATGAGGTTTCCTTGAAGTGCCATAGGTCAGGGCCAGTTACCAAATGACCATCTATTGGGCTACCCATGAGCCAGAATTGGAAAGACCTTACTATGGTTCCGGCCAAACTGGATTCAAGGTGGTTACTAAGGGATCTCACTTATGCTGCCTCTGGGACAATAATAAAACTCACTAGGAACCCCTTACCAGGTGTTGGGGATACTCATTGGAGGGTGTGTGCCAGTGGGCCTTTGTGCACTGCAGGTGAATGTCATAGGAGTAAAAAGAATCAGCAAAGAATGTTACTGCACTCTACTGACAATCACAACATTGTACCATGTGGCAAAGGCTACAGAGTATCATCACAGAGCAGGGGAGAGAAGAAAGAGTTAGGAGCTGACTGGTAATACATTGCCAACTGTATAGTCAACTAGTGAGCTTCCCATATGCAACCTTTTACACACAATTGCACTTTTGTACAGCACAAATGCAACTATTTTCTTCATAGAAGTGCAGAGTTCTCCTCCCACATCCCAAATGAGGAAACAGAGAGACTCACTAAGTAGCTGAGGCTGGCTATGAACCCGTGATCCTCCTGTTTCAATCTCCAAAGTATTGGGATTAGGAGTATGCACCACTATGCCAGGTTTCTTTGAGTATTTTCTTAAGTGCTGGTTTGAAAGATATAAATTCTTCCAGCTTTTGTTTGTTGTGGAAGATTTTATTTCCCCATTGAATATGAGAGATAATTTTGCCGAGTAGGAAGTTTTTGGCTGCAACTTGTTTTCTTTCAGTTTGCACTATGTTGTTCCAGGATCTCCTGGCTTTCATGACTTGGTTTGGGAAGTCTGGGTTATTTTTATTGGTTTGCCTCTGAACATCACTTGGATTTTTACTTTCATTGCCTTTTATATTCTCTCCTTTGCCTCTGTGTTAGTCAATTTGTCTATTATGTAGCATGGTGAACATTTTTCTGATCTTTTCTAAAGGGGGTTCTATGTGTTTCCTGTACCTGTGTGTTGACCTCTTTTTCTGTATTTGGAAACATTTCCGTTACTACTTATTTCTAAAGATCCTTAATTCCTTTGGTTTCAGTTTCTATTTTCTCTCCTATTCTTGTTACTCTTAATTGAGTTCTTTTAAAATTGGCCCAGATCTCTTCTATGTCCAATTCATGTTGAATTTTTTAAAAATTATGTATCCATTTTTGGAGTGGTCATCTTTTAAGAGTGAGATTCTGTTTTCCATGTGTTATAGTCTATTGTTTATAGTTTGTATTAATGCCTATTGTTTATAGTTTGTATTAATGCCTTTACTTCAATGATTGCATCCTTAACTTCCTTCAATGCTTCTTTTTGGTTCCTGTTTATGGTGCTGGATTCTTTGTTCATTTTTTTCTTAATTTCTTTCAGGCTATTACAAGTGTGTGCCACTATGCCTGTCTCTATCCTATGTGTTTTAAACCTCAATGGGTGGGCTTTTGGGTATTTCCTTCTGTCAAATGTGGTTAGTTTATCCTTAATGTCTGGCAGTCCTTTCTGTTGGTTCACTTCTCTGGTCCAATCTCAGCAGTAGCTATTTAGAGGTGTCAGCTGATATATACAAAGGCAAGTTGTGTTGTATTCTATGGTGAAGGTTGGGTGAGGGGAAAGGAGCTAGATTGATGGGTGCAGGAATAGGGTAAAGTAGAGTATATGATGGATAACAATTAGAGTTTGAGTGCAATAAGGTACTAAATGAAAGAGATAAGAGATAGTAAATATATAGGAGGATTCTAGTAGTCAATGTAGAGTATTTAGATACAGTAATATGAAATTGATTTAATATAAGGTAAATAACAAAGCTTGGAGGGAATAGAGTAGATAAGAAAGAGGAAGGAAGCTTGTAAAAGGAATGGGGAAGAGAGCAAACAAACACGGAAAATAACAAAACAATAAATCAACCAAACAAAACACAGCCCTGCAAATATGCAAGTATAAAGCAGACTTGGCCTCTGCAGTCCTCTTGGGTCTGGGTGGATACTTTCAGCTATTTAACATTTTAGCTACTGGTAGTTTTTGAGCATGTTTCAAGCATTTTCATTTGTTCAGTAACCTATGCTAATGATGTCAATGTGCAGCCCTACTTTTGGGTGTCTTACAATGATTAGGACTCTGAACTGATATCTCTTTCTGTCAGTGTAAGCACTGAGTGCCATTAGTCCTTCTCTCACTGCATGCTTGGGTCTCCAAGCTCTCTACAGGACCTGTCCCTATGCCATTCTCTGTCTATGCTAGCTGTGAGTGATCCTGTGTCAGCGCAGTGCTCTGTGCCTTCCAAAGGCCCTGGCTACACTGGTGGTGGGTGTTCACTGAAATCATGGGGCAATCTCTGGAGACTCTGTGAGGGCACTGTGCCCTGTGCACTGTGGGTCTCTCCTGTGCTTCTGCTGTGTTTGGCAGCAACCTTCAACTCAACCTCCATAGGGGTGAACCACAAAGTCTCAGACCCTGTGAGTCTATCACTTGCCAGGTGAGTCCCTGTGGCCACACTGGGTGGTCTCCCACTGAAACATGTAGTTAACTTATAGTTTAGTGCTGCTCTGGATCTCTGGAGGTAGAAGTGGGCTGTGCCACCATTACTACAGGTTCTGGCCGAGAGTCTGGGCTGTTGGATCTCTGTCACACCTGTTGAGGTGCTGGCTGCTTGCAGTGCTGAAGATCTGCAGCTGCTTACTTCACACCAAGTTGTTGGCTTCTCTGCATGAGGGAGGAGGTATCTCTAGAGTCCATAGTGCTACAAACAAGCCACAGTGGCCTGGCTGGCTGCTGGACTCTGTTCTTCAGGTTTCTGGACAAAGTAGCAAGGCATATCTATGAGGAAGTCACACGGAAAGGTAAGGCCCCCAAAACTCAGGACTGCAAGGGGCCTGTGGAAGGGAATTAAACTTGGGACAAAGGTAAGCCAGAGTGATGAGGGGTGCTATGAGGCTGGGGAGTGGCGCACTGGCTGGTAATGACAGTATAACACCCACCAGGTGCCTGTGAGGTCTCCAAGCCCCCATCGACCCCAGGAGAGTATGCATTCTTAGACCTCCAAAATAGCAGAGGTCAAAAGTGCTGAAATAGAAGCAAAAACTCTGCAAATGGATTGTAACTTATAATGTGAAGAGCCACTTTCATTTTTACCATTTCATTCTCAGACTCATGTGTTCTGGCTATGAAAGAGACAACATCATATCATAGGGTCCAATTTAAGGTATACACTTTATCCTTAATGTATATTCTCTTTTCAAAGTGATGTCTCCCAATTGTAACTGAGTCTTCATCAAGTCATCAACCTTTCATTCAGCTCAGTCATTTCAGGTGACAGGATATTGGGACAAATTCATTTAAACAGCTGGGCATAAGCCCATGGGTTTTTTTTTTTTTTTTGCTATGAAATCAACCCTTTGAACAGAAGCAATTTTGTGCATAATGGCATTGCCATGCTCTATGGGCTTCTGTCCTCCAATGTTCATATGTTGAAACCCAGTCTTTAATTAATGTGATGGCATTGGGCAGTTGGGCTTTGAAAAGTGATTAGATCATAAAGATGAAGCCTTCATGAGTGGGATTAGCACTCATATGAAAGAGGCCAAAGGGAGCTTACTGGCCACCTCCAGCATGTGAGGACACCAAAAGTACAGTCTATGAGGAATAAGCCTTACCAGACACCACATGTGATCTTGTACTTCCAAGCCTTCAGAACTGTGAGAGATGTTTACTTTTAATAAGCTACTCAGTTTATAGTATTTTTATATCAGTTGGAATACACTAAGATAACTATGATAAAGAGTGAGCTATTCATTGAATCTGTGGATAGAGATTTTGACAGAATGATTATAGGGAGAAAGGCCAATTCATATTCAAAGTATTTGTCTGAAGACCTTAGAGAGATATGTAGACATCCAGTGCTATTAAATTTTGTCTTTGACTTTAACAGTATAAGATCTGTGGCTACAACAAATAAGAGACTTTTAGGATTGCCAGGGAAAGTATTTGGCTTGCAGACCATGTCTAGAGTAGAGTTAAAGGCTATGAGCCTGCCATGTTCTCCTGTGGTTCTCAAAGGCACTCAGGAAAATCCATCTACCCTACAGTCCTTGTAATCCTATCACTACCATATGGTCAAGTACAGTGGACACTTGGGTTCCCAAGATATTTGCTAAAACAGGAAATTCAGCAAAGTCAACCACAGGCAGCTGCCTAATTAATTGTCATGCCAGTGCATGCTGTGGGTTACTAGGATCCTATGACTGTTAGTTTTCTGTGTCAACTCATTAGGTGACAGTGCCCAGCAATTTAATCAAACAGTACTATAGGTGTTGCTAGGAAGGAATTTTGTAGACGTGTTTAACATCTACAATTGGTTCATCTTGATTAGAGGCAATAACCCTTCATAACGTTGATGAGCTTCACTCAGTAAGTTGAAGGGCTTGCCTCCAACTCACCTGTTTCTAGTCTGCCCTGTGTTCAGACCCCAAACTGTGACTGCAACACTTTTCTGAATTTTCATCCTGTTGTCTTCCCTGCAAATTTCAAACCTGCCAGCTTCCACAATTGTATGAGCCAATTCTTTTTTTTTTTTTTTTTGGTGGTACTGGGGGTGGAATCCAGGGGCTTTCTACCTCCGGGCTATACTCCCAGACCTATTTTATACTTTATTTGGAAACAGGGTCTCACTAAGTTGCTGAGAGCCTCACTAAGTAGCTGAAGCTGGCTTCGAACATGTGTGATCCTCCTGTCTCAGCCTCCCAAGCACAGGGATTACAAGCATGAGCCACCATGCCCAGCTTGAGCCAATTCTTTAAGCCTCTTCTTCTTCTTCTTCTTCTTCTTCTTCTTCTTCTTCTTCTTCTTCTTCTTCTTCTTCTTCTTCTTCTTCTTCTTTCTCTCTCTCTCTCTCTCTCTCTCTCTCTCTCTCTCTCTCTCACACACACACACACACACACACACACATTATATACATATGTGAATATGTATGCTATTGATTTTCTTTCTCTAGAGAATCCAGGCTGATGTACATCCTATTCTGCACTGAAAAGGAACTCAACAATCTGTTCAAGTCCAAAGGCACATAATCTCATATCTCACATAATCTCATATCATATCCCATAATTTCATATTTCAGAGATACTAATTCTTTATCAGTTGGGATATAGAAGACACATCTGTAATGTGACCAGGGAAAATCCTGTATAAAGAGACATTAAGAAGAGATGATTAAGTATAAAAAAAAGGAGGGCAATAACAAACTCTGAAGAATACAGAAATAGCACAGGAAAGAAATAGCTACCAATTTGGAAGAACTAAGTTGTAAAAGGTTGCTGCACCACACGGCTTAGATTCAGACCTCTTCAGAGAGCTTTGGCTTTCCTCACTGGATAGCAGAGAAGTTTCTGAAATCTGCAGATCTATAGAGCAGAAATTGCTTGTGCTATGCTGGTGAATCCTGCAGGAACAAGTTACACAGTGTCAGGGCACCAGGAGATAAGGAATCTTGTTATAGCAGTGATGTTTAGTGAAGCTTCTTTCTCAGGGGTGCTGGTGAAAGTCTCAGAAGCTTGGTATCTCTGTACACCCCACACATCTCAGTGACTATTCCATAGGAGTCAGAAGCCATAGATGTTGGAACCTAGAAGAACACTCCTTCCTCTGAGATGGCTGCGGATCTGGAGAGCTGAGGGCCAAGTACTGTGAGGCCAAAGGTCAGACTTGAGAACACTTATTCCCAAGCATGGCCACTTTAGGGATGACTCCCCTACATCTGGCTTGACTATGAGCACGACATGTAATTTCCTCTTGCAGGAAAAGGCAGTACTTGACCCACCTAAAAGGACAACTTAAGAAGCGACAAGAATGACTCAAAGCATAGGTCCTGGATTTCCTGATGCTACTTGAGTGCAAAGCACTGACTTGCATTGATGATGTCCTCTGCTCTGTCCCAGTGGTTAGAAAAACTGTCTGAGGATGGCAGAATCCATTGAAAAATGAAGCCAATGTCATTTGCAGAAAAATTAGTAGAACTAGAGAATGTTATGCTAATTGAGACCAGCCAGTTGCAGGAAGTCAAGGGTTAGGTATGTTCTCACATATGTGGAAGATAGAGAAAAAATAGGAAACCAAGGGACTTTTGATACATGAAGAAAGAGATCAATAGAACAGTGGAAGTCTGGAGGAGAGTGTTAGTGAGTGGAAAAGGGGGAACTGAGAAAGAAAGCAGTTCAAGTAATGTCATATCTATATATGAAGGTATCAATTCCAGTCTCACTAACATGTATGTAGAAGGAGAAGGATGGAGCAGGATGTCGTGCCAAGGGAAATACACCAAGTGATGTATGTTTGTATTACTTTGAATCTCATCATGATGTATAATTATAATGCACCAATGAAAGTACACAAATGAAATAAAACAAAACCATTGTTAATCTGCTTCGTCCTGTAGAAATATGCTTTGATTTTTATGTCTTTTTGTAGGTCTGTGAAAAATAATAACCTTTCTACCCCTGACCTAGTTGGCATTGTAGTAGCATAAACATTTTTAGTTTTTAAGAATACTCACAACGTATTGGTTTCCTAACATTATCTATTCAAAAATAGGCAAATTCAGTGAATAAAATCCACAACTGTTTCTCTGCTTAGCCAAAACAATATATTCTGATGATTAAATATTTCCTTCATAGTGGGTGTGAATCTCAATCTTCAAATGTTGTATTTTCCCTCAAATCCACTATAATTTTGATTACCAACCCTGTTCTATTAGTGTAATGAAAATAGTCTCACTCAGGCTTGGTTCTATCCTTTCTCTCCTTTCACACCTGGAGTCCAGGTTCTGGGGAGCTTGTGTTGAGGCATTTGTGAAATGACTCTCTGGCTCTGGTCCTGGGTCCTTGGGCTCATATGCTGCCGCTGAGCCATGTCCAGTTTCTGTCCACTGGCGTGCTTACCTAGGGCGGCTCTCTCCACTGGGTTCATAACCCACTTGGGGGATCTGTGTCTTTAAAGGTTCTGTCTCTAAAGTGCTGGAAATACAGGGAGGGTCCTGGATGAACTCCATAGCCAGGGTGCTAGATGCATTCTTTCTCTCTCCCCATCTCTACTCTCCTCTGCTTGGAGGAAACTTTTCTCTCTTTCTGGGTGGTAGGATGAAGCAGGACATTATTATTATTTTCTTTTTTGTTTTAGATATTTTATAAAGACCTTGGGACTTTTTTTTTGTCTTAAGTACTTAGTTATTATGCATCACCATGCCCCTGCAAATTAATTCCAGGAAATCTCATAGGCCTGGTCTACTTTCTTCCTCAATTTACCTCTCCCTTAAGACAGCAAATAGAGAGCTGACATTTTGCTTGCAAATGGGGAATATAGTGAACAATGAACCAAAAATAATAACTCACAACTCTTTTTTAATCTTTCTCTCTCTCTTTTTTTTTTTTGCGGGTCTGGGAATGGAACCCAGGGGCATTCAATCTTTGAGCTACACACCCTCCCCTACTTTTTATTCTTTATTTTATAACAGGGTCTTACTAAGTTGTGCTTTTTAAATATTTTAATGAATAGCAATAAATCCTAAAATAGTTGCCCATTTGTGAAAGTTCTGTAAGTAAATTCTAGGAATTATAAATTAAATATTGTTACTGTATTATAAACTTCAGTATTTTTAATATAAATGTACATTGTAACCACTTCCTTATAAGTATTTTTCTCTTGAACTTTGAATGTATTCAGACTATAGAATGAGTGCACCTCTTAAAAGTGTCAGACATGTTAGATTTCTTTTTTGGCTCCCATGGAGAAAGGTAAACACAACATAAGACACTCATTAAATTTTAGAGGTTAAAAATGTTCTTTATATAATGTATGCTAAAAAAATTCCAAGTTGTATAAACATGTAGATTTCAAATGAGTTATGGTCATTTGGAAAAGACAGGAGGCAACTGGCAGGTTAAAGAATTGAGACAAAAAGGGGATTGGCTTCTTGACACAGAATCTCCTCGCAAGTTTAAGTTTTCAGGGAATTTAATTGAATAGTTATGTCTATGTAAAATTATTTTAATTTCCTTCAGTCAATCTGGTTTGAGTATACAAAGATAGAGAACAGGTCAAGAAAGTTACCAACCTGGAAACAGGAGGAAATAAAGTTGGCTTATTGTGAACATGGCTGTTTCCTACTTTAAAAAAAAAAATTGTTACTTTGAGAATTGTGGAGTGGGAGAAGCAGATCAGCCTTTCATCCTTTCATATTACTGAAATAGAATTCTCCTGGCCCTACATCTCCCTCATTACTTGGCCCTAATTCTTTAAAAGAGAGAGAGAGAGGAAAAAAAAACCCTTCCTACATTTTTGTCTGGAATAATTTCATAGTTTTATAAAGTCTTAAAGCATGGATGTAGCAAGCAATGAAAATAGCTTATTCTCTGTTGGGATAAAATTCTCAAAAAAAACCCCTGTCTCTTCTAATTCTTTTTCTATCTCATTCCCTACTTCTGTCAGTGGAGGGCTGCTTGAGGGTTTTGTGTATAGCTCTTAATTTCTCTTGCCCCAGGAGCGGGTGAAGAGGCTATTACAAAGATCTGTGCTTTTTGAGCCACTGCACTGGACTGATGTTGAGGGAAGACCAGAATGTTGAAGGGGAGAAGTAGAATCCTGGAGGATGTTGGAGTACAGAGCCCCTGAAAGGTGTTGCCTGTGGACTGAATATATAACTGGCTTTTGGAGGTAGGCAGAGACTCCACTGGAGTCAGCTATTCTGTGAATAACAGTCATCCACCTGAAATAAACTACTTAGATTGTACAATATATTTCAAGGTTCTGAGACTATGATTGACCATGGACTAGCTCAAAGAACCATCCCCAAGTGGACTCCACAAGCCCCAATATTTTTGTGTTGGTGCATAGGATAGATGGTAGTCTGAAAATAACAGACTGGATTTGTCAGCCATAGTGAAAGAGGGTTCAACCATCCTGTTGAAGTTAGATTTGGAAAAGTAGACACACATGAAATTTTATGTACCTATAGGACATAAAGTGGAACAAATCTCCACTTACTAAGTTTGCTTCAAAGGATAGGTAAATCAATCTTGCCTTCTCCTTTATTTACTCTATAGATATAGCATGGAATTGTATGGTCAAGCTAAGGTAAGACCATTTCAAGTTCTCTTTTGGGCCAGAAGACTAAGTTCTATAAGAAGTTTAGGGAAATCAGCAGTGTAACACAAGAGATGTTTATTGACTGGCTTTTAGGTACTGCGAATATGAAAGGAGAAATGTGGAATCTGCCCTTGAGGAATGAGGAACAATCCAAAGAACTTATAAGTTAAATCTATAAAGTACTAATGAATACCAGTAAAAGGTAATGAGAGGTGTGGCCATCAGGTTGGGAAGTCCACCCTAAGCATTGCATAATAATTCTCAGTCATATTTGATGAAGTGAGAGAGACATGTGTGGGGCCAAATATTTTTTTGTGTAGTACTGGGGATAGAATCCAGGGACATTCTACCTCTGAGCTACATCCCTGGCCCCATTTTATTCTATTTATTTATTTATTTGGTACTGGGAATGGAACCCAGAGACATTCTACATCTGAGATTTACCCCTAACCTATTTTGTTCTTTTACAAATTTTTAAAGAAGGCCTCATGAAGTAGCAGAGGTTCTCACTAAGTTCCTGAGGCTTAACCTCCTGTCACAACCTCCCAAGTATTGAGATTACAAATGTGTACCACCACACCCGGCTATTCTTTTTTATTTTGAAATAGGGTATCACTAAATTTCAGAGTGCCTCACTAAGTTGCTGAGGCTGGCAGTGAATTTGTAATCTTTCTGTCTCAGCCTCCCAAGTAATGGGATCACAGGTATATACCACCATTCCAGGCAGTCCCAAAGATTTTGAAGGAAATAAAAATATTATTTATGTTCATTTGTAGTATCATTTCCCCCATTATAAAACATGTTTGTGTAAACAAAAAGCATTTTATTAGCCAAGATATTGGCAAGAATATCCATTATAAGAAATCTTGAGACTTAGGTATAGATGAAGTTGACATTCTAAAGCTCATGAAGTTTGTTAGCCTGTTACTTAGGAAAAACTCTGAAGATTATTACATGGAGAAAAAAATATAAATTTCCTTCAGAAAAGAGTGAAACCAGAAATCTTGAGGACTCCCTTGAAGAAAATAAGATCTGTAGAAAATCAGACTGTAGTTACCCCACAGTCAGCTGATCTTGGTTGAGAACATTAATGTGCTTTGTACTAGAGAAACTCATGAATGTCAGCTTTTCCAAGGAAGATGGTAGAAAGTAAACCTCTGATTGTCTCAATTGGGGAAAAAAAGTACTCTTCATGCCACTATGCCAAAACTTTCTATCTTTTAGGTTTAAATGATCAACTTTTTTAAATTTTATTTTTATGTGGATCAAATTTCAACACTACAACATATTGGCACAGGCAGTAACTTTCTCAACAAAACCTCCAAAGATCAGGAAATTAAAACAAGAATAAACAAGTGGGATAACATCAAACTAAAAAGTTTCTTCTAATCAAAGGAAACTATCAATAACCTAAAGAGGAAGCCTACAGAATGGGAAAGGATCTTTACCAGCCACCATTTTGATAGGGGGCTAATATCCAGAGTATACAAAGAGCTCAAAAGACTCTACACTAGCAAAACAAACAACCCAATCAAGAAATGGGCAAATGAACTAAATAGACACTTCACAAAAGAAGAGATACAAAGGGCTAGTAGATACATGAAAAGATGTTCTTCATCACTGGCCATCAGGGAGATGCAAATCAAAACTACACGGAGATTCCATCTAACCCCAGTCAGAGTAGCAAGCATAAAGAAATCAAACAACAAATGCTGGCGAGAATGTGGGCAAAGAGGAACTCTTTTACACTGTTGGTGGGAGTGCAAACTAGTTCAGCCACTATGGAGATCTGTGTGGAGATTCCTAAGAAAGGTGGGAATAGATCCACCATATGATCCAGCTATACCACTCCTGGGTATCTTTCCAAAGGGGTTGAATTCAGAGAAATACAGCAACATATGCCTACCTATGTTCATAGCAGCACAATTTGTAATAGCCAAAATATGGAACCAACCCAGATCACCATCAACAGATGAATGGATAGCAAAACTGTGGGAAATACACACAATGGAATTCTATTCAGCCATAAAGAAGAACAAAATTATATCATTTGCAAGAAGATGGAAAGCCCTGGAGAGCATCATGTTAAGTGAGATCAGCCAAGCACAGAAGGAGAAGATACACATGTTTCCTCTAATATGCCCAAACTAGAAAACACAAAGGATACCAGTGGGACTCCAGATATTAGAGGGGAAATACTAGCTAAGTTTTAATGGAAAGATAGGAGAGGAGAAAGGCTGATCTTGATTAATGAGGGTCTATACCTGAACATGTGTAAAATTATGAATAAGACATGGTTAACCTGGACAACCATTGGTGGGAGGGGGGAAGAGAAAACGGGGGAGGGGAGGAGAGGGCACCAAATATAGTGTAAATGTATACTATTTATGTTCAATAAAAAAATTGTTAAAATAAAAAAAAAAAGATGTCAACCACTAAGTGAAGCATGGGAAGGAGGGATGGGAGGGAATGCAGTGGAGATTGGGGTTAACATGGTGATGTGTGCATGTATGTCTACACAAGTGTTTTATCCCGTTATGATGTATGAATACAATGTACCAATAAAATTTTTTTTTAAATATTATAAAAAAAATTAAAAATGGTATACATTCAGACTGTGCTTGGTGCTCCCCCCACCACTTCTCCTCTCCCCTCATCCAACAATGAGTCCAGGTTGACCATGCTACATTCACACTTATACACATATTTGAATATAACTCCTCCATTAGTCAACCTCAGCCTTCTTCCTCTCCTACTCTTCTAACTTTGCTGAGGTTTCCCCTCCATTATTTGGAGTCCCCCTGGTAACTCTAATTTGGGCATATTAGAGAAAACATATGTCCCTTCTCTTTCTGTGCTTGGCTGATCTCACTTACATAATATTCTCCAGGTCTTTCCATCTTCTTGTGAATTACCTGATTTTGTTCTTTTTTATTGCCGAATAGAATTCCATTGTGAGTATTTCCCATAATTTTGCAGTCCATTCATCTGTTGGTGGAGACCTAAGTTGGTTCTATATTTTGGCTATTACAAATTGTGCCGCTATGAACATGTGTATGCATATGTTACTGTAGTTCTCTGATTTCAACCCCTTTAGAAAGATACCCAGGAGTGGTATAGCCAAATCATATGATGAATCCATTCCCAGTTTTCTTATGAATCTCCACACTAATCTCCATAGTGGCTGAACTAGTTTGCACTCCCACCAACAGTATAAAAGAGTTTCTCTCTCCCCACATCCTCGCCAGCATTTGTTATTTGATTTTTTGTGCTTGCCACTCTGATTGAGGTTAGATGGAATCTCAGCATAGTTTTGATTTGCATCTCCCTAATGGCTAATGATGTTAGATATTTTTTCATGTATCTATTGGCCATTTGTATCTCTTCTTTTCAAGTCAGTTGCCCATTTCTTGTTTGGGTTCTTTGTTTTGCTACTGTAGAGTTTTATGGGATCTTTGTATATTCTGGATATTAGCCCTCTATTAGAGTGGTGGCTGGTAAAGATCTTACCCCATTCTGTAGGCTTTCTCTTTAGGTTCTTGATGGTTTCCTTTGATGAGCAGAAACTTTTTAGTTTGATGCCATTCCACTTGTTAATTCTTGCTTTAATTTCCTGTGCTTTGGAGGTCTTGTTGAGAAAGTTACTGCCTGTGCCTATATGTTGGAATGTTGAGCCTATTCCCTCCTCTAATAGCTTCACAGTCTGGTCTAATTTCCAAGTCTTTCACCCATCTTGAGTTGATTCCTGTGCACAGTTACAGGTAAGGATTTAGTTCCATCTTTCTACAAATGGATAGCCAGTTCTCCCAGCACCATTTGTTGAAAAGGCTGTCTTTACCAGTGTATGAATTTGGTCCCATTGTCAAGGATTAATTGACTATGGGTGTGTAGGTTTGTTTCTGTATTTTTTATTCTGTTCCATTGGTCTGTATGCCTGTTGTTGTGCTAATACTATTCTGTTTTTACTACTATTGCTCTATAGTATAATTTGAAGTCAGGGATTATGATGCCTCTTGCATGGTTCTTATTGCTGAGAATTGCTTCAGACCAATATCCTTAATGAATATAGATGCAAAAATTCTAAACAAAATACTAACTATATGCATTCAAAACCATATCAAGAGAATCGTAAACCACAGTCAAGTTGGTTTCATCCCCAAAAAGCAAGGCTGGTTTAACTTATGCAAATCAATACATGTTGTTCACCACATACATAAAACTGAGAACAAATACCACATTATCATATCAATAGATGCTGAAAAAGCATTTGAAAAAATCCAACACCCATTCATATTAAAAATATTAGAGAAAATTGAAATAGAAGGAATGTATCTCAACATCATTAAGGCAATATGCAATAAACCCCAAACCAACATAATATTGAATGGGGAAAAACTGCAAGAATTTCCTCTAAAATCAGGAACAAGACAAGGATGCCTACTATCACCACTCCTCTTCAATATAATCCTTGAGACTCTTGCCACAGCAATAAGACAAGAGAAGGATATCAAAGGAATTCAAATAGAGAAAAAAGAATTAAAATTATCCTTGTTTGCAGATGACATGATTCTTTATCTAGAAGACTCAAAGAACTCAACCAAAAGACTACTTGGCTGATTAACTAATAAAGCAACATTTTAGGATACAAAATCAACATAAAGAAATCAGTTGCTTTTCTATATGCCAACAATGAATCCACAAAGAAAGAAATAAAGAAAACAATTCCATTCATAATAACCTCAAAACCAATAAAATACCTAGGAACAAACCTAACCAAAGATGTAGAAGACCTCTATGATGAAAACTATAAAACATTAAAGAAATTGAAGAAGACCTTGGAAGATGGAAAGATCTCCCTTACTCATAGATAGGCAGAATAAATATCATCAAAATGGCCATTCTGCCAAAGTGATATACAGATTCAATGCAATTCCTATCAAAATACCAATGGCATTCTTCATAGACCTAGAAAAATGTCATGAATTTTTATTTTTATTTTATTTATTTTATTTTATTTTATTTTGGTGGTACTGGGAGTGGAACCCAGAGGCTTTCTACCTCCAGGCTATACTCCCAGACCTTTTAAAAAATATTTAATGTGGAAACAGAGTCTCACTAAGTTGCTGAGAGCCTCACTAAGTAGCTGAGGCTGGCTTCGAACCTGTGCGATCCTCCTGTCTCAGCCTCCCAAGTGCGGGGATTACAAGCGCGCACCACCATGCCCTGCTCAATGTCGAGAAAAGACCTAGAATAGCCAAAGCAAATCTCAGCAATGATCAACTTTTGAATATTCCATCAATATTTTGGAGGGAGATTTGCTAATGAATAGATTGCTATTGGTAGAATTCCAGGTAGAAGCATGATAATCAGACCAGTGAACTAGATGTAGAACAGGAATAAAAATCTAAAAATCTAAAATTTTAGATGTCTAAAAATCATCTAGAAGTGCCATTCCAACACCAAGAGAACAAGGGAATGACAGAGGGGGTTCTGGACAATACACCCCTCTGCAGAACATCAGACTCTGGGAAGCTTTAGTCAAGGACCATGAAGAAGGAGAAAGACCCTGGGATGAGCCTGGTCTCGTGCTGCTCTGGCCCCACTGAAACCCTGGGCAAATAATTTTACTTTCTGGGCTTTCCTTTTATCAGCAAGAACTAAAGATATTGGATTAGGCTCTTATTCAAGTCATAGATTTTTAAAACTAAAAAGCAGGTGCATATTAATATGGTATAGTCATTGTCCTACACTGGATTGTAGGTAAAATTGGTGCATATTTTCTAGCTATCCAGAGGCTTGATTATTCGCTAAGGGAGAGTCAGTCAAAGGCCAAAGAGGGAAGCGTGAAGGATTCAGAGTTACGGGATCTATTGTTTACTCTATGGTAACTCTCAGTCAGAAGATGGAGAAGCTCACCTAAAATTTCTGCCATCAGGTATGAGTGTGGGTGTTGGGGTACTAGGAAATGCAGAGAGAGAAGCGTCCCAGGAGACCAGGAAAGGGAATTCTTATGGTTTTGGCTGAAGAGCCCTAGAGGTACCAATGATGTGCCTTCCTTCACCATGGCCACGTTTTTCCAGTTCTTCAAAAGTCACAAATTGGGCCATATTTCCTGTGGGAAAAAAAGAAAAGTGAGTGAAAATGCTTCACAGACTATTTTATAGCAACACACGTCTCAGAACTAATTATTATTTTTAGAAAACAGAAACTTGCCTGCAAAAAGAATTGGAGATGTATATATCATCTTGAGAGAAAAGAGGCTATTATTCTGTCAGATCCACATATGTAGTTTGGTTATAAAGAGATGAACTTTCAAATCTTTTAAAAATCCAACTACTGGTACCCTGGAGATAAGGTTATACAATAAGCAAATTAAGAATTTCTATTCTAGCAAAGTTGTTTCCTCTGAGGTCAGAGGAGAATCAAGGAATGATGTTTAAATGCACAATCAATGAAAAGTGAAGGTTTTTAAGAAGGGAATCACCAGAGATGTTCCCTGTTTCTGATTCAGGATTGAGTACCATGGAGGACACTGTGACCTCAGTATAAACTTTTGCGATAGTTGGTGTGAGTTCAAAAGAGAACAACGAGAGAAGTGGTCACCAAGTGAAGCGAACCCTTAGAAGGAGGCTTGTTGGCCATTTGTTAGTACACCAAGTGAATTGCACAGGGGAATTTTGTGTTTAAGAATGAGAGTAATTGCTTTTGAGGCTGCACAAGTCAAATATCTGCAACTCTTATTTGATTTGCTTGGGACCAGAAGTGTTTAGAACTTTGGAGTATTTGCATTCATAATGAATTAGCTTGAAAATGGGACCCAAGTCTAGACAGGGAATTCATTTTTATGTTTCATATCCACTTTTACACATGACTAGAGGTAATTTTATAAATATTTTTGGTTTGACTATCCATTGTGATTAATTATTTGAGTTCAGGTGTGGATTTTCCACTTGAGGTGTCATGTTGATGTTCATGATGTTTAGGATTTTGTAGCATTTCAGGTTTATACCATTAAGATGTATGACTACAATGCACCAATTAAAAAAAGGTTTAGAGCTGGGCATGGTGGCACATGCTTGTAATCCCAGCATTTGGGAGGCTGAGACCTGGAGGATTGCGGTTTGCAGACAGCCTCAGCTACTTAGTGAGGCCCTCTGCAACTCAGTGAGACCTGGTTTCAAAATAAATAATAAAAAATAGGGGAGGGGGTGTAGCTCAGAGGTCAAATGCCCTTGAGTTCCATCCCCAAACCTGCAGGAAATAAAAACAAAAGGTTTAGCCGGGCATGGTGGCAAATGCTTATAATCCCTGTGCTTGGGAGGCGGAGACAGGAGGATTGCACTAAGAGACCCTGTTTCCAAATAAATATAAAATAGGTCTGGGAGTGTAGCCGGGCATATAAGGGCTTCCAGGAACCCCAGTACCACCAAAAAAAAAAAAAAAAAAGTTTTGGATTTTTGTAGTCCCAATCTGCAGAAAGCAAAAGTTGTGATGAAATATTTCAGGAAAATGACTTCCTAGTAAGTTTATACTTCAAAAGAAGTCAGTTTTTCATCTTTGGGTGTCTTCCATTTACTTTTTAACTTAAAAAATTAAGTGACACATAACAATCGTATGAAAGGGTATATTGTGATATGAAGTAATCATATTCATGGGATTCAATTTACTATTTCACTACTTGAATACAATGTGTAATGGACAGGGTAATTGGTACATCCTCATTTCAGATATTTATCATTTTTCTGTGTTAATGTATCATTTCTAGTCAAATGTGTCATGGACTACAATGCAGAGTGACCTAATAAAAATTCCTTCCTCCACTAACTTGAATTTTACCTATATTGGGTAACATAGAAAGTGCCCTTTGGCTTGATTTGGTGGCAGACAGGATCCCACCTAGAGAATAATTCATTCAGCCTTTTACCATCTCTTCTCTACCTTCTATGATTCTTTTCCCAAGAGTTGCATGAGGGGCTTCTCCCTGCTATTCAGTGATCCCTTTGCCTTGGGATGAATCTGTTCACAGGCTGGGGGCAGGAGATTGAAATCATTGCTTAGCTTCAGTGTCTGCTTTTCCCAAGAGGACTTCTACAGCAAGGAAGTCTTTATTTTTAGAATTAGCATGTTCTCTTTCAATGTTGTGAACATTCATTTTAAACCTACTATATTTAGTGAAAGCTTAATTACCCAAGTAGGGGAACTTGTTTTAAAGCTCACCTTTCATTTTGGGCTTATCAAAACAGGCTTTCTATCGTAGCTGAGAATGGCAACTTCAGCTCTAACCTGGTGAGGGCAGCTAATGAGAAATTCCACTGCCTGGGCATGATGTGAACGAGCAAGCAGGTGCAAGAGTCTCCAGCATCCCCCACACCTTTCCTAGCCCTTCCTCCTGTGTCTGGGACCTTGTTCCTGCAACCTGCCCTTTGTGGGCTGGGGCTGGTGGGAGGGATGTGTCTGCTGTAATGTCCATGGTTATATCTTCCCTTCCCACTCAGAAAGTGTGTTTATATTTTTCAAAATAGCATCCAGAAAATAGAATCTCTTGGCACATAAAATGTTAGGGAACCATAATCTGAATGGTGAAATTTTCTGAACATTATATATATTTGTGATGCCATTATTCTTTTATTCACTCCCACACTTCTTGTGGCAGAAGCATCTGCAAAGCCATGACGGGCGATGATCCACATAGGCCAGTCAGAGAGCTAGGCTGAGGCTGATGCAAGGATGGAGGAGTTTGATGGAAGAAGTCTACAGGGTGAAGAATGGGGATGTGCTAAGTGACAATAAAATGCTCAGAGACACAGTGCACAATAATTCATTTGCTAATTCAGCATATATATTTTTAATTTTTATAGGAATGGAACTCAGGGGCATTCTGCTTCCAAGCCACACCCCAGCCTTATTTTTTTTTATTATGAAGTAGGGTCTTGCTAAGTTGCTGAGAGATTTACTAAGTTGTTGAAGCTATAGCCTCAAACCTGCTGTCCTCGTGTATCAGCCTCCCAAGTATTGGGATTACAAGTGTGCACCACCATGCCTGGCTGCAGCATGTTTATTGACTGGCTGTGGGTTATCCATGGAGTCTGACACTAGTTTACTGGAGCAGAGATTCATGAATATAAAAGACATTCATGAATAATAAAGAATTATCCTAGTACATGCATAATTATAAAATGAGAGCTCATAAGAAAAGGAAGGTTTTATGAGTATGTAAACAAAGGAATTTAATGTGATGAATTAGAAAGGGAAGTGGTGCTAGAGATCAGATCCACAGTGGTGCTTCCCAAATTTTATGCACCTTGGAATCATCTGGAAATCCTGTTAAGATGTGAATTCTGATTTGGGCATCTGGGTGGGGCCTGAGATTCTACATCTTTGACAAGCTCCCATGTGATGTTGATGAGTCCCTAATGATTTAGAGGATAAGGTGAGGTAGGAGTTCTGGGGGAAACATGTTTCATAGAAGGGGCCAGTGTATACATAGCTGGCATATAGTCAGTATGATGCTCTTCTGACCCCCAATCACTGAGGCAGACCTAATTGTCCTACTCCTTCCATGATTATTTCTCAGAATATGATATCTTCCCCTGACATTTTCTTCCTTTTTTTTCTTTTGGCGCTAGAGATTGAACCCAGGAACTTTATACATTCAAGCTACACTCCCAGCCCATTATTTTTTATTTTGAAATACGGTCTTGCTAAGTTGCTGAGGCTAGCTTCAGACCTGCGATCCTCCTGTCTCACCCTCCCAAATACTGGGATTACCGACATGCACCACCACGCTCAGCTGACATTTTCTTTTTCTAAGGCTACTCTTTATATTTACTGTAAAGTTATTTTACCTTCCATAAATATTGAGACTTTCATTTAAAATAGTAGACTAGAGATATTCCTTTAGAACTCTCCAGAAAAAAATAGTGAGCAAAAATATGAATTTCATTTTTGCCCCAAACTCGAAGACTAACTCTCAAAAGATAATATACAGAGAAGACCCCCATTGCAGTAGAAATGAAGTCACAGTGCAGAAAGACTCCCAAAGATGGGTGTACATCTCAAAAAAAGCTGCTGAGGACCTATTCCCTTAAGTAGATGGCACTCTGAGGGCACAAGCAATTATCTCTTCCTTGGGATCACAGGTATATGTGGCGCTCCACATCCCATGAGGGATTACTCACAGAGCAGTAGGAGAAGCAGAGCTGAACTGAGAACATGTGAAAATGCTGCCTTTGACTTCAACCGAGAGCCCACAGAATGGAAGATTTTCACCACCTACTCCTCCTATAGAGTACTAATATCTAGAATATATAGAGAACTCAAGAAACTCAACACTAAGAAAACAAATAACCCAATCAAAAAATGGGTGGGTGAACTAAGTAGACACTTCATGAAGGAAGAAATTCAAATGGCCAGTAAATGCATGAAAAAATGCTCAACATCATTAGCAATCAGAGAGATGCAAATCAAAACTACCCTGAGATTTCACTTAACTCCAACTAGAATGGCAATCATTCAAAACACAAACAATAACAAATGCTGGTGAGGATGTGGAGAAGTGGGAGCTCTAAAACATTGTTGGTAGGATTGCAAATTACTACAACCACTTTGGAAAACAATATGGAGGATTCTCAAAAGAATGGGAATGAACTTACCATATGATCCAGCAATACTACTTCTGGGTATCTACTCCAAAGAAAAGAAACCAAACTACCAAACTAATGCATGTACATCTATGTTCATAGATGCACAATTCACCATTGCCAAACTATGGAACCATCAACAGATGAATGGATTACAAAACTATGGGATATGTACACAGTGCAATTTTACTTAGCCATAAAAAACATAATTACATCATTTACAGGGAAATGGATGGAACTGGAGGACATTTTGCTAAGTGAGATTAGATAGTCACAAAAAATAAGAAATGGGATGCTTTCCCTAATATGTGGAAGCTAGGGAGAAAATGGGTCATAAGAAAAACTCTAGACAAAAAAGGAGATTCTATAGATGAGCAAATAAGGTGACCTAACTGAGGGGATGGGAGGGGGGAAGAGAGAAATTCTTTAATGCACATGATGTACTTTAACAAACTAACAAACATATCAATGTCAATCACCATGCCAAACATGAGAAGGAGGGAGGGGGAAGGTGGGAATTGGGTAAGGGCTAATTGGGTGATGTGTGCATGTATGTCTCCACCATCTTGTATCCCATTAAAATGAATGACTACAATACACCAATAAAAAAAATTCAAAAAAATTTTGCCTTTGATTTGTTTCTTGATGATGTGGGTGGAAGAGGAAGGCTGAATGTGTCTTGTTCTGTAGCTGCTCATGTCTGCTGGCTGGAGAGAGGGAAAACCTAAAATAATGTGCATATTATGACAACCTTGACATAGGACTTTTCCCACATGAGGGAGAAGTCCTGTTAACCTGGAAATGCTCATACCCCCAACCCCACATGAACCTTCTCTGAGATCCAGAAAGAACATATATCCCTTAAAGATGTGCACTAAAGAGGCGCCCAGCACAGGGTCTATACAAAGATGTCATAAGACAAAAAGATGGCGGGGACAGGGAAATATAAGAAAGGATTCCTCACCAATAAGTCATCACCAAGACACTGAAAATGGTGACCAGCTAAATATATGTGCACCCAGAGAACTTAATGGGAAGGGGAACAGGCTCAGAGCAGAGTAGCTGAGAGCTCAGGAGCATCATGGGGGTGCAATGCATAAAGCCATTTAAAAAATGGCAAAACTAGCTGGGCATCATGGCATGTACCTATAGTCCTAGTACTTGGGAGACTGAGACAGGAGGTCACCAAAGTGTGAGATTCTGTTTCAAAACAAAACTAACAAAGGACTGGGAGTGTAACTTGGAGGTAGAATGCCCCCAGGTTCAATACCCAGCACCACACACACACACACACAAAAGGGCAAAACCAAGTTTATATATGTTTTGTCTAAAAAAATAATTAAATAGAACTGCTACTTGTATTTTTTTAAAAAAATCTTTTGCTATGGTAAGAATATATAACCTGAATTTGTCATTTTAACATTTTTCAAGTGTACAATTTGGTATTATATATATGCACAATATGATACAGTCATTACCGCTGTCCACTTCCAACTATTTTCATCAACTTATACCCTAAAGAGAAATTGCACTCTTGAGGCAATACCTCCCAATTCTTCTCCCCATCCCCTGGGGTCCTCTCATCTACTTTGTGTCTCTATGAATTTGCCTGTTCTAGGTATTTCATATAAATGTACTTATACAGTATTTGTCCATTTGCATCTGTTTTGTTTCATTTACCATAATATTTCTGAAGTTCTTCCATGTCATAGCATGTGTCAGAAATTCATTGTTTTTGTGTTTGGGTAATATTTAATTGTATGTGTATATTCTATTTTGCTTCTTAGTTCATCTGTTGTTGGACACTTGGGTTGCTTCCACTTTTAGGCTTTTGTGAATTATAATGCAATATGTTTATTTCTAAAAGGGAGAGACCAGAAAGAATAGAGAAATAATCATAGGTAGAGAAAATTAAAGGACATTCTAAGAAGCTTATTTGTTCAACTATATACAAAGAAACTTGAAACTGCAGATAAAATATGTAGTTTCTTGAAAAGATAAAGTTCTAGTTGGGCATGGTGGCTCATGCTTGTAATCCCAGCATGGGATTGGGAGGCTGAGAAAGGAGGATCACACAGGTTTGAAGCCAGCCTCCGCTACTTAGTGAGGCTCTCAGCAACTTAGTGAGACTTAGTGAGACCCTGTTTCCAAATAAAATATAAAAGTAGGTCTGGGTTTGTAGCCCAGAGGTAGAAAGCCCCTGGGTTCCATCCCCAGTACCACACACACACAAAAAGAAAAGATAAAGTTCTAAGATAAGCTCCAGAAGAATTTGAAAATCTAAAGTGACCAATTACAAGAGGAAAAAAGTAAGAAAATTGTTAAAGTTTTCCCCCAAAGTACTGGGTACAGATGTTTTTACAAGTAAATTCTTCATAACCTTGATGAATCAATAACTCCAGTAATTTTAACTTCTTTGAAAAAGACTAAAAGCCTCTCTATTCTTTTTATGAGGTAGAGATTACATTGGTGCTAGTCTGCCATAAAGCAAGAAAATTAATGACAAAAACCAGAAAACTATAAACCAATGTTTTTTGAGACTATCAATGCAAAAACTTTAATAAACTATTAGCAAACAAGTTACAGGGTGACAATAAAAGAATAGTACAATAGATCAAGTAGGGTTTATTTCAGAAAAGAAAGGATGGTTCAATATTAGAAAATTTACTGATTTGGTTTACCATACTATTATATCAGTACAACAAAACCATATGCTCACACTCACGGCTGCTAAAAGTGTTTGATATAAAAGTAAATTTCAGCCGGGCGTGGTGGCACACGCTTGTAATCCCCGCGCTTGGGAGGTAGAGACAGGAGGATCGCGCAGGTTCGAAGCCAGCCGCGCTGGCTTAGGAGACCCTGTTTCCAAGTAAAAATGTAAAAATAGGTCTGGGAGTGTAGCCCGGAGGTAGAAGGGCTTCCAGGAACCCCAGTACCACAAAAAAAAAAAAAAAAAAAGTAAATTTCAGCCGGGCGTGGTGGTGCACGCGTGTAATCCCCGCGCTTGGGAGGCGGAGATAGGAGGATAGTACAAGTTTGAAGCCAGAAGCGCTGGTTTAAGATACCCTGTTTCCAAATAAAGAAAGTATAAAAATGGGTCTGGGAGTGTAGCCCAGAGGTAGAAGGGTTTCCAGGAACCCCAGTACCACCAAAAAAAAAAAAAAAAAAAAGAGTAAATTTCTTACTGATTATGAAAAAAGACCTTACAAGATGGACATGGTGGTTCACACCTGTAATCACAGTACATAGAAGGCTGAAACAGTAGGATTGCAGTTTTACCACCAGCCTCAACTAGTAAGTAAGGCCCTCTGCAACTTAGTGAGAGACCCTGTTTCAAAATAAAAATAGGGCTTGGGGAATAGCTCAGAGGTAGAATGCCCCTGGGTTCAATCCTGAATAGCACACACACACACACACACACACACACACACACACACACACACACACACAGAGAGAGAGAGAAAGAGCAAGAAAACAACCTCATAAAATAGGAATAAATTCATGATGTCTAAGAAAAATATATTTCTCTAATTTCAAAAATAAGTTCATGCTTAATGGGCAAACAACAGCAGCATTCACATTAAATTAGGAAAAAGGGTCACTATCACCACATTATTGGACATTGATCTTGAGGTCCTAGCTAGATTTTTAGATAAGAGAAAGAAATATAAGATGTACATGGGAAAGGAGGAAGTAAAATAATCATTTTTGCACATAATAGAACTCTATGCCTGGAAAACTCAAGAAAATTAACTGAAAGACCACTGCCAAAACTAATAAACAAAGAATTGAGTAATGTGAATAATGAAAAATCAATGGCCTTTATATAAACAACAACTGGTGCCAAAATGTAAGGCAAGAAAGGGAAAAATGCCAGAGAAACCGACTCAAACATTTATATGGGAAAATAAGAGTAAGAATAGCCAGGAAAAATCTTGAATCAGAATAGTAAGTAGAAGCATGAATGCCCCGGTGAACACAGAATTCAAGTGCTGGTGCAGAGGGCTCCATCAGTGGAACAGAAGAGAAAGTTCATTCTTCTCTGTGGATTACAATAAAAAAAAGTTTGAAAACCACTCTCTTACATATATTGGATGTAAATTTTACATAAAATACACGCACAACTCTATTTCCAGTCACTTGGAAGACTGAGACTGGAGGCTTGCAAATTCAAGGCCAGCCTCTACAATTTAGCAAGACCATCTTTCCACATAAACAATAAAAAGGTCTAGGTGTATAGCTCAGGGCTAGAGTGCCCCTAGGTCCATTTCCTCATAGCATGCATGCACACGTGCGTGCACACACACACACACACAAACACACACACACACACACTAAAGTACATACACATTTATACTTGAATATGCAGAACATCTTTAGAAGTTACTCAAGAAACTGTTGGTGGGTGGCTGGAAGATAGGGAGGTGAAGCAGTATTAGCTCTCACTACATTTTCTTGTTTAACTCTTGAGGTTTGTATCATTTTTAGTATTTTTTACTTCTTCAGAAAAGCATTTCACTATTATTGTTACAAACTTTTTTTTTTTTTGCAAACCCAAACATCAGATATGGATGAGACTGGAATGATTTGCTTGGCTTACTCTAAGCAAAGGGTGGAAATACTTAAATGTCTATGTTTGGAAGTTCCTAAGGCGGAAACAGAAATCAGCCTTTCATTATTTCCTAAATTTCCCCCCCTCTGGCCTTTCATCAATTTGTTCAGTCTCCAGTGAGGGCCGAGGGGTGGCCTGGGTGAAGAGCTTTACTGTCTCTCAGCTCTCTTCAAGCTGATGTTGCTTTTCTAATAAAATTCAAGGAGCTGCCCAATAAACACACAATCCTCATAAAAGAAACATGTTCGCAAACACATATGCAAGAAAATTTCCTTACAATAGGCATATAAAAATGTGTTGAACATCGCAAATCACCAGGGAAAAGCAAATCAAAACCATGAGCTAGCCCCTTACACCTATTACAATGGCAAACATCAAAAGCACTGGCAAATGTTGGCCAGGATACAGTGCAAAGGGAACCCTTGTATGCTGTTGATGGGGAAGTAGATACAGCCACTGTGGAAAACAGTGTGGAGGTGCCTGAGGACATTAAAAATAGAACCAGCAATCTCTCTTCTGGGTGTGTATCCAAAGGAAATGACATCACTACCTCACAGAGATGTCAGTGTTCCTTGTTCATCACAGCGTTATCCATGAGAGCCACGATATGGAAACAACCTATGTCAATGGGTGAATGGTAAAAGAAATGAAGAAATGATGGTGTACACACACACACACACACACACACACACACACACACACACACACACACCGTAGTATTATTCAGCCTTAAAAAAATAAACAGGAGGGAGCCGGGAGAAGGCTCATGAAGTGTTGTGTGCATGAATGTCAGTAACACTGTGAACTGCATTATGTTTTTTTTTCCCTTTTTTTGGTGGTTCTGGGGTTCCTGGAAACCCTTCTACCTCCAGGCTACACTCCCAGACCTATTTTATACTTTTATTTGGAAACAGGGTCTCTTAAGCCAGCGAGGCTGGCTTTGAACCTGCGTGATCCTCCTGTCTCCTCCTCCCAAGTGCAGGGATTACAAGCATGAGCCACCACGCCTGGCTGTGAACTACATTATGATGTGAGACTATAATGCACCAATGAAAGTATATAAAAGAAAGCCCAGCAACTCCTGCCATTTGCAACAGCACAATTAGACCTAGAAGACATTATAATACATGAAATAAATTATTTAGACAGGAAAAGACTGCATTATCTGACCTATCTTTGGAATCAAAATAAAACAAAACCCCCAAAGTCAAAACTTGAATACAGATACACAGAGTAGAAAGATTGTTACCTGGGGTGGAAGGAGTGGGGAAATGGGAAGATCAAAGCCAAAGGGACACATTTGCTGTTCTGTAGGATAAATAAGCCTGTAGAGCCAATGTATGAGACTAGTCAATAATATCATATTTTATACCAGAAATTTGCCAAGAGAGTAGATTTTATGCACTCCCCCCTCCTGCAGTGACTATTGAGCAGCTGGCATGTTAATTTGCTTGTATTTTACTCATGCACTAGGTATATGTCTATCAGAACATCTTGTACATTGGAACTACATACAATGAAAAGAACACAAAGTCCCCAGACCCTCTTTTGGAGGTAGATTCTGGCTCTGACTCCTTCCTGAAGTCCCCCTCTCCCCACACCCAGCCCATTTCCCATGTATTCAAAAGGAAAGGGACATCATCCTCTTCTGAGAAACACCGCACTTTATCCATCAGTATGCCCCATATTACTAGTGTATTTAACTTTGGTTTCAGATGACAACTAAACACAGTCCTGTTTATACTGCCCTTTACTAGTATTCCTGCTGGCAGAGGCTTTGATAAGGAGCAAGGGAAGTAGCTAAACAGACTAAATTCCAATCTGTAATTTCCCTTTCATTCAGTTCCTTTTGGGAAAATTCTATGAATTCTAAGGCCCAGTCTGAGTCATTATGGCCAGCATCACCATCAAGTATTTACTGAGAATGTGCCAAGAACACAGGTGTGTAACAGGTGAAATGTGCATGATTGTACTGGGAAGGAGCAGGGTGCAGTATGAGGATTGTACCTGGAATAAAACCCTGCCACCAGTTTCTAGAATTGAATCCTAAGCCTGGAGGCTTCAGTGTCTCCACGTGGCCAGGGCAAGAGGACGTGCCTTAGGGAAGCAGGACTTGAGCTTGACTTTTGACTTGGGAACATCCCAAAGACTGCAAGCTCATGAGTGATCACTCTGTCATCTTCCTCCCCTGGATATTTTACAAATAGAAATCAGAATTGTTGGTTTTTTTTTTAATCATAGACATTTCAAGTTTCTTATAAACATTGGGGAGGTTTGGGGGGGAACCTCATTTTAACTTTATTCCTAAAATGGGTTAAACACTGACTATAAATAGACAAGTTTCTCAAATGAAAAAAATTACAATTGAATTTTACCTCTAAATGTATTTTGCTGATATTTTAGATTCTGGTAGCAAAGGTGCCGAGATAAGGAATCTGACATGGTTAATTTATTTTGCCCTGTGTGTAGCCACCAGAATGCTTTCCCTGAAAAATCACTTTGCTTAAGTCCCTTTTTTGCTGAATTACCCTCAGCAAGTTATTCCAAGTCTCGCTGTCAGTGTATTTCCCCTCCTCCTCTGTATCGTCTCTCCATCAGCAGGATTCCTGTTTCCTTCCTTCGCTAATTAGCTGCGCCACTAAGAAAAAGTCACTTGACTTTCATGTTCCCTTTGTCTGCAGAATTCAGGGTTTAGATTAAGCAGGGTCCTGGTCCTAGATGGGGCATATCAGAGTCAGGCTGAAAAGGTCTTATGAACCTGAAAATTAAGCAGCGAATTCGCTTGACATTGAGAGTAACCTGCGCTCCTCTGTCTCCCCCACCATCCTTATGAAGGAAGCTGGTGGTGAGCAAGCAGATTCAGCACTCACATTGTTGCCACATGATCAAAGGAAGAAATATGTATCGCTCAAGATCTAAATAAAAATTTTTTTCAAGTTACCATTGCATCCAACTTTTTTTCTTCTTGATACTAAATTTAATTCCAAATTTCAAATAACATAAGAGGAGAGGCATAAGATTTTTGTGACTATTCAAAAGCTGCATTTTTTTTTTTTTAGTAACTTAAGTATTTCTGAGACACTTTCCAGCTCATCATATGACCTGCGAGCATGTGCCCTCCTCAGCTCAGGAAGCCCTTTAGAGCAAACTTACTTATCTGCTTTATCCAGGCTGGGCTTACTTCCCTCTGTGGCCATCTCCTCATCTGCAATCCTCTTCTCTGACATTTGACAGATTGAGACGCCTCACCTACCCGCCTGAGATGAATGATTCCATCTGGACTGGACCACTCCACGCTACCTGGGAGCCTCCTTATCTCTAAGGTATGGGGCCAAAAGCAGATGTGAGTCGCGTGGGGTAGCCATCCTAGTAATAATAGTTAAGAACAAAAATAGTGTTTCTTATGATAATAACAGCAGCTAAAACATTTGTTGTGCTCCTTTTATGGGCTGAGCATTTTTTTTTCCACTATCCTACTAATTCTTCGCTATGTCTCATGAGGCGGGTATTATTATTAACCCAGTTTTTCAGAAAGGGAAACTGAGGCTTGGAGAGGGTTGTAAAATTCCTCGGAGTGGTAACTAGTAAAGCTGGGATTCAAACTTACGTCCTTCAACTCCTATAACCCATGTTTCTAACCACTTTTCATAAGTAGTTGCCTGTATGTATTCATGTTGCTCATACCTGTGTCTGTACCAGTTTTTTTCCTGGGAAGCTTAGAAAAGTAGGTTGTATCTTCTTTCATTCTTTTATACCAACACTGAGGGCTGTGACAAATAAATGCTGGGGAAATGTTTCTTTTCAAATTTCATGAAACTATAAGGCATACTGGATATGTAAAGAAATTCATAGATGACTCCAAAGAGGAGCAGACCCTTGCAAATGACTTTTTACTGGTATCACCTTTTGGGGGAAAAGAAGTCTCAAGCAGATGGCAACTAAGCTGGCTACTGCAATCAGAAAGGATTATCCCCAGTCCTGGGGTATGTTCCACAGGCCATTGGAGTGATGTCTAAGATTTGGTTCAAGTTGTTCCTCTTTGTCACTATTTTAACTATATTCTTGAATGCTTCAACTGGCTAATAGTGATTCTGAATAAGAGAGACACAGAGAGTTCACTTAGAAGTTACTTGAAGGGTAAAGAAAGATTTTTAGAGTGATTTTCAATAAGACAAGATCAGTATCTTAGCATTAAGTTATTTCAGTATATTAATTAATTTTAATTTGTTATAATGGTCTTTGGCCTTTTGCTTAATGCCAGTTGAGGTAACAGACAATTTCTCCACAAATTACAGTATATGTTTTGTTGCTTAACTGAGTTTTTAGAAGGAAGAACCAAGGGGAATATATATGTCAATGAACTTATCATGCTGTATCCCCTCAGCCCTGTAGCATCACCAACATTTTTTATGCAATCAAATAATCAATAAATGTGTTTTGAATGTGATGAGACTATGATCCTTGTGGAATGTTAATTTTAGACATTTTAGGAACTAGAGTTGCAAGAGTAACCAGTGTCGGTTATTAAGTGATTTAAGGACTATATTATGTCAGAGGGAAATAATCCGAAACTAAGATTTTTAATAGTCTAAATTGTTGTGAGAAACAAAAAGACAAAGGAGTGGCACCAGTTACCCACTCCATTTAGATTGAGATGCTACGTTTTGTTTCTTGCTATCTCTCTGGGTCAGGAAGAAGTTGAGGTATCCCATTCCTTCTCTCCTCTTATTAGGAAATGTTGACAAATTTTCTTTTTACTTTTCTCTTTTTGCCCGCTACTGCTTTTAGAAGATATCCTTCTCCCTCTCAGAATGAAAGTGCCCCAAAGGGAGGAAAGGAGGAGCTCTGCATAGGACTACTTGTGGTCATTCCCTTTTCCTTATTACGGGCACTGGCCTGCCAAGCTCTTCCTCTCCAACTGTGGCTTGGGCGATACTGGGCAAGCCTATCTACAAAACAGGGACAATAGCACCTCCCTTATGTGATTGACACAAGACTCATATAAAGCACCCGCAGCAATGTCTAACTCCTACTCAGTAGAGTAGATGTCTACTGTCTACTCCTACTCAGTGGTCCTACATATTAGGTATGATTATTTTCTTTTCTTTTGAGCTTCTGGGTTCTCATCCTTTTCCAATATATTTTTTGTAAAGTGATCAGATTCATCTCCAAACAGTGTTTTGGTTTTATTATTAGTTTTTCTTAAAGACTTTAGTAGTATCCCAAGGCTATGAAATCAGTGGGATTTCTCACTATGGTCTGACTGATGCCTGGCTCTTCTCCTGTTTAGGCCCCAGCTGGCTGAAGCCACTGGGTTGCAAGCACCCTGGTGATTCTAATGGAGATGGTTTAGAGGACATTTGAGAAACACACTTTAGTGTTAGTTACAGCATGTATTGCATATTTTTGTGTAAAAATCTTATTTCTCTAGATTGGATTTCCTCTACAGAGGCAAAAATTTGGTCTTTGTATCTGTGCAGAAAAGAGTTAACAGCAGGCCAGGAATTGTTATCCTAAAGTCCTGCTTGCAAAAATTGTGCCTTGGCTGGTGACTGGGAACTCGGTCCTTGCAGTGTTCTTTACCAACAGTTAACTGACAAGTGTGGTTTCTTGTGCCTTGACTTTTATGCAAACAACACAGTGTGTGCTTAAACACCTGCTTCCCTTCTGTGAGTCTGGAATTGTTTTAAATGCTAAGCAGAAGGTGCCTATGTGACTATCCCCCATTAAAAACCTTGGGCCCTGAGTCTCTATAAACCTTCCCTGGGGTGAACCATGATATACAAATTGTTGCATTTTCATGACTGGAAGGAGTATACTCAGAGATCTTTTGTGGGAGGGAGAAGAACAAAAGGAAGTCTACACACAGGATCCTTCAGATCCAGCTGTGTCCTTCCCCACTTATGATCTGTAATAAATCTTAGCTCTAAGTGCATCTGAGTGAGTCCTGTGAGTCCTTCTAGTGAATGACCAAATGTAAGCATGGCCTGGGGTACCTGTAACACCACGTCACCTCCAAAACAATTCTTAGAGTAGGTGTCCCAAAATAGTTTGTGACCGAGTGCCACAAATCTCTCCAACTTTGTAGATGCTTAACAAATAGGAATGCGTTAGTTTCTTTAAAGTATTTTCTATTTATTCTGACACCTTTCAGTTGTTCCTAGCTCAGACCAATGTTTGGAATGTCTGACAGTTTAGGGGAGCTCATCTTTGTCTGCTTACAAAGACTTGTTCTGGATTGGCTTATTTATTTTATTTTTCCTTCCTAAATTTCAAGCACTAGTTGGCCTTTTCAGACCAGTTTTTTTTTTTTTTTTAACTTTTGCGATACAGAATCAAAAGGAAAGGTCAAGGCATGGGAAGACTGAGGCTTAAGGGTGAAATCTGGGAAAGGAGTTTGGTTGGGAGAGTGTGAGGGGAGGGGACCAAACAAGGGCCTGTGTAGCTGCTTGAAAGGAAGGGGCTTTATGTTGCTTTTGTGGAATACTAGTCTTTTTCACAGAGCTTGAGAAATGCCTACATAGAATTTCTTGTTTTGAAATGACTTAAGACTGGGTTGTTTTTCTCTGATGACAATAGTCCTTATCTAAAAACAGATCACAGTTCACAGTTAAGTTCCTAAGTTTTTCATTGATTTCATTTGGTTATAGACACATACCATTTATAGTTCTAAATTTATCTCATGTAAATCCTCAATAGATACTTGATGATAGAAGCAGGGGATGTAGCTTACTGGTAAAGTGTTGCTTGGCACTCATGAGGCCCTGGGTTCAATTCCTAGCACCAAAAAAAAAAACCCCACCCAAATTCTTGATAATAATGACTTATTAATTTATTTACAATAACTTTTTGAGATCTATACCTAGTCCTATTTTATTTATTATTTTGATTCAGGGTCTCACTAAGTTGCTGAGGGTCATAAGTTCTTGAGGCTGGTCTCAAACCTACAATCCTCCTGTCTCACTCAGTTTCCCCTAAATACTAGGGTTACAGCTCATTACCACACTCAGCTCATCCACAAGCATTTATTGAATACTTGCTATGTAGTAGGTTCCAGGTGCAGGGGATACTGAGAACAGCAAAAACAGTCCCTACTCATGTCCAAGAGGGGAAGCTGACCTGCAGGCATACGTTTCCCATCTCCAGTGATGGAGTGTGGGGGCCCTGAGGAGAGTACTTATCATGCCTACTGGGACATTGCTTCCCTAAGAGGCTCACCCTACATTTCATAGCCATGTGTTTCACTGATTTATTTATCTAGTGGTGCTGATGAAGCACTTAACAGTTCATTTTTTCTCATTTTCTAATGATTAATATCGGTTGCTGGGTTTTACCTTTCTCTAAGTTGTTTACTTGATTTCCCTAGAATTAATTAGCATCAATAATGTTTTTTTGGCAAATATATGAGAATTTACTAACATGAAAGTGCCATCCATTAGCACAAGAAGCTATGAGGTAGAATCAGAAATTCAGAGTGCCTTGGTGTTTGCATTATATACTTATTAACACTTATCTCACTGTATAAATCATTTGCCAGAGGTCACACACCTAGTTGGTGGGAGAATTGTCATAATTTTAATAATAATTCATATTATTTTGCATGTATCTTGTTATTTTATTTGTATTCTGTGCCAATCTCTGACACAGAATATAAGCTTATTAAGTGTAGACGCATGTATCTTTATTTTTGAAGCCCCAGAGCCTAATATATTGCTTAGGAAAGAAAGGATTTGTTGGATCCATGATTAGATGAGGTATTTGTCAGTGTTTTCCAGAGAAACAGAACCAGTAGGAAATATATAGATATATAAGAAGAGATTTATTATGGGAATTGGCTCCTGTGATTATAGAGGCTGAGAAATCTCACAATATGTTGTCTGCAAGTTGGTGAGCCAGGAAAACTGGTGATGTATTTCAGTCCAAGTTTGAAGGCCTTATAACCAGGAGAGCCAGTGGTGTAATTCCCATTTTGATATCAAAGTCCTGAGAAACTGGGGGGACAGCTGGCATAATTCCTGGAGTCTGAAGGCTTGAGAACCAGGAGCTCTAATGTCCAAGGACAGAAGAAGATAGATGCTCCATCTTAAGGACAGAGCGAGGTCACCTTCCTCATGTTTTGTTCTTTTTAAGTCTTCAGAGAATTGAATGATGCTGCCTACATTGGCGTAGATAGGTCTTTGCTCAGTCTACTGATTCAAATGCTAATATTTTCCAAAAGTACCCTTACAGAAACACTCAGAAATAATGTTTTACCAGCTATCTTGGCACTCCTCAGCCCAGTCAAGTTGACACATGAAACTAATCATCACCAATGATAGTAATGGAAAAGAAAAAACTTGGGGTCCTCATGAGCTATTTCCCCCACCATATTACATAAAAATTCTTATGTATTAAGGACATATGCTTGAAGTACTCTGATAGGCACCATACTGAAAAAATATGATTATGACAAAATACCTGACCATAAAAGAAATATACAAACAACTTTAATGCAAGGTAGAATTTAAGTGATCTACAAGAGACACAAATGCACGACTAACACACACTAGAGAATGGAACTATTGCAAATGGTAAGAGGATGAATAGAAACTTCATAAAAACTTTTGACTTGAACCTGGGTAAGGCATCAAAGTTCCAGAGATAAAATAATGAGAGAAGGCTGATGGCAGGGTGGGCAAAGGGAACAATTGGAAATAGGAAGGCAAGTCATTTTTGTATAACCACAAGAAATCTCTTAACTGTGGTACACAAAGTGAAGTGCATGTATGTGGTGGGGGTGAGACGATGCAAGGACAGAAGTCAGGCTTCCAGGCAGCTTTGCCTGTGTAAGCTCAGGGACTTGTACCTGCTTCACTAGCCTTTGTGGTTTTGAAATTGGGAGTGACAGTATGGGGATATTGGTCACCTGGACATGGGCTTGTTTTGAGGGGTAGGAGAATGAGGTGATTTGTGCAGTTGAGGAGCAAGGTAGGGGGCAGTCACCACAGGGTGGAGCAGATGTATAAAGAATGGTGTGATATGGTAACTTTAATAAATGACAGGACATGGCCAATGTAAGACCAAGACACACCCAAGACAGTGGTGGCATCAGTCCCATTTAGTACTATCAAAACCTATTTAGATTTTCTATACAAATGTTGACCTTGCCATTAGAGGGAACTCCTGGTGGACAGTACTCATGTCATCTTTGTCTGCAAAATGAACATGGCAGGTACTTGACACATGTTTGTTGGACAAGTGAATGGAAGTTAGGAGTGTTGCCTGGTGATGGTAGCTGGGGCATTGGGGAAACATTGATTCCTTTTGGACATACTGGGGTTTGGGGGTATAGCCTGTTATTCAGATGCTGTTTCTAGGAAGAGATTACAGAAAAAACTAGAGAATAGTTGCAAGCTGATACATTAATGAGGTGAGACAAAGAGTAGAGCTGGTATACTTGGCTACGGCGAGAGAAGGCCATCACTGCTCCTTTCCAGATGTCAAGTGAGCCCAGAGAGAAAATCAGCATTGTATCCATCGGGGGACAATAAGATGTGGAGTGCACAGTGGAAGGATGGAGGGGCTGAGGAGGACCTGTGTGCTGTGCTCCCCAATAAAAGCCAAAGGGAAGGGGTGAGGGGAAGGAGAGGAAGCACAAGTGGGTTGAGTGAGGTGTGGGCTCTGTAGTCACATGCCAAGTTCCAAGGCTGGATCATCTCCTGGCTTGTCCTTTTGTTTCACTGACTTTACTTACTCTCTTTTGCTTTGATTCCTCCTGTGCAACATGAGGCTAATACTAACACCTGCATAACCATGAGCACAACCCTCAGAGCAGGGCTCAAATATAGTAAGCACCCATCCACATCAATTCCTCTTCTTATTGAAATCCACAAGGGGCCGGATGTGGTGGTGCGTGCTTGAAATCCCAGTACTTGAAAGGCTGAGACAGGAGGATCGCAGGTTTGCAGCCAGCCTTAGCTACTTAGTGAGGGCCTCCATAACTTAACTGAGACCCTGTTTCAAAATAAAGAATAAAAAATGGGGCTGAGAATGTAGCTCAAAGGTAGAATGTCCCTGGGGTTCAATCCCCAATTTTGAAAAGAAAAAGAAAAAGAAAAACACCCACAAGGACTACTTTGTCTAAGTTATTCTATTTAATCCTTAATAATTGTGTCATATAGGTAGGTTTTATTTTATCTTCACTCCATGCATAAAGAAATTTAAGCACAGAGAGATTTCATAATGTTCTAGATTCACCTAGCCACTAAGTGATGAAGTGTCCCTAAGATAGAGTCTTATCCTATGCTCCGATTCCCAAGCTCACACACTTTCTACTATAATGTGCAATCTAAGCTAGGCAGAGGTGGTGAGACCACTTTCTGAACAAATTAGATTTGATCAACAGGTATTCAAGGACTGCAAGGACTGTGCAGGCTTAGAGGCAGGTAATTTCTGAGGATACAATATGCTAGGAAGATTCACTTGGAAGTCTTGTGAAAAAGAGGAGGCAGGAAAATTAGGGAGCTAAAAATCCAGACCAGAAATGGGAAGACATGGCAGACCAGAATGGAGGTCTGATAGGATTATCTGAACTTGTGGCTGATGCAAGTAAAGTGGAGATAATGGTACATGACAGAGATTGACTAGAGGGGTGCACTAGGGTGGAGCCTGGAGTTTCCACTTGAAAGTCTCAAACCTGGAAACTCTAAGAAAATATTGATATGCTCAAGGGTCATGAGGAAGTTGGGAGGGGAGCCTCTTCAGTTCCACTCCTTTCAAGAAAAGCACTGTTAGAGGAACAACTGTTCCCTGTGGAGAGTTGCATCTGAGCAACAACGTAGGACACTTCAGTAGTTCTAGTGGCACTTGGTTTTGATGGGACCACCTTGGTTGTCTTTATGTCATTGTTAATCTTCCTTTATGATGGAAGGAAGCTGACAAATCTTTCCTTTCTCCCCAGAGTGGTGGGATGTTTTCTGGATGCAATCAGCATGTGACCCCCTTTAAAAACCCGAGGTTCACACATTATCATAATTACCATCCATAATAGAGCACAGAGATTTGCATTTGGGAAGTTAGAAAAATCAGTTCTGTGGACTTCCTGCTTTCTATTTCGGGGCTCTGAGCAGCACTTCCCATTTGAGTGGACCAAGAACACACAATGCTGAGATCGAGATTTCTTCTGGAGTTGATTTGCCGAGGGGATTCTGTAAGTGCACAGACTGGGGGTGTTCCTCCCAAGGTTTGCCTTTCAGTTGCTTTTGTTCTTATGCTACAAGTAATGAAACAAGAAAAATATTTTAGTTTTTTCCTATAGATTGAAGTCCCAGGGCTATCATGCAGATTTCCATGCACCCAGTAGTTCAAAATCTGCTGCTCAGGCTGAGCTCTTGGCCAGATTTGGAGACTACAGTGGCTGCTCTCTTTGACAGTTGTAAGCATGTTATGCATGGATTATCTTCTTTAGGTTTCCTGTCTGAACATTTTATTTTACTTGCTAGTGTTAAAGGGTAAGGGAGGGCAGTCTTCTTAGTCCCCCACCTCTCCCTGCCCCTCTCCCCTTTCTTCTGTTTATAGTTTAACAATATGTTCACTTCAATTATTGCATTTTCTTCCTTCATAGCATGCCCTGAGATGGATGTTATACCCCGCCACACCACTTTATAGAAGGTGAAACTGAGGTTTCAGTGACTTAGCAACCTGGCCGAGGCCATTTTCTGTTAATAATAGCACTGAGAACAAATTCCTAGTCTTCCATCTTCAGGTGCCTTCTGCTTTATTTCTTCTGATACCTGGCTACTTTACTTGTGGAGGTTGTAATGTGCAGGATACTGACAGGAAGGAGAAGAAAGTGTGTGTGTGTGTGTGTGTGTGTGTGTGTGTGTGTGTGTGTGTGTATAGGAGAGGGTGCTGGAAAACCAGGACATATCTCATCTACCCTCCTGAATAAGGTAGATGCATTAACTAAATACATCATCATATAATTCTTCTGGCATATACGAATTGGGGTCTTTTTTTTGTGTCACAGATTTGAGGGCGATGTGATTTTGAGGAAGCCACTCACTGAATTCAGGGACAGTAGCTGGAAAGTCAGGTGTGGGTCCAGCAGTATGGTGCACCTTTTCTGACATGCCTTTCAGTTGGAGGTTGATGTGAAGATGGCAGCCTTGGAAAAGTAATAGGGGCAGAGGAGTCAGAGTGACTTGGTGTCACTATGACTGTATAATCATCTGGAGGTAAGAAAAGAGGACTGGGGGCTGCTTAGAGGAAGCTGGTGATGGAGCGCTCCTCCTTAGCAATGAGTGAAGAGTAGGGCCTGACCAGCAAGGGAGGCCTGCAGAAACCTGCTGCCCATCTTACCAGGCATGTTTGAGGAAAGATTGGCCCCTGGGAGGGACCATTAGATACTGGAGGAGTTCTCAGGGCTGTGCAGACAGCCAGAAGTCCTGATAGACAGTAGACTCCTGGAGGCCCTGTGTGTGGGGGTGCCAGGCTAGCAGGTATTTTCCAGATACAGTCTGAGAACAGTGGCTGACCCAGGCGGTGCCACCTCATTCTGCCTAAAGCCCTTCCCTTCTCAGCCCCAGAGCAGAAGTGGCTGGGTGGATGACGAGCCGGCCCCTGGCCTGAGGCCCCAGCCCATAGGCCACTACCTACCTACAGTGTAGGGAGAATCTGACATTTCTCTTTTCTGGATGTAGAAAAGAGCAGAGAGTAAATGAGGGAGAAAATTAAATATTGGGACAAGGAGGGGTTGACAAGCATGGGTGTGGCCAGCAGGAGTTATGTACTGCAGTGAGGAGCTGAGAGAGGATGTTGAGATCTGGGAAGGAATTTTCAGAAGTCTCAGTTCTGAGGCAAAGGATTAAGCAAAGAGAAATCAGACTTGGGCCTGAACATGGTCCAGGTGTGGGTTAGTTATTCTATGTAACTGGCCAGTATGGAGGCAGGCACTGATGGAGAGGGGGGTTTGGGACACAATGGGGGCCATAGAAGTTGAAAACACAGGACAAATGAGATGAGAAAGGACACAGATTTGCAATTGACTGAAGGCTCTCAGGCCATGAGACACAGTCTTCCAGTTGCACATGGTACCCAAACAGCCATGCTATATGTTCCTAAAAAGGCCTGTGATAGAATGTTTGTAAATTGAATTATATTTTAATGACATGAAGGGATCTGGCCACTTTAACAAACCTGATGAGAATTACTTTTGAAAAATAAAGAATTATTTTAGGGAGTAGATACTCTTTTGATGATTAATTTTTGAATCTCTGGACTTGAATGCATTTGTTGAAAGTGGAGATTAGCCTTTCACCCTTTCACAGGGAGTAGATAATTTTTTCTTTTACAAATTTGGCATGCAAAGTTCTTAACTGAGGATAGTAATTAATTATTTCTCAGCTATTTTTACTTCTGATATACTAAAATCTAGGAGGAAACAATTTCATAAACAGAATTTAAACAAAACAAAAAAAGTTATTTTCTTCCAGGTACTGTGCTTTTTCAAGAAATGGCTTCTCCAACAGCACTTTTGGAGGTGGTTAACAATGAAAAAGCCTCTCAACAGAGACACTCAGCCGCTAAGTCTGGCTTTTGGAAAATGAATATTATTCTTTTTTCTAAACAGGATGCTGTGAGCTCAGTCATGTACACTATGAAAATAATTGGTGTGTGTTAGTGCACCTTGTGCCAGATTTCATGCTTGTTGAAAGGTGATTGGACTCAGACCAGCACTTTTAAAGGTCAGCTGGTTGTTCTTCAACTCTGCAGAGTTTTAACTCTTTTATTATCATAGATTTTTAACAAAATGGCCATGTTAGGGAGGAGAAAGCACTGCACGCTACATTTCAACTTCTGACCTTTTTGTCCTTAAATTTTTTTGTAATGTTCTTAGGTTTTCTGTGGGTGAAAAGGGTCTGAGAAACGACTTCTCTGCTGGCATTTGGAAATGGGTGGGAACAGGGACAGATCTTTTTAAACCACTAAATTTGGGTCAGACTCTAATGTGACTCTGCACATCATGTAAGCCGCATCTAAATGTCATGCTGAAAGTTCTCTTTTAAATGAATGCTTTAATTTAGTTAGGAATAGCTAGTCCTTGGTCTTGTTCTTCCTTGTCTTTCACCCCTGAGCAACATTTTTTGTTTGTTTGTTTGTTTGTTTCTTGAACAGCTGGGTGGAGAAACCACCATTTAATGCTCAATACTTAAGCTAGCCATTTGGTGTCAGCTCTGATCCCAGAGTGGGTCTCATTTGGCTTGGGATTTGATGGCTTTTTTCTCCCATAGATTTTGGATGCATGGATTAAATGTTTGTTTTATTGATCATCAAGATACCGCTATGTACCAGTGTTTTTGCTTGGTTTCCCAAGATAAGGTAGGGATTTCCCTTTCTTGCATTAGTTGGGTTAATTTTAGTCACCTGATGATAAAAGTTCTTGTGTTTTGGATTAGTGTTTTGGTGAGTACCTAGAAACTTCCTAACATTTTGTGATGGGAACTACTTTGGAAGCTACAACGGCAGTGTCCTTCTGGAGAGGGAAACCTTTCTGAGGTTGACATTGGAATTTTCTAGTTATCTATTTGTTACTGACTTTTATCCTAACTCCATGGCAATCTTTTTAGAAGAATATGTATTCAGCTATTTGTAGGGATGTGTTTTATATATATTAAAGCTTTAACATTGTATTCTCTTTAACATCCAATTGTTTTTTCTGCTTATTAATTTGATACAAAGGAGATGTATAAGATGTCTTATGGTTTATCATTTCTTCCTTTTAATTATGTCATTTTTGCTTAACTATTTTTAGTCTGTTATTAAAATGCATACTTTAAGAATTATGATATCCTCTGCCGGGCATGGTGGCACACACTTTTAATCCCCGCGCTTGGAAGGCTGAGACAGGAGGATCACACAGGTTCAAAGCCAGCCTCAGCTACTTAGTGAGGCTCTCAGCAACTTAGTGAGACCCTGTTTCCACATAAAGTATAAAATAGGTCTGGGAGTATAGCCCAGAGGTAAAAAAAGCCCCTGTGTTTCACCCCCAGTACCACCAAAAAAAAAAAAAAGAATTATTATATCTTCTTAGAAAATCGAACCATTTATTTCCCCTTTATCTCTATTAATGTTTTGTCTTAAAACCTACTTGGTCTGATGAACATGGCTACCTCAGTTTTACTTCAGGGTTGTGTTTGCTTGCATAATGACCTTATTCTATCCTCTCATATTCATTATCTCTATAATTTTATATTTAAAAATGTCTTTTATAAGAAACATATAGTTTTGTTTAATCCAATGTGGCAAATTTTGTCTTTTGATTGGAAAATTAAATATTCTAATTTATATAATTGGTGATATATTTTTGGGTTAAGTCTATTATTTCTTTGTGTGTGTGTGTGTGTGTGTGTGTGTGTGTGTGTGTGTATGGTACTGGGGATGGAACCCAGGGGCATTCTACCTCCTAGTTATGCCCCCAGCCCTATTTTGTATTCTTTATTTTGAAAGAGGGTCTTACTAAGTTGTGGAGGCCCTCACAAGTTGCTGAGGCTGGCCACAAACCTGCGATCCTATTGTCTCAGCCTCCCAAATATTGGTATTACAAGCATGCACCACCATGCCTGGCTAAATCTATTATTATTTGCTCTCCATTTGTTGCATCTTTTCTGTCTCCTTCTTTTCCAAACTTTTTTGCTTTATTTGGCTTGAAGTTTAAAAAAATATTATTATTATCCATTTTCCCCAACTCTGTTGTCTTCGACCATGACCAACTTATACACTCTTATTTTTGCATATTAATTTTATATCTATATTGAAACCATTCATGGCATTATGATAAAATAATCAAGTGTTTACCCACATAATTAGCCCCTTTTGCCCTTTATTTTTTCCTGTATCACAATATTATAGACTTGATCACTTTTTTTCCCTGCCTGAAGAAAACCTATAGTGCATGTATAAATATGTATCTGTTTCTGAGGAGTTCCTTAGTTTTCATTTTTTTCTGAGATTATCTTTATTTTGCTTTTGCTCCTGAAGTATATTTCATTGCATAAAGAACTGAAAGTTGGGAATTATTTTTTCTTTTAGCACTTGAATGTGTTTCATGGTTTTTGGTTTCTATTGCCAATGTGTATCTTATAAATCCTACTTGAATAGGTAAAAATATTTAGGCATAAATAATGTTACACAAAGAATGAATAAAAGTATATAAAGCTCATAGTCCTATTTTTATGACATTTAATATTGACAGATATTTAGTGTAAAATATTTTTCTTGTCTGCACATGATGTGCAGAGATCAAAGGAATCATGTATTTGATGACTCAACATAGAGATCTTTGTTTCATATAAAGACTGGGGGTCAGTCCAGGGTTATTGAAACATATTCTGAGAAGTGTTTTTCTAGCTCTAGAAATGAGGGAGGGAGCATAAAATTCATGTAAGCCTAGACTGAAAGGAATATGTGAAAGTATTTCAGATAATACAGAGAGCACATGTGCATACATCTTACTTGAATTAGTCAACCATAGATTTGAAATAGCTCATGGTCTAGAATCTTGTGTAATACTAGTTCATATCCTTTTTAATTTATGAAGTCAATTCAGAAGATCCTGCTGTGTGTTAGTTTTCTAGGTAATTTATTTTCCCATGGCTGTTGCTTAGCTATTATATCTATATCTATATCTATATCTATATCTATATATCTGTTTTCTTCTGCCAATAGTACAATACCACCAACTGGAAAAGATTTAATGGAAAGAGATTTATTTTGGCCTATGGTTCTGGAGGTCACAGGTTAAGGGGTTGCAGCTGTTGATATCTTTCTTGCTGGCACAGTCCAGAGGCAGTGCAGGGGGCAGGGCATAAGAGAGAGAGAGAGAGAGAGAGAGAGAGGGAGAGAGAGAGAGAGAGAGAGAGAGAGAGAGAGAGAGAGAGAGAGAGAGAAGAGGGAGAGAAGGGAGAGAGAAAGTGTTTGTGTGTGTGTGTGTGTGTGTGTGTGTGTGTGTGTGTGTGTGATAGCCTCTCTCTTCTTATAAAACCATCAGTATTCAATCATAGGGGCTCTACCATAATGACTTTAATCCTAATTACCCAACAAGGGCCTCACCTCTAAACACAGTTCAGTTTTCTACTGTCTTGATACCCCATAATGGGGATTAATTTTCAACACAAGAACCATTGGGGAACATGTTCAAATTGCATCCTAACCAAAGAAACTGTTTTTCATTGAAGTTTTTCATCTTTGAGAATCAGTTTTCAGAACATTGGGTCTGCAATTATATATTTGACTTGTGACAGATTTTTGTCAAAAATATCAACTGTGATATTATCTTCTTTTATCATTAATATAGCATTTGAAATGTGAATAGAATTCTTTTGCTTTTAAAATATAATTCAAAAGACTATACTGAGATTCCATCTAACCCTAATAAAATGGCAATCATTAAGAAGTCAAACAACAATAAATGTTGGTGATGATATGGGGAAATAGGATCTCTTTTGCACTGTTGATAAGATTGCAAGTTAGTTCAGCCTCTATGTAGATCAGTGTGGAGGTTTCTCAGAAAATAGGGAATGGATCCAACATATGATCCATCTATACCACTCCTAGGTATCTTTCCAAAGGGCCTGAAATCAGGATTTTATAGTGATACATGCACATTCATGCTTATAGCACCACAATAGCCAAATTATGGAACCAACCTAGGTGTCCACCAACAGAATCAGAAATAAAGAAGAGCAAAATTATGTAATTTTCAGAAAAATGGATGGACCTAGAGATAAAGTTAAGTAAGATTAGCTAGTCACAGAGAGTGAAAGGTCATATGTTTTCTCTCATATGTGGAAACTATGGAGTAATTGGAATACAAGAGGGACATTAAATAATGGAGGAGAAACCCCAGTGGAGTGAGAGAAGTGGTCCAGGGGAGGTGGTGAGAGGAGGAGAATGAATAAGGGAAACACTTCCATTGGCATTATGCACACATGTGAGAACACTGATGCCAATCTCAGTACCATGTATGGGGGCGGGGAAGGAGTTGGGCGGGATCTGGGGAAGAGTCTATCAAGGGCTACATGTATGTATATCCCCATCACTCTGAACTACATTATGATGTCAGACTACAATGCACCAATAAAAATATATCAAAAAATAAGATAGGAGAGCGGGGCGTGGTGGTGTACACTTGTAATTCCAGCATTTGGGAGGCTGAGACCAGAGGATTGCGGTTCACAGACAGCCTCAGCTACTTAGTGAGACCTCTGCAACTGAGACCCGGTTTCAAAATAAAGAATAAAAAAGAGCTCGGAGGTCAAATGCCCCTGGGTTCCATCCCCAGAACTGCAAAAAAAAAAAAAAAAAGATATATTTTTATATACCAAAACACACTACAATACAATACTATAATTAGGAATATGAGTTTGAGGTTAAAACAATACTGGGCTTAGATAGTAGTTCTGTTACTTACTAGTTGTGTATCCTTAGAATAATGGCTTCAGGCTTCAGTACCCTGAGCCTTACTATACTTATCTGTAAAACAGGATCCACAACTTTTAGCCCATTGATCTGTTTTAAGAATAAGTACAATGAAACATGAGTTAGTATTATATCCATATATTATAGCCATTATTATTATTTTATTCATATTAATTTCTCTAGTATAGTACTGCTTGCCAAGCTTATTCGTAAAGTAACATATTGTGTTAGAAGATGATATTCCGGTAGGAGAATGACTCCTTGTGAAATATATTATGATTTTATTTTTTTGGAGGTTACGAAGATACATATATCTGAAGATCATGTAAGACAACAATTTATAATGAACTGTGTATTCTTAATTTAGCAAGCATTTGTTGAGTTGTTATAACAAGTTCAGTGCTGTTTGAAACCCCAAGGCAGAAGGAGTTTCAAACATATAAAAGGTTGACACCAGCTGGGTGTGGTGGTACATGTCTGTAATTCCAGTATTTGGGAGGCTGAGGTAGGAGAATCACAGATTCGAGGCCAGCTTTGGCAACTTAGCAAGGTACTTAGCAATTTAAGGAGAACTTGTTTCAAAAAATATAAATAATAAAAAGGACTGGAGGTAGAGCTTGAAGATTGAATGCCCCTGGGTTAAACCTCAAGTATCAAGAAAGAAAAAGATGATGAAGAAGAAGAGGCTGGCACTAAGTTGTCAAGTATTTTCTTTCTCCACAATGGCTGTCTTGTCTTGTTCTAGCCCTGCTGGCAGTGCCATATGGCCTAGGTGTCGCTTGCCTGGGCTCTTGTAGTCCCTGTCTTAGTATTTTGCTTTCCATTTCTTGTCTCTCCAATATGTCCTTTACACTTTTGTCTAAAATTATCTTTCTAAAACAAAATTAAGCCGTGATCGTTTCCCTGCACATTCAAAGACAGCTCTTTGTCTGTGGAGAACAGTCAACCATATTAAGACATGAGACCTTCAGTGACTGTGTCCCACACATTGTGCTTCCCGTCCTGGGCCTTGTTCTCCAGCCCTGACGACTAACTGTGAATCTCCACTAATACATTGACCTTTCAGTCTCCTTCTTCCTTCCTTCCTTCCTTCCTTCCTTCCTTCCTTCCTTCCTTCCTTCCTTTCTCTCTTTCTCTCTTTCTCTCTTTCTCTTCCTTCCTTTCTTTAATCTACAAATGTCTATCTCTTTCCTCTCAAAAATAAATGCCATCTTATCTATAGAGTCTCTCCTAGACTTAGAAGGCAGGTTCAGGTTAGGCTAAAAGGGATGAACGGGGATTGTAGCATTCCAAGACAGGAAACAGACTTGGAAAGCACCCTTGCCATGGATGGAACTCAAGGACAGAAAAGCTTTTGCAGGAGCTGCTTGTGCTGGTGCCTCTGCCCTTCAGCAAGAGGCAGTCCTTCCCCTCTGAGTTTCCTCCCTCTTTCTGGTCTCGAGGATCATTGTCCTTCAGGATATACCACTGTCCTTCCACTAACTGCCACCTAGGCTTTTCCTTCTGGCTTCATTTTTTTTTATTCCTTGGGCTTATACAGAGCGACAAAGTGCCTGGCGCCTCCTTATACTCTGTCTTCCCTGTGTCCAAGGCTTGCCTTCTCTGCCTTTCTGCAGAGCTGGCTTGTGGTGGACTCTGTGTGCTGAAACTAGCTGTGACAAAGTTTCTCCTCTCCCTCTTGCACCTATGGGCTGGTTGCCCAGCCCTCCTACTGGTCCCATTATCTCTAACCCTGTGCCTTCCTTTCTGGTGTCTTTCACACCAATTGTCCTGTCTGGTACCAAGGAAGCTTATGGGGCTACGCATTCATCACAAATGTTACACGAATCTAGATTTGTTACACAAATCTAACACCGTTTATAGAAGAGTGCTTCTAAAAAATAAATAAGGAGTGCCTCTAAGAATGGGAACTTCTAAGAGACTGAGAATATAAGCCAAGAGTGGGAGAGGTGAGGTGCAGCAGGACAGAATGTGGCAGCAAAATTACAGGAAAAATCAAGCAGGCTTGGAAATGGGAAAAGACAAAAAGTACAGGCCAAACAGGACCAGCAGTGTAGCCAAGAAGCACAGGTGAAGTCACAGGTGGCTTGAGGAAAGGGGTGGGAGGGGTGGAGAGAAAAGCCAGAGAGGCTTAGAAGTAGTTGAGGCTCAGTAGTATTTATGAGGGAAAAAAGGGAGGAGCGGAGGGAGGATGGGAGGTAGAGGGAGAGAGAGAGGAGGGAATGAGAATGTGAGAATTTTTTTTTTTTTTGGTGGTACTGGGGTTCCTGGAAGCCCTTCTACCTCCGGGATACACTCCCACGAGCTACACTCCCAGACCTATTTTTTTACCTTGTTATGTGGAAACAGGGTCTCTAGCCAGCAAGGCTGGCTCCGAACCAGCGCGATCCTCCTGTCTCCACCTCCCGAGTGCGGGGATTACAAGCGTGCGCCACCATACCTGGCAGAATGTGAGAATTTCTAGGAGCTTTAGCATTTAGAGAAGAACCCTGGTCCAAAAATGGTGTAATAATCATTTAATGGTGAGAAAAATCAATGTACAGTCAGTCTTTGTCCAGTGATTCCATATTTAAGAATTCGTCTATTTGCTAAAATTTATGTGTAAACCCCAAAGCAGAATATCCAAGCTTTTGCATTCATTTCTAGATAAGCACAGAGCAGCAAAAAACTGAGTTGCAAACTATGCGTTTTCAGCTGAGGCTGAGCAGGGAGATGCTCAGCCTTCCTGTTTCAGCACTAGATTGTAAGCAAGTGTTTTTTTTCTGTACAGTTAGTGCTTTGGTTTGGTTTTTTTGTACATTTTTGTTGGTCATGTTGCTGTGTAAAATGGTTTGAAGCATTGTGCTGAAGTACTGTCTAGCATTCCTAAGAACAAGATGGCTGGAAAATACCTTGCAGAAGAAAAATGTGTGTTACATGAACTTCTTTCAGGCCTGAGTTATAAAGCTGGTGATGTGTGTTCCATGCTAATAAATGAACAATACTTATTAAATAAAGTGTCTTTAAAGAAAAGCACATATACAATAGGGTTATCTGTGGATTGGTTGATGACAGTGTTGTAACTGGAAGCTCACAGGCACCAAACCTTGTATTTCTCCTGGGAGCAATGGTCCAGTATTTGCTAATTCAGTGTTCTCAGCAACTTTTTAGAACACAATAAGTACTATGAATCGCAAGAATCTACTGTGTAAACATGTTATTTAAAACTGAAAAGATGGTCAATCCATACGCATGTTTGAATGCTTGGCATGATTGTAGTCAACCCAGGAAAAACTGAACTCCTTTTATTTGACTTTGGAGGCACTATTCTCTTTTGTTTAGAACAAAACTTAAACAAATTTCTCTTTTGTTTAGAATTCTTTCAGTTCATTGTAGCAGATATTTACTGGTGAATATGTTGAATAAATTAGGCGCCACTGAGTTAGACACAGTTGGTACATGCAAGGAGCTCCTGACCTATCGCAGAAGATAGGAGTTGTGCATCATCTAGGCTATTGACATTAATTAATATTCTAGAGCAGGTTTCAAATAGAGTTGGAGAAGGTCTGGGCTACTCCTGAACATCAAAGCAACCAGAAACGGAAAGTAACCATGGAATTTCCTCAGTACATATCTACAGCATGCCAGTGCAGCCTGACATTATTTTGGAGCTTCAGGGATTTGTAAATGGAGGGGATTCTAGAGGCCCAGAATGTTCCAAGAACCCAAGCATGTGTATCCACAGAGCTAGAACTGGAAATTAAGCCTGGTGACTCAAGCTGGAGTCTTCTCACACATCATGTATGTTCCATGTGTTTGAACTAATCATAGAAATCTCAGCTACCAAATAACCTTATGTTCTAGAAATTCCATCTGGGTCAGGTGTTAGAAGTCAGTCTGAGATTGTTCCATAGTGAAATCCAGGGAGTCTATTTTGCTGTGTATGACCATTTTTACCAAAAGAAATGAATACATTACACATGATTCTCAAAAGAGTTTATGATTTTAAAAAGTGTAAGAATTATGCATATTGATTTTATATTACATGTTGTAAACTGACTCAGATTAATGATACCTTTGATATTATATTTTGTACCCTAATAATCTAGTAGAGGATTTTATTTATTTTTTAATTTATTTTTATTGGTGTATTGTAATCATATATCACATTGGAATACAAGACTTGAGAGGATATACAAGCACACATCATCCAATTAGCCCTCATCCAGTCCCCATCCCATTCCCTCCCCCTCCCTCAATCCCATGCTTGTTTGGTGATTAACTTTGATACATTTGTTTATGTACCTCCTGCTTTTAAAGAGGCTTCATACTCCCCTATTCCATACCCTCTGATTGGTCACCTTAATTGCTTCACTATAGGGCCCTTTCTATAACTCAACCTCTTCCTGTTGTCCCTTCCTCCTAGTTATTGCTGATTAGGGGAAGCATCTGGTTTTATTTTCTGTGCATGCCGTGTTACAAGTACCGATCCTGCTCTTGACTGCCCCAGTAGTGGCCTGGCTACCCGGTGGACTGATCCAGACCTCACTGGCTCAAGCAGTGGCCTTGCCTCATGGGAGGCCCAGATTCTGGCCTCGCTGGCCCCCACACTGGCTTAGCCTCAAGGCAGTCTCCTTCCCAGCCTCGCTGACCCTGGAACTGGCCTAACCCCTCGACAGACTCCTCTCCTGGCCTCGGAGGCCCCAGCACCGGCCTTGCCTCACAGCAGGCTCTGATCCCAGCCTCGCTGGCCTCGGCACTGGCCTAACCCCTTGGCAGGCTCCGATCCCGGCCTCGGAGGCTTCAGTAGCGGCCTTGCCTCACAGAAGGCTCCGATCCCGGCCGCTGGCCCTGTCACTGGCCTAATCCCTCGGCAGGCTCCGATCCCGGCCTCGGAGGCCCCAGCACCGGCCTTGCCTCACGGAAGGCTCCAATGCCGGCTGCTGGCCCCAGCACTGGCCTCACCCCTCGGCAGGCTCCGATCCCAGCCTCGGAGGCCCCAGCACCAGCCTTGCCTCATGGCTGGCTCCGAGGCCGGCCATTGGCCCCGGCACCGGCCTAACCCCTCGGCAGGCTCCGATCCCAGCCTCAGAGGCCCCAGCACCAGCCTTGCCTCATGGCAGGCTCCGATCCAGGCCTCACTGGCCCTGGCACCGGCCTAACCCCTCGGCAGGCTCTGATCCCAGCCTCGGAGGCCCCAGCACTGGCCTTGCCTCATGGCTGGCTCCAATGCCAGCCATTGGCCCCGGCACTGGCCTAACCCCTCGGCAGGCTCTTATCCTGGCCTCGGAGGCTCCAGCACCGGCCTTGCCTCATGGCAGGCTCCGATCCCGGCCTCGCTGGTCCCAGCACTGGCCTAACCCCTCGGCAGGCTCCAATCCCATCCTCGGAGGCCCCAGTAGCAGCCTTGCCTCACAGCAGGCTCTGATCCCGGCCTTGCTGGCCCCGGCACCAGCCTAACCCCTCGGCAGGCTCCAATCCCAGCCTTGGAGGCCCCAGTAGCAGCCTTGTCTCACGGCAGGCTCCAATCCTGGCCTCACTGGCCCTGGCACCGGCCTAACCCCTCGGCAGGCTCCAATCCCAGCCTCGGAAGCCCCAGTAGTGGCCTTGCCTCACAGCAGGCTCTGATCCCGGCCTTGCTGGCCCCAGCACTGGCCTAATCCCTCGGCTGGGTCTGATTCCGGCCTCAGAGGCCCCACTAGCAGCCTTGCCTCACGGCAGGCTCCGATCCTGGCCATTGGCCCTGGCACTGGCCTAACCCCTCAGCAGTCTCTGATCCCGGCCTCAGAGGCCCCAGCACTGGCCTTGCCTCACGGCAGGCTTTGATCCTGGCCTCACTGGTCCAGCACCGGCCTAACTCCTAGGCAGGCTCCGATCCCGACCTCCGAGGCTCCACCACCGGCCTTGCCTCACAGCAGGCTCCAGTCCCAGCTTTGCTGTGTCCATCGCCAGCCTCACCCTTCAGCAGGCTCCAATCCAAGCACCCTCTTCGCCCAGCCATTTGTCTCACGTTCTTGAGGGTGCGTGGTGGTAGCATTCTGCCTCTGAGGTTATTACTTCAAAGTTTCCAGGTGTAATGCATCAGATTTCTGCCTCCCCTGAGTACTGGCCACTGCCACTGCCACTGCCTCCACCATTTCAAATCTTTCCCAAGCTCTTTTTCCACTCTGAATGTTGTCCAGTGTTCCTAAGCATGCACGACGGTAGCATTCGATGTTTGGTATAATTTCTCCAAATAATAAGTTTGGTAGGATCCGATTTCTGCTTCTCCTGAATACAAGTCTCCACTGCCATCGCAGAGACCGCTTTCAACACCGCCTTTCTCCTTGGTCTCCGCTAAACTCTCTCCTTACAGGTGATGTCCAAGATTCTTAAGAATGTAGAGAAGAAGCAGTCCTCCTTCACGGGGAATTTTTCCAAAAGTTCCAGTACATTTGAATAAGTTTTGTCTGCATCTCCAGTATCCTGGTATCTGTCACGGCCTTCTTGACCCCTCTCTGATGTTTTTCTTTTTTCTTTTTTCTTTTTCTTTTCCTTTTTTTTTTTTTTTTTAAATAAGAGAAGACAGTATTGTGGTTTGAGGAGGTTGTGGGATCAGGCACTCAGTAGCATTGTGACCCGGCCCGGTTTCCCCAGTGGTCCAGCGTGCTCCGCATGACTCCGTCTGGGGCCCAGAGTCCTGCGACCTGGGCCCCAGCTCTTCCAGGGGTCCGGCGTGCCCCGCCTGACCCCTGCCCGGGGCCCAGAGCCTTTCTACTGGGCCTCGGTTTCTCCAGGGGTCTGGCGTGCTCCGCACGATCCTGCCTGGGACCCAGGGTCCTGCGACCCAGCCCCAGTTTCTCAGGGGGTCTGGCGTGCCCCGCCTGACCCCTGCCTGGGACCCAGGGTCTTGCGACCAGGCCCCGGTTTCTCCAGGGGTCTGGTGTGCTCCGCGCGATCCTGCCTGGGGCCCAGAGTCCTGTGACCTGGGCCGGGTTCCGGAGTGCCCCCTAGTAGAGGAGTTTAAAAAATGGTCATGTTGCTCGCCCAGCATGGTGGTGCACGCTTGTAATCCCTGTGCTTGGGAGGCGGAGACAGGAGGATCACGCTGGTTTGAAGCCAGCTGTGCTGGATTAAGAGACCCTGTTTCCAAATAAAAATATAAAATAGGTCTGGGAGTGTATTCCGGAGGTAGAAGAGCTTCCAGGAACCCCAGTACCACCACCAAAAAAAAAAAATAAAAAAAAAATGCTCATGTTGCTTAGGGTATAGTGAAACAAACGTCCTGTACCAAGTGGCAATAAAATCTGGTACAAAATTTACAAATAGAAATGTTTTACCCTTTGAACTAGGTATCAAAATTTCCCTTTAAGAGTATATTATAGACAGGCATGGTGATGTGCACTTGTAATCTCAGTACTTGAGAGGATGAAAGAGGATTGCAGGTTCACAGCCAGCTTCAGCTACTTGGTGAGACCCTCTAAAACTTAGTGAGAGCCTGTTTCAAAATAAAGAATACAAAATAGAGCTGGAGGTGTAGCTCAGAAGTAGAATGCCCCTGTGTTCTATCCCTAGGACCACACACACACAAAAAGAGTATATTCTAAGGAAGTAATTACAAAGTAATTAGAAGGGCAAGTAATTAGAAATTATAGCCGGGCATGGTGGCACACACTTGTAATCCCAGAATTTGAGAGGCTGAAACAGGAGGATCTGGGTTCATGGACAGCCTCAGATACTGCTTGGTGAGGCCCTTTGCAACTCAGTGAGACCCTATTTCAAAATAAAGAAATCAAAATAGGGCTGGGGGTGTAGCTCGGAGGTAGAATGCATCTGGGTTCCATCCCCAGAACCACACACACACACACACACACACACACACACACACACACACACACACAAGAAATTATACATGACGATAGTCACAGTACTTTTGTTCAAAACATAAAAATTAGGATTAAAAGTGCCTAAAAATTATAGCTGTAAGAAATAATTTATTGTTCTAAAGCTTGCCTATGACAAGTCTTGATGTGAAAAAGATCATTGTATATAAAATATAATCTCAATTTGTGACCAGCAGAGTATATGTTAACAGAGGTTATCTTTTGTTAATGGTAATACAGGTATTTCTTTTCCTTCTTTATTCTTTCTTGTTGTATTTTGCAAATTGTCAAAATGACACTATGCTTTCATAAACAGGAAAAATAAACTGTATTTTGACCCATTTTTTTTTGCAGGTCTGGGGATGGAACCAGGGGCATTTGACCTCCAAGCTATACACGCTGCCCTATTTTTTATTCTTTATTTTTAAACAGGGTCTCACTAAGTTGCAGAGGGCCTCAGTAAGTAGCTGAGGCTGTCCGCAAACCACGATCCTCTGGTCTCAGCCTCCTAAATGCTGGGATTACAAGCGTGCGCCACCACACCCAGCTTATTTTGACCCATTTGAATTATAATTTACTTAAAGGGAGTCTGTCCTTTTGGATAACCACCCTTCCCCTTTTTACCTTGGTTTTTGTTTTGTAAGGCAGAGGAAGCACTCATGAAATAGTCTCTTCCAAACCTCAAAGTCTTGATGTTATTTTTAAAATTTTATTTCCTTTGGGACTTTACAGACATTTCTCCACTGTATTAGGAACACGTTGCACATAGGCATGCAAGAGTGGTAGTACATGTACTCTGTAGTGTTGACTTCCCATTGCCTTTCTCTGTTTAGTCCCTTTCTAAGCCGACCACAGAGGTTTCAGACTGTGTGCACAGAAAGAAAATTCTTGGATTCACTCTGGTACCAACATGGTGGCATCCATACTTTGAAAACTTTGATGAAGATGGTCATCTAAAAGTCAGCCAATTAACAAAGGAACATATTCATTTGATAAAATGATGAAACTTAATTTATATACTCTATGTATGAATACAGACTGGATTAAAATGGCACTTTGAAAAAGAGCTAAGACCAAGTCAAGAGACTCAGTGGATCTAAACGCCAGGGCCAGGTTTATTGAATAAACAGTGGAATTAAAAGTAGGTATTTGTAATTGAAGCACTATTCTTATTTTATTTCCATTAATCTACAGTCTGACTTTGAAGTTGGCCCTAGGGTCTATCCATCAACACTAAGCCTTGAAAATTTGCCTGCTAAATCAAATGTATGATGAAAACCACAAGACAGATATGACACTGCCTGGCAAGTGCAAACACCCGTGGCTGTGTTAGAGTGTGTAGAGTGGTGTCTCACAATGGAGAAAAATGAACACTGATGTGCTCTCTGCAACTTGAGTGCTCTTCGTTTTCCATCCAGAAGACAGTTGGGTAGACAAAAAGATAACCGGTGAGACCACAGCTTCATCCCAAAGTTATTTTCTTAAATTTCAAAGTCACATTAATGAAATATGAGCTTTTTACATTTTCTTAGTTGGGAGCCAGCAGGAAAATTGTGTCAGATAACCAAAAGTGCCCAAATGGCAGCGAGAGCCCCGATGGTTCAGCGGTATGGCCACTATTGATGTTTTAATGTAGCCCTTGCCATGACTGGCATTTGAAAACATTGTGAAAATACTTTTGTGAAAAATTACTTCCCTTTCAAGTTATTCTTTTTTACTGCCTCAGGTCTCCTCTTTCTATGCCATCTTTTGCCTCTGAAATTTTATTCCTTCCACCTGCCAACAGCTCCCTCACAAGGAATTCTAGTTTGCAAGAGCGAGCAATCAAGCATACCTTTATGCAAATGTGAGATTTATATGAATTCCACTTAGGTATTTGAACTTGGCATTGTATCCTTTATTTTGGAACAAAATATAAGTCTCCCACAAGCAGGTGGGTGAAGCATTTTATGCTTTTGTGTGGGGAAGGCAAGTTTATATGAGCTCTCCAGTTTGCAGCCTGGTCTTCAAACACTATCTGGCATTAAGAAAACAAACAACAAATAGCAGGCGATTCTTCTGGTGCTGGGAGTCTGGTTTCTTGTTTAAAAGCATTCTCCCCCTTTTTTTCTTACCATGATGAATTTTAATTTTCAATTAAGTGTCACTTCATCAACCTTATCGTCAAGTAAAATTGAAAAAGAAGGTATAAACTGTTGGAAAGAATGGTGGAAACAATTGCATTCCTGACTGGGAGCCTGTTGATCAACCGTCCAACAGAGTCAGACTGTATTTAGATCATTTGGCTTCGGCTTCTCCACTTCAGTGTGGTGGAGGCTGTTTTGTAACATGATCTTATTTTTTTTTCATTTTCAAAGAGAATGAAAGTGCCCAAGGGACAATATAGAGCACTGGGGAGGGATGAAATAAAGTCTCAAGGGCTGCCTCAAACAGCAGATGTAGCAGAACTGCTTTTTTTTTTAAGTTGCCTTTCACTTGTCATGCTAAAAATATGTACCTAAAAAAACCTGAAAGAACTAGAAAAGCAGGCTGAGATTATACAAAAGCAATATGCAAAATCACGGAAAGAAAAAAATGCATAAGACATATTAGAGCTTTCTTAAGATCCAAGGGAAACGTTTGTTAATATATTCAAAACAGAAATAAAAACTCTATCAGAGAACTGAATGATCCCTAGAGGAATTTAGAAGATTACAGAAAATGGTTTAATGACACATATGCTCTTTGATCTCTCATCACCCTCTTTCTTTTTAAAATTCACCTTTAGAAAGTCTTACATGATCAGCTGGACATGGCTGACTAATATTGGATGCTCTGTCTATACTCTAGTTATCTGTACCTCTTGTGACTGTCCCTCAGTTGCTTATTCTGTGGTTTGTCATTGACTAGACCTCAAGCTTATCAAGAAGCACATCTTTTTTGTCTTTGTGATTTCCTCAGTAGTTTCATTATAATCGTTGTGTATTATAGTGTTTAACGAATATTGCCTAGTTCATTAGATACTTCCAGATTTTAAAGAAGTCAATGGAAAGAAAGATCTTCAACTCTGCCTGTTATTAATATTTACATAATATTCTGAAAAGCTTCATCGATACCCAGATAAGACAAAAGCAGGATGAACAAGTTATAGACACAATAGTGAGACTGTAAAAGGCTTCACTATGTCAGGACAAAAATAGTAAAGATGATGAGGGCAATAATGATACCACAGCCTCATATTTCTATAGATTATTGACTCTGTTGCAAGAACTTTCATATAGTAAAGGACAGGGATAAATAAAGAAATAGATACAGATGCAAAGGAATGTAGATATTAAAAGCAAATATTCCAAAGAAAGGCAAAATAAATAATAGTCAAGAATAAAGAATGGAAAGAGAACTTACTAACAACTGGGAACAGTTATTGGCTAAATAGCATGCCGGGCACAGTATCAAGTAAATATTTACCGTGTTGGTGTTCTTGTAGTTGTCTATAAATCATGAATTGTTTTGACTTGTTTTCTAGCAGGTAAGCAGGGGAGATAGTGTCCTGGATTCTCTCACTCCCTCTCTCTTGCATTTTCATTCACCACGGTTGCTATTGATACTACTTTGAGTGTCTTTACACCAGATATTCCAGCTATGTGATAAAAAAGATATGAAAGTCTTAATGATACTCAATTTTAGTAACTTTTCAGTGATTTTGCAAAATCCCACTGGTTTTGCAAAATCCCACTGGGACTTGCTGCAGAGGGCTCCACTGAAGTTTGCTCTTGTTGTGAGATTCTAGAAACATCCCAAGGAAGTTTGTCTAATATTGTCAGTAATATTGCATGGAGAAACTTATAAAGAAGTTCCAGGGAGGATATCATAACTCTGTTATGAAATTGATTTTAAGTCTAGAACTGAAAAAATGCAGACAAAAACCTTCTGCCTGTCACATGTTAGAGGCTTCAAAATGTCCTAAAACAACCTATGTTACTGCTTAAGAGGGATGAACTGTATATTTGAAGTGATATTTGAACTGATAAGGTCCAGGAGCATTCTGGAGGTGGCCAAATGTCTCTTCCTTTTGGATCAATTTTGTTCGGAAATGATATTCTTTCTGTTGAAGGACAGATTACCCATTCCAAAATGTCAGGATTAGTAATTCTTAAAAGTGGGTCAGAAAAAAAGATATGAGTGATGGTTAGGATAAAACTCATCAGATTCTTTGAAGGTTTTGCCTGTCTCCAAATGAGAAGGGACATTCTCCTGCACTGTGTTCCTGTTGAGAACAACGTTGTAGAGGGAGGGTTTTGATTTAACTGCCTTTTGCTGTTGAAAGCAGGGATCAGCTATTTTCAAGATTCAGAGACTAACACTCTTGTTTTGCAAAAATACTATGTTTCAGAGTGTGCAGAGAGCTCCATCCTTGGGCAGGTTGGAGACCTGTATTCTAGTCCTGACTTTGGGATTATAATGGCCAAACTGACTAACGGAATCATTTCATATTTTTCAGGTTTAGTTGCTTCAACTGTAAGAAGGAATAATAATAGCCATCCCTTTTTATAATAACAGTGATAATTTCCATTCCTAAATACCTGCCATATGTTAGGTACTTGCTGTGCCTTTAGCATATGTTATCTTTAAGTCTCATTCATCTGTAAGGAAAAGAAATGATTATCATTCATGTTTTACAGTTGAGAAATCCAGAGCTCAGGTTACTTCAGTAAGGTGCCTAAGGTCACAGAGCCAGCAACTGGCAAAGCCAAGATATAAACCTTCATATGTATATTTACAAAGTCCCTGCTTAATCCTCCATGGAATTTTGAAGGTCATTTAAAATAATATGTAATGTAGGGCATGGTGGTGCCCGCCTATAATCCCAGTACTTGGGACCAGAGACAGGTTTGAGACCAGTCTCAGAAACTTTGAGAGACTTTCAGTAACCTTATGAGACCCTATTAAAAAAAATAAAACAAAACAAAAGGATTAGAGGTTTAAGTCCAAGACAGAATGCTCCTGGGTTCAATCCTCAGTACAAAAAATACATTTGACTAAATTTTTAGGAGTAGAAAACTTCTCCATAAATGCATGTTATTATTATTATTATCATCCTGATGGATATAAGTTAATAAACATGCATTCATTGAGTTCCTTATGAGCACTTGGTACTGAGATTTCATTTTGTATAAATTATGAAATTAGGTATTTTCCCTAGTGTGGTATTATAGTGTATTATAAATAAATCTTAAATCTTTCCAAGTAGAAATGATTCCATCCTTTGGATCAGGAATAGTTTCTTTTAGATCATTTTTTTTTTTTTAGGAAAAGGGAAGTAAAGAAGCAAATTTTGTAGTGAAAAGGAAACGAATATTTCAAGAAAGAAAGAAAGAAAGAAAGAAAGAAAAAACAACCGCAGACAATCCATTCTTCAGAATCAGCAAATAAAGACCCCTGAAGCCATGAGCGTTGTTACAAAAACTCCAAAAGAGATGAGAGAAATACACTACAGGGCTTAGTACATCATTGCTGAAAGTTCATGTATTCACAGATGCTCTGGACCAACACTTCAACTTCCTGTGTCTGGTTCTTAGCTGTTTATTTGTAGAGTCTATAATGACCAATAAGGTTGCTGAAATTTATTTGAAAAGTTTATTTTTGATTGAGAGATATAAGACTTCCTGTGTGAAGATATGGCTGGGAATCCATACAACTCTCCTGAAATAAGCACCCACTTTGGAAATAATTTTTATCTTGTAGGAAGCTTTCTACTCCCAAAGAAACGCATCAGCCTAAGATAGCAGGTGCTTCTCCTCCCCTTCCTCCTCTTCCTCTTCTTCTCTCTTCCTCCTCCTCCTCCTCCCACCAAGGAGGAAGCTGAGGGGAGTCAATCTGTCTGGCAGCCAGGAACTGACCTTTATGACAAGCTAACATTCAAGATGGACTTTTCATTTGGTCTTTTGAAAAAAAAAAACACTAAGGTTATATCAAAAGTTCATAAAATTCTATAGAGGAGCCAGCTGAACCTAGAAATAAGCTGTTTCTGATTGTTTTCTCTGGCTTTTTATTTTTTATTTTTCTTGTGGTCCTGGGGATGGAAACCAGGGGCATGCTACCTCTAAGCTATACCCCAGCCCTATTTTTTTATTCTTTATTTTGAAGCAGGGTCTCACTAAGTTGCAAAGGGCCTCACTAAGTAGCTAAAGCTGTCCGTGAATTGTGATCCTCCTAACTCAGCCTTTCAAATGCTGGAATTACAAGTGTGCACCACCACTCCCGGCTCTCTATTTCTTTATATATAAGGTTCAAATGAAAAGACCCACCTTAGAAAGTAGTAAGGGTTAAATGATATAATGCATGCACCTCTCCTAACATAAACCGGTTCCCACTGTCCAATGCTAGACCATTGTCCCAAATATGCTTTTCCGGTTTTTCTTTAATCTGAGTGTGAACTATTTGTTCTTATGGATATCTCAAGAGCACAGGGGGAAAAATGGTTTCAAAATGAGAGAAGATGGAGGAAAGTGCCTTTTGGGGTTTTACCCAGCATCTCTGTTGGGTGAAATGTAGCCTTTGTTTGTGCTTGGTAAAAGTCCCAGGTTGGGAATATACAAGAGGAGTATAGAGTGGAGACAGTGCCATTGGAGAGCTCACCAGCTGCTTGCCTTTGGCCACTTCATTGGAATGAACTTGGAGCTGTATATTCATGCAATTTCCTGCAGAAAATGAGGTGAGGTGGGACAGGTTGGCCCTTGTCTGTTTCTCCAGTCAGGGATTCGGTCACATTTGGGCCTCTGCTGGCTAAGCAGGAACCCATCATCTGTGAAGATAGAACAACTACATGGCCAGATTCAAGCTTTCTCTAGCTCAGAGCCTGGACTTGGCTGAATTTGAACACACAGGGTAGAATAAACTAATTATACAAGTGATATTTGTAAGGAAAAAGCTGGATACTAGCCTTGACTTGCTGTTTTCATGTGGTCACATTCTTTCTTGAGGAGAGGAAAAAAAGGGCAGCTTAACATCATCCCTGTAGCTCTTTGCCCACAGCCAGCCAGAACCAGACCTCACCCGGAACGCTAAGGTGCTGGCCAGCCATGTGTCCACGCTCTCTTTGCGTCAGTTCACGGGCCGAGGGTGAGGATATTACTGTCATAATGCCTTTTAATATAACCTTGGCACTTTGGGAGACAGAAATGATGTCAGCCCTAAGCTCTGGGGACTCATCTTGGGCTCTGCTTTGTATCTGGCCAGTGTCTTCTAGTGGCATGAGCCCTGCTCAGGGAGTCAGGGGATATAGTTTGTCAGCTGACTGTAGACAAATTACTTTATGCCTGTGGGCATAGTTTTCCTCTGAGTGAGGGCATCACTAAGCTGGGCTGAGCACCAGCAATCCACGAATGAGCCTTTGTGGTCTGCCTCTGCCTGTGGCATAGAAGTGTGTGTGTGTGTGTGTGTGTGTGTGTGTGTGTGTGTGTGTGTGTCCATGTGCCCCAAACTCCTGTTCTGGGGATATTCCTCCAAACTGTTTGTGGCCCCTCTTCTGTTGTCTAGATTTCTTTGTGCAGAAGAACAAGATTAAGTCTGAATGGATCATTGTTTCCCACAAGATAAACAACAGCTGATAAAGTCAGGGGATGACCTCTATCTGAAGCAGACAACCAAAGAGAAGTTATGGCTTTCTGTGCTTTAAACTTAACCAGTTTTTCTTCTGGAAGCTATTTTATGGAACTTGACTAATCACCCTGGCATTATGTTGCTGAAGTTTTCTTAGCTGTCGATCAAAGTTTCTGAGAGAATGGCACAGAAGCTCTTGAGAGCCCAGATGACCAGAAAATAGCAAGGGGAGAGAGCAAACAGAATTCTGCTAAAATTCTGGTTGGGACTTTTTGGTAAAAAAATTTAGAATTCTAATATTAAGACAGCAAAAGGAGAGGAATAACGAATTTCTGGAAGAAATACAAGTGACCCATACAAAGGGAAAGATGCCTAACTTTCCTAACAATAAAAGATATGCAAATAAAAATAATGCTATCATTTTTCTCCTATCATTCTGGCAGAAATATAGTGGTCAGTTAAACCTGGCATGCCTGAAAGTTAGCTGAAACAGGCAGCATGCAGTCCCTGTCCAACCTTTTGGAGGGCAGTTGGTGGATAAGTACTAAACTAAAATGACTAGCCCTTTTGCCCAAAGATTCTCAGCCTAGGCTTAATCCTATGGAAGTAACTAAAGACAAAAACACATCTATATAGTATATTCTCCAGAGGATGTTCATGGGGAAAAATAGAAATAACAGCAGTGATTATTAATATGAGAGTAGTAGAGTAAATTATGGTAAATACCTATGGTGAAATCCTTTGTAGTCAGTAAAAATGGCAGTGTTAAAGCACTTCATATGCAAATTATGTGGGAAATTATTTAGTGATACAAAAAAAAACAGGTTGGTAAATAGAACTATCACATTTTTGTGTATGTGATACTGACTGGGGATTAAACCTAGGAATGTTCTATCTCTGAGCTACACCCCCAGCCCTATTTTATTATTTATTTATTTTATGGTCTTTCTGAATTGCAAAAGGCCTCACTAAATAGCTGAGGCTGCCTGTGAACCTCAATCCTCCTGTCTCAGACTCCCACATGGTGGGATTACAAGTATGTACCACCAAGCCTGGCTTTTTTCTTTTTTAATTTTGAAACAGGATTTCAGTAAGTTGAGGAGAGCTGCTGAGACTGGCCTTGAACTGCAATCTCCTGTCTCAGCCTCCCAAGTACTAGGATTACAGGCGTGTGCCACCATGCCCAGCTAGGGCTATGACATTTATGTAATTAGTAGAAATATGAGAGGTTGTCCATTGTTCCATCTTACCCGGAAGAACTGAGGCTACAGTTTCACTTTCTTTCCGATTTCACTCCCAGCTGTGACACTTATCCACTCTGCGTCCTTGGGGAAACTTATTTAAACTTTCTTATTCTTGTTAAAAATGGGGATAATAATACCAGCCTCTCAGGGGGTTATTGTGAGAATTAAACAGCAAAACACATGTCAAGCACCTGGGATGGAATAAAAAAAGTACTTTGTTTTTTATTCAGAGTTTCCATTTTCCTTTCATTATTTGAGTACAAACAGCTGTGTTCCTATGCCCAAGATTCAAAGAGAGAACGCTAAGTGGGCTTTGAATAGCTTCCATTTATTTAATGCAGGAAGAGCCCTAGTTCCAAATATGTGGAACAGTATTTTCCTAAGGCTGCAGTAAATCAGAAAATGGCCATATTGAGTCATTGTTTTCTGAAGCCAAGAGAGGAGATTGAGTGACTGGTGCTGATGGGCAGCCTAAAATAATATCTCATTCTTGTCATCCCTGGAGGTTTAAGACCAAGTGATTTTGGATAGATCAACAGTTTTCCTCTTGGTTTGGAAGAACAAAGATTTTGTTATTTATGCTCTTAAACAATAGAGCTTTGTCCTATACTTGGGAGCAGGCAAAACAAACAGAAGGCTTTCTGAAGGTCCACCCCGTTTATTGAGAGGCGTGATTCCAAGTGGCAAGTAGACACCTTCAGCACCAGACACCTGCAGAGGGTCCGCGTCATCAGAAACAGACGTGGCCAAGACTCTCAGGAGTGTGGCAGCCAGTTAAGTTTGGGAATCAGTTCTCAAGATTGGGCTAAAGCTGGTGGACTCAGCCACTTTGAAAATACCTGCTCACTTGGGACCTACTTTGCGGTACAAAACAAATAACCTTATTTTGATTTCTATGTCTGAAGTAAAAAAATAAAAATGGCAGCAGTTTGCATGCTTTTGCCTTGGGAATTTTTGGTCCATGGATGATTATGTCAAATATTCTTGTGTAATCTTCCTAGAGCTCTTGACACCATGCAATAGGGAATAATTGGGGTTCAAGGGTCTTCATTAATGGTTAAAGGATTGTTAGAAAACAAATTAGGCTGTCTCTGTCCTGTCTTCCATTTCTGATTGCTCTTTTCTGTTCTAAAACAACTCCTGGCTTGCCACCATACCATCACACTCATGTGTAATTTTCACTTAGCAATAGGTCAAGTCTAAATTGAGTGTACAAAGTTTGAGACTGACTCTGAGTAATTATGGCTAGTACGTACTGAGAGCTTGTAATGCTCTAGGCTTTTTGCTAAGTGGTTGGCATGCATTCTTTCAGTGTTTCTCAAGGAGTAGTCCATGGGTGACTGGCTTCACAAACATGGGTGGGAGAGGGTGGCCAATAAAAATGTGGATCTCTAGGCTGCATTCTAGATCCATGCAATCAGCTCTCAGTGGGAGCCAGGGATCTACCATCTTAATAAGCACCTTATGCTCATGAAGATCAGAGGTGTCTGTGTCATTTTATAATGCACATGAAACTTAAGTGCAGTCTGTTTTCCTTCGACTCCTCTGATTTCTGTTCTTCAATTCTTAAGGCAAACAAGTTCTTAGATAAATAAGTAAAATAAAAAAGGCCTATGGACTGTGAGGCATAGAGCAGCCCACATCTCTTTTAGTTTCTGATGATTGCAAATGTTTGAGGCACACTGTGTTTTGTTTGGGTTTGTTTGGGTGGGGGTTAAATAATTGAGAAGCCTTTCCTTGCTTAACAGTGGCCTGCCCCCTGGATGTAGAGAGGGAATAGTACAGGACCACAGAGGCAGGACTTGTGGGTGGCTATACAGTCTATGTAACCATAGGTGTAGCCCTCCGTGGAGAAGTGAACCTTGACATTCTCCCTGGCCCAGGGCTGAGCATATAGGGCTGGCCCATCTTTGAGAAGAGAGGGTAGCTGATGTGGTGGTGCAATTCCCAACAAGCCTTGCCTGCTCCTGCATATCTTCACTGCCATGCTTCATGAGCTTGAAGTGTTCATCAGTGAGTCTTTCTTTGCTTCTCAGCTTTAGTTCTAGCAAGCTCCTAGTACAATGAAATACCTCTTGGCAAGTAATAGGCACATTTATTCATATTTTCACAGGCTAGTTTAATTTACTTCCCTTGGTATGGTACAGAAAAAGATTCTGAAAAGAAGGACTAGGCTGGGCGTGGTGGCGCACGCTTGTAATCCCTACGCTTGGGAGGCTGAGACAGGAGGATCGCGCAGGTTCGCAGCCAGCCTCCGTTGGCTTAAGAGACCCTGTTTCCAAATAAAATATAAAATAGGTCTGAGAGTGTAACCCAGAGGTAGAAGGACCCCTGGGTTCCATCCCTAGTACCACCAAAAAAAAAAAAAAAAAAAAAAAAAAAAAAAAAAAAGAAGGACTAGGCCCCTTTCTGGGCCACTTTGGTGGAGAGAGCTAGGGAACACAGAGACTGTGTTTTGGTGGGAAAGGAGAGTGAGTGAGAAAGGGGCTAAAGACATACTGTGTCTATCCTGAGGGTTACTGTATTAGTTGGCTTTGTGCCACTATAACAAAATACTTGATACAGGTGCTTAGTAAGCCAAAAGAGGTTTATTTGGTCTCACAGTTCTGAAGGATCAAGTCAAAGATTGGGAGCCACATTGGTTTGGGCTTTGGCAATGGTGGCACATGACGAAGGGAACATGTGGAGGAACAGACTGCTCATAGCATGAGCCGAGAAAAAGAGAGGGAACAGAACAAAGGTTCATGGTCCCCTTCTAGGTCATGTCCCCTGTGACCTAAGGGCCACACACTAAACCCCATCTCTCTCTTTTTTTTCTTCAGTACTGTACTAGGGGTGGAACCCCAGGGTATTCTACCTCTGAGCAACATCCCCAGCCCAATATTTTACTCTTTATTTTGAAACAGGGTCTCACTAAGTAAGTTGTGGAGGGCCTCACTAAGTAGCTGAGGCTGGCTGTGAACCCGGATCCTCCTGTCTCAGCCTCCAAAATGCTGGGATTACAAGTGTGTGCCACCACGCCCCGCTACCTCATCTCTTAATGATGCATAACATCTCATAGTACTGCCACCCTGAGGCCCAAGCCTTTACATATGGGCCTTTGGGGGACACTCACCCAAACCACAGCAGTTACTCTGCAGAATACCTATATATTTTTTTAAGTTCTCCTGCCTTCCCGTTCTCTTCCTCGTCAGTGAATGTTCAGTGCTGAGTAATGGTCCTTGTGGTCACACCCCCAGCTGCAGGCGGCGACTCCTCAGTGGCACAGGTGGGTTCTGGGGGTGAGAGGTGGGAGAGTTCACGCCCAGCTCTGTAGCTGAACCAACTGAGGGAGAAGGGGGAGGGGATCACTCATCTCAGTCTAGGCACTCCCTAACCCCCACTGCATTCTTCTGGCAGCAGCAGGATGGTTAGAATGATGGAAATTTAGCTCAGTTCACTCAACTCTTGGCCAGGCCCCACGCAAAGCTTTCAAGTGTGTGATTATCTCCAGAAACCATAGTATTCCTCCCTGCATTTCTTTCTTTTTTTTTCTTTACTAAAGCTGGAACCCAGGGCCTCCTGCGTATTAGGTGAGTGCTCAGCTACTGAGCGACATCCCCAGAGCGTGCCGCGTTTCCTTTCTAACTTACATCAGAGATGATTCTCTAACTCTGGCAAACAGTCTGTCTGCAGGCCTCTTAAGCCTTAACATTTGATTTCATTATATTTCTGACCTTGTCTTATGTCTCATTTTAAAACATTTTTATTTTGCAAAACCAAAATGTCCTTCAGTTTTTCCAATGTTTATTTGTCCTTTAGTGCTTATATATATGGGGCAAGTGGTACTGATTTGTTAACTTTGTTCAGCTGGGAGTAAACGAGGGAGGAGAGGGGGAGGGAGACAGGACGTTACGTATGTGTGGAGTCCTGTCCTGGCTCCTGATGGTCGGTGTTGGGAAGGGCACGCAGATGGAGGAGGCTGTGTTTGTCCACACACAACTCTGTGTGAGCAAGGGCTCTCTCGGGAACCGGAAGCTGGTAACAGGGCTGGCGTGTGTTTGTGCGGGAACAAGAGAGGTAAGGGTTAGGACCCCTAAGTGAGTGAATGAGCACCTTCTCTAGGGGGCCCATTCCTTCACCACAAAGAATGTTTTCTTCTCTTCCCCTTCTCAGTGAGTACATCTATATCTCAGTTAATAACGTCCTAGCTCTAAGAAATCTCTCATGAATGGGAAAGAAGTAGATGATTAGCTTCAACGTTTTCTCATACTTAAGTTGAGAATTCAGCATGAATTTCAGACATGGTGCGTGTGTTTTAGGGAATCAGCACAGCTGTTCATGATAGGTAGCGCCCTCCTCACCTTCATATCTCTTTTGGTTAAGATGTCATCAATGGGTATTAATGACCTCCACTATTATTGTTATCATTCTTCTTCTAATTTTTTTTTTTACCTTCATGCAGGGATCTTTTGCTAGCCTGAACTTTGAACAATGATCCTATAAATCCTATCTACTGCAATTACCCCCTCTATGTCATGTCCAGGGGAAGTGTCCTTGTGTGACACGTTAAATGCAGGGCAGGGCTAAAATCGTCAAGTGATAACCAGGCAGAAAACTGATAATTAACAAAGAGTGGCCTACTCAGCGCACTGGGCTGCCCTCTCACAGGCCTCCAGATGAAAATCTTACTTACAAACATCACCTAGTGTGCAATAGGTGGTGGTGATGGATACATTTCACCACACCTGCCTGTTTAGTAATGTACCTCCATTTTGAATATTGTGTACATGTATTGTAATGAATTTAAACAACAATACTAAAAATGATAGTTTTAATGTATACTCATCATGTAATGGGCTCCATTGTAGGCATGAATTTGCTGATTTCATCTTTTTATCAGCCCCGGGAGGTGGTGCCTGTGCAGCACCATTTGTGTGGTGGTACACACCTGTAATTCAGGTACTTGGGAGACTGAGACAGGAGGAGCACAGGTTTTGTGGCCAGACTCAGCAACTTATGGTGAGGCACTCCGCAACTCAATGAGACCCTGTTTAAAAACAAAAGAAAAAAATAAATAAATAAAAAAGGGCTGGTGTGTAGCAGAGAAGTAGAATGCCTCTAGTACTGCTTCAGTACCCCCCACACCCCCTCAAATCAAATGAGGAAACTGAGGCAAGTGCCATTAAGTAATTTCCCCAAGGTCCCACAGTTAAGGGTCAGAGCAGGGATTTGAACCAAGGTAGTCTAGCTCCAGTGTTTCTGCCCTCAAACTTCATGCTCTACTGCTTTGTACATTGCTAGGAGCAAAGAGGTGATTAGTAATATACCCCCCAATTTTTCATACTAAATGTAAGAAATTGCCAGTTTTTGTATATGTCATGTAGTAATATTTTGAGAAACTTATATAGTGAACAAGACCATAGCAAAATGTATCCTTTTGCTCAGGTCTCATTACCATTAGAAGAGTTTTGACTATGTATGTTTAAGTATGAAAAGTTGATTGTTTATGTTAACTTAAGTGTAAAATATTTTAGAATCTTGTCACATACATTACTGATTCTGTATATGTTTATATTTTTAGGAGAGGCTGAATTAAGAACAAAACCAAACAAAATTGCCAGGTGTGTAGCTCAGTGGTAGAGTGCTAGGTTTGATCCCCAGCACCACAAAACAAACAGTGAGGAAACAAACACCAACTAAAAATTCCCCCCATGTGCCAAGAACAAGTTTGATTTGAGATCTATGTGTCCAGATAAAGTGTCTTGCTATCTGATCCAGGAACACAGGCATAGCCCCTACAGTGACCCCAGACTCACTTCTCTAGTAGCCATGCTTCCTAATGTAAATTAAAACATTTTTGTTACGGTGTGGCAGGTCTTTTCATTTTCTAAGCAGCTATTTTTCTTTCAGATGACACCATGAGGTGCTGGCCTCCGGCGTTGGCATTGAACTGTCAACTGTTCCTACCAGGGAACGTCCTGCAGTTCTGGTTGTCTGTAGGCAGGTTTTTATGGGACTGTTTATCCATGTCACCTGGAATGGACTTAATGCTCTACCACTCTTTAATTGGCTTGGCATACTGACGTGGTGGGGTCTGAATGTTTCCTATAATTTCCTCATGAGTGACTTCTTTGGCTTCATAAACTACAGGTCCAGACAAATTAGTTAAGGGGCCCAGAAATCATTCTTGGCCCAAATTTTAAGGCTCTTTTCATTCAACCATAGCTGCTCTGATATGTGAGATTTGCTAACTGTTCTTCGTTCAGAAAAAGGGTTCACATTTCTGAACAACTTTTCTGTTATCTGGATCATCTTAATTCTTGTCTGTGGGGCTGAGATCAAGAACTGAGCGCAGCTCTTGGGTGACCCTTGAATACCACAAGCTTCCTAGACAGGCCTGATGCAATACCCAACAAGAATAAATGGATGGCGATGACAGGAAACAGTCTCTCTAGCCAGAACCTGCTAATAAAACCCCTGATGATAGTAGATTGACAATAATACCAGCTGAATAATTCCCAACATCTTGCATTAGCAAATTTAGGCAGGTGATTACAGTGCTGATAGGTATATTTTAATTATTCCTCCCATTGCTTTGTTTTTAATAGGATAGAGAAAAACAAATGTGAACATCATCATAGGCTCAAGTGGGTCATACAAGACATCATGTTTTTTGTTTTTGTTTGTTTCAGTGTAAGTCCCATCTCTGTCCCCCCGCCATGCCACTGCACCAGGTATTAAATATTTAAATCACTGTAAAAATGACAAATTATAGCAACGTGACTCAGGCTATCATGATGATTATGGTTCTAAGAGGTGAAGGCAGTGCTGGTCTTTTTGAGAGCTTTCATCATAAAATTGTTTTGCAGTGAGCATGACTTACTAACGGTTTGAAGTTGAGTCCAGCAAAACTTTGAGTATTTGTAAGGGTCAGGAAGCCAGGGGTTAGTTGGCAACCTAGTTCTATGTTACGAAAGCCATGAAGACTTCAACTCCAAGACTAGACCATGGTTGTTAGCATTGTCTTGGGAAGTATGTTTTCTTCAAAGTTGCAAGTGGTGTGGTCTTCTGTGAGAAACTCGAGATAAGAAATACATGTGAAATAACTTAGGTGCCTCATAAGTATTTTTGGCTCTGTCAAAAATGGAGATTTGAGTGTGAGAGATCAGGGGATATTAGTGGAATTTTATTAGGGGCAAAGAAATTAGAATTTGATGTTGTGGATTCAATGGCAATATTATTTTAGGGGCCCTTTTTCCATTTTATACTATGTAATCTGTGTTGTCTTTGGGTGAAAGGGACAGCAGTTCTAACAACCTGGTTTTCTCAGATGTTTCCATTTTCATGTGGTCACTGTAGGCAGCATTACTGTCAAATAAACAAAGGTTTAATTAGACAAAAAGCTCTTTAAGCAGCAGAAATATTTTTACTGACTGAACTGGACAATTCAAGGAACAAACCTTGGGAGAAAATTGACAACAAATTATTATTATTTTTTATTCTCTGTGAACTATGTTTTTCTTCCAGGTATCAAATCTCATGTTTAATTCAGCCAATTATGTACAGCAAACAAAAAGTGCATAAATGTCTTTTTCATTACTATTGTTTATATTTTACCACTAAACAAGTTTTTTCTTCTCAGCTTTTTCCTTTGGGAGCTTATAAATCAAACAAAACAAACAGAATATTGTGTAACTTCTATTATAACTTTGAAAGCATGATAACTGATTGAGTTATAGAAAAGTTTATTGTGAAGATTTTTTTTGTTTCTTCCATAATACATGTGCTATACACTTTCTTAAAGGAATACCATCTGCCCGGTATTTGGAAGGATCTGTCACTAGATAAAGTACGTTAAGTATCTAAGTGGTGTGGTGTTGGGGTTAAGTTTATGTCAATTCCATTTTGGTTTTTTTTTTTGTTCCTATTTTAGTCCCTTCTATAGTAATTTCAATTTAAAAAGTTTCCCACAGATCCTTTCATCAACTACAGATTTAGAAGTATGGCATAAATACTGATATAAATAATGTTTAAAATATAATGGGAAATAAGGAAGATTTCTGTAGAGAAAATAAGTTAAAAATAGCAAAACAAGAGAAAATGAGTAAGAGCTGGGTGAGTGGGACACTATCAACTCTCTCTTAGGATTCTGAAGATGCCCATCCTTACCTTCCCATCCAGGAGCATTCATTTGTGGCCTCAGGGCTGAGAGTCAGAGGAGTGGGGCAGTAACTTCTCTTCCCAGTATTCTCTCTGAACATAGTTCCTCTCAGATATGGAAAGCATGCAGTTATGCTCCAGGGCCCACTTGCTGTCAGTCCCATTTACTCTCGTTTCTGTGAGTAGATGAAAAGGCTGCCCATCTGGTAAGGTAGCTCTGAAACTGTTCTGGAAAATTCTGTTTTCCTCCACAAATGAACATTTTATTTTCTAGCTTATTTTGGGGACACTAAGCTTCTCTCTACTCATACTTCATATCCGATGCTCCTACAGAATCTTAGAATAGAGAAAGATAAAATAGATGGCTGTTTAGTTGTCCAAGCAACTTAATGCATATCATTTTCACTCAGCATTTTTCCCTGTTAAAAATAAAAAAGGAGATAAGAGGTGCCTTGCGATCTTGCTGCCCGGCCGTTGCCCTTTGGTTTCTGGGGTGACTTGGGTCCTTTAACACCGGCACTGGGGGAACTGCCAAGCCAGACGCTCCTGCTTTGAGTTCAGTGGTGTTCCTGCCAGGTCACCTGTCCTGCTTCCCTCGGACAAAGGAGCCGTGATTTTACTCTAGCTTTTCCAGGCAAAGTAATTCTAGATAAGCAGATTATTGTGTGGAATAGCTCGCCTATGTTGCTCCAGCGCAGCCCTTTCGGCTTCCCACAGCCAGTTAGACTTGTTATGAGGAGCGAACTGATTGGCTGGATCTAGGCTCGGTTTCATAGATTATAGCCCGGCGGTGGTGGAGCACGAGCCTAGAGTTGCTGTAGTCCAGAGGCCTGCCAGCTCCTGCTCTAATGCATATGTAGCTATAATTGAGTTCTAGCACGGCCTTGGATGTTTCTGTCCTAAATAGCTGACATTGCATCTTCAAGACTGTGTGAGTAATCCTGGCTTTTTTTTTTTTTTTTAAAGCTCAGTAAATTAATTACATGCCCCGGGAGGGAGTGTTTGTAAAAAGAAAATACTGAACTAGCAGATGATTCGTTTTCAAGGTGTTGTACTGTATGTATCAAGTTCACCGCCGATGAATCTTAAAGCTTCTAGACCTGGCAGGGTTATTCCGGCTTTTTCTTTCTTTTTTTTTTTTTTCCTCCTCTCTCTCTCTCTCTCTCTCTCTCTCTCTCTCTCTCTCTCTCTCTGGCCATGAATCACAGTCACGCTGCATTTTGGAGAAGCTGTCTGGTGCATTCGCTAGCCCTCTGTGTCCTATACGGTCTAAAAAGTGGTGAAGATCCAGCGGGTGCAGGTTAAAACAGGATGGAGGGGTCACAGCAATGGTTTAGAGAGCAGGGGAGTCAGGGCAAGCCTCAAGGTTTCCCTCCCCCGCTGTCCAAAACGGAGAGTAAGCAGCAGATGATAATAAAACCTCTGGAGACACAGGTACACAGCAGCCAGGTGCAGGAGGAGAGGGGAGAAGCGACAGCTACGGGACTTTGCTTCCCTGCAATCGGGAGCTAATGTAACACATACACCACGAATAACGAAAACAGTCTCATATGTACAAAAACGCTCTTTGGTAGTTCTGTTTATGTGGTAGAGATCTGAATGGGAACCATGAGCTTGTTTTTAAAAGGCTGACAAGTCCACTGAACACACACAGATACAACTGTAACTAAAGAAAGTGCAAGGATTGGAATTTGTGGTGGAGCAGATCAGAGTATGGCAGGAAGCCCTTGTTAGGTTTGTGTAATTGCTGGGGGGTGTAACTTCTGCGGCTAACAAGGTTTAGGATAAAGCTGAAGCACACTGAAACAAGAAACTAGAAAATATCAGTGTTTTATAATCTTGCGAAGCATATGTGGCCAGACAGAATTAATATTGGGTTTAAACTGGTAAAGGTAAGCAGTTCATATTTTGCCTTTAAGTGTTATTGATTTTATCCTAGCCTATCAAGAAAAAATACAGGGAATTTTACCTATGAAGTTAATCCTTAGAAATATATTTTCACCCTCTCAAATAATTTTCCTACCTTTTCTGAATGCAGCACAAAGTTAGACCTTTTTTATACTTTTGTGTTGTTTTTCAGGTTGCTTTTTATGTAATTTTTTTCTTTTTAGACATGTTTATTCAAAGGTATATATTTGTGGTATGTACCAGCCTCAAGCATAAATCATTTGAACTTTTTTTAAAAAAAAATCATGGTTTCCTGTGGGAAATATAAAATTGGATAGCCACTGTAGCAATTACTTGCCAATTCCTTTAAAAATAGTCTTTATAGATTCAAAGCAGTTTATTTTTGGTTGCACCTATTTAAACGACTTATGTAATTTAGGCAGTAGGAGATAAATATTAGTGTGTTTTTCAAAATTTTATATTTAGACTACACAAGTAATGCAAAGTTTTATTGTTAAAAGTATTCTCACTTTCTGAAACATTTCCCCTTTTAGATCACACCAGGGAATAAAATAAAATTCATAAAAGAAAGGGAAGTAATCAACATAGAATCCTTTTCTGCATCAACCAAATATATGTAGAAGAAATAGTTTAAAAATGTAAGTCTAATATGCCCTTTTAGAGATACATTTACTTATGAAAAATGCTATGCTGCATTCCTTCACTGAGACAGAATAATAAGTTCATTTATTAAATTTCTATAGCCATAAGTACTAATTTATTAAGTTTCTGCAGCCATAGTTGCTAATAGCAGTGGCTAATTCTGACTTCACCCAGCTCACTTTCTTTGCCTGAAGTCAATGCAGCTCTCTTAACGTGGTTTCCACAATTTTGCCTGCCATTTTCAACTTTAATTCCTCACGTGACATCACTTGAGCTCTTATTGAGATGAATCAAATGTAAATGACTTAGTATGGATTATCAAACATCAATCCATCAGCTGTTTATACAATCAGAGGGTGTTGCAGCCTGGGGCTCAAGGAGATTCTGCTGGGTGGACACCGGGGATGTTCCCATCTTGCTTTGAGGCATCCTCCAGGTCCTTCATCTCTTCGGTTCTCATGGAGATGGAGATACGGGGTCATCTCTCTTTCTTGTGAAAGGTCAGGAGATGAGAGAAAGAAGTCCAGAGGCCTCAGGGTCAGGGTCAGAGTGGGCTGTGAACAAGTAAAGGAGAAATCCAGCAGTGGGTTTTCTCTCTATTTTCTAAAGTCATTTTTGTTTGACTATCAAAGTTCTTTTGAAGCGAGCTTCTGTAAGACTATGTATATCTGCCACAGACAGATGGATCCGACAAAAGATGTATCCAAGAAGGAATGTATTACATCATGAACTTGCTCAGTGTTCATGCATGCACAGTGGCATTTGGAAACTATTAACACTACCTACAAATGTAATGACATAAATCCAAATTGAAAAAAATATTATTTCTTGATTGAGTTACGTTTTCCAGTTTAGAAAGAAAAAAAGTTTTGCTTTTAGAAAAACTGTTTTTCCTTAAAACTTTATTTCTGTGTTACATAAAAAAATTGGTTGATCTTACTGCTATCTGGCATTTTCAAGAGTTGCTTTCCCATCTTAGACATGTTTAAAAGAGAGGAGAGCAAAACACATGAAACAAACAACCCCTCTTCCTCAAGAAAAACCTTCCCCAAGAAAAAAATTCCCCAAGAAAAGTTAAGTGCACTGGATTTGCGTCATCCCTTCCTTTTGTGAAGCAAGATGCTGCCTGTGGGTGGAGGGGAGCTTTCATTTCATTTCAAGACAATATATCGTCCCATCCAAGTCCTATACTGTCCGCAGGTGACATAAATTCCCATTATGTTGATCACCAGCCAAATTTTATTCCTCTGCCAGTTTCATGGAGCAGACTGTCTTAGTGAATTAGTCTTGATGTCACTGGGATGGATTGTGCTCAGGTCATGAACTATTTCTAAGCTTCAGTCTTTACATGTCTCTAAAATAAAAATAATGACAAATATTCTGGTATTTGATGGAATATCAGTATGAGAAGAAAAGTGTGTATGAGAGGACAATGGAAAATGTAATTTTGTAATGTGTTACACACAATTATTATAGTATCTCATAGTCTCTCTTCTAAAACCATATTCTGAGTAATGATATATATATGTATATATTCTGAGTATATATAGAAATATAAAATATATATATACTAGGGGTTGAACACAGTGGTGTTCTACCTCTGATCAACACCCTCAGCTTTCTTTTATTTTGAAACAGGGTCTTGCTAAGTTGCTGAAACTGGCCTTGAACCTGTGATCCTCCTGTCTCAACCTCCAAATATGCCCAGGATTATAGGCATGCAGCACCATCACCATGTCTGGCCCAAGGAATATTTTTAAAGTAAAGCAAATCCTCATTGTTGTTTTTTTTTTTGAAAAGTTATGAGGGCTTTTGGAGCCTCAGTTCTACTAGTTGTATTTTAAAAATACCACTAGCTTTGCTCTGATAAATATATATAGTATTGTTTGTGCAAACACATTGAATTAACTTCTAAGTGCCAGGTAAATGTCACCTATTACAACGATTATCAGTATTTTAATAAAAAGTCTTTATAATTTATCAATTTTTAATATGGAAAATATCAGCTACATTTTTTACTGATTTGTTTAATTAACCTTCTAAGCTATGTCTGCCTCCCTCAAGAAGGACGGACTTTCTCAGTGGGTAAGTTGGTGTTATAATTTACCTTCCACTTAGATAAAGCACTAAATGAATAGTTAGATAAGCAGTCTCCACCAGCCTACGCGTGGAACTCTAATGACTAAGTCTTAGAGGACGTTTCCTTGCAGGAGCAAGTGAGTTAGAATGACACATGTTCTTGTGTTATATTTTTATTCCTGTCTTGACTCTCGTTATTAAATTTCATTAATGGCATACTCAGGTAGAGTTTGAGGCAATGCTTATTTCCAGATCCTTTCATCCCAAGAATAAAATGAATGGTCAAAATGACTTTCTGCATGATTTGGAAAGTTCAGTCAGGAGTTGCGAAGCTCTAATTTCTAGCTGGTTCTACTTCGGAAGATCATCATGCCTTGGGATTCTGGCCACAGCCGTGTCCTACATTTCAGCTGTTTGAACTCCCTGTTGTCAGAGGTTAATGGTCTTCTAACTGTAGTATCGGTTAAATTGAAATGGTTACCCATTTCAATGGTGGAGCCATATTAAAAAAATAAATAAAATAATAGAGTTGGCACACTAAGTGAAATATATAAGAATGGAAGGGATCCTCTTTCATCTTCATTTCACACGGCCCACCAATGAATTCGTGAAGGAACTTCCTAGATACAAAAGAATTTCATTTGTAGTACTTTTTATAAATTCTCCTGACTTGTTTGTGTCTTTAGAGATTTAATAAGAAGACTTCATTAGTAATTAAAAATCATAGTATAAGAGTGTTTTTAACTTTTTTGGCGTGTGGTACTGAAGATTTAACCCAGAGACATTCTTCCTCTGAGCTATATTCTTGGTCATATTTTGTTTGTTTGTTTGTTTGTTTATTTATTTATTTATTTATTTTTGTGGGTCTGGGGATGGAACCCAGGGGCATTCGACCTCTGAGCTACACCACCCTGCCCTATATTTTATTCTTTATTTTGAAACAGGGGCTTGTTAAGTTACTACCTGCTGGCCTCAAATTTGTAACCTTCCAGTTTCAGCCTCCCAAGTACTAGGATTACAGGTGTGTGCCATCGAATCTAGCTGTTTTCAACTTTTTATTAGCTCTTTATTCATGAAGCAAAAACCAAAAAAGCATTGTGGCACAGGCTTGTAATCCCAGCATCTGGGAGGCTGAGCTAGGAAGACCGTGGTTTGTGGACAGCCTCAGTTACTTAGTAAGGGCCTTTGCAACTCAGTGAGACCCTGTTTCAAAATAAAGAATAAAAAATAGGTCCGGGGATGTAGCTCAGAGGTAGAAGTCCCTTGAGTTCCATCCTCAGTACTGCAAAGAAAAAAAAAACCCAAGAGTTAATAACTAGAAATACTAAAATGAGTAAGACATGGTTTCTTCAAGGAGCTTATAGTTGAGTAGACCTCTATTTCATGTTTGTAGAACTTTCAGGATAATTCTGGAAGAGGAAGGGTTAACTTTGGGGTGGCTGTTCTTCTCCTCACAGTATTTAATATAGTAAGAATGGCTGTAGTATATGCAAAAAATACTGTATAGAAATATTTAAACTTTTTAAAATAAAATTAAACTTTTTGAGGAGCTGGAGTTTCTTGACTTATTGAGTCACCATATTTTACAGATCAAGAAATGGCTTCAAGATGCTATTAGGTGGGTTTTATTATATTTTTTATAGAACAGAGAAAGGAATTTTGAGTATTGTAGTCTCCTATTTATCTGTGATTTCGATTTCTGTGGTTTCACTTTTTGGAAAAATTCCTGAAATAAACAGTTTATATGTTTTAAATTGTACTTGCTCTGAGTAGTGTGATAAAATCTGCCATTCTCCTGCCCTGAATGGTCCAAGATGTGAAACATCCCTTTGTCCAGTGTATCCACCTGTATACACTATCCCCCATTGGTCATGTAGTAGCATTATTATTATCAGATTTACTGTCACAGTATTGTGCTGCTTGTAATTTAGGTAACCCTTATTTTATTTTATTAATGGCCCCAAGTCATAAAAGTAACCATGCAGGTGATTCAGTATGACAAAAGAAGCTGTACTGTACTTTCTTTAAATGAAAAGGCAAATGTTCTTGACTCAAGGAAAGAAAAAAAATAGCATGTAAGTTCTTTGGCAAGAGCAAATCCATCCATAAAATTGTCAAGAAGGAAAAATGAGTTTGTGCCTAGGTTTGCTGTCACACTTCAGACTAAAAAAATTATGACCACAATGTGTGATTAAGTACTTAGTTAAGATGGAAAAGGCATTAATTTTGTGTATTATGTGTAGGAAAAAAACATAGTATGTACAAGGTTCAGTACTATATTTAATTTAGAAGGTGGGCATGGTGGTGCATGCTTATAATTGCAGTATTTAGGAGACTGAAAAAGGAAGATTTCGGGTTCAAGGCCAGCCTTGGCAACTTAATGAGTCCCTTTGCAACTTAATGAGATTCTGGTTTAAAATAAAAAATGGAAAGGCAGGGGGTATATCTCAGAGGTGGTAGACTGCCCCTGGGTTCATTCTCCAATACCCCTCCAAAAAGAATATATAATATTTATCATGTGTAAAAAATTAGGAATATGATTTAACTCTTAACCTCTTAAAATTCACAAGGTTATTAAATATAACTGAACATTATGATTACAGAGCTTGTTATAATTTGATATTTATGCTCAACAGTAAAAAATGTGATCCTAGGATTTTTTCTCTCTACCTCACCATTCTCTTCAGTGTCAGCTCATTTGAATGCTTTGTAGTTTTAGAAAAAAGATGGAGGAAAATAAAGATTTGACAACAATAAAGAAATGGCTAATTGAAATATAGCCTCTGCTTATAGTTCTTGAGTTTTTTTAAATAAGATTTGCTGGACTCTCATTGGAGAAAACACCTATAGAGTAGGTGCATAGCTTTTGAGGAACCTTTTTCTGCATGGAGTTGAGCCAGTGGTGTACCTAACACAAGCTTGCTTCAGAGACTATTGTCTGTGAGCATTTTTCCTACTTTGAGCTTACATAAATTTAATAAAAACATTCATCTCACAAATATAAAAGAGCACAGACCCCTAATCATCAAATAAAAATATTTTTCAAATCATTATTTAAAAATGTCCTCAATAAACTTAATTTTCTTTAACAAAATACCAACAAAACCAACTTTCGTCCATTATTTTAGATAGATTAGGTTCAAATATTTTTGTTGGATGTTATGCCAATCATAACATCAGTTATTTTAATAACCAAATTATTTCCATGTAAAACCAAATTTACAATCAAGGTATTTAAGAATTAAAAACAAATAAAAATCTCTTTTAATTTTCATATCCTGACCTAAAAAATAGAATTAATTCATTTCACATCCTCACATTTGTCTGATTGAACTAAATGTGCCAGAAAAAATTTTTCCCATAACTACATAATTCTTGTTTATTTTTCTGCTCATTCCAAAGACATTTTAAAATTCAACACTGAGTAGATCTCAACTTAAAACTTAAATTTAAAATCCAAGCAATTTTTTTATTTTGGTGGAACTAAAAAAAATATAACAGACATAGTTTTTCCCCTGAAGTCCTAAAGAACATTGACATGCCTTAATCTTTAAATTCTGAAGAGCATATTATATTTAATAGAGAGTTTAAATATATTTTATTATTTTCTTAGTCTTCAGACTAGGACACTACATATATAAGCACAAGGTAGTGCCTTTGCATGGTATAGTTTTTAAAACAAGGTCTCTGCTGGGCATGGTGGAACACACTTGAAATCCCAGTGCTTGGGAGGCAGAGACAGGAGGTGCACACAGGTTCAAAGCCAGCCTTAGCTACTGAGTGAGGCTCTCAGCAACAGGGACCCTGTTTCCAAATAAAGTAAAAAATAGGTGTGGGAGTATAGCCTGCAGGTAGAAAAGCTTCTGGATTCGACCCTCAGTACCACACACACACACACACACACACACACACACAATAATATAAAAAATAGTCTCTGGTGTCAGACCACTTGGATTGGGTTCCATCTCCATCACATAGTAAGTAGCTAAGGTACTCTCGGCAAATTATTTAATCTCCATTTCTTTATCAGAAAGATGGAATAATAACAGTGGCTGCCTGGTTGGGTTATTTGTGGAGATCAAGTAAATTAATGTATGTAAATACTTGGAATGACTTATCTATCTGATTTATAAATGTTTGTTGCGCTATTATTGTCTGAGGAATTGCCTATTTCACAAAATGTATTTTCTGGATAACTGAAGTTTGTTCGGTTGACTTCTAGACTTCTAGATGTGGTGATATTTTGTGTGTCTTTCCAAAAGGATCCTATATATCTCTATGCGCCTTTTTGCCTTACAGAGATGAGGCAGAATCTTTCCTTTGGTCATTCAGTCATCCTTTAGGTTTAGAACCATAATTATCTGCTGAAAACGGAACTTTGTTGAAAGCAGGGATACTGACTCGGTGACTTCAAGGGGTTCATTCGGAGTGTTTTGCTCCCACACCAACTGGCCCAGGCTTCTCTGTTATTTCTGCTCTCTATATCCTAAAGGATTTGAACACTATATTGGCCTCTGCTAACACTTCTGCTTTAAAATTCCTACCTCTCCTACAGCAGTAGTCTTTAAGAAAGAAAATAGCCTCATTTTCAATCATGGTATATAAAATGAGAGAACAGGCATTCACTTTGGGAGTCTCTTCTCCCCTCAAAGTAAATTAAAACATGATTGCATTTTTCCTTCTGGGTGAGGGTCATATTTTGGAGCAGAGGTTGGAAAATTACTTCCCATGGCCCCAATTTTTTTAAAAATAAAGTTTTATTGGAACATGCCGCCCTCATTTGTTTATCTCTTGTCTGTGGCTACTTTCACACTATGAGAGACAGAGTTGAGTAGTTGCCAGAGAGACCATATGGCCTCTAAGAGCTAAAATACTTCTCTGACCCTTTACAGAAAAAGTTGGCCAAGCCCAGTTCTAGGGCATTAAAACCAGACTGAGTCTGACACAAACAGATGCTACTGTATTAGTGGCCTCAGCTAACAATGATCTGTCATGCTGCCTCTCTTAAATATATTCTGTATAAACAAGAATTATTGCAGTAGCCTATGCTGAATAAAGAACAAACAACCAACAAGAGCACATTTAGAACACTAAGAGGGGGTGAAAATGTGATGGTCAAACAACGTTGTGTGGGAATCGTCACACAACTTCACAGAGGCAGAAATGTACTATTTGTTGCTCTACTGTGATATAGGAACATAGCATGATGTAAAACTGCATAGCTTTCTCTTGTGCTCTCTAGATTGTTGTACCACACTGTACCACGTTACTTACAACAAAAAAGTAGATGATTTTTTTTCGTAGTTATTCAAAGTAAATGTAAATGCTATGTTGACTGTTTTCTTACATCTATCAGACTGTTTTTTTTCTTTCTTTTGTTCTTTATCTTTTCTATGAAAACTCCCCCTCCAACATTATACTATATAGGAACATAATATTCAGAAAAAGACCCTGATCTGGGTTCGAATATTTTATTTTTGGCCCTGGGATTGAACCTAGGGACATTCTGCCACTGAGCTATATCCCCAGCCATATAGTCTGTCTCTGTATATCTATCTATATCTATTTCTGTGTGTGTGTGTGTGTGTGTGTGTGTGTGTGTATGTGTGTGTGTGTGTGTGTGTGTGCATTTTTAGACAGTCTTTCTAAGTTGCTGAAGGTCTTGCTAAATTGTTGAGGCTAGCATCAAACCTGTAATCCTCCTGTCTCAGCCTCCCAAGTACTAGAATTATAGGCTTGGGTTTGAATTCTGACTCAGCCACTTTACAAAAGAGAAACCTCAGGGAAGTGGCTTGGCCATCCTCAGCCTCAGTTTCCCTGCTTATAAAAAAGAAGTAAAAATCCAGGCTTTCCTTAACCTGAGAAAGGGTTGCGGGCAAATTACACCCCACACTTGAGAAGCTGTACAAGCGCCTGCTATTACTTGTGTCATTGATGATGTTGAACATGGCTCACTTTCTTCTCATACAAAACGATCTGTGTTTATGGAACAGAATATAAAGTGGATTCTGTATGAACTAAAATTGTCGACTGCACTGGTACGAGTCTGTAAGTGTGAAGGAGGCTGGGTGAGAAAGTCTCTTTAAACAGCATATGTATTTCTCGGTGTCTGCTTTGCTATTCAACTTCTCCAGTGTGGAAGTTTGTGCTTTAGTGCAGAGCTCCTAGGAAATACGCACAGAAAAAGGATAACCTTGAAAGGGGAAAAGTGAATGGAAGCAAATCATTACTGGTTTATTTAGATGCAGTTCTTTAAGTGAACTTGGTATATAAACAGGAAAGGTATTAATTTTGTAAAGAAAAAGAAGGAATAGTTTTCTTTAATGAAAATAGTCCCGTAGAAACAAGGAGTGTCCTGTGATGATGCTAGTGTGGAATTACTGAAGGATGAAGAAAGATATGTGGTTCTCTTTTGTTTTTTATTGGCACCCACAAAAAAAAAAAAAAAAACCAACGGTCTACTCTGTGAATGACATTTATACTTATAAAAATTATTCCACTTTTACAATCTATTTATTTATTTATTTATTTATTTTTTCCTGCTCTTGCCTTTTTTAAAAATTTTATTTCAATCAGTGTGGATAATGCCTACCACTTTTACATTTTAAGCAGATGCTAACGGTTTGGCCTTAAATTGCAATTATACCGAACATATTTCTCATTATCTTATTGTTTTCTAATGATTCTTGGAATTTTAACTAGAAAATTAAGTCCTCTTTTGTTTAGATAATTTGTCATCTTAGTTCTTTGGACTTAGAAAAATATTTGAAAATCATAATCTTACATATGAATTTAGGAAGATACTTTAATCTCCTTTTTAAATTTCTTTGTTGTTGGAGAGTGATTATTCAGGCCGACTCAGTTAGTGATTGTTGTGTAACAAACTCCTCCAGAACATGGTACCTTAAAATGGCAATCATTGATTATTTTTTGAGTCTGCCAGTCAGCTGGAGTGTTCTCCTATGGTCAGGTTGTGATTATTTTACCTGGAAGTCTATGGCTGCCCTGATTGGGTAGCTCAGCACTCCTCCATGTTTTTCTCATATCCCTTCTTCAGGCTAGTCTAGGGATGGCATCTGTGGTCCACAAGTGGGCAAGTCCAATCAGGTAACATAGTAGGTGGCAACATAGATGAATTTTTCCAGTTGCTGTTTGTGCCACAGTTGTTATTACTAACACCCCACTGGCCAAAGCAAGTCATAGTTGGGCTCAGAGTCACAATAGAGCAGCTATGAGTCAAAAGGTAAGAATAGAACATGGTTATAAATTGGATCCATTAAGACACTCAATCTACCAAAAGTCATTTGACTCTTTTTCTCAATCTCAGCAGCTTTCCTCTGGCAATTTTATTTTCTTTAGCACTTGTGCAGAATGGTCAAAAACAAATTATACTCTACCTCATTACTACTCAGCACTTGTCTTTAAAGATTGGTGAAAGAGTTATTAATGAATATCTTTATACTTGTCCGTTCTCTCCCTTCCTCACTTCTTTTAAAACCAAATTAATTGCTGCAAGTACTTAAATAATGAGGCTGTTTTTTTTCCCTACCCATTTTCATCCCTGAATTTTCTTTTGTCTCCAGTCAGTTTTTATAATTGGGGGCCACTATTCCAGCAGCATTGTTGAGTGAGTCAGTGGGTTTTTAGTTTTGCTTTAATGTGTCTTTTCTTTTTGCTTCCCTCTCTCCAAAACTTCAGGTTTGCCTCTCTTACTGCCTTCCTGCTTCTCACTGAGAAACCTCAATGAGACCCTTTGCCCCTCCTCTCATGCTTTCAGTCAATGAATGTTTGTTGTGTGGATTCTATGCTATTTCAGGCATTAGTAACACAGTAGTATAAGCACAGACAACTGCAGGGCCTCCTACCTTACAGTCAAATCTGGTTGGCAGACATTAAACAAATGTATGAATACATAGTTTAATTTTTGGTAGGGTTGAGTGTTATGGAGAAAATAAAGGAAGGCGAGCAGAAAGGGGGTGATGGTGGGGGAGCTTTCTGATCAGTGTATGAGGAAGGCCTCTGAAGTGGGAGAGTGAGCCTTGGCCATCTGGGCAAAGTGTGCTGCAAGCAGAGGGATTAGCAGGTGTCAGGGCTGCCTGAGTGGCATTCAACATGTCTGCAGCCATACTTCTAGGTGGAAGAAAGGTAGGAAATGAGGTGAGGGAGACAACCAGGGGCTAGTTCATGCAGGGCATTTGCAGACCACAGTGAAGCCTCTGCATTTATTCTAACCACACTTGGTACCTCTGGGCAAGGGAGACATATGCTGTTTGAATAGGCTGCAGGGAGTCAGGCACAGAAGTTGGGCATTCTGATGGTTGTGTTGGGGCGAGATGCTTGAGGGGCTATGATGGGAGAGTTGTGGTAGAGCTGTGAGAGGAGAGCAGACCCTGGAGCCCTCTAAAATGTATTTCATTTAAGTAAGCCAAATTTAGTTAGTATGATCAGCTTTGCAAAGTTGAGCATATGGAGCAGTGTTTCCCAAAGCAGACCCAGCATGCTTCTGGTGACATCTGAGTTAATTTTAGGAGCTATGTCATATGAATGAAGTTTTAATAGTTATGATTTTAATGTGCATTAAGAAACATCTAAAACCTGTGGCTTTGTGGTTATTATCTGGGTTATTTATAATTAATAAAATACTGATTATAGTGCAGAGTGGAAGGCAGAAAAATTGTAAAGGTTTTATCTAAATGACTAGATTTAAGATGTGCTCATAGGATTATCTATAAGGTTTGGTTCTGAGGGATGGTGATGATAACATGGGTGGTTTTAGAGTAGCATGTAATAAGTTAGATATTGACTATTATTGGTTGTTTACTGAGTTTGTAGCTCTATATTAGACACTTTATAGATGATGTTTTATTTAATTCTTACTGAATCTCTATGGGTTGTGGGTGGTAAATCCTGGTATTTTTACTTAAAAGACTAGGAAAGTTAAGTCCATAGAGAATAAATTCCTTGCTTGAGTAAGTCTCTGATTTTTCAGCTATTGCTTGATTGAAAAAGCCACATGTAGGGGCTGGGGATGTAGCTCAGTGATACAGTGCTTGCCTAGCATGCATGAGGCTTTGAGTTCAAACCCTAGTACTGAAAAATAATAATAAATAAGTAATATGCAGTTCTGGTAAGTTCTTTGCAAAGAGGGATTTAGTCTGTTTTATACACGAATATATCTTCAGAACTTAGAACAATTTTTGGTATATCTGAATATCCAGATCTTGGCCTTATATCTTTCTCCTTACTATTCCTTAAAGGTCTTAGTCTTTCTTCTATACATGCAATTCATACATTTCAGAGTTGGATACTAAACTCTAGTTGAAGAACAAATAAACTTGCTAACAGACTTGGAGTTGCTTTAGGGCAATATTATCTTAGGCAAGTGACTTAACCTTGAGCCTTAGTCTCTCTTTATATGACAAACAGATCAAAGAAGAATCTGAGTCCTGCTCTGACAAAGCAAGCAAGCAAGCAAGCGCACTAGAGGAGAGGGTCAAAATGCTTAGGGAGGGTGGCATCAGGGGAATGAAAACTTGGAAGCAAATGGAACTCAATTTCCATTCCCCTGAAGCACCCATGGTTTGCTCTCTCCCTAAAACTTTCTAAGGAGTTGAAAAGGATTTTGTTTGCTAAATTTTTTTAAAGGTTTAATTTTTTTCCTTATGTAAATTAGGGGTTTGATGTATGACTCAGTGGCAGATGTGTGAGGCCCTGGGTTCAGTTCCTAGTACCATAAAAAAAAGCAAACCGACATTAGACTTATTAGACTTCTACTCTGTCCACTGTGGCAGCATGTGCAAGGCTGGGAGATGCGAGAAGGTAGGGTGAAGCAGACTGACAGGAGTCAAGCAGCTCCTGCAAAGAGGCAGGTGCTTCCTAAAGAAACACTGCCTTAGGCTTAGGTGAACCTGGGGAGAATATTACCTCTCCCTGCCTCCCATGACACAAGTGGGAGTTGAGAGCCAGGAGTTGCATACATAACTGCTCAGGTCAGTTCTCATGACTTTTTCCTTGTCCCCTTGTATCAGCTGTTCCAAATCCCTGATCACCCCTCACAGCACAGATTGATTGAATTATGCCATATGTGGCTTCTGCAAAATTGTGTAAAATGAGGTAAAAGTTTAAGGATGAAAACTATTATTAACTTCTGCAAGCTCTTGATCTGGTAAATGAAATAAAATTCCCAATACAAGGTGGAGTGAAGGTGGTATTATGGTCTAAATATTTCTATCTTCCACCACCAAATTTATATGTTAAGACTTAATTTCCAGTGTGGTGGGAGCAGGATGGAGCCTTTGGTGACTAACTGGTGAGGGCTCTACCCTCTTAAGTGGGATGAGTGCATTTAGAAAAGAAGCTTGAAGGTGCTGGGTAGCCCCTTTTAATCTTCTGCCATGTGAAGGTGCCATCTATGAGGAATAGGCCTTTCCGTAGACAATGACTCTACTGGCGCTTGGGTCTTGGACTTCCATCCTCAAGAACTGTGAGCAATAAACTTTGATGTTAGTAAGTTACCTAGTCTATGGTATTTTGTAGTAGCAGCTCAAATGGACTGAGCAGCAAGCTAAATACAAAGGTCAACACTTGTTTTGGCCAGATGAAAATGTATAAATCAGGGAGGCCATTTGGGAGAAATAGGATTCAAATGAGGCCTTAAGGAAAGGCTGTGACTTTCCTTAAGGCCTAATTTGTTTATATTTAGGAGAAAGGGGATCTGGTATAGGTAAGAGACTATATCAGAAATAGCCTCTTCAAAGGGATGAGAGGAGAAAAATGCTGGGGTGGGCCGGGGGTTGTGGCACACTTAGCAATGGGGAGGGAGTACAAGTGTGTGTCTGGGAGGGTCACAGCGAGATTGGAATGGAAGCGGTGGGGTAGCAGCTAATGCATTACTCTGCATGTAACCCCAGCCGTTGGGACTTCTCTGGGTCTGCATGGTGAGCCTTTGAAGCTTTGGTAAGGGTCTTTGGAGAGTGGAGTAGTGGTCAGGTCTGTGTGTACTGGAGGCAGCAGAGAGTTGTTAACCTTTTAAAGATATTATTTTGGCCAACCATGGTGGCACACATCTGTAATCCCAGTACCTGGGAGGCTAAGACAAGTGGATCACAGGTCTGTGGCCAAGCTCAGCAACCTAGAAACTCTCAGCAACCTAGTGAGACCCTGTTTCAAACAAAGAATAAAATAAGTCTGGGGGTGTAGCTTAGAGTCAGAATGCCCCTGGGTTCAACCTCAGCACATGTGTGTGTATACACACGCTCACACACACACACACACACACACACACACAAAATTATTTTGAAATGATTTTATTTTAGAAAAAAATGGCAACAAATGTCAAAGGGCATTGCTGGATATAAGGAATTGTTACTATTTTGCCTGATTTGCTTTATTATTGTCTTGTCCTCTAACATATGCATATTATTTTTATTGGTATATTATATTATACATGATAGTGAGATTCATAGTTATACATTCATATATGCACATAACACTATTTGATTGGTTTCCTTTCCTGAACCTCCACGTCTCCCCTTGCCCCTCACCTGATCCCCTTCTACTACTTCACTGGTGTCTAAGAGTAGAAGGGTGTTATCTGAATCACCTGAGAATAAACCACAGGCATTATGCATATTTACTGCTAAATATTTCAGTGTACATTTCCTAAAAACAAATACATTTATTTGTGTAACATTGGTACAATTATTAAAACTAGGAAACTTAATATTGTTATATGAATGTTGCATAATTTGCAGGCTTCATTCAGATTTTACTAATTGTACCCAAATATAGGACCTTCCTTCCTTCCTTCCTTCCCTCCCTTCCTCCCTCCCTTCCTTCCTTCCTTCCTTTCTTCTAATTAAATAGGCTGAAATTTAAGTTCTAGCAATGGAAATAAGACAGATTTTCCAGATGTGCATCTTATATAATCTAGAAATCATAGTTCTGGGGGTGAGAGAGGAAATAAAGATGATAATGAGGTTGTAGTTTATAGGATTGGTGTTACCCAACATGGATATCAGGAAAGATTGTTGAAGTGCAGGGTGTTTTTATGTTCTGGATTTTTCATTTAACAATGATAATTGTATTTTTACAGTGATCTAAAAGGCAGAAAGGCAATGTAATTACAGTCACCTTAGTGTAATGGTAAAGAGTACAAACTTTGGTGCTAGTCTGCCTGGGTTGGAATGAGGCTTTCCCATTTATTAGCTGTGATCTGGGAAAGTTACCTGTGCCTCAGTTCTCTCATCTGTGAAATGGAGTAATAACGATTGTTTGCCACACGGGGTTCTTATGAGAATTAAAAAAGTTATGACTAGCAAAGTACTGTATTACAAACCTGCCTCATGTATAGTAAGGTGTTTGTTAAATCAATGTAAGTTGATTTTATTATTTGTTTATCACTGAATCATTATCACCAACTCCATGATGTATTATAGTCACCATCAGCTGGGACTCAGATGTTACGTGGTTTGCTTGAGCCCAGGTAACTATTGGTATAGGACGCTCATGTTGTTCCCAGGCTTTCTACCTAAGGATAAGAGATGGACTGGAGACTCGGTATTGGGTTACAGGCTAGGGGCTCTGGGATGGGAAGTCCTCTGTATAGAGGCAATTACTGAAGACACAGGATGTGTGCAGCCACTAGGGGAGAAGCTTTGGGGAAAAGACTGAACACTGGGGAATGTTGCCTATAGGATGGGCTGAAGAGGAGCTGGTAAAGGAGACTGGGGAGGAGTAGCCAGAGAGAAAATGGAGCAGGAAGTCATGGAGTGATGGAAGGAATAGGGGCGTGAGTTGCAGGAGCACTTGCCCATCCTTTGGGAGTTGAAGGAGGCCAAATTCAGAGCACAGACCTAGGCAGTGATAAGTGGGTACCTTAAGGACCTTAGTGACCATGATTTCATTGGCTTGATGAGGAAAGAACCCTTTTGTGGGAGCTCAAGAAGAGAATGGGAAGAAGAGAAATGGTGTCCATGATGGTAAGCTATCTTTTCAAGATGTTTGCTGATAAAGGAAGGAGAATTTAGGGAGAACTTTATAAGCAGAATGAAGACAGGATTTTTGTCTAAGGAAGCAATTTTCTTTGCTATGTAAGAGGAAAAGGCAAAATCTTGAAGGTGCAGGAAGTAGGAAGGAGGCCAGAGGAGGCAAGGAGAGGATGAGGAGCAGGGCGTCAGAGGTGAGCTCCGAAAGGAGGGACCAGAGGGAAGGAAGAGGCTGTGTGGGATGGCCTCTGACATTTAAAGGGTTAGGGTAAAAAAGTGAGATAATTCTCTTCAAATTACCTCATTCTTTGTAGAATGTACAGTGGAACTATTTGCTGAGAAAGTCAGAAGTATATTTGGGAAGATGAATGGGTTGGAGAAAGGAAAAGTGTATATTAGAGATGAAAAGAAGGATTGTATGGTGGTGGCCTGTGCTGAGGACAGGTTGAATAGCAGGTAAAAGTAATGTAAGGAAACTTTCTCAAGTGACACTCTGGAATTAACACAGAAGAAATGGATCGAGTCAGTACAATTAAGGGCTATAGTTCTAAAAAAGGCACATGCCTGTAATCCCAGTACTTGGGAGGCTGAGACACAAGGGTTGCTGGTTTGAGCCTAGCACATAACTTAGCAAGACCCTGTTTAAAATAAAAAAATAAGGCTTGTGGTAAGGATCAGAGGTAGAATTCCCCTGAGTTCAATCTCTAATCACACATACACATGTGTGCATGCGCGCGCGAGCGTGCGCTCACACACACACACTTCTAAGAAATCTCAGAAATCATGGAGAATTTGGTGAGAAATGGTTGGCTACAGGCTATGAAGGGAAGAGGAAGGCTGACTAAGTTAGGTGAGAATGCATACTAAACTTTTCCTGTGAAGTGAGAGAGAAGAAGGTAAACTCATCCCTGAGGCTTGGGGGCCTGGCCCCAACGTAGCCTATTAGAGGTTTGAAAATTCTGTATCCTTAAGTCTCTAAAATATTAAAACTCCATTGCTGTCTCTATATATTTTTTTGAACTTAAAATGAAGGATTAGGCTGTAGGACCTGTATTGGGTGATCTGTGGATCCTGGGAGAAAAAAGGAAAGAAAGCGCAGAAGCAATGGGAGAGGAAAGTGAGAGGGCAGGAGATCTGACAGACGGGGAGAGTGAGAGAGTGAACACATTGAGATTGTTGTTAGAGGCGGGCTTTAAAATGTCAGATCTTGAAAATGAGACAATTCGAAGCGTGATTAAGCAAGTCCTGGAGGGATGGAGATGAGAGATGGAGGCTGCTTGGTTGGTTTCAGTGTCATTGAGCTGCTCCTGGTGTAGATCCTCAATAGAATTTTTTTTTTTTTATGGTGAACAGAAGACAGATTAATATTTAAAAGAAAGCATTTGTAAAATGTTAAGCCAGACATTTATTTTTAAACAATGTCTTAGAGCCAGAGAGAGAGATTAATAGGGCCCATTTAAATCCTCTTAGGGGACATATTTGATGTCTGCCTCTTGCTATATTAAATGTAGAAGCAAGAAGACCTATACAATTGAAATGTCAATTGTGACATTGAGTAATTTATAAATAAATGTATTCCTTATTTTCTTTACCTATGAAAGTGTCGGTCTTGAACAACAAGCAGGTGATTTATGGAATAAGTGGGTATTTCAGGGAGTAAATAAGGCATCATCTGTGCCCATCTTGTTTCTATGGTTTTTTTTTTTTTTTTTTGGTACTGGGGTTCCTGGAAACCCTTCTACCTCCGGGCTACACTCCCAGACCTATTTTATACTTTTTAAAATTTGGAAACAGGGTCTCTTAAGCCAGCATGGCCGGCTTTGAACCTGTGCGATCTTCCTGTCTCTGCCTCCCAAGTGCGGGGATTACAAGCTTGCACCACTATGTCCGGTGCCAGCAACCTATTTTAAAACATAGAAACAAGCTGGGCGTGGTGGCGCACGCTTGTAATCCCCGTTCTTTGGAGGTGGAGACAGGAGGATCGCACAGGTTCAAAGCCAGCCGGGCTGGCGTAAAAGACCCAGTTTCCAAATAAAAAAATATAAAATAAGTCTGGGGGTGTAGCCCGGAGGTTGAAGGGCTTCCAGGAACCCCAGTACCACCACCAAAAAAAAAAAAAAAAGTTGCTGGCAAATGATTCCACTCAATCTAGCGGATGGCTTCTGGCAATGGCACTTCACATGGACAGTGGATAATAATAGCAAAAGGCGTGATATGGTTGAAAGTCCAATACTAGCCATTTGATTCCAACAGTTTGAAGCAATTTTAATGCCTATGTTGGTAGCCTCCATTGGCAAATAACTTCAATATTTTCCACCCCTTTTTAAGCTCAAAACACATACAAGTAATAAATAGGCACAGTAGAAAAGAGTTAAATAACAGGAACAAAAATATTGGACCCTTCCAAACTAATGTGAATGTTACCATGTCCATCCTTCCAAATTTGGTTTTAAGCTATTTCATGGCAAATTTATGTTTACAAAGATGAGATTATACATATCCTATGCCTCGTGATTATGAAAAGTGAGCTTACTTTTACACTTCAGAAAATTACCTAAAGCTTAGTGAAAAGAACAATAATACAAGAAAAATGAGGTGTAAGTTAACAAAATAATAGTGTGCTAAGCACTCATATTGAGGAGACATTTCTTCAGCTAATGGGAGGTCAGGAAGAGAGTGCATTTCCCACATATAGTCCTGGCCTTTTTACTTTTACTGTTTACAGATCCGGCATTTTCAAAGCCATGTCAAGATGACAAATAGGAACTGGGATAAAGTGTTCAGCACAGACTCGTTTCCTCAACACAGAGGAACCATTTTCACTTGCTCTGAAGAGGCCAGTCTGTCAGGATCAGGGCGTTTCCTTAGAGAGAGTACCTCCCTGAGAGTGGTGGGAACACCCCCGAGACAGGCGGCTGCTTCCAGGGAAGGCAACAATCAGTTTGCTGATTGCCCTGCCAAGCTGGGCATCCTGGAACCTCAGAGAGGTGTCGGAGAAGTAGTGCTTGTTCGCTTCCTCTTCTCTGCCGACAGCTGACGTCTGAGGGGTGGGTCATGATGATAACAGACAAGATTGTTGACTAATGTTGAGATATGTTCCTTCTATTCCAATTCTCTGCAGTGTTTTTATCATAAATGGATGTTGAATTTTATCAAATGCTTTTTCAGCATCTATTGAGATGATCATGTGGTTTTTGTCTTTGATTCTGTTTATATGATGAATTACATGGAAAAAGCATATTGTATATCCAAAGACAATGTAAACAGAAGTCCTGTTGTTTGCCCTGCCACCAACAAGAAAGAATTTCTACCTGATTGAATTTCTCCAATTTTATGTACTTCATTAATTCTCTTATGTCAATTATTTATAAATTGGGACTTGTTTCTGATTATACTATGCTATTTGTAAAACATAAAATTCAAGTTGATTGATTACTATAATTTCCTCCCGTCTATATTCTGGATAAATCAAAGATGAAGCTAGTAGTGTTTCTTACCCTTTGAAAACACTTGGTTCATTTCTAAAAGGATAAGGGTGGCCTGTTTATTGTTTAACAAAAAGTCCATAGGTCACAGTGTGTGTGTGTGTGTGTGTGTGTGTGTGTGTGTGTGTGTGTGTGTGTAAGAGGAAGAGAAGGAAAGAAAAAGAAATACGTTAAATTTTTGCATAAAGGAATAGTTTTATCATTGGATTAGGAACTAAAAGGTTGTGAGTAAAAAGAAGTGGGTCATTCTAAAGTTTTCATCAACTTGTTGCAGGAGTGTACTTTTATTTCTTAATAAAGCTCGAATAGTTTCTCATGAAAGAGAATGACTAGAGAAACATTTTAGGACTTGCTGGAATTGGCAGTCAGTTGACCACAGAAGAAAAGGACATGTGTTTGTTGTGGTGCCTCATTGCCATGGTGTTGGGCCAAGCTTCTTCAGATGACTCTGGGAAGACCACAGTATAGGAACAGATTGGGAAAACAGCATGGCGGTGTGGCTGTATCCCAGTGGACAGGGTCCCTCAGGCCTGTGCTGCTGGAGCTGAGATTCTCTGTAGGTTAGCATGTTTGCTTTCAGAAACCTCTGGATTTTTTCATTCTTAAAGGAATGTACCAGCCTCATTGTAGACCTCCTGATTTAGGCCCTGTGGGATGCTGGTTGGGAATCTTTATGCTAGAGAAGCTCCAGGGCACTTATAATGTGTGGCCATGTTCAAGAAAAACCGCTGGCGTGAATGATGGTGGACAGTGGGACAGACTGGAAGCATTGTAGGAACAGAGCATGTATATGTGTGCATCTATGCCCAGGGTGTTGTGCAAGTATGAGATGAAATCAGGCTACTGGAGTTTGCCAAGAAGCAGAATGGGAGACATATTAACCAGGTGCCAAGGATGTGGCCTTAGGCTTTCCCAGAAACTCCCTCCTCCAGGGCATGGGCTTCTGGAAAGCACCAGCTAGTTCTGGTTAAATCCCGCACTCCATAGGCCCAGTGCAGGCATGGCTCCAGGAAAGGCTCTCCACCATTTCCTTTTAAAATTCTGCTTACTATTCATCTTTGATTTTCTGCCTCCTCTAGGAATCCTGGTATCCAACCTTCTTTGCTGCACTTGCAGGGATTTCTGATGGTTCTCTGGTGTCTTAGGTCTCTCATTTTTCATGCCCCTTATTTAGGATGCCAACCTACAAATTTGACAGATTAAATAGGCTTTGCAGAAATCCACAGAAAAATTGGAACTACACATGATGCTTTCTGTTACACACCCAGAGTCTGCCGTAAATGACAAGAAGGAGGCTCTATTTACCTCCTGGGTGCATCCAGCATAAATGTTCTCAAATAAGGGGGAAACCTCCAATGGGGAAGAAAACTGCTGGCTGCTGATGGATGGCAATTCTGCATGGAGTACTAGGCTCAGAGTTACGAAGGATCATTATAAGCAATGCCTGTCTGCAGCTTGCTGGGGCTGGGTTGACCTTATGACCAATTGACCTCATCTGTGGAGCTGGTGTCCATCTAGTCAAGGTCCTTTGCATATTCAGTGGTGTCTTGATTTGGAGAATAAGTTTTGTGGTTCTTGTCAGTATAGAAGTAGGAGGAGAGAGAGAGAGAGGAGAAAAGAGAGAGAGTTTTTTTTTAAGTACTGGAGATGAAACCCAGGGGTATTCTACCTCTGAGCGACACCCCCAGTCCTATTTTGAAACAAGGAGGGTCTCACTGAGTTGCAAAGGGTCTCACTAAGTAGCTGAGGCTGTCCTTGAACTGCGACCTTCCTGTCTCAGCCTCCCAAATGCTGGGATTACAAGCATGTACCACCACACCCGGTTTAGAAATTGATGTTGAATTACTGAAAAGTACTCATTTTGGTCTGTGATTTATCCTAATCCAGACCTAACCCTAACATTTGTGGACCCAGGACAAGAGACCTTCATATCTCATAAGCCCTATCCTTTTTCTTCTTGTCCTGGCTCTACTATGCAAGTGGAGAAGCTTTATACGAATGTGTATGGACAAGCCAGCTTGCTCATTCAGTGTGTAAACACATCCACAAGACACCAGCCCCTCCTCACACCTGGGGTATGCACACTGGCTGTGAGGTGATCTGCCCTGAAAGCTGGCTTTCGGCCATTTGGGGCAGGGAGTTCCAGGGTCGTGAGCATCTAGAAATGGCCTAGAAGGAAAGTTGTCATTGAAGGTATGTATGTCCCAACCCAGCAGCTCTCCTCCTTGAAGCCTGGCTCAAGGAGGGCAGGAAAGGAGCAGTAGGGTCACTTGACCCTAGAGTGGTCTTCCCAATCCTGCTTTGCAGAGATCCTGCTTATAACATATCCTGGAACATCTCAGTGAAGCAGACTCACTATGCCTTTCTAAAGTTTTTGCATTAACAAAATTTTGCATATAAATAATATGCAATATATAATATAACATATATTATAATATATAATATAAATACCTTATTTTCCCCTCTGGCTGTCTTGTCCTTAAATGACATGTATTTAGAGTAACAACTCCATTTTTTTTTTTTGGTTGAAACAAAAGCAAACTATAGGGCTTAATGTTTTCAAAATCAGCCAACTGAGAAGCACCTCTCGCTAGTATGTTCCATCATTGAAAACTTGATGAATGTTCTTTGCTTGCTGACATGCTCCATAGGGTGTGTGGGTGTGAAGACAAGGAAAACTGCTGAGCCATGCCTAGAGTGGCGTTTGTATCTGAAGATCAGTCACATGGAAAGATATTCCTCTCTTGTGATTACAGAATCAAATCTTTTACAATTGTCAGATACTTCTGTGTCTATTTGTGGAGCTTCTTGAGTAATTATTAAAATCAGCAAACACTTTTTCCCCCTTAACTTCTTGGGACTAAACTAGCTCATAGAGCAACAAGCTATTTCCCTGGGGTAGGCACAGGGTCGCTCTCCATGCTGGTACCTGTGGATAGAGTCACTATCCAATGCACTACACCCTGCTGTGCACGGTACTGCCCTGGAGTTAAATTTCACAAAAGAGCTGGGCTTGGTGGTGCACGCCTGTGGTCCCAGTACTTGGTAGGAGGACTGCAAGATTGAGGACAGCCTTAGCACCCTAGGCTCGCAGCTACTTAGTGAGATCCTGTTTCCAAATTTAAAAACTTTTAAATTGGTCTGGGGGTATAGCTCAGAGATAGAGTGCCCTTGGGTTTAATTTCCAATGCCACACATTTTTTTTTTTCACAAAGAATATGATTGGGGGTCATGCAAAGCTTCAGCCTCTTCTATATATGGGTTGGCAAGAGATTCCCCCAAAGTATGTACTCCATATCAGACCGGTTTATTTCCTCTCCCCTCATCATGGTATGAGAAAGATGGGTATTAAAATCATGTTATTTTCTTCCTTTTTAATTTTAGAGTACTTCTTCTTCTTCTTTAATATTAATGTTGATCAGGGAAAGAGAAGCCACTGATGTGATTTTTCAACAATTTTACCAAAAATATGTTTACAAACTCTTAGGCTTGTGGATAAATTAGCTTCCCTGAGGTCTGAACAGCTTTTCCATTTTAATGGGTAGTTTTATATGTGATTTCCCCAGAATTGATAGTGTAAAGGGATCCTTCAAATAGCCAGATATTATTGCCCACTTGTAACCAATAAAACTCGCACCAAGTTGCAGTGCTTGGGGTAACTGATTGTCCACTAGAAAGGCGCTCTTTGTAACCCAGCTTCAAAGAAGCTAGTCTGCCTTTATTTGGTCATAATGAGGGACTCAGCTGAGCAGGGCTTACTATTCACATATTTGTCTGTTCCACTTTTTAGGAGGGGCGCATGACGACAGAATCAGTGTCAGATGGGACCTGGTGTGCCATGTGCGTGCCTACGCATTATCTTTATGTGCTGCTCATTACTGCATTTCTCCTTTGACTAATGGAAACTTCCATTCTTAATAATTTGATTTATCCCTACGAACTCCAGCCTCCCACGGCAGCCTGAAAACCAGACTTGATGAAGTCCAGATATATTTTAATTCTCTTTTATCAAGCCCAAGAGAGAACTTCTTAGAGACTGTGGTGACTTATGTGTCTGAAAAGAACACCAACTGTGGGACTTTTGATGTATAACGAAGCCCAGGGAGGGATGGGCTTCACTCCAAAATGCTTTAAATAGATACAGTTTAAGCAAGCAAACATGACACACATTCTTAACTATTTTTCAAAAGGAAAAAAAAAAAACACTAGAAGAGAGGTAATTTGAAGATAAAATCTCGTTGGTAGTGACTGAATGACACATAGCTTCAGCATCCCACAGGTGCTCTGTGGAAAGCCTGGCACATGTTAGATGCTCAGTAAAATACTAGTCCATTGAGTGAACAAGCGGATCTGATCTGGTCCTGAAAATCGCGAAGCTGAGTATACCTGTCGTGAATGTTCATGTCAGCCTCATGCACTAAGCACTACTAGGGTACATACTCTCTCATGTATGTTTTGATTTTGTATTTTTTGAAACAAATGCCACTTCACAGGTTACGTTGAGACTCAAAGAAGAGTTAAACAATTTACTTATGGCAGCTAAGAATTAGAAGAGGAACTGGAAGCTGGGTATGGTGGTACATACATGTAAATTCCTGTACTTGGGAGGCTGAGGCAGGGGGCTTTCAGGTTTGAGCAACTTAGTGAGACTCTGCTTCAAAATGAAAAATAAAAAAGGTCTAGGGATATAGCTTGGTGGTAGCATTTGCTCCTGGGTTCAATCCCCAGTACCAAGAAAAAAAAAGTGGAACTGGAGTGTGTGCCTTCTGCCTCTGAACCTAGTGTTCTTTTTAGAATTTATGAAGGATTATCTACTCTTTTAAGTCCTGGGCCAGAACAGTATAAAGAAGTAGCTGGAAAAAACTGAAGTGGAATCACTCATCACTCTTCTACAGAGAAGAGTAAAGCTAGCCCTTGAGAACCTTGAAACACCTCCAAGCATCCTTCAAACGGCCCACATTCTGGAGACTGGAAATATGAGGGAGTGGAGAAGGAAGGGAATGTGCTTTATATTTCTTTCAAGCTCTTCCTTTTGATGATCAGGCCAAGTCTTCTGTCTCTCAATCACAATTCCAGGGAAAGTTTATGGCAGATGAGACTTTTATAAGCATAGTAGAAACCAGGAGAGAAAGGCCTTATAACTCAACCATTTTCAGCTTTGAGGTACTTTATAATATTATTAAAGGTGTTTTCATTTTATAGTCTGCTTCTTTCTTTTGTGTGTGATACTGGGAATTGAGCTCAGGGGCATTCTACCTCTGAGCTACACCCCAGTCCTATTTTACATTTAGTTTGAAACAGGATCTCAGTAGGTTAATGAAAGTCTCACTACTTGCCAAGGCTGTCCTCGAACCTGTGATCCTCCTGTCTCAGCCTCCCCAGTAGCTGAGATTACAAGCAGGTGCCACCATGCCCTGCTTATAGTCTGCTTCTTCAACTGCACTGCAAACCTATTAGGACAAGCCTTTTCTTTATCTTATGCGTTCCTTGTTGCATTAGTCAGCTTTCCACTGCTATGACAAATACCTCAGATAAACAAATTAAAAGGAGGAAAGGTTTATCTTAGCTCACAGTTTCAGAGGTTTCAGTCCATGGCCACGTGGCCCTGTCAGCTTTGGGACTGTTGTGGCATAGTACATCATGGGGGGAATGTGCTGTAGAAGAGGCTGTGCAACTCACGGTGGCTGGAAAACAATAAAAAGGGTGCCCAGTATTCCCTTCATGGGCATGCCCCCAATGACCTAACTTCCTTCCACTAGGTCCTACCCCTTAAAGGTCCCACCATCTCCCAATAGCACCTCAGGCTGGCCACCAAGCCTTTGGGGACATTTAAGATGCAGACTGTCAACATTAGTATTTGTCCATACTCAGTGGCCTCTCAGTAGAGCAGGCGGTGTCCTCTGTGCTATATTTGAGGTGTTCCAAAAAGCTCATGTGCCCTCAATGGCCTCACTCCAATTTTGCAATATACACCTTCTGTTGGAGTCTTTCTTGCAAATTAAGAAATGAGGTATTCTCAAGAGCTGGTTTTCAGTGTTAATTAATTTGGTCGGATGATCTATTTTGCTGACATTTGCTAATCCACTGGTAAATAGTAGGTAGTTTATTTTCATTAGTTACTTGGAAATTATTCAATACATGCTCCAAAAAGGAAAAAAATAAAATTTTGGTGGCAGAAAGGGGCAAATTCCTATAGAGGGTGACTTGTGTGTCAGGAGGAGGTATTATAGGAAGGGGCAGAAGGTGGGAAGGGTCACCATTAAATATGGCTTCTTGCCTTGGGTCGACTTTGTCCTGTGATGTTTTACAGACTAAGAGTAAGGAAGGAAAATTAGAAGCAAAAATTTTGCTCTCTACTTGGTCACTAACAGCTCACAAAGATTGTATTTGTGATAATTAGCTTTCTTCCTTTCTTTCTTTCCTTTGTTCTTTCTTTCTTTCCTTCTTTCTTTTTCTTTCTTTCTGTTTCTCATATAGGAAATTGAACCCAGACATAGTCTACTTCTGAGCTATACCCCCAGCCCTTTTATTTTTTATTTTGAAAAATAGTTTTACTAAATTGCTGAGGCTGGCCTCAAACCTATGTCCTCCAGTCTCAGCCTCCCAAGTTCTGGGATTACAGGTGTGTGCCACCATGCCTGGCTGTGATAGCTTTTAAGTAGTAGATATGTGGTACTTAGGGTTTTCTTCCTGAAAGAAATATATCCTCTTGTGATAACTGTGCTAGGGATTCCATGGTATTAAAACTCGAATAATTTAACAATGTCAGCTGTAGTCATTTTAATAGGTTGTTTATTTTCATTATATATAGTGTTTGTACAGCCATACACTATTCAGTCTGGGTGAAAACCTATGATAAAGAGTCCATTGAACTTTTTGGATAACTTGGACTAAAAATTAAACATCATAACAGTAATACCCTTAGACCTGGGACAAGAGGATCTTGTTCTGCGTCCCATTTGTTTGTTTATTTACTATGGTTCTGAGGATTAGGTGCAGAGTGCTTTACCTCTGAACTAAATCTCCAGCCCTGTTTTATTTTTTATTTTTTAAATTATTTTTTTATTTTTTATTTTTGGTAGTACTGGGGTTCCTGGAAGCCCTTCTACCTCCGGGATACACTCCAACAGGCTACACTCCTAGACCTATTTTTTAACTTTTTTATGTGGAAACAGGGTCTCTTAAGCCAGTGAGGCTGGCTCCGAACCAGCGCCATCTTCCTGTCTCCACCTCCCAAGCGCGGGGATTACAAGAGTGCACCACCATGCCCAGCCTATTTTTTATTTTGAAACAAGTTCTCAAAATCATGGTGCTCTGGCCTTGGACCTTCAATACTTTGTCTCAGCCTCCCAGATACCAGGATTACAGGTGTGTGCTGCTTCACTGCGCTCCATGTCCCTTTCTTTAGAGGGTTCTACTGGTCATCCTCCAGCTATGCCATGCCCCATGGGGACATTGTTTATCTAATCACCTCCTCCTCATTTCCAAACTACTTGGAAACCCGCAATTCTCTGCCCAGGTGGTTCCATGACTACTTCCAGGGCCGGACAGGCTTCTGTTGGAATCATATCTCTTAAGATTGAACAATACCATTTGTATGTAAGCACTCCTAGGACCTAAGAGAGAGACCCAGGTATAGATCTTTGATGTGCAGGTTGGGGTGTCCTTATGAGTGTGTGTAAGGCCCCTCAAATTGCAGAACAGAACTGAAGTTGGGAAAGAGCAAAGAAGGTAACAGGTTCCCAAGTGGAAGGGTTGGGTTCCACCAACTTTAGGGATGGGCTGACATTTACAGCTTTCTAGTGGAAAACCATTCAAAACTGTTAACTCCCCTTGACAATGTAACACACACACTACACTGAGTTACTAGGCTGCCGTTCACTGAGAGCTTTGCACGGTGCCTGGTCTGCCTGTGAGACAACTGTTGTTGTTGTTACTGTTCTGTAGATGCTCAGGGCTTAGGAACTAAGCAGGGCTGCTCTCCAGAGACATTTCTAGGGAGTTGATACTAGTGGTTGTTGGTGGTTGCTATTATTATTTCCTGAAGTATTTTTATGATGTTTGTCTCTTTCCTTTAGTCTTGATCCATACAGTATATTAGTGTATCTTAGTAAACTGAGGACTTTAGTTGGGTTCTTTTTACTTCATACATTCTTGCTGCATGTTCAGAGCTTAAGTGAGTTCAGATGGGCTTATTTTATCATGCTCCTCTTTCTTCATTATAATGTATTGCCATTGAGCTCCAGAAGATAATTCACTTTTCACCTTAAAATACAGCTTTTCTTCTATCTCTTTTTTATTCTTTCCCTCTAAGATGTTGGTGCCTACTATCTTCTAGGTCCTATGTTAGAATTTCTCTTACACAATTTTTTTTTGTAGTACTGGGGATGGAACCCAGGGGCATTCTACCTCCAAGCTACACCTCAGCCCTATTTTTATCCTTTATTTTGAAACAGGGTCTCAATGCGTTGTAAGGGGCCTCACTAAGTAGTAGCTGAGGCTGTCCACAAACTGCAATCCTCCTGTCTCAGCCTTCCAAATGCTGGGATTACAAGCATGCACCACCATGCCCGGCTCTTACACTAATTTTTAAGTGATACAATACAATGGTTTGAAATATCATCATCATAATAGAAAACAACTTCAGTTTCTTCACAAAGTTTTATAGAGGATTTGAAGTTAGCATTTTATTTTATTTTAATTTATTTTTGTGGTACTGGGGGTGGAACCCAGGGGCTTTCCTACCTCCAGGCTATACTCCCAGACTTATTTTTTTAAAATATTTTATTTGGAAACAGGGCTTCAATAAGTTGCTGAGAGCCTCACTAAGTAGCGGAGGCTGGCTTCGAACCTGTGTGATCCTCCTGTCTCAGTCTCCCAAGCACTGGGATTGCAAGCGTGCGCCACCATGCCTGGCTGAAGTTAGAATTTAATATCCAAATATTTTTGTGTGTTTTGGAGAGAAATACCTGTAGTATAAAACTTAAAATTTTATACTCTATAATTAGAATTTTATACTATTATTTAGACCTCTTTATATTTCTTATTGCATATATACATCTCTTTCCCTAAATTCTCTTCTTGTTGCTGGACTTAGGTTTGGTTGCTCATTGCTCAATAGACAATGCTTGGGAGAAGAGAGGTGGTAGGAAAGAAATCACCTATATTCAAGGGCTGGCCCAAGATGGAAGGGCTATTGTCATCAAAGCTCTATCATGGGGAGCTCAGGTACACAAAAGGGCTTTGACAAGGAGGGAAATGAGGTGGTGGGAAAATGGACAGGAAGACTGAGTGCTGTATGGGGTCTTTGTCATTCAGGGCATGTGTCTCTTTTTTCCTTGATGGCAAGAACATTGAGATTAACCTTGACCTTCTGGGGCTGGTGACAGAAATAGTACTTATCTGCAAATTAAACATCATAGCAAGCTCCATGTTTTATGTTGGTTGATGCACAGGGTTAAAGAATTAAGAGAAGTGCTAAAGGTTTGATGTCATCTGGAGGTCACAGGATGTTGATGTTCTGGGTTCTCTTAATCTAAAGAAAGATGATTTAGCAGCTGACATTTAGGTGTAGCCTTCCTTTAGATATTAGAATGCTGGGCAAAAGAGGGAAGCAACTCTGAAAAGGGTAGTTACCACAGACGTAGCCACTGTCACATTCTCTTTCCCTAGATTGTGGTTAAATTCATTCCCCTCTTCTCCGCCCTTACTCCACCGTGTCTCTGGGTTTTCTCTCTTTGTCAATCTCTTTCCCTCCTCATACCTCTGTACCCTCCCGCTTGCTTTTCTCCTTCCTGTTTATTTTCCTTTCTCTTTGTTTATGTTTATATCTACTAGGGGAAGGGTCAACCATCTTTTAAAATAACAAATAATATTTAAGTGTAAGGGCTCAAGTCAAAGAGCTAGAGAGTCATGTGGTTTTTAGGGTTTTCAGAACCCAAGAATTTGATCATCTAGTGGAGGGTGTTTTCATTTATGCCTGAGAAGAAGACAGATTCTGTGAATTATATAACTTGGCCAAGACCACACAATGACCAGGCACCATACTTCTGATTTCTCATTTCAATACTCTTTTCCTAAAAAAATTTATGAATATGTATAGGTGAAAATAATAAGCTACCACAAGCTATAAACTTGTGTATAGCTACTCCTGTGGTAGCAAGGAAAGGACAGACAGGGGAGAACAAATATAAAAGGACACAGATGTCCTGATAGGTGGTTTCTTAAAATAGAAAATCACAAAAATAGCTTAGAAATTGCTAGAAAGACCTATACACAACAAGTTCAGACAAGTTACTATAGAGAGGAATGTACTTAGAGGCAGAGAAGTACATTTATCAACATAGACAGAAAAGAAGGAGCTATGGACTTTTCAATTAGAAAAAAGGTTTTGCAACAAAAATAAAGTCGATCCTTTCCTTATTTTGAAATTTTATGGCAGCATGTACAACAAATTTATTTTCATGCATAAATTAAGATTAGTATACTGTCATTTACTTGGGCTCATATAAATTTAAAACTCTTCAGCCTAGACCAGCTGTAATCATATTCACAAAGATCTCCCTTTTATCATTATTTGCAGCTAACACGACATTTATGACCTCTTTTTGGTTGTCTCTGGTGAAGTATTTTTGGCAATGCTTCCCTGACTTGAAATTCTTTTGTGTGTGGAAATCTAGTTAGGAAAATGAATAAGTAAATAATGTCTCCTAAGAGTATAATCTCTCCTTTGTGACATAAATTAGATACCCATTCACATCTGTGGAATAATTCCCAGTTTTGCAATTAAATACTCTGATACACACAAGCAAACATGCCAATCTCCACCTACTCTAGGAGAATTCAGTCAACTTTCTACTTTAACAAACAAGCTATGTATACTTTCAAAGAGATGTATCATTTTCTCAAAGTTGGATTATAAGAGCTTATCTGAGCTGTAAGCTGATGGATAATTAAACAGCAAAGGTAAGAGGCATCTGACTGTGCATGTGTACAGTGTTAATTGAAAAAATAAAATGTGACTTTTAATTTTAAGGGTAATTCAATCAGTGCACATGTATAATTATGTGAAATTCCTTTACTTCCCATTTTAATATCAAAAGTTGTTGGTGGATTTGAAATTAGCTTTCTTATAGAGAATGGACAAAGTTTACTTCAAGAAATTTGACCTCATTTTATGTTTTTCTGTTGTCTATGGAATGCATAAAAATGGTACTCTGAAATGTTTTTTTGTTATTGTTTTTGTTTGTTTGTTTTTTGGTACTGGAGATTGAGCCCATGAACATACTACGTCTGAACTACATCCCCAGACCTTTTAGATTTTTTTTACATTTTGAAACAGAGTTTATGTTGCTGAGGTTGGCCTCAAATCTGCAATCTTCCTGTCTCAGTCTCCCAAGGCCTGGGATTACAGGCATATACCACCATACCCAGCTTGAAACGTTTTTATTTTTTGGCTGTTTTTTTTTCCCTCTTCCAGCTATGCTGCTTTATTTTTTTCAGATCTGTTTAATAATCTGAAATATTTTCTGGAGTAATTTTTCAAATGCTGAGAAAGATTTCCTCGTCTGAAATGCAATAGAGGTTTGATTTCCTTCTAACCTTATTTATGGTAGTCATTGCATTTTACTTCATGTTATAGGAATTTGACATGCAAATATTTTTTCCATACCAAAATTAGAACTCTTTGAGGGCAGGGTACATATCATCTTCTTCACTTAGGGCCTTTCATTTGGCTGGTGAAATGTTTATGGACTCAGTGAGTGCAGATAAGGCATACCTTGCTTCCTGACAGTATATAAACATGTGGATGGCTGTTTCTAACAAGCTGGCTGGTTCACACCTAACCTATGCAAGTTTGGAGCCACAATGTGCTAATAATGCCCTGTAGATTATATTGGTCCTTTGAGCAAAAATGAAGTGAAAACATGCAATTGGAAATGTAAATCAAAGTTATTGATTATGTTGTAAATGAGTAGGAAATGAGATGACACCTTGATTAATAGAAGGGAATTTTAGATTTTTCTCTTGTTTCTTTGGACAAGTAATCTTTGAGTGTTTTCTCAGATATTTACCAGTTTTCAGGGGCTGAGTATTTTTCATAATAGAACAGATCCTCAGGCTTTTCTTCTTATTTCTCATTTACCTGCTTATTAATTTTTTTTCCAAGGGAAATAATAAAAATAATGACAGGTTTTTTTTTTTGCTGTTGATTGCACATGAAATTAAGCTCACTTTTTGGCCTACTGAGAAAACCTATTTGGTCACTTTTCCTGGGCTTTTGAGACGTGTTCCTTATTGTCATCAAATATTTGTCAATAATAGTACCAAATGTGTTTCACTTTTATGTAGCAATAATTTTTCAACAAGCCTAGTAAAATATCATCTGCACATCCTGGTCTGTAAAGATGTCCTTATCAGTCATTTTGTAGAGCATTATTGAGCTGAGAGTCCATTTGGTCCATTCCCCTTCTGGCTCCATAGAGGGACAAGCAGTAAGTACAGGGTCCAGTGTAATGAGAGTAAAAGGAAATGCTTTTTGTTTTTCAAACTTACTTTGACAATTCAACTCCATTTATCCTAGAAGTTTTACCTTTGGTAGAAATTAAGTGGTTCTACTATCCTTAACATAAACAATCAAAGGTCAAATTTAGCCTTTAATTCCTGTTGTGGATGGGAAAATAAAGATATTTGTTATAATTTTCCAAAGGCCTCTAGCTGTTGGGATGGCTGGAAAATTTGTTTTTTTCCTAATATGAATATATTCCTTGGTTTGAACTTGCTTGGAATAAACTCATGTGCTCTTAAAGGTAGGAAAGATTACTAAATGAGATGGGAGGAAAAGATGGTTAAAGAAAATACTAGAAATACATTTCTCATGCAATTTTCATTGGCTTTGAGCTTGTAGGGATTTGGGGAGAGTATAGTGCTTTTTTTTTTTTTTAGTACAAAGTACTTGAGAGACATTGATTTACTGGATTGTGAAGTGTCAATTCATATATTCCAGGAACACTTATTACGTGCTTATGGTCTTCCACACTTCCACACTTTTAAAATTTGAAGTTTCATTTTTCACACAACTTCTATGTTGGGCAATTTTTTTTATGATTTTTGCTTTAATTTCCTCATTCATAAGTAGGAGACAGTAATAGTAATTGCTTAGTAACCTCATAGGAAACTACAGGTTGGGTAGTAGGTGAGCATCTTAGTTCACAAGACCCATATAAAGACAGCATTTATAGATTTTAGTCAAGTCAGAGATAAGCCTAATATTTTGTGGGTGAAGGTAGATATTGCTGTGTTTGTGGCCAACTATCTATATAGCTCAATTTGACCAGTCAATAAACTTTGTACTAATAGCACAGTTTTGTATTATGGAAAATATAGAAACCATAGTAGTACCCCTAATTGGCAAAATTAGGTTTGATTTCCCCAAATTTATTTTGATATAAATTATAGATACAGGTCTTTCAGTCCTTCACCTCGTGTTCTCATTTAGTTTTTCTACAAACAAATATTGTATGCTAGGCATGGTGGTGCATGCTTGCAACCCCAGCATTTGAGAGGCTGAGATAGAAGGATCTCATTTTGTGGAAGCCTCAACTACTCAGTGACACCCTTTGCAACTCAGTGAAACCCTATTTCAAAATAAAGAATAAAAATTAGGGCTGGGGAGTAGCTCAGAGGCAGAATGTCCCTGGGTTCCATCCCAGTACTGCAAACAACCAAACAAAAAATGTTGTATATGAAAAGTAGCTTTTTTATTTGTTTGGTGTGTATGTGGGTGATACTGGGGATTGAACCCAGGGGCATTCTATTTTCAAGCTTCACTCCCAGCCCTTTTTATTTTGAAACAGGGTCTAAATAAGTTGCTAAGTGTTTCACTAAGTTGTTGAGGCTAGTCTTGAAACTGTGTAATGTTATCTTTCTTAATGCCTCACTCAGTTTTCTTGTTCCTCTTTCCTTCAGGTGAAATAAATGACCCTCATTCTTCTTTTAGATTCAGTTTTCCCCAGAATAGTTTTGGAATGGGTTAATTAAGTCATTATATATTATGATTTACTTGGGGCTACAATTAGTTATTAAATGAGGGCAAAATACTTTTCAAAGAATTCGAAAATAGCAGCTGGGGGTGTTGGTGCACACCTGTAATTCTAGTACTTAGGAAGATGAGATAGAAGGATCTCAGGTTCAAGGCCAGCCTCAGTAACTTGGTGACACCCTCAGCAACTTAGTGAGAACTTGTTTCAAAAAATAAAAAAATAAAAAGGGCTGGGGGTATAGCTCAGAGGTAGAATGCCCTGGGTTCTGTCCCCAGTATGATGATGATGATGATGATGATGATGACGACGACGATGATGATGATAGTAATAATAATAGTATTTTAAAAGTGAAAAAGTCCGGGCGTGGTGTCACACACTTGTGATCCCCACACTTGGGAGGTAGAGACAGGAGGATTGTGCAGGTTTGAAGCCAGCTGCGCGCACTGGCTTAGGAGACCCTGTTTCCAAATAAAAATGCAAAAATAAAAATGTAAAAATAGGTCTGGGAGTGTAGCCCAGAGGTAGAAGGGCTTCCAGGAACCCCAGTGCCACCAAAAAAAAAAAAAAAAAAAAAGTGAAAAAGAATTAGGAAATAGCAAAAATTAACAAATAATAACATCATCATGTGAACATTGGTCACAACTTTAGAGCCCTGTTGATACATATGGGCTTAATATTGGATCAAAGTTTCATTGATCATAGGCTTCTTCTTCTAAAAATTGTCTTTCAGTCAACTTGTTTATCTTTCATTTGTTTTTCTCATAAAGGTGACTTAATAAAATTATAATATGTGAACTTCTGATTGTATAGATTCCAGTTAAACAAGATTTTACTTTAGCTTCTTTTATTATGATTACTGAGAATAATGGTTTCTTACTTCTCAGTTCCAGTTATGAGGAACTTGTTTCTTTCAGAACAATAAATGAAACCTTCTCACTGACCATCCTGTAAGTTTCCTTGCTCTAGAATTCTTGGTCTTGAATTTGAAATATTTTATAAAACCTCCTAGGGCACCTCCTGGTGATCTTTAAAAATAGGCTTCAGGGAGGTTTTAACAAGCAATGAATGGTTTCTGGGATACAATCTTCTAAAACACGTTTTTATGATGCTGAATGAGGGGTAAGGTGGGATGGGGGAGATCAAGCCAAAAGCTTGATCCAAGAGGGACCTTACAATATTTTCTGCCAACTTGTTTGCTAATAATTATTTAGGTGGCATAATATAGGCTCTTTGAAAATTCTAGAAGCTTTTCCATTTCAGGCTTAATATAGTTGGAACATAAATAAATATCAGATACCTTTTGGAGACACTAGAAACTAAACATTATGCAAAGGCCACCTTCTGTTGCGTCAGGGGCTTGAATTGTTTTCATTCAAATATCTGCTATGAAAGCACTGAGATTAGATGGGATGTTAGCTCTCTCTCTCTCTTTTTCCTGCTATCGAATGTCGGAGATTCGTACTGTTGGCAGGAACTGAGATTTCATTTCCCTTGCCACATTCTCACGCTGGCTCCGCCAAAGCAAATCTCTCATTCCTGAATTTTCTGCACAAGGTAAGTCAGGAGAGGAATTTCAGGAGAGAAGTGTGGGTCTGTGGCTGGAGGGCGGGGTGGGGGAGGAACAAGTGAGCGTCTGCAGAATGAAAGGTGCATCTTTGTCTGCTTGAATGGACGAGAAGGAGAAAAACCTTTCACACAGCCTAAACCTCCCAGCGGTGTGATTATCAAGAAGTGTTTATGGCCATAATAAGACTGAAGATTTTTCTGTAGCAAAATGCTTTATGTTATGTGTGGAACAGGCGTCTGTGTGCCTGCCTCAAATTTATGAACTAATAACATTCTGTTCCAAGAAATGCTGTCAGGTCTCATAACACCACAGTTTTGTTCTGAGTTATTCTGGTAAATGGATGATTTTGCTCTTAAATAATCATTCTTTGAATTTCCAAATATAAAGGAAAAGTCACATGTAATTTAATTTGTGAGGAGGATGCCTTTTTCGTCAATGCAAACTTTGAGAATTGAGTAATAATTGCAGATTCTCTTAACAAAATATCATTCATTCTTTTCTCCCATTGGGAATGACTGCAAATGTCAACAAAATGGATTCAAGTAAGTTGACTGAGACTGCAAACAAATGATAATAAGCACAATCAGGATGGAAACCAACCAAAAAATTGAACTAGAATATACTGCAAATAAATTTTAAAACTCTATCCCCAAAGAACAGTGGTTAATAAAAATAGCAGTCTCTGAGGTTCTCTACCCAGGTAGTCAGTGGCACCAGTTCTGCTGAAGCCAACTAGGCAGTGTTGAGAGCGACTTCTCACTGTTCACCAAGGCACCGGGACCTGGAGCTCGGTGTCCTCCAGTCCTCAGTGTGTACTCAGTTCACCTCTGCTAATGCACATTTTATTTAATGGCCTTACATAAAACACAGTGGCAAATATTTAGAGTGAGTTTTATGTATCTTTGAGATTTTTTTCCTTCCCCACCATTGGTAAATAGCGTATTTCCTCTGCCAACCTGTGACCTTTGAGATAACTTCCCTTGTTAAACACACACTCATTTGTGTGGGTGTTTGTTTCCTTCCTTTTTTCCTATTTCTACAGCTACTCTGCAACTACATTATATGCATGTATGAAAATTTAACAAAGAAACCCATTATTTTGTACAACTACTATGCAATAATAATAATAACAGTAATAATTTCTGAACATAAAAGAAGAGCTATTTATTTTTCCCACTTCATTATCATTTGTTTTCAGCATAAAATAAGGTCTCCTGATAGATCTCATGTCTGCAGGTTTGAGAGGAGGGAATCAGAAGCAAAGGAATTAGCAACCACAAAGATAAGGTGCAAGTAGGAACTAAATAGAAACATGGTTTTTTTTTCTATTGAAAATTTAATGTAAATGTCACCAGTTGTAACCTTATACAGACATCTCTCAAAATAAAATACAGGTCAGAGGAGATGATATTCTAAAACATCTGATATATGGTTTATTTATTGCTAAATTGATCTATATGATATTTGTAGATTTTCAGAGGTTCCACATGGACCTTGTTGAATTGAAACATATTGGACATGGGTGAGAACGTGCCACATGTCCTGTTCCATGCAAACTGGGATTCTTAGGACTCAGCATGCATCAGAGCCGGAGGCCAGTGACTGCTGTCCAAGTGCTCCTGTGTCCAGTTACGCAGGGCCCTCGCCACATGGCTGTCAGTGCATTGATCCGGGCAGTGTTTTACCTCGTCATTCAATCCATTCCACTCCGGGAGAACATAGAGAAGGTGCAACTGCAGCCCCAAACCTCTTTTTAGTCAATTGGTTATTTCCATATCTAATGGCATGTAATTTTCCTGTGTTTGCTCCTCTGATTTCTGGGTGATATTGGTTTTAGGGGTGGGTCAGGATCAGGTTGAAGAAATCAGTATGAGGAGACAAACCATATCCTATAACATCAGAGGTATTATACCTCACCAACAAAAGGGCTGTAGAAACCTGCATCTCTGTCTGAATTCTGTTATTAGAATGTTACTGTGAGTCAGCCTGCTGCTTGCGTAGTGTTGGGTATTTTTTCTATTATTATTTCTATGGTCACTGCCAATACTATTAATGATATAACTATGACTACTGTATCATTTTGATTAAACTATGTTTAAATTAACAACACAACCAATCTATATTCTCTTTTTTATACTTTTGTTAGTGCATTGTAATTATATATCATAGTGGAATTCAAAGTGATAAGATATGACACTTGGCTTTCTGAGACAGACTGATCTCACTTAGTATATATTCTCTAGTTCCATCCATTTTTCCTGCACATGACACACTTTTGTTCTTTATGGATGAGTAAAATCCCATCATCTATATGTATCACATTTTCTTTATCTAGACTTCTGTTGACAGACGCCTAGGTTGGTTCCATAATTTGACTATTGTGAATTATGCTTCTATAAACATGGCTACGGATGTATCACTATAGTTTCGTAGCTTTAATTCTTTTGGAAAGATACCAAAGATTGGCCAACAGACCTGTATTCTCTTGTTTGCTTTTATTAGTATAGGGTGGTAGTAGGGTTATACTAGGATACTCTACAATAGTATGATTTTATATTTTGTTTTCCACTTTTAATAACCTAGTGTAAATATCTTTTCATGTCTCTAGATATTTTTCTACAACATAATTTTTTACAGTTAGATATTTTTATGGTTAGACAGTTTCCATTTATCTAATCAAGTTAACAATTTTGCTACTATAAAAATTATCCCCTGGTAGGTAATTGAGGATCATTTTCTTGAGATATACTTCTAGAAGCAGTGCTGCAGGTTAGAGTGTACTCATTTATAAAGGTTTGATGGTTTTTGTCAAATTGCTCTCCAAAAAGTATTTTTCCTTTCAATTTATTCTCCTGCCAGTGGTACATGAGAGGGCATATTTTCCCACATCTTTATTATTTTTTAAAAGCTTTGCCAATCTGATTTGGGAGAAATGGTATCTCAGTGTGGTTTTGTTTGCATTTCCTAAATTACTAGTGAGTTTGAATTTCTTTCCCTTTGGAAATTGCTTATTAATGTTCCTTGTTTATTTTTTTATTTTCTGGGGGGTATGCTTATTTCAGTTAATACTATTGACATTATTTTGGATACCACAGATAGTAATCTATTTGTCTGTGGTTTGTCTATGCTCTAAATATTTTCCCAGTTTCTTAGTTACCTTTCGACATTTGTCCTTTGGCATATTTTTACTTGAGAAGAAGTTTTTGTGCATATCTTGAGATTATTTTTGTTTTGTAATGCATCTTAAGAACATTTAACATGAGAGCTGAGTTGCCCTTTCAACAAAAATTTAAGTCTACAATATGGTAGTGTCAACTATGGCCACAATGTCACATAGCAGAACCCTAGGACTTAATGGTTTTGCATAATTGGAACTTAATACCTGCTGAGTCCTGCAGTTCCTAGGTTCCCTTCCCTCAGCCCCTGGCAGTGGTGGAATCTTTCATGTTTTCCTTTTTGAGTTTCTGCTTTGGGTGTTAATTTAGAAAGGCTTTCAGCATCCCAAGATGACACATACTTTCCCTACATTTTCTTCCAGTCCTTTTTTTGTTTCTTTATTTCACATTTAAATCTGAACCCATCTGGAATTTTTTTTTTATGTGCAGGGGTGCAAGAATTTAACTTCGTATTTTTTTCCAGATGATTTTTTATTTGCTGAAGAATTTATCCTTTGCTTTGCAAGTGCTACCTTGAAAAAAGCGACAAAAAATTCAACATCTAGATTTTCTTTCTTTTTCTGCATTTCTCTATCCTTTTTGGTTAGCAGTATGTTGTTTTATTTATTGTTGTGCATTTAAAATATGTTTCTGTCACTCTGAAGTTCATTATCATATATGATTACAAAGTACCAATGAAAGTATTTATTTAAAATAAAGAATGATAATAGAAAAATTGGGTACCTTGAACCACTCTTCTCTCTTTCAAAAATTTCTTGTCAATTCCTTTCATCGCTTTTTGAGCTGATGGTTGTTTCAGTTTCACACTGGTCTTGTTTCTAATCCATTCTTAACAGAGTTGGCCAAGTTTTGTTTTAACACACAAATTGGATCACATTACTTCCCTGCTTGTTGTATATACTTCCAGCTATTTTTAAAAACTAAAAATGGGCACTTTGCCTACAGTAGAAATTTAAACCTGAAGTCCAAGCAATTTCCCAGAATATTTGTGGACACTGTAGATGCTATTTAGGGGATTTTTCTCCCCTAAAAATAGTTTATAGTTCTGTGGATCTTGAAAGAGCCATGACTTCGGGCCTAGGAAGGAAGTCAGACTCCTCAGAAGGGCTGGTAAGGAGCAGGACCTCCACAGGTGATCTTCACTTCCCTGTCTGTGCTCTCCCTTCCTTTTTTTCCCACATCTTTCCTGCCCCCCTTCCAGACTGACCTGCTCACTGATTTCTAAACATTGTTTATGCCCCAGTGCCTTTGTACATACTATTCAGTCTGCCAAAGTGCTCTCCCCCACACAATGCACCCATCTGGAAAATTGCTACTTATTCTTCAAGCAATAAGAAGTCATCCTCTTTGAAACCTTGCCTAATCCCTGTAGGCAGAGCTCATCTTCTCCTCTATTTGTAGTCTGTATTTTACTGTTGCCCTTATACTCTTCTTCCTCACCATGTACTATAATGTCATTGAAAACAGGACGTTCTCATAGCCACGTTCTCAGGGCCTGATGCCTGACACATCGTAGGCACACAGTGAGTACTTGATGAACAAATGGAGGTATGGGAGGATGTAGCTCCAGTGAAACCACTGGCAGGGTGTTGCTGAAAGGAAGCCTGCATAAGAACAGCAGCAGGAAATGGGGTGGGAACTGGGGAAGGGCTAAATGAGTGATGTGTGCATGTATGCCTCTACCATCTTGTACCCCATTAATATGTAAGACTACAATTCACCCATAAAAGATTAGAGTTGAGTGAGCAAAGCTGTATATCAACTTTGAGATGAAATATCCCCAAAGAAAAGTTAACATTTTGAGAAAACTTGAATGAAAAATCTTTTCACCGAGTACTTTTCTAAATTTCAAAGTGTTATTGTAATATAACGGAATCTTGTTTTGAATCACTGAGGTCCCAACACATGCTAGAGCATGAGTTGGTGACCAGGGATTATTGGCAATTGAAAGCAATGGACACGTGGCATTGGGAGCAGGAGGCTGGGGGGACAGTGAGGGATGCATTGCTCAAAGGATGTGCCACATTTGGGGCCGGTACCATCCAAATTGATGTGTGGCCATTCCTGTGACGGAACCCTCTTGGACGTTCAATAAGTATTTGGTGAGTAAATGAATGAGTAAGTATGTATCTGGGGGTCGAGAGCACCCAACCACCATGACTACTTTCTTACCTCTCTTGAGGAGACAGTGCTAATTTCAGTGGAAAAAAAATAACATCATTATTTTTATTGGTTCTCTTAATTTGTTATGTAGTTTTAGCTGGTTCTTCTTATTTCTGGTTCTTTTTTCTTAGGCAAGCTTTGTTTGTTTCTTATTTCTTGGATTCCACCTCCCTGATGTTCATATCTCCAGCCTCTGGCCTACGGCAGCTTACCCTGTGTTCGGGGCAAGTAGGGGGGATGTAAAGTGCATCTGCCATAACTCCCCCAAACCTCACTCTTCAATCAACATATTCTCTCTGCCCCCGGGGGAAGTCCTTCTCGTTTAAATGTGCTTCCATGTCTGAAGTATTGTTCAGGCAACTTTTTAACCTTTAATCTCTGTTCATTTATCTCTTTCTTGATTTACACACATGCTTAGGGTTCTCATACACACACACACACATGCATGCACGTGCACACACACACACACACACACACACACACAACTAGCAAGCAAACCCTTTTGCTTGAATTTGCTAATTGCCATTTTTTTTTTTTACTAACTGCCATTGGGCTTACTAATTGCCATTTTACTAATTTGCCATTTTTACCATTTGCTTTTCTTCTCACCACCAAGCATCTTGAATGACCTACTTGCATTCAGCCTTGGCACCTTCCCTCTGTGCATGCGGGTCTTTATCCTTCACTACCTGGCTTGTTATCCCAGTCATCAAAGTATTAAACGGCCATATATTAGTTGGAGTTTTTCAGAGAAACAGACAATAGAATATAAGAGGAGTTTTTTATTAGTGCATTGCAATTATATATCATAGTGAGGTTTAACATGGTACAAACGTACATGCACACAGCTCACTTCCCCCCACATCCCTCCCTGCTGGCCCCTCCTCCCTCCCTGTGCACACTAGCAAAATTGGTAGTAATGTTTATATTATTTTATATATATTAAATTTAGTAATATTTATATTACATATAAATATTATAATATTTACAATCGCCAAAGCATTTTTCAAACTGTTTCTTCCTCAATCCTCCTTTTCCCCTCTCCCACTTTCCTCCTCCAATCGCCTTCCAAAATTGTTCTGGTCTCTTTCTACATTTATCAAAAAGTCACTTATAGTCCTTATTTTCTCTCTGTAGCTTTCACATATGAGAGAACATATCTGACCCTTGACTTTCCGAGACTGGATGATCTCAGTGCGACATTCTCTAGTTCTATCCATTTTCTTGCAAATGACACAATTTTGTTCTTCTTTTATGGCTGAGTGAAATTCCACTGTGCACATGGCCACCTTGTCATCATCCACTCATCTGTTGATAGACCCCGGGTTACTTCCTTTATTTGGCTATTGTGAATTGTACTGCTATAAACACGGGTATACATGGATTGCTCTAGAATTCTAACTTTAATGATAAGAGTGGAGTTTTAGATTTCCTCGTGCTGTCACAGAGGCTGAAGTGTCTCACCATGGCCATCCACAAGCTGGAAAGCCAGGAAAACTGGAAGCGGCTCAGTCCAAGCGGCTGAAAGTCTCAGAATATTGAGCAACATGTAGCCCCAGTCAGACTGGAAGGACTTAATGGTTCCCAGAGGGTTGCTGGTGCAAGTCTACATTAAAAGGCTGAAGAACCTGGGGTCTGATGTTCACAGGTGACTGCATCAGAAAAACACACTTGCTAGGGAAGGGAGAGCACGAGCCAGAGAGCCAGCTTCCTCCCTTCTCCCACTCTCTCATTCCATCAAGGACCCCAGCGTATTAGAAGGGGCTGCTTGCATTCAGGGCAGACCTTCTGTTCTCAGTCAATCTTCTTGGAAATACCCTCAGGGACACATCAAAAAATAAACTTTACCAATTCTCTAGGTGTCCTTCATTCCAGCCAAATTAATATCTAAAGTTGACCATCACAGGCCATTTCTGTTTTCATTTTTCTTTATTTGAAATCATTAAATTTCCAGTTCAGTTTGAAATGAATCTGTTTCTTAAAGTCAATCACAGACAATTCTCAGTTTTCTCTCTGCTTTGTTTTCTGTTTTTTTCTATGGCTCCTCTCTCTGATTCCCAGGAAGTAGAAAGCTTATCAAGTTGCATTGTATCAATCTGTGCCATATCTGTAGGGGTGACGCCCCGAGCCACACCTTCACCTCGGGTCTCCCTCCCACACGCAGATCAAGTGTGTTCTGGAAAGATCCACCTGGCTAACCTAAAGGAGCCTCAACAGCAATAGAAATTCTGTATAACTTAAAATTCTAGCTATTTTTTTTCTCTCAAGTCAGAAATACTTTATATTTGTGCACATGCAGTACTGGGGATTGAACTAGGGGTGTTCTATCTGTGAGCTATACCCCCAGACCTTTTATTTACTTATTTATTTATTTACTTTTTGGTGGTACTGGGGATGGAACCCTTCTACATCTGGACTACACTCCTAGACCTATTTTACATTTTTTTTTGAAACAAGGTCTCTTAAGCCAGCAAGGCTGGCTTTGAACCTGTGCGATCCTCCTGTCTCTGCCTCCCAAGCGTGAGGATTACAAGCGCGCGCCACCACGCCTAGCACCCTTTTAATTCATTTTTTATTTTTTTATTTTATTTTATTTTCAGGTCTGGGGATGGAACCCAGAGGCATTTGACCTCCGAGTTACACTCTCTGCCCAATTTTTTATTCTTTATTTTGAAACAGGGTCCACGACTCAGTGGAGTTGTGGAGGGCCTCACTAAGTAGCTGAGGCTGTCCGCGAACTGCGATCCTCCGGTCTCAGCCCCCAAATGCTGGGATTCCAAGTGTGCGCCACCATGCCCGGCACCCTTTTTTATTTTTAAGCAGAGTCTTGCTAAGTTGCCCAGGCTGGCCTCAAATCTGTACTCTTCTTGTCTTAACTTCACAAGTACTAGGATTACAGGCATATACCACCAGCCAATAACTTTTTTTTTTTACATGAGTGGTACCATTTTTCTGATCACCCAGATTTGAAATTTTAGAATAAGCTGTGACTGCTGATTCTTCTTTCACATCCAGTGAATTTCAGTATTCTCTGATTTCCTTTTTTTTTTTTTTTTGTCTGTTACCCAGACTCTTTATGTTCAGTGCCGTGATACACATTGAAACCTTGTACCTTTGGTCATACATGGTGAGTTGGCTTTAAAATCTGCTTTCTTGTCTTTGTTTGTTCCTCCTCTGGGAGATTATTTACATTGAAACCAGAATAAATGATCAAAGGCCCATTTATGCCCCATGATTGGCAGAGCTCTTCAATAAATCTTGGTATCTATGCCATTAAGGCTAATTTCCCACAGTCTGACGTGTGCTCTGAAGCTAGACTGCCAAGATTTACATCCCAGCCCCACCACTTCCTATATTTGTGAACTTAGAACAATGACTCAACCCCTATATGAATTGGTTCCCTCAGTGAAATGTGGTGCTAGTCATAGAGTCCACATCACAGGATTGTAGTGTTAACTAAATGATCGCCCTGCCACAGGGTAAGCATTCAATACATGCTGTTATCATCAGTCTGTTACTGTGGGCTTTTGTATTTTCTCTTAAATCCAGTTTTGTCACTACTCACCATTTCTAAGTGTACCATGTATACTCCCATTTAATGCTTTGGCTCTTTCTGCTTCTTTCATCTCGCTTCCCTGCCTTCTCTCACTCCATGTCATTCCAACTCCTACCCATTTTTCAAAGGAACTTGAATAGACGTCTCCCATGAATCTTTACCCATCACACCAGCCTCAAATGATTGCTGATTTTTCTGAAATTTCTCAAGTATATTTTGTATCTTTCCTATTCATTTAATTCATACTGGCCTATGTTGTAATTATATGTGAACAAATATTATATTGCTGATAGACTATTAGCTCTTTGAGGACAGGATTTGTTATATTTTTATATTCTAAAATAACCAGGAAAGTATCTCAAACAAATTTAATAGATATTTTTCGAATGAGTACAGAGGGAAAGGTGTTGGTTTAGGATAAGAAATTATTTTTATTAAGCCAATGAGAAATGACAAGTATATTGTTTAGAATACATAAATATAAAGTTAGTAGCTCTTATTCATTCTTCATGCAGACAATACAGTCATTAGCTTGCTGCCCTTAGGTTCTGGTTGTTATTTTGAATACACTGTAAGGTAGGAAAGAGCTTGACACATTCAGAAACTCACAGATCAGCATAACTGTAGTGAAGAGATGGTAGTCATGGCTTGAAGTTGAAGAGAGATAGGATGGATCATGCTAGAGCTTAAAGGTCAGGGTATGGAGTTTGGATTTTTTTCTAAGAATAGTAGAATGCTTGAAGGGTTTTTAAGATGAAAAGTGAAAAGAGAATACTTTCTGTTCAAAATTGCACTCAGAATAAATGGCAAACAGAGTGCGGGAGGATCAGTGAGAGCAGAGGAAATGGGGGCTCTTGCAGGTGAGAGACTGCCATGGCTGGGGCTCAAGTTAGGGCAGTGTTGATGGAGGGTGGAGGTAGAGTGAGAGTTATTTGGAAAACACAGTGGGCAGGGTTTGCTAATGAACTGTTGTAGAGAGAAAGAATGGGAGCAATCTGACATGACTCAGACACTTGGGTGGGTGGTGTGGCCATTATCTTTCTTACGTAGCTGGTGGATTCCAAAAGGGTGGATTCATCTGGTGGATCATTTTCAACAGCCCTCAGACTTTACTTTTTCAGGCCTAATGCAAAAGTTCAGGTTAGAATGAATAGTTCTTATAAAACCCTTGAGACAGAGTGGTGGTATTTGTCATGCAGCACCTGTTTCTGAGGTGCAGAAAGGAAGACTTCAAGGAGAAGTTGTATCTTGAGATAAATGTGGAATGAATGACAAGTACATTTAAAATTGTTGGGGATAGAGTAATGTTCCTATTAATTATCCATGATCCATTTGTATTAATTTTCTGGGACAACTATAATTCTACAAAAAGCACGTATGAAATAGTTAATGAAGCTTTGGTATTGAAATGAAGACAATGGTCAATCACTAAGATATCAGAGATTCTTCACTTAAAGAATATTTGGTAGTTTTCAGCTGTGAACTTTGGGAGAGGTAAAATACACTGAGCCACCTTATTTCTCTTAAAGAGTGCATGTTCTGTTGCTTATGTGTTGCATCAATTATATAGCCAGTTCCCTTCTGGTGGACACTTAGATTGTTTTAATATTTTACTATCTTCAACAATGTGCCTGCAAGTATATCTGTAGTATAATGTTGTAAAAGTGGAATTATGAGATAAAAACAGTTACCAGATTTTTTTTTCACCATAGTAGTTGTACCAATACCTTTCCAGTACAGTGTCTTGGAGTGACTACTTTTCTGCCACTTCACCATCTGATAAGAAAACAATGCTATCTCATTAGATTTAGTTCATGTTTCTTTTGCCATGAGAATGAATAAGCACCTTCTTCATATTATCATTTGCATTTCTTTTTTCTACTGCTATTTTTGAACCTCTGAAATTTTAAGGGATAAATATCAAAAAAATTGCTCATTTTTTCTGATTATATTTCTGGACACTGAATAGAAGTCCCAATTTTAAGTCATGTGTGGACTGATCTGGGTTCTATATGTAATAGCTTCTCTTCCTTCAAAAGACACACTTACAAAAGCATACTGCTGTGGGAAGCCAGGGTGTGGCACGTCAGCCCAAGATGGCGCCCGGGCTGACTGCCAAGGATGGTGGTCTTGGCTGGCGCATGGGCTGTTGGTCTTCGCTGGTGCATGCGCTGTTGTCAGTATCACGCGCCTCATGCATGGACTGTGATGTAATGCCTCGTGGTTAGGCCAGTACGCCTATGAGGTACCTTCTAGGGAGCATGGGATGAACATGGGCGGAATGGGATTGGTGGATATTTTGGGAACAGGCTTGGTATGGTATATAAGGAAACTGCTGCGGGGAATAAAGAGGAAGTAGTTTCATCAGCAAGTCGGCGTTCGTGTGTTTCTTCCCTAGGCTCTGCTGGTCAGAGCCTTAGGGTCGCGACATACTGCATGCCAGGCTCTGTCCTAGGCACTGGGGGAACAGCTAATGAACAAAATAGACACCAACTCCTACTGTAATAGAGCTTACATTATAAAGGGGGAAGCACAATATAAATAAATTAACTTAACATTGAATTAGCAGATGGTAATAATACCATGAAGAAGAATAAAGCAGAAAAAGGATTCATTTAGATGGTAAAGGGCAGCAGAGTTGCATATTTTACACACCATTGTCAGCAAAGGTGTTTCTAAGTAATTCTCCCTGCTTTTTTCCATCTATGTGATTTATTTTCATCTCTACTCCCTTGTTTAATTTTTCTTATTTTTTCCCCATTGGTGAGTTATCTGGTATATAATATGGTCAGTAGTCTTCACACATGGTAGCACTATAGTGGTTTCTCTTCAGTATAAATTTTCTGATATGTCAGGACAAACAAATAACATTTAAAAGCATTTGAAAGACAAAGATATAACAAAAAAGAAAACTATAGATAAATATTTTCGAAGGACATACATGTACAATTTTTTATAAGAATAATAGCAAATTAAATTCAATAGCACATCAAAAAGATAATTCATTATGATCAAATTGAATTTATCCCAGGGATGCAAGGCTAGTTTGATATATACAAATCAATAAATAGATGCATTATATCATCAGAATGAAGAGTAAAAATCATATAATTTCAACAGATGCAGAAAAAGCATTTGATAAAATTTAGTAAACCTTCATGATAAAAATCCCCCCAAAAATCATGTATAGTATTATTGTGCCACAGCTGGGAGTGGTGGTGCACACTTGTAATCCCTGCGCTTGGGAGGCAGAGACAGGAGGATCGCACAAGTTCGAAGCCAGCCTCAGCTACTTAGTGAGGCTTTCAGCAACTTAGTAAGACCCTGTTTCCAAATAAAATATAAAAAAAGTCTGGGAGTATAGCCCGGAGGTAGAAAGCCTCTGGGTTCCACCCCCAGTACCACCAAAAAAAAAAAAAAAAAAAAAAAAAAGAAAGAAAGAAAAAAAGAAAAAAAAAAGAATTATTGTGCCACAACCTAATAAAGTTTGTACTTGATAAACCCACAGCCAACATCATACTTTATAGAGAAAAGCTGAAAGTTTTTCTTCTAAAATCAGAAATAAGGATCTATTATCACTGCTTTTGTTCAATATAGTATTGGAAATTTCAGCCATAGCAACTAGGCAAGAGAAAAAAAATAAAAGGCATGCAAATAGAAAGAAAGTCAAATTATTCCTTTATATGGAGGAAATGAAAAATTATTAGAAGTAATAAATTTAGTAAAGTTACAGGATAAACAATCAATATTTGAAAATTGGTAGGATTTTTATGTACCAGTAATAAGATAGCTAAAAAGAAATCATAAAAGCAAACCTATTTATGATAGCTATATGACAGCATACCTAGGATTAAATTTAACTAGGTAGTGAAAGGCCTCCACAGTGAAAATTACACATTGATGAAAAACAATTGAAGGAAACAATGAAGAGTGGAAAGATCGCTCATATTCATGGATTTAAAGAATTAATATTGTTAAAATGTCCATATTACCCAAAACAATTTACAAATTCAAAGGAGTTCCCATCAAAATACCAATGCCATTCTACAGAGAACTAAAAAATTGTAAAATTCACATGAAAGCACAAAAAACTTGTATAGCCAAAGCATTCTTGAATAAAAAGAACAGAGTTGGAGGTATCCTAATACTTAATTTTAAGACATATTATGGAACCATAGTAACCAAAACAGCAGGGACATAATAAAAAAAAGACATATAGACCAGTGGAACAGAATAGAAATCCCAGAAATAAAAGGTGCCAAAAGCATACTTTGGAGGAAGGACAGCCTCTTTAATAAGTGGCTGGGAACACCAGATACCCACATTGTAAAGTGTGAAATTTGGCTTCTATTTCTCATCCTATACAAAGATCAACTCCAAATGAATCAAATACCTAAGTGTTAAGATCTGAAACTATGAAACTACTAGAAGAAAACATAAGGGAAGTGCTTGAAGACATTGGTACAGGCAATGATTGTCTGGATGGCCTTCCCACAGCACAGGAAACAAAGGCAAAAATATGCAAATGGGATTACATTAAAGTGAAAGCTTCTGCACAGCAGAAGCAATCAGCAGAGTGAAGAGATGACCAACAGAATAGGAGAAAATATTTTATTGTAACTATCCAAAAAGTATTAATAAGAAACTCACAAAACCTAATAAAAACAGTTCTTTCCCTCCCAAGTAATCCAATTAAAATGAGCCAATCATCTGAATAGGTGCTTTCCAAAAGAAAAAATACAAATATCCAACAAATATATAACAATATTGGATATAATTAGCTATTAGAGAAATGCAAATGAAAACTAAATGAGATATTATATAATTTCTATTATAAAATAAACCAAAATGTAACAAATATCAAAAAAGGATATAAAGAAAATGAAAAGTGAATTTTCATGCACCCTTGGTAGGAATATGTATTAGTAAGTCACTATGAAGGCTAGTATGGAGGTTTCTCAAAAAACTAGAAATAGATCTACTATATGAGTCAACCATTTTACTTCAGGGTATATATTCAAAGAAAGCAAAATTAGCATACCGAAGAGGTACTTGCATGTCTATGATTATTGTTCTATTTGCAGTAGCCAAGCTATGGAGTCAACCTAGGTATCTTTTTTAAAATTTTATTTTATTTTATTTTATTGGTGCACTGTATTCATACATCATAGTAGGATACATACTTTTGTAGACATACATGCACACTTTTCCCAGACAGCCCTCACCCAATCCCCACCCCATTCTCTCCCTATCCCTCCCTCCCATGCTTGGCTTAGTAGTTGACATCTAGTATTATGGCAATTTATCTAAAATTAAAAATGATAATCTCACATAACAGTTTCATTTGTCTGATACCAAGCTTTTGATGACTTAAAGATAACATTTCAATATTTCTTTTTGCTTTCTTTCTTACCAGAGAATATTTTTTTTCTATTTTTAGGTGAAACTATCATATATTTATATATTTATTTTTCAGAAAAAAATCTATCCTAATATGGAATATGGACTCTAGGTACCCAAAATGATCTTGAGAAAGAACAAAGCTAGAAGATATATATTTTCTGATTTCAAACCATATAAAGCTACAATAATTGAAACAGTGTAGTACTATTCTAAAGGTAGATATATAAACCATTGGAGTTAAATAAAAGCCTAGAGCTAAATTCTTCCCTATATTGTTGTTATTTTTGACAAGGTTTCCACGAACATTTGGTGGTGGAAATATTAATCTTTTAACTAAATATTGTTGAAAAATAATAATTACATGGAAAAGAATAAAATTGGCCCCTTACCTAATCCCATATACAAATATTAACTCAAAATAGATAATAGACCTAAATATAAATCTTAAGACTATAAACTTTTAGGAGAAAATCTGGGTCATAAAACCTCACAACATTGAAATTGGCAGTGATTTCTTTGTTATGATTTCAATGGCACATGCAACAGAGGAGTATACAAACTCCCTAAAAAATAAAAAAATTATTGTATATCCAAAGACAATGTAAACAGAGTTAACAGTTACTAATAGAATGGGATAAAATATTTCCAAATGCTATATCTGAAGGTATATTAATATTCCAACTAGAAGTCCTAGTAATTAACAACAATAAAGGCAAACAATACCCTTTAGAGATAGGTAAAAGACTAACATAAATAATGAATCTCCACAGATAACCAATCTTAGTTGTCTGTTGGATGGAAAATCTTGTTTCTCTAGTTCTGGAGTGTGTTACCTATTTCTTTGTAGTTAATCTCTTTGAGTATTTTCTCTAGTGCTGGTTTTGAAGACATAAATTCCTTCAGTTTCTGTTTGTCATGGAAGCTTCTTATTTCTCCATCTAATTTGATAGAAAGTTTTGCTGGGTAGGAAATTTTTGGCTGGAAGTTGTTTTCTTTCAGAGTTTGGAATATGTTACTCCAAGCCCTTCTGGCTCTCATAACTTGGTTTGGGAAGTCTGGAGTGATTCTAATTGGTTTGCCTCTGAATGTCACTTGGCCCTTTGCTTTTGTTGCCTTTAAGATTTTCTGCTTGGCTTCCACATTGGTCATTTTGACAATTATGTGGCGTGGGGATCCTCTTCTCCGATCCTGTCTAAAGGGAGTTCTATAAGTTTTCTGGACCTGTGTATCGACCTCTTGCTCTATGTCTGGAAAATTTTCTGCTATTACTTCCTTGAAGAGATTGTTGATCCCTTTGGTTTCACTTTCTTTTCCCTCCTCTATTCCAATTATTCTTAGGTTAGCTCTCTTAAAATGGGCCCATATTTCTTCAATATCAGATTCCTACTGTTGGATATTTTTTTCTAGATTAGAAACTATGCATTCATTTTTGGATTGCTCATCTTCTAAGAGCGAGATTCTGTTCTCCATGTGTTCTAATCGGTTGTTTGTGCTTTGAATTGAGGCCTTTACTTCATTAATTGCATCCTTTATCTCTTTTTGGCTCTCTCTGAGTTCTTTTTGAAGCACCTCTATTATTTCTACAGTTATTTTCCTGATTTGATCTTCTAGAAATCTCTGATTTTCTGTTTTATCGGGTTCTGATGTTGTGGGGTTGTGGGCATTTATTGCTCCAGTATTATTCCTCTTTCCCATGATTTCGGAAGTTTGTGCCTTATCTGGGTTCTTCCCTTGGGTCACTATGACTTCACTTAAGGTGTTCTGGATCTCGAGTCAGTAGTATCTCAGACCCCACTATTCCTTTACTGGGTTTTATCACAGAGTCTCTGACCCAGGGAGTTGATAGAGGCTGCTTTAAACTATAGGGGGGTGCCAGGTTGCACGTTCTCCTATGGTGTGATATCTCTGCCACCGCCCCTCCCTCACTGGGTCAAGTCCCAGGGAGTACAGTACTGGGATTTCTCCTCTGTGGCCCGCAATTTGACTCACTGTTCTTGAGTACACAGATGTAGCTGTACTGGCCTCGCTGAATTCGGTGCTGCTGCCGTTGGTGGCAATATGGCGCCGCTGCTACGCCCTCGGCTGTGGGGCTGGTGTTTTTCTTCTTGGTTTTGATTTCCACTCTGAATCCCTGCAGCGTGTGCTGAGCTTGGCCACTGGGAGCTTTAGATGCTCTCTGCGGAGAAATCCCGCCTAGCTGTTCCGCAGTGGCTCACCTCGGCTTGCTGTAGCCGTCCTGTGAATTCGCCGGTGCCGCCGGCAGTATGGTGCTGCTGCCGCGTCTGCCGCGTCCTCGGGCGTGAGGCCGGTTATCTCCTCTGTGGCTCTGTTCTCAGTCCACTTTCTCTCTGGAGCCTGGTGATTTTTTGTTTCACTGGTGATGGTGTTTTCTGGCTATGAAAGGCACTGATTTTGTGGTAATGGAGATTGGTTGTTAGCGGGGCTCTTAAGCCCCGCTTTTCTCGGTTCCCATCTTCCCGGAAGTCTCAACCTAGGTATCTATCAACAGATGAAATGAATAAAGGAATGTGATACATATTTATATATATATGTGTGTGTGTGTGTGTGTGTGTGTGTGTGTGTGTGTGTGTTTGTGTGTGTGTCATATACACAAAATACAAAATACATAGACATACAAACACACATATAAACACAACTCACAAAGGAACATTCATTATCCATAAAGAAGAACAAAATTATGCTATTCATAGAAATATAGGTAGAACTGGAAGACATTATATCAAATGAAATGATCCAGACACAGAAAGACAAGTACTACACAATCTCTTTCATATGTGGAAGCTCAAGAAAATGGGCCTGTATATAGAACAGTGGTTATTATTGGTTGGTGGGAAGAAGTGGGGAGTGGATAAAGGGAGGCTAGATTTGATCAGTGTATTCTGTATTCATGTGTTGAAATATGCTGATAGCTGGGCGTGGTGGCACATGCTTGTAATCCCCACGCTTGGGAGGCGGAGACAGGAGGTTCTAAGCCAGCCGCCCTGGCTGGCTTAAGAGACCCTGTTTTCCAAATAAAAATATAAAATGTGTCTGGGAGTTGGGAGTGTAGCCCTGAGGTACAAGGGTTTCCAGAAACCCCAGTACCACCACACACACAAAAAGAAATATGCTGATTCCTGTTAACATGTAAAATTAATACATTAATTATAAATAAAATAAAATGAAAAAAAGCCCTTTAATATGTAGAGGAAGGAATCCTCTTATATCTGATAAAGAGAGAATGAAGAATATTCTAGCTCTCAGTGAGGGTCATTTCACTCCATTCTCAGAAGCACGAGCTGTCTCACAAATGCCTAATGTCACTATCTCCTTTTGGAAAAAATTGTCCTAACAAGGGAAAGTGTAATTGAAAACTCATCATTGCATCCATGGCTCCAGAAGATAAATGATCTACAACAGGGTCGGTCTGTAAACAAAGACTTCTGTTAATTCGTTGACCTTGATATTTATGAGGGAAAAATATACTCCGAGATTGCCATCATGGAAGATTATCATCATGGAAGCAGAAGTAGCTGAATTTCCATAATGGAACAAAGACCTGAAGACTATTCTCAATTTTTGTATTCCCTCTGAATTTATGTCTGAAAAAGCGTAGAAATGTAAAATAATGTAAGGAAACCTCCACCTATATGAGTAATACTTAAGACTGGCAGTGTGAATACAGTGAATCAGACTCCCAGTGGGTAGTGGTAGCCAGAGAGAGATTGTGGGTCTAAAGTTAGGATAGTAGCCCAACTACTGACTTTCACTGAGACTTACGTTTTCTTATGCTCTAGGGTCACATGTTAAACAGTAATAACTTTATTTATTAAATACTCTGTGTAAGGCACTGTACTAAGTACTTCACAGATTACCTCATTCATTCTCATAGCAAGCTGGAGAAGTAGGCATAGGTAACTAGTTTCATTGTAGCTTATAGATGAACACAGTTCGCCTTTTAGACTGGTCAATTAACCTATGGGTGTTGGACCTGAGACTTGAACCTGTTTGTGCCCAACCCACATTTACTGAGCATCTCCAAAGGGTAAAGCAATGGTAAATTAAGGTAGGTCCACATATGTCCAGTCACTACAACTAGATAAAATACATTTTCTCCTGAAGATGAGGAAATGAGGTGGAGAAAGGCCAAGTGTTTGGGTTGGGGGCTGCACATCTTGAAATTGGTCCAATCAGAATATGCATGAACTCAAGACTTCTGGCTCCAGACTCATGATTTTTTTTTTAACCATAGCCTATTCTCTATCTGTACAGTCATCATGATATTATTCTGCCAGTTGCTTGTTCCTTTGAAGGAAAGTGATAATTAGCAGAGATTCCTAGGTGAAAGGTGTCAAATATCTGTACTTAAAAAAAAAACTGTTCTGGATTTCCCCATCATTTAGCTCATTATGTCTTTGAACCTAATTTGGTACTTTTAAAAACAGCATGAACTCTGTGGGTAGTGTTCACGATGCTTCAGTGAACTAAATGGCCTCCTGGTGTCCCAACAAGATTCTCACTGCTTCTAAATATGTATGAATAATGGTTGCCACCTGTAAGCAGGTGGTAGGTAATCACACTGCAATAGATAGCGTTCTCTGATTTACCTTTGAAACTTGAGCAATATTAAATGGATTCTTGATTGTGTGTGTGGGGGTACTGGAGACTGAACCCAGGGGGCTTCTACCTCTGAGCTGGGTGTGTAGCCCCCAGCCCTTTTTATTTTTGATTTAAAAATTGGGTCTTAAAAAGTTGTCCAGGCTGTCTTCCAACCTGTGATCCTTCTGTCTCAGTCTCCCAAGTACAGATATATGGCACTGAATCTGGCTTGACCTTGATCTTAAACTATTTTGACTTCTACTTGAAATGTGCCATGAGTTATTTTTGCTTGCATTATTCACTTCTAAATACAAGTAGTGCTCTATTGCACAAATGTAGGACTTTGTGTCGGAAAAATTTTGTTAATTTTTTAAGACATTCCAGAGAGAGCTGAAGGGAATAAAAGAAAGCTGGTAGATTTCTAAGATTTTTATTGAGGAGTAATATTGAAAACGAAATACAATTGGAGTTTTGACTTTGCCTCTGTGATATTAATGATTCCATATGGTATGATACAAATATCAGAATAAATAATACAGCAACATTTTTTGTTCTTAATAAATAGGTATTATTTTTGATCAATGGATAACTATTTTGATTTTGACTTTATTTTATTTTTTGGTAGTGCTGGAAATTTAATGCAGGACCTTGAGTATCGTAGGCATGTGCTGTTATGACTTATTTTAAGTACTGAGAGTTGAACCCAGGGGTATTCTACCTCTGAGCTACACCCCCAGCTCTTTTTTTTTTTAATTTGAAACAAACAGGGTCTCATTAAGTTGCCGAGAGTCTTGCTAAGTTTCTGAGACTGGCTTCTAACCTGTAATCCTCCTATCTCAGCATCCCAAATCCTGGAATTACAGCCACAGTGGCTGTGGTTTTGAAGTTTTTTATTGTTTTGTTTTGTTTTGGTGGTCCTGGGGTTCCTGGAAGCCCTTCTACCTCTGGGCTACACTCCCAGACCTATTTTATATTTTATTTTTGGAAACAGGGTCTCTTAAACCAGCGCGGCTGGCTTCGAACCTGCGCAATCCTCCTGTCCACCTCCCAACAGTGGGGATTACAAGCGTGAGCCACCACACCTGGCTGAAGTTTTTTTTTTTAACATTAGCATTTTTCTGAAACAGTTTTAGAAGATCCAGAAAATTTTAATTCACAATTATCAATATCGAACAGTCTTACAGATTCAGATGGATTTGCCTACTAAATACACACACACACACACACACACACACACACACACACACACACAGTCACTCATATGCTACCTGAAAAATTACCCTGGTGGCCCCCTCAGAGTTCCATTTTCCAATCTGAACCATTGTTTATATAACAATTATTTCTGCTATGTTCCTTTTTTTTTTTAACCAGCCTTGGTAGGCTTCTTAGCTATATAGTTCTGAAACCTATATACTCAAACTGTAGGCTCTTAAAATTAAAATTAAAAACCTATTTTTTATTTTTCATTCTCTTTTATAAGTGGTAGCTTAAAAAGGTCTTTATAGAAATGGACTCACCTGGTTCGAAATAATTATCTAATTTATTCAAAATGCAAAAAAACTCCACAGTGGCAGGAGATAAGAAGAAATTTAAAATAATATATTGGGGCTGGGGTTGTGCCTCCATGATAGAGTACCTGTCTAGCATGCATAATACCCTTAGTTTGATCCCCAGTGCCACATAAAAATAAATAATTAGAAAATACATTGAATTTCAATTTCTAAAAGAAAATTTTCAAAGCAACACACCCCATAGATGACAACTCCTCCTCCTCCTCCTCCTCCTCCTCCTCCTCCTCCTCCTCCTCCTCTTCCTCCTCCTCCTCCTTCTCCTTCTCCTTCTCCTTCTCCTCTTCCTCCTCCTCCTCCTCCTCTTCCTCCTCCTCCTCCTCCTCTTCCTCCTTATTTCTTGATACTAGGGATTGAACCTAGAGGCATTCTACCCCTACACTACACCCCAGACTGATTTTCTTTTTTTATTTTGAAAGAGTATCATTGAATTGCCAAGGCTGGCTTCCAGCCTGTGACCTGTCTGTCTCAGCCTCTCAAGTACTGGGATTGTGGGTGTGCTACCGTGCCCAGCTCTCCATAGACTTCTAAGCAAAGAGAGTCAAGAGATATTAATCTGCCTAGTTAAGGCTTGTATGAATTGTAATAAAATTCAAGTATGAAAAATAAGTGAAAAACCTGTGGACTTTCTAACATGTCTGAGAAGTCTCCTGAAATTTAAACATTTTAGTTACATCTACCAAATGGGTATTTTAGGAAAAGAAAAGATTTATAATTCTACATTTATGCTCTAATAGTTATTTAATTTTATCCACCATATGATCTGGCTATATCACTCCTGTGTATCTTTCTAAAGGGGTTGAAATCAGAGAACTATAGTGTCACATCACAATGTGGATCATGCTGACAATGGCATATATTCACACAGTGCTGGGTGCCCTTCCCCATTCCCTGATTCCCCTTTTCCTTCCCTCCCAATACTGAGTGTCCATGTTAACTATGTTATATTCACATGTATGCACATTAGAGAACTACAATAACGTATGCATACCCACGTTCATAGCAGCATAATTTGCAATAGCCAAAAAATGGAACCAACCTGGGTCTCCTTCAACAGATGAATGGATTGCAAAATTATGGGAAATACACACAATGGAATTCTACTCAGCTATAAAGAAGGACAAGATCATGTCATTCGCAAGAAGATGGAAAGACCTGGAGGACATTATGTTAAGTGAGATCAGCCTAGCAAGAAAGGGAAGGGACATGTTTTCTCTAATATGCTCAAGGTAGGGAGTATTAGGGATACCAGAGGGACTCCAGATAATGGAGGGGAAACCTCAGCAAAGCTAGAAAGAAGGGGTTGGGAAGGAAGAAAACTGAGGTTAATTAATGGAAAAGCTACATTCGAAGATGTGTATATATGCGAATATAATAGCTAATCTGGACACTCAGTATTGGGAGGGAGGAAAAAGGGAGAAGTGGGGAGGGGAGAAGGACACCAAGTACTGTTTGAATATATGCCATTGTGAACATGATGCACATTATGATGTGAGACTATAGTGCACCAATAAAATAAAAATTAAAAAAGAAAAAAGAAAGTAATATATAAAAATACTTTTTTGTGGTACTGGGGAGATTGAACCCAGGGGCATTCTACCTCCCGGACACCCCCCCCCAGTCCTAATTTTTTCATTTGAATCAGGGTCTCAATAAGTATCTGGGGCTGGCTGTGAACCTGCACTCCTCCTGTCTCAGCCTTCCAAATCCTGGGATTACAAGCATGTGCCACCATTCCCAGCTAAAATACTTTTTACATCAAATAAATTCAGGATTGAGAGAATTAGTAATCAGAGTTGAAGCACACACAACGCGTTGTTATCATAATCCTCATCTTTCAAAAGGAATGATCTGTATTGGATATTATTAGAGAGTTTTTCAAGTGTGAGTTGATATTCTACAGATTAAGGGACTACTTTTGCATCTCCTAGAAAACAATTCTGCTATCAAAGTATATAATCTAATAGGAAATACAGCTCACAATTCTAGTTATGTATTCTATGAACTTTTTTTTAATTTTAGGGCATAGGTCTGTGCTCTGGACAAGTAGATTCTACTTATATTATTTGTAAACTGTTATTTTCTCCGAGTGGTTAATCTTTATTTAAGTGTTTTTTTCCATTTGTGTATTCTTGCAACTATTTTCTTTATGGTGTGCCAGCACCTGTCATTTGACCTACAGACCCAGCTCTGACATCTAGGAAGAGACAGAGGACAGCCTTTTCCTTTGTACTTTGTTCTAATTCAAATTATTTAAGATCAGTGTCAGTGCATTGAGACCTGGAGGCAGGAAAGAGATGGTTGGAATTAGGGGGATCTAGAAATGGATTCAGATTCCACTACTAATAACCATTAGGATGCCTGTGAGCTTTTTTTCTTCTGTATAAGAAAATCATAATACAAGTTATGGGATTATCATGAGGATTAAATGAGCTATGTAAAAATTCCAAGAAGTGCCTGGTACATAGTAAATGTTCAACAGATGTAGCTAATAGCAAGAGCAATAGCAATCATATTGATAGTAATTGATTTAGTGTTAAGTACTTCTTTAAATACATATCTTGACATATCTTTTCCTTTCTTTGGAAGATTTCTGTTTGCAAAAGTATCTGAATTAGAGATGCATTTTTTTTTGGTGGTACTGGGGTTCCTGGAAACCCTTCTACCTTCAGGCTACACTTCCAGACCTATTTTATGTTATTTTTATTTGGAAACAGGGTCTATTAAGCCAGCGAGGCTGACTTAGAACCTGCGCGATCCTCCTGTCTCCGCCTCCCAAGCACGGGGATTACAAGCGTGCATCTCCACACCTGGCTACAGATGCATTTTTAAAAATAAAACTAAGTTGTATCTCACCCTAATTGAAAATCACTTGGGTTTTGTAAAATTTTATTTATATGTGGATCATATTGAAAATGATATACATTTAAACTTTGCTTGGTGCCCCCTCCCCCCATTTCCCATCCTCCCTCCCAACAATGAGTGTCCAGGTTAACCTTGCTATATTCATACTTTGACACATATTAAGTTGTAGCGCTTCCGTTAATCAACCTCAGCCTCCTTCCTCTCCTATCCTTCTGTTCTAGCTTTGCTGAACAGTTTTCCTCTTTATTATCTGAAGTCTCTCTGATATCCCCAATACTCTCTAGTTTGGGCATATTAGAGAAAACATATGTCCCTTCTCTTTTTGTGCTTGGCTGATCTCACTTAACATAATGTTCTTCAGATCTTTCCACCTTTTTGTGAATGCCATGATTTTGTTCTTTTTTAGAGCTGAATAGAATTCCATTGCGTGTATTTCCCATAATTTTGCAATTCATTCATCTGTTGATGGAGACCTAGGTTGGTTCCATATTTTGGCTATTGGGAATTGTGCTGCTATGAACATGGGTATGCATATGTTACTATAGTTCTCTGATTTCAAACCCTTTGGCCAAATACCCAGGAGTGGTAGAGGTGGATCATATGGTGGATCTATTTCCAGTTCTCTAAGGAATCTCTAAACTAATCTCCAGAGCAGCTGAACTAGTTTGCACTCCCACCAACAGTGTAAGAGTTCCTCTTTACCCACATCCTCACCAGTATTTGTTGTTATTTGATTTCTTTGTGCTTGCCACTCTGAATGGGTTAGATGGAATCTCAGCATAGTTTTGATTTGTGTCTCCCTGATGTATAATGATGTTGAGCATCTTTTCATGTATCTATTGGACATTTGTATCTCTTCTTTTGTGAAGTGTCTATTCAGTTCAGTTGCCCATTTCTTGATTGGGTTATTTGTTTTGCTAGTGTAGAGTCTTTTGAGCTCTATGAATATTCTGGATATTAGTTCTCTATCCTAGTGGTGGCTGGTAAAGATCTTCTTTCATTCTCTAGGCTTTCTCTCTCTTTTTTTTTTTTTTTGCGGGTCTGGGGATGGAACCAGGGGGCATTTGACCTCTGAGCTACACCCCCTGCCCTATATTTTATTCTTTATTTCAAAACAAGGTCTCACTAAGTTGCAGAGGGCCTCACTAAGTAGCTGAGGCTGTCCTCAAACTGCGATCCTCTGGTCTCAGCCTCCTGAATGCTGGGATTACAAGCGTGAACCACCAGGCCAGGCTCTCTTTAGGTTCTTGGTGGTTTCCTTTGATGAAAAGAAACTTTTTAGTTTGATGCCATCCCACTTGTTAATTCTTGCTTTAATTTCCTGTGCTTTGGAGGTCTTGTTGAGAAAGTTACTGCCTGTGCCTATACTGCCTGTGCCTATGCCTAGAGAGTGTTGAGCCTATGCCCTTCTCTAATAACTTCACAGTCTCTTGCCTAATTTCTAAGTCTTTGATCAATCCCGAGTTGATTCCTGTGCAGGATGAGAGGTAAGGATTTAGTTCCATCTTTCTACAAATGGATAGAAAGTATCCATTTCTACAAATGGATAGCCAGTTCTCCCAGCACTTGTTGAAAAGGCTGTCTTTTCTCCAGTGTATGAGTTTGGGCCCTTTGTCAAAGATTAATTGACTATAGGTGTGTGGGTTTGTTTCTGTATCTTCTATTCTGTTCCACTGGTCAGTATGCCTGTTGTTGTGCCAATATCATGCTGTTTTTACTACTATTGCTCTATAGTATAATTTAAAGTCAGGGATTGTGATGCCTCCTGCCAGGTTTTTATTGCTGAGGATTGCTTTGGCTATTCTGGGTCTTTTATTTTTCCATATAAAATTCATGACTGATTTTTCTAGGTCTATGAAGAATGTTGTTCATATTTTAATGGGAATTGCATTGAATCTATAGATCACTTTTGGCAGAATGGCCATTTTGATGATATTTATTCTGCCTATCCATGAGCAAGGGGGATCTTTCCATGTTCCAAAGTCGTCTTCAATTTCTTTCTTTAGTGTTTTGTAGTTTTCTCTGTAGAGGTCTTTTACATCTTTGGTTAGGTTTATTCCTAGGTATTTTATTGGTTTTGAGGTTATAGTAAATGGGATAGTTTTCTTTATTTCTTTTGTTGTGGATTCATTATTAGCATAAAGAAAAGCAACTGATTTCTTTAGGTTGATTTTGTATCCTGCAACTTTGCTAAATTGGCTAATCAGCTCCAGAAGTTTTTTGGTTGAATTCATTGGGTCTTCTATATAAAGAATCATGTCATCTGCAAATAAGGATAGTTTTAATTCATCTCTTCCTATTTGAATTCCTTTGATTTCCTTCTCTTGAATTATTGTTGTGGCAAGAGTCTCAAGGACTATATTGAAAAGGAGTGGTGATAATGGGCATCCTTGTCTTGTTCCTGATTTTAGAGGAAGTTCTTGCAGTTTTCCCCCATTCAGTATGATGTTGGCTTTGGGTTTATTGTATATTGCCTTACTGATGTTGAAATATGTTCCTTCTATTCCAATTTTCTGCAATGTTTTGAACATAAATGGGTGTTGGATTTTGTCAAATGCTTTTCCAGCATGTATTGATATGATCATGTGGTTTTTGTTTTTAGTTCTATTTATGTGGTGAATAACGTGTATTGATTTGTATATGTTGAACCAGCCTTGCTTTTCTGAGATGAAACCAACTTGGTTGTGGTGTACAATTCTCTTGATATGGTTTTGAATGTGTATAGCTAGTATTTTGTTTAGAATGTTTGCATCTATTTTCATTAAGGATATTGGTCTGTAATTTTTCTTTCTTCAGGTATCTTTATTTTGTTTGGGAATTAATGTGGTACTGGCCCCATAGAAGGAATTTGGGAGAATTCCATCTCTTTCATTTTCCCGCAACAAGTTGTGAAATACTGGTATTAGTTCTTCACTGAAGGTTTTATAGAATTTGGCTGGAACCCCATCAGGACCTGGGCTTTTCTTTAATGGCAGAATTTTTTTTTTTTTTTTTTTTTTTTGTGGTACTGGGGTTCCTGGAAGCCCTTCTACTTCCGGGCTACACTCCCAGACCTATTTTTACATTTTTATTTGGAAACAGGGTCTCCTAAACCAGCGCGCGCAGCTGGCTTCGAACCTGCGTGATCCTCCTGTTTCTGCCTCCCAAGCGCGGGGATTACAAGCGTGCACCACCACGCCCAGCTGATGGCAGAATTTTTATTGATGTTTTTATTTCTTTGCTCGCTATTTGTTGGTTTAGGCTTACTATGTCCTCTTGGTTCAGTTTAGGTAGGTTATATATGCTTAGAAATCTATTTCTTCCATGTTTTCCAGTCTATTGGAGTATAAATTCTCAAAATAGTTTCTGATAATCCTTTGAATTTCTCCACTGTCTGTGGTGATGTCCCCTTTTTCATTTCTGATTTTAATAATTTGAGTTGATTCTCTCTTTCTTTTGGTTAGGTTGGCCAGGGGTGTCAATCTTATTAATCTTTTCAAAGAAACAGCTTTTTGTTTTGTTGATTCTCTGAATTGATTTTTTTCTATAATTCATTTATTTCTGCTATGATTTTAATAATTTCTTGCCTTCTGATGGCTTTTGGATTAGACTGTTAGAGTCTTTCTAGATTTTTGAGTTGTGTCATTAGGTTGTTTACTTGGTGACTCTCTGTTCTTATGTGGGTACTCAATGCTATGAACTTTCCTCTTAACACTGCCTTCAAAGTGTCCCATAGATTTTGGTAAGTTTTTTTCTCTATTTTCATTTATTTTCATAAATTTCTTTATTTCTCCCCTAATTTCTGATCTCACCCACTTGTAGTTCAACAGTGTATCATTCAATCCCCATGTATTGAAATAATTTCTTTTGGGTTTCCTGTTGTTGATTTCTACTTTCATTCCACTATGGTCTGAAAAGATGCAGGGAATTATATTACATCTTTTGAATTTGCTGGTGCTTGCTTTATGGCCCAGAATGTGATATATTTTGGAGAAGGTTCCATGGGCTGCTGAGAAAAATGTGCATTTTGTTGTTCCTGTTTGAAATATTCTGTATATGTCTATTAGGTCCATTTTGTTTGTAGTTTTCATTAGTTCTGAAGAGTCTTTACTTATCTTTTGCCTTGAAGATTGATCCAGTGGTGTAAGAGGTGTGTTGAAGTCTTCCAATATTATTGTATTTGGGTCTATTTGAGATCTGATGTCCAGCAGGGTTTATTTTACAAATCTGCACCCAGATTTGGTGCATAAACATTTACTATCATTACATTTTCTTGGTGGATTGTTCCTTTTAATAAAAGGAAGTGCCCTTCTTTGTCCCCTCTGATGTGTTTTAGCTTAAAATCTGTTTTGTTGGATAACAGTATTGCTACCCTGCCTGTTTTTGGTCTCCGTTAGCATGATATATCTTTTTTCATATTTTTCACTTTTAGTCTGTGATTGTCTTTGGCTGTAAGCTGAGTTTCTTGCAAAAAGCATATATTCGGATTATGTTTTTTAATCCACATTTCCATTCTATGTTTTTTGATTGGTGAGTTATGTCTTTTGACATTCAGAGTTATTATTAAAATATGATTTTTTTCCCTGTCATTTTGTGTTCTATCTTCTGTTGGGTATAATATTATTTCTTCTTTACTTAGATGCCCTGCTGATCAACTTCATCTCTTCTCTGGTTCTGTAACTTGCGTCTTTTTTCTTCTTTATGGTTTATGTCTTTAAGTATTTTCTCTAGTGTTGGCTTTGAATTCATGAATTTTTTGAGATTCTACTTATCTTAAAACAAAATTTTGAATAATAATTTTGCTAATTATAGTAGTTTTAGTTGGAAGTTTTTTTCTTCCAGGGTCTGGATCATATCATACCAATCTTTCCTGGCATTCATGACTTGGGTTGTATATTCTGGGGTAATTTTTATTGCTTTTTCCCTAAATGTCACCCATTCTTTTGTTCTCAGTCCTTTTAAGATTCTTTCCTTAGCCTCTATGTTTCTCATTTTGATTATTACAGGGCGTGGGGATGTCCTTCTTTCATCTTGTTTTAATGGTGTTCTGTATGTCTCGTAAATGGTAAGTTCCTTGAAATTATTTCTCTGAAGAGATTACAAATGCCCTTGTTCTGTACCTCTATACCTTCTTCAATGCCTTTTATCAGTAAGTTAGGATGTTTCATATTGTCCAATAGTTGTTGGATGTTCAGGTTTTGTTGCCATAATGACTTCTGTATACTGTTGACTGTGCTTTCAGTTTTGAATGAGCTATCTTTTAACAGTGATATTCTATTTTCCATTTAATCTAATCTTCCAGAATTTCTTTCTATTGCTGTATTCATTTCATTTATTGACTCTCATTTCATTTCAGACCTCATTCTGATTCTTTCTTAATGTCTCCACTTCCTCTTTCATTTTCTGTACACTTGCTTTAAGGCCTTTCATCATACTGTAGATCAGGATTTAGAATTCTCCTTGCATTTCTTGTAGGTCAGTATTCGTGATTTCTCTTGTTTTTTCACTATTCCTAATTCTTATATTTTCAAAGTTCTCAGGCTTGTTTTTCTGATATCATGGCATCTTTTGTGGGTATTATGTCTAATCCAATCTTAGTAGTAGGAATTTAGAGGTGTCAGCAGGTAAGCAGTACTTTTTCCAATGGTGAGGGTTGGGTGATGGGGGAGGAGCTGGGGTGATGTATAGGAGGCAAGTAAGGTAGAGGATATAATTAGGTTGAGTAAGAATTTAAGTATAATAAGATAATATCTGCTTGAGAATGAGGGAAAGTTAGATAGTAGGACTCTTGTAGTTAGTAGAGTATTTAAGTATGGAGATAAGAAATACTTTGATACTAAACAAGGAGATACAGTAAGGGAAAAATATTTTGAGAGAAGACAGTAGATAGGCTAGAGTGAGGAAGTTTGTAAAAGGAATGGGAGGAAGGAGCAAACAAACATGAATAAAGTAACAAAACAAGATACAAAAGCTACCTAATATACTTCAAAGACAAAAAAACAACCAATAGAGGAAAAAAAATAAGAAAGAGAAAAAAGGACAAAAATAAATTAAAATAAAATAAAAATAACTAGCAACTATGTGAGACAACAAAGCAAAACAAACAACCAAAGACAATGAAAAAAAAACAGTATTACTAACTTAAGGATATAGGGTTGGACTGTATAATATCTGAATATCTGGTTGTTATTGTAGCTTCTGGAGTATATTCCAATGTCTCTTATTTACTCTGTACCCTATTGTCAGCTTCATAACCCACTCTCTGAGTGTTTTGGCCCCTCTCTTGCCTCTGACAGCTTTGCGTTTAGATGTCAGGGCATTGGGTGTCACTGTTAACGAGTGGTGCAAGTACTGGGTTCTGTGTATTTCTAGCCTGTAGTCTGCACTTCTGCACTTTCCACCCTGGGCTCAGGCCTGTGCTTCCCTACCCTCAGAGGTGGAGGGTGTCCAAAGTAATCTTGGAGCGACCCCTTTTGGCCCTATGCAGGTATCACATCTTGAGCACTTTTCCTGTGTCTCTGGAGTTTCTAACTGGACTGGTCTGCAGGCTCCGTGGCACAGGCTGGATGCACATGATTACTGCCAGGTCTCAGGGTGCACACGCTGGGTCTCGGGGTGCACACTGGGCACACAAGGCTACTGCCAGGTCCTGGGGCACACACTGGGCGCACACGGTTACCGCCGTGTCCCGTGGCGCACACTGGGTACATACTGAGTCCTGTGGCTTCTCTGGGTGCACACAGATACCTGGCTGCCTTAGTTCGGTTCTCTAGAGGGCTCACTGTGCTGCTGTGGTTGCTGCCTCTGGTTAGCACATGGGCTTCTGACTTGGGTGTTGCTTGCCACTTAAGATTTTGGAGCTCTGTTGCTGCTTTCAAACACTTGGCTTATTTTGCTATACTAGTGTCAGTCAGGGGCGGGAATCGTGGTTTGGGCCAGCAGCCTATGACGGTGCTGTGGCACAGGTGGCCAGGCAGTGTCTGCAGCAGGTCCATCACATGCTCAAGGTTTTTTTTTTTTTTCTTTTTTTTCTTTTTTAGTGGATCTTGCAGTTCAGAGTTACTGGTGGAATCCTTCTGCCATGGTTCTTAGATCTGTTTTGGTTTGTGAGATATATTTTTGTTTGTTAAGATGCTTCCTTCTCAGTTGTTGAACTTTATTTAAGTGCAGTTGCCATTTTGAATCCCCCTTCACTTGGGTTTAGATCACCTCTTTTTTATCCATTTAAGTCCATTAAGTGTTTTTTACTTTGACCTTGAAAATTAGGGTTATCCACACAAATCATGCTATTAACTCTGCCTTTTAAGACACATAAAATTAAAATGCAAGGGAACTGTCTCAGTTTTTCCATATTAACCCAAAGAAATATGCTCATATTTCTTATGATCTTTTGATTTCTTATCCTCTAGAAAATTTCAAATCTCTTCACTTATAAAATTCTGTGAAAATAATTTCTATTTAAAGAACTTGTACAGTCTCATTACTGTTAATAAATTAATGTATAATGTTTTATTTAAGCCATAAAATTATTTTTTACCTTTAACCCTGGTCCTCTTTTCTATCTAGAAAATTGTATATCTTTTTAAAAAAGTCATTTTTTAAAATTTTTGGTGGTACGGGGGTTCTTGGAAGCCCTTCTACCTCCGGGCTACACTCCCAGACCTATTTTTACATTTTTATTTGGAAACAGTGTCTCCTAAACCAGCGTGCGCAGCTGGCTTCGAAACTGCGTGATCCTCCTGTCTCTGCCTCCCAAGCACGGGGATTACAAGTGTGCGCCACTATGCCCGGCCTTTAAAAAGTCATTTTTAAGTATAATCTTTTGAATGAACTTTCCTGATAATGCCAACCACGAGCACTTTTTCTTTTTATGAAATTTTGTAACTAGAGAAAGCATAAATTTATCAGCCAGAATTTTTTAAAGCAAAAGAATGACTGTTGGTAATTACATTGAAATTGTCATAAACTGCAACTGTCCTATGTAAACTGAATTTACTGCCACCCAGGTGACCTGTCAGTATCGAGGACTTTGAACCCAAGTATGTATGGCTTTAAATTCTGCTTCTTTGTGTGGCTTTGTGCAAATTACTACATCTTTTACAATTTGTTTATTCATTAATTCAATTTTTTGACAGTTGTTTATTGAGAACCTACTAGATGTTGTGTAAAGTGTGAGACATTGATAAGTAATATTTATGGTTGTTGCTATCACAGAATTTATATACAACTTTTATCTACAAAATGGGGCAAAGCACAATGACATTATGATATTCTCTGCATTATAGTAGAAAATAAATAATATTCACAAAGCACTTATCATTGTGAGGGCTTGGAGAGCAGGAGACATGTCCTTTAACATTTGTGCATGTCTTCAGGCATCCACATGGCTGCCTCTCATTGCTTGAGTGAATTTTTTGAGCAGATTCCAATGTGTAGCAAATCACAAACACCCCTCCCTCCATTTGTCTCTTTGCTTTTTTTCTTTTGTCCCTCTATTTCTTCTTTCTTCTCCTTTATGGATTACTTGAATATTTTTCAGTGTACCAGTTTTTTCTAATTGGCTTCTAGGCTCTCTTCCTTCCATTTTTTAAATTATACTCCTAATCTGCTTACAAAAAGACAGGATCAAAGACAGTTTATAATTGGTAACAATATTTTCTTATATACACTTGCCAACAGTAGTTTTATTTTATTTCAATATACCTTTATTAGTATATTATAATTATACATCATAGTGGCATTCAATGAGATAGAAGCATGCATGTACACAGAACTTGGTGTGATTCCTTCTACATCTCACCCCCTCCCTGCTTCCAGTACATGTTAGTTAGATTGGTAGTGATAACTTCATATATTGACATGGCATTATTTGAACTGTTTTCTTCATCAAGTCTCCCATTTCCTATCCCTACTTCCCTCTCTAAAACTCTTTTCACTATTCTAGTTTATCTGTCTTCTCATTTCTCTGTCTTATCATTTATCTCAAATATACATGTAGTTTTCTGAGTGCTGCAGCTGGGTCATATAGTGTTTCCATTCCTAGTCTTTTGAAGAGCCTCTATATTGATCTCCATAGTTGTTGTATAATGTGTATTCCCACTAACCATGTGTAAGAGTTTCTATTTCCTCACATCCTCACCAACATTCATTATTGATTGTATTCTTAATGATTGCTATTCTAACTGGAGTTAGATAGAATTTCAATGGAGTTTTTTATTTTTGATTATGAATGGTATTAAATTTTTTTACATATTTATTGGCAATTTGTATTTACTTTTTTGAGAAGTACATATTCAGACATACAGTAAACCCAAAGCTAACATCGTATTGAAGAAAAACTGAAAGTATTCTCTTTAAAGTCAGGAACAAAATAAGGGTGCCCACTGTTACCACTCCTATCCAATATAGTGCTTGTAATTCTAGTCAGAGCAACAAGACAAAAGTAGAAAATTAAAGGAATACAAATAGGAAAAAAAGAACTAAAATTATCTCTTTAGATGACATGATCCTCTACTTAGAAGACCTCCTCAAAAAAAAAAAAAAAAAACTCGACCAGAAGCCTTCTTTCACTGATAAGCCAATCCAACAAAGTAGACAGATACAAAATAAATTTGTAAAAGTCAATAGCCTTCCTATATGCCAACCATGAATCCACAGGAAAAGAAAAATAAATCCAGAAAATAAACAAAATGGAGTAAACAAAGCAAAATAAAACAAAAAACAACTTGAGAATAGGTCTAACCAAGGAAGTAAAGGGTCTCTACAATGAAAACTACAGAATACTAAAGAACGAAATTGAGGAATACCCTAGACTATAGAAATACCTCTCACGTTATTGAATAGGCACAATAAATATTGTCTAAATATTAAAAAATACAAATATAGAAAGCTATCTACAGATCCAATGAGACCCCTATCAAAATAACAATGTTACCAGGTATGGTGGTACACACCTATAATCCTAGTACTTGGGAGACTGAGACAGGATGATCACAGATTCAGAGTCATCCTCAGAAACTTAGTGAGACTCTGTTTGAAATTTAAAAAAAATAGGCTGGGAGTATAACTCAGAGGTAGAATGCTCCTGGGTTCCATCCTCAATACCACAAAACAATAAAACACAAAGACAAAAAACTCATACAAATGTCATTCCTCACAGAATTAGAAAAAACAATCCTAAAATTTGTATGGAACAAAAAGGACTGAGAATATCCAAAGGAATTCTGAGCAATAAGAACCATGCTGGAAACATCACAATAACTGATTTCAAATTATACTACAGAGCTATAGTAACAAAAACATCATGGTATTGGCATAAAAAATGACAGACCATGTAGATAGAAGACAGAGACAAATATTCACAATTTTTTTATTTAAAAAAATTTTTTAGTGGTACTGGGGGTGGAACCCAGAGGCTTTCTACCTCCAAGCTACACTCCCAGAGCTATTTTATAATTTATTTGGAAACAGGGTCTCACTAAATTGCTGAGAGCCTCACTAAGTAGCTGAGGCTGGCTTCGAACCTGTGCGATCCTCCTGTCTCAGCCTCTCAAGCATGGGGATTACAAGTGTGTGCCACCATGCCCAGCAAATATTCACATTTATAACCAGTTGATATTTTACAAAGAAGGCAAAAATATATACTGGAGAAAAGACAGCCTTTTCAACAAATGGTGCTGGGAAAAGTGGTCATCCATATGTTGAAGAGTGAAATCAGATCCCAGTCTCTCAACCTGCACAAAAGTCAACTCAAGATGGATCAAATGCCTAGAAATTAGACCAGAAAATTTGCAGTTACTAGAAAAGAAAACATAGCACTGTCTCTCCAACATAGAAGCACTGGTAGAGACTTCCTCAATCAGATGCCCCAAACTCTGGAAATAAAGCTAAGAATTGATACATGGAATAGCATTAAATTAAAAAGCTTATACTCAGCAAAGAAAACAAAAAAGGTTCTGAAGAGAATGCCTTTGGAATGGGAGAAAAATCTTTGCCAGCTACTCCTCTGATATAGGACTAATATCTAAAATATATAAAGAACTTAAAAAACTTGACATGAAAAAACAACACCTCAACCAACCTTCCTTCCTTCCTTCTTTCCTTTCCTCCTTCTCCTCCTCTTCTTCCCTCTCCTCCTTCATTACCATCATCATCATTATTACTCTTTATTTAATTTCATTGCTAGTTCTAGGTAAAAAAATATGTATCCTTAAGTCATTATAATTTCTGTAAAGTCAATATTGTACCTCTTTGACCATAGTATTTCATATATGCAGTAGTAACTGTATAATAACATTAAATTTATCCTTTCTTTTTTGTATGATTGTTTTATTTTTTATTCTATGTGATATATTCCACCTGAGAGTGTTACTCTTTTTACTTTAGTTAGTAGTCTTTCAAGGCAATTACAAAAAGAAAGACAGCATACTCATTGATATTTACCAATTTATTTGACATTTCTAGTGGTCTTTCTTCTGTACTGTAGATCTGAGTTTTCTTCTGATATAATTTTCCCTCAGCCTTTTACAGTGCTTGCAGTATGGGTCTGCTGGCGATTATTGTTCTTGGCTTTTATTTGCCGGCCTGTGCCTTTGTTTCATTCTTATTTTTAAAGGATATTTTTGTTGGACATAGATTTCTGGGTTAACAGGTTTGTCTTCACTTTTCTTTTCAGCCATTTAAAAATGTCATTTCTTATATTAAGTTGCCTCTATTGTTTCTGACAAGCCTCTAATCAGTCTTATTCTTGTTCCTGTTCCCCTGTATATAATTTAAATATTTTCTCTGGATATCCATAACATATTTTCTTTATCTCTGATTTTCTACAGTTTGACTTCAATTTGTCTGGAAATGAATTTTTTTATATTTCCTCTCCTCCTCCTCCTCCTCCTCCTCCTCCTCCTCCTCCTCCTCCTCCTCCTCTTCCTCCTCCTTCCCCCCCCCCTCTCTCTTGATTGAATCCAAGGAAGTTCTACCCCTAAGATACATGCCCCCCTATTTTTTATTTTCAAACAGAATATCAGTAAGTTGCCAAGGCTGACTATGAACCTGTCATCCTCTAGTCTCAGCCTCTGAAGTATTTGGAGGTGTGTTAAATATATTGGATCTAGTTGGTCATTTTGAAGTGTTTTCAGTGTTATTCCTTTAGATATTTTTGAATAGCCTGCCAGGCTTGATGGCACATGCTTGCAATCCCAGCATTTGGGAGGCTGAGACAGGAGAATTGAGGTTCGTGGACAACCTCAGGTACTTAGTTAGGCCTTCTGCAACTTAATGAGACCTTGGGTTCCATCTCCAATACTGATATATATATATATATATATATATATATATATATATATATGTATATGTATATAAACGTATATATACGTATATATGTATATACATATATATGTACATTATTTTTTGTATAGACTATTTTAACTATTTCATCCTAGTACTACAATTACATTTACATTAAAGCTATTTAATATCCTTCTACATGTTCCTAAGACTCAGTTTATATTCTTGATTTTTTCCTCTTCATTTTTCATATTGAATAATTCTATAGATCTGTTTTAAATTTAAACTCCTTTTTGTGTAGTTTCCAATCAGCTGTTAAGACTTGTCTACCAAAATTTTTATTTCAATTATAGTTTTTAGATATTGAATTTCCTCTGGTTCTTTTTTCTCCTTAGAGTCCCTCTCTATTCACCCCATAAAGCCATATTTTCTTTGATTTTTTAGCATATTTTCTTTCTTTATTTAAATATTTATAAAGCTACCTTGAGATTTTTCTGAGGCCAAGTATGCCATTTTGAGTTTTGTTTATTCTTACTGATTTTTGATTACCCATGTATCAATATTCATTATTTGTCTAGTTTGATGTATTATTGAATACTGGCCACTTAAAATATGTTGTAAAGCCTCTGGGTTCTGTTATCTTTGTGTAAAGAACATTGATTGTTATTTTAACATGCTATTCATTTATTGGTTGATGACTTTAGCCATGTTTAATCTTGGTTTTATGATTTGTTAGTACAAATCTTTGGAAAACTTTACATGCTTCCTAAATCTGTTCAACTTGGAAGTATTCATTGTCAATAGAGGTTGTTTTCCTTAAGGACAAGCAATGATTTAGGCTTTGTTGAATATCCTAGAACTTACTTTAGGGCATGTCCTTTACTTGTAGAAAGGTGCTAAATTTATGTTGAATGAATAGCAGAGACATCTATGGTGTATTATTAGGAGATTTGGAGGATCTCATGATGGAGCTAGAGATATTAGTGATATGTTTATTAATGAGCTCTCCCATACTCATAGGGCCTGAACTTCAGTGATATAGAACTTACAGGCACTTATCTTCTTCTGGCACTTATAGGCCTCTACTATCTCTGTTATTTCAATCCCATAACATTTTCAATCTGTGAACTCCAGATGTTTACATCCTGCAGATGTATAGCCCACATCTCAGCCACATATATATGGACAACCCTCACTTTTACTTCTGGGGATTTCTCTCAGCGTGGCTGTTTACTGACTGGGTCCTGCCTTCTAGATTCCAGCATATCAGCTGCCCTGAATTCTGGTTTCTACTGCCTTGATCAACATTATTACCACGCTCTGCTTGGACCCTGGTTTTCTGTCATATTCAGGAGAATGCCCTTGTTTAGAGAAGTAGACAGTTACGGTTCTTGCCTTGTGAATTCACTTTCTCTTGGGGATTACAGTCCTGCACTGGCTTATTGTTTACTTTCTGAAAAGATAGTGTCATGGATTTCATCTAGTAAAAGCATTTTCTGTGGAAGAGCTAATCTTTTAGTAGTTACTGCATCATAGCTAGAAGCAGAAATACATAGATGTCAACTTGATTGGCAATTGTTTATAGTTTAGAATGCATGTAGTCTCCCTTTAAAAATTAAAAAAAATATTTGTTTAATTTTATTTTGGGCTAGGGAATAACACATTACATGAATAAAAGTCAAATGCTACAGAAGGACATGTAGTTAAAATTGTCTTTTCTAACCCAGTCATATAAATCCTTTTCTCAGAGGTGAGATATGCTATTAGTTTCTTTTTATACTCTTCCAGAGATATTTTACATGAAAGTTGCTTGATTTATGATGGGGTTATGTTGTGATAAACTCATTATAAGTTGAGAATATTGTAAGTCAAAAATTTATTTTATATGTATACTCAACCCATCAACAACATAGTTTAGACTAGCCTATCTTAAATGTGACCAGAATGCTTATATTATCATATAGTTGGGCAAAATAATGTAACACAAAGCTGATTTATGATAAAGCATTGAATATCTCATATAATTTATTGAATAGCTATGTTAAAATGCTGGAAACATAGCATATGTAGGGCAGTGATCATTTCCTCACATGATCATGAGGCTAACTGGAGCCACCAACATCGTGAAAGATTCTCATGCTGCATATCACTGGCACAGAAAAATATCAAAATCTCAAATTTGAAGTCTTGTTTCTACCAAATATGTATCACTTCAGTATCATCATAAAACCAAAAGATCATAAGTCAAAACATTCTGAATTATAAATTCTGTATGTAAAACCTACATTCTCTATTTTTCTCATTTAAGATACAGAAATGCATCATTTTTCTCCTTAATTGTATATCTTGGAGGCTATGTATCTGAATAAACAAAACATTTTCCTATTCTCTTTTGGATCCCTTGATGTATAAAGGTACAACAAAGTCTCTCCCCAAATCCTTACCTATGATTATATTCTTTAGTTAGTTCATGTTCCATGAACTACCTTGGGCAAATAATTTTGTACATATCAGAATAAACTCACAGAAGTGAAGCTGCTATCTGAAAAGTTATGTTCATTTGTTATTTAGTTAAATATTGCCAAATGTTCCTGCAGAGTGGCTGGAGTCCCCTACAGGAGCAATACTGAAATTTTCATTGTGGTTCCAGTGTCCATTTTCTCCATGGTACATCCACAAAATTAGATTCATTTTTAAGTTCTTATATTTATTCTGAATTGATCAGTTAATAATATTTCCTTGTTTAACTTACAAGTCTCTTAGCAAGAGATAAGCAGCAATGATTTATTCAAATTAGAAAGATGATAATGATGATGATGATGATGATGATGATTGCTGCTGTGGTTCATTCCCCTAATATTCCTGGGCACATACCAGCTGAGAATTTCCATTGTGAAAGTGCAACATTATTTCCATCTTAGTCATTGATTTTCAAAGAATTATCTCTTTTTTGTGCTTTGGAAATATGGGTAAAGTATATGCTAGCCCGTTTCCCAATCTGACATTGATTGTGTCGTTCAGATGCAGTCTAACTTTATTAATCCTTCATGGAATCATGTCATTTGAGCTTTCTAGCTTGTTTTTTTTCCTTTATTGTTTCTTTCCTTGTCTATTGCTCTTCTGAATTTGAGAAGGTAAGGATATCCAGCACAAGGTTTGGCTATTCATTGAATATTCTGAATCAATCTCTGCAGAAACAGTGACGTGACTCTGGTGCAGGAGCTTTTCTACTTCCCGGGACATAAGGTTGTTGTTAAGTAATTTCAGAGTCTCTTTGATTTTGCAGGTTCTTGTGTCTGCAGTGGTCTGAAAAGTGAATTGTGAACTAACTATATAAAATATAGAAATGTCTGGCTTTAATATTAGCTTCTTATTTTCTTTCTTCTAGCCACTCACCTTGGAACCCACCCATTCAAACATGTCAGACCAGGAAATTGTTCACTTGTTGTCATCTCTTGTTTCTGTTAGCATTTCAAGCTATGTGGTCCCAACACTAAGTTTTGTTATAATGTACCAATGAAATGAACACTGAAAAGAATCTAATCGAAGAGAATTATTTCTCTTGGTAACTGCTTTATAAAAAAAAATTCCTCTGTATATTTCAAAACACTAAGAATCCTACCTCTGCCCCTGCATGCTGAGATTTCTATTGCCAGCTGTTTTGTGTAAGTCTGTTCTCCCACTAAATACCTTTACTTACCTATTGAACAAAGTTGTTATGAAAGTTAGTAAACTATAACAATAACTTGAAAAGATCTTGCAAATGTAGTTTATTTTTCTTCTGAGAAAGAAGTGTGTTACCTCCTTTGGAGAACTCCTATTATTGGCAGTGTTTTTAAAGCTCTAGCACTATGTTTGGAGAGCTAAAAAATTTTTTGTTTTTTTGCCCTCAAGGAATGTAATGGTTGAGAGCACAGGATAAGTCAAGCAGATAGATGAGCGCTGGATGATCCTGAGCGAGGGACACTGAGCCTCACTTCTCTCCCCTGTGAAATCATTGTACTTACCTCAAATTGTCCTTGCTTCAAATAATTGTGCTTATCTTTTTTTTCTATTTTTTTTGTGGTACTGGGGTTCCTGGAAGCCCTTCTTCCTCTGGGCCACACTCCCAGACCTATTTTTATACCTTTTATTTGGAAACATGGTCTCTTAAGGGGCTTCGAACCTGCGCGATCCTCCTGTCTCTGCCTCCCAAGCATGGGGATTACAAGCGTGTGCCACCACGCCCGGCTATTTGTGCTTATCTTAAAAGATAAATCTATGGGGATCATTCTCCCCAGAACTCAGTGAGGCTATTTTTCTGGACACATTAGTCTTTTGTGGACCTTTTACCTTTTACTTCTTGTGACATCTTTGAAATCTAGCTGCCCAACACCATTATGACTATTACCATGGGTACTTCATGTTCTGGCAGTAAAGATGAGTCTGGACATTTCCTTTAGAACAATTGAAAGACTGATTAATACTTATATTGGACATTTGTAGATGGACTCACATTGTTTATGATTAGTTAGAGTAGTGTAAAGATTGCAACAAGCCAATTACTACATCTTAATGGCTTAACTCATTACACATTCATTTCTTGTTTATATCATGGTACAATGTGGGTTGGGGTTGGGGGTGAAGCTCAGAATGGTCCATGAAATCATTTAAATACACAAGTTCTTTCTACCTAGAGGTGTCCCACCTTCTAGGGCCATAGAATCTTGTATTATTTTCTCTGCATCTGGACAGAAGAGCAGAAAAGGAAGAGTGTCAAGAGCTAGAATAGGGGCTTTGGGAGCCAGGTCTGGATGGGTGTACCTCATTTCCACTCACATTTTTTGGCTACAATGAAGTCTCATAGCCCCACCAAATGTAGGCGGTCTAGGAAAGGTATTACAGCAGTGTGCTCAAAGAAGTATTGATGAGTGACTTGCCATTTAGTAGCACTTTAGAAGTTTGGGCTTCCAGTTGCCTCATGTAGGCTTAGTACAACCATGTAGATATTCCTACCATGTGACTGGGTACTGCCAGCTGGCTTGACTTTGCCTGACAGCAAAAGGCCTACATTTCATTTCTCTTCTAATGTCTTAATTAAGAAGGTATTCTGAAGCATGTGTGCCAGAGACACAGAGGCACCTTGGATTCATGTAGGTAGGGATACCTTAGTTAGGGGTATCTTAGTTTGGGGATATTCTGATCTCAAGAAGCTGCATGATGGTTGTTATGCTGTATGATTCCCATCTATAATTCCATTACAACTGGGTTCTCAGAAATGGCACCACTTTCTGTCTTATTCCTTACTGATAGTGTTTGTAATACTTAAAATAGAGAATTCATGCCGGGCGTGGTGGCACATGCTTGTAATCCCCATACTTGAGAGGCAGAGACAAGAGGATCGCGCAGGTGGTTTAGGAGGCCCTGTTTCCAAATAAAATATAAAAAAATAGGTGTTTGGGAATGTAGCCCAGAGGTAGAAAGGTTTCCAGGAACCCCAGTACCACAAAAAAGAAAAATAAATAGAGAATTCAGGAAATGGTTAGGACTGGTTTACTCAAATTGGCTGGTGTGTTGACCAATCAGCACACTGCTATGTAATCTTGTATACCAATAGAAGCAAATTTTATTTTTTTATTTTTTATTTTTTATTTTTTGGTGGTACTGGGGATGGAATCCTTCTACCTCCAGGCTCCAGGGTACACTCCCAGACCTATTTTATATTTTGTTTGGAAACAGGGTCTCTTAAGCCAGTGAGGCTGGCTTCAAATCTGCACGATACTCCTGTCTCAATTTCCCAAGCACAGGGATTACAAGTGTGCGCCACCACGCCTGGCAGAAGCAGCTTTTATATTCTGTCTCTCCTAATCCTTTGGTGATCTTTAGTTTATATATGTTCCTTGAACTATGGTATGACAGGGAGGATTTTGTTATAGGCCCACCTTAAAATTGTCTGTTTTTTGTTATATAACTATTATTATTATTAATTTTAAGTGGCTTTATCTCTAGATGGGTAACATATATCTTAATAGCATGAACAAAAATAGTTCAGATAAAAATCCTAATAAAAATTTCTGATCCATTAGCATACTAAATATATTCATATTTTGTTTGTGTAACAATTATTTTAAATCTTTAGGGAGACAGACTAATATAAATAATGAAATGTCTATACATGAAGATATTACTGCCAATCTCAGTAACTTGTAGAGAGTGGGAGGAGGCAGACTGGGATGCAGAAGGATATAGACCAAGTGATGTGTGCGGGTATATTTGTATCATTTTGAATCTCATTGTGATATACAATTACAATGCACCAATAAAAGTATAAAAAGAACAAAACCAAAAATTAAAACATCTCATTGGACAACATGGCATAAAGTGATGTATAACTGATGGGGAGTATAAATCTAGAGACAGCGTGGTGTAAATACGCAGAAGCTCTGGCTTGACGTACTTCTTTGAGGATGTTAATCTTAGCACGGGTCCTAAGGTGCATAGAGACAAGGACTGTTGGATTAACTATTTTATATGTGGTGTGTGTATGTGTGTGTGTATATGCATGTGTGTGTGTGTGTGTGTGTGTGTGTGTGTGTGTGTTACTAGAGACTGATCCCAAGGCATTCTACCTCTAAGCTATTCCTTAATCTTACTTAATTTTTTATTTTGAAACAAGGTCTTGCTAGGTTGCTGAGGGCATCACTAAATTTCTAAAGCTGGCCTCAAACCTATGATCCTCCTGTTTCAGCCTCCCAAATGCTGGAGTTATAGTCATGTGTCACCATCTATGCTGGGTTTCAATTACCTATTTTTAAGTTATCAGTATGATTAATAAACACAAACAACACAAAACACATTATTTTTTTTACATGATTCATTATGCACCTTAAGATCTGATAGTGTCTCATGATCATCATTGAAAACATAATGACTATTGCACTTTGCTAGAATCAGTATCACAGTTCTGGGTGACAGAAGCCTTTTGTTAACAGTATGGATGCCAGTATTGAAAACATGCAGAGTTTGAGCTGGGAGGAAAAAAAGCGTGACTTGGTGAAAATTTCTGTCTCCTGGGAAATAATAAAAATCACTCATATTTCTTTGGCAGTGATCCAGAAATGAGGAAAATAAGACATAAACAAGGTGTAATATGGTGAGAATGTGTAGCATTCAAGATAGAATGTGTAGCAGGCACTACAGTAAGATCTTTGAGACTGCCCAACATATTCGGAGGGGTCTTGACTGATTTCCCTTCTTCTCTGGACTGCTCCTTCAAGTGGGCATACAGATGTGTCTGTTTATAAAAGAGATGCAATGTGGGGTAATATTGGCAAAATGATTGTGGCAGTCTTCCTGGGCTGTTTCTCCCTACTTTCTTTGTGTCTTAGTTGATCTCTTTGTTAGATGGGAATAGCAAATATACCACCTTTCTAGTGACATTTTGAGAAAGCAGGGAATTGAGTTGTGCTGATGTTGTTCTGATTGTATGGATGGATCTAGTTCTGATTGTGTGGATAGATCTAGCCATGAATGGAGAAAACATTTAGGAAAGGGAAGGAAGCAAAAGCAAGCCAACAGGTCCTTCACTGACATAAACACTCAGCCAAAATAAATCATTACTCTAAAACCATTACTGTTTCATTACTTCAGTGAGTAGAAGATATCTTTAGGGAAATAGTGGATGTGGTTAGTGTCACATCCATTCAGCTACCTTCTCCTTGGGCAGTTGGATCAGTGGTGGCAGAACAAATCGCCTAACACAAGATGTTTATGTAACAAACTTGGAAAATGTCCAGGTAACGCCATTGGATCATAGAACTACTGGAGGATAGAGAAAATGTCTTTCTAATTTTAGGGTCCATTTCACTCATATTGTCTTTCAGGTACAGTTGATTTTTAATTTCCTAATTTAAAATTAACATTGTCGTTTAGCTCCTTTAGAGCTACATGAGGAAGCTGGGCTTGGTGGAGTATACCTGTGATCCCAGAGAACTGAGAGGCTGACACCAGAGGATCCGGTATTGGAGGCCAGCCTGGAAAACTTAGTGAGAGCTTGTCTCAAAATAAAATTAAAAATTAAAAAGGGTTGGGTATATAGCTTAGTAGTAGAGTACTCTTGGGTTCAATCCCTAGTACTGAAAAAAAGAGTAGAGTTAATGATTGGGTTTGACTTAATATTCAGAAATGCTATTAAGACTTGAAATTCCTTTTTATTAGTATGCAATGATTTCCCCTACTAGAGCAAAACTTTTTAAAATAAGGACCACTTTCCTCTGATATGGTGCCTTGGTTTTATAGAGCGATTGCAATGATAATGATGATGTAGTTAGCTAACACTTACATGACACATCCCTTTGTGATATGTCTGAATTTCTTCTAGTTATCTCATACAGCTCTGATAATTATATACATAAGCTTTCAGAACAGTTGTAGTCCAGAAATAACTTTTCTCTCTTCTAAGCTTGTTTTTTGCTCATTTTTCTTTTAAACATCATAACCTGTTTGGGGTCCAGCTACCAGTTGTAGCTATTTTCAGATAGATTTTCACAGTGAATCGAAAATGAACTCTTCTGGAAATTATATTCCTTTTTATGAGCCATAAAGATTATACCATTAAAAGTTTTATTACAACCTAGAGCCATTGTAACTTGAAAAAGGTAGAATTTTCAAAGGTGTTTGGCTCTCTCTTTATTCAGTGGCTGCTGATACTTAGCTCATTTCTCATTCTCTGTGGCCAGTTGGCTTGGCTTCAAATGTCACCTCTTCTACTTATTAGCTACTAAGTTGACCTGAGCCAAATTAGTCAGATTTCTGAGCCCAGTGTTCTCATAGGCAAAATGGGAATAATGGTGCTTACCTCAGTGTGCTTGTTGCAAATCATTAAGAACAGCATCTTTTCCATGGCAAGTACACTGTGTTTCTAAATAAATCTGACATTCAGAAACTCATTGTTTATCATATTTCCAGAAAGCAATTACTAAGGGCATGGAGACAGTACCTGCAGTGGTAAGCATGCAAATCTTTCATGGCCCTTTCACAGGTTGTGACCTTCAGCATGTTGTCTAACCTGAGTCTCATGCTCCCCACTGTAAAATGAGGAAGAATCATAGCACCTGCTTCATTTGGTTGTTGTGAGGATTAAATGAGATGATACTTGTAGAATTGTAATGTGTCATCAATTCACTCACATCCCATACAGATGGTCAAAGAAAGCCGGGCATGGTGGCTTACACTTGTAATCCCTGCACTTGGGAGGCTGAGAAAGGAGGATCGTACAGGTTCGAAGCCAGCCTCAGATGGTCAAAGAACATGCAGTGTTTTGGTTTCGATTTTAACTAATGAAATCTTCCTCTTGGGCAACCTTCTGCTGATTAGAAGGAAAAATTAATTAAAAGTCCAAGTTGCTTTAAATCTTAGTCTGTTGTATTGATTTCAGGTAATGCTGCATCTCTAGGAAAAGGTGCTCAAACTCTCAGATTGCTCCATGTTCTAGGCTTTTTTCAGGCTCCTTTCAAGGGTGTTGACTGGGTATGTGGGGGAGGCGGGAAGGGGGCTGGGCATCTCTTGATGGCAGAAGTGTCTGGGTTCCTAGGGGTAGTATCCACTGATTGAATTGTCCTCCTGTGTACTGTTGGGCTTGCTGCTACTCCTGCCTGAGATCTGAGTGTCACATGGAAGCTGGTGTCTTTGGGATTGGTGGGGGCATGACAGCCTCCCTTTCTCTGGGTACCATTTAACTCTCAATATTTCCCAGAGCCTCTAAGTCCCTGGGCCACTTCAGGGATGGAGGCTGGATGGACTCTCCACACCCAGCCTCTGTCACATCTTCCTTCTCATCCCCCACCTGGCTGGTGCACTGGCTCTCAGCTCAGCTACCTTCTACTTTTCTTCCCAAAGCCTTTGAGTCTCTTACCACAGGGTGTATAGGGGACCAAGAGCTGCTCACAAAAGCTGAAGTTTAAGCCCCTTGTTAAGTTAAAGTTTAACAAGTTTCTGCTTCATTGAGTCTAGATGTTTTTGGTAGGGGGCAGTTCGAGAGGGTATTTCTTTTCTAGGAGAAGGGCATCTGTCAAGTGGTACCAGGCTTGAGGAGTCTCAAAGCTTCTGTCAGCCATTGCTTATGTGGCAATTTTCATTTCAACAAAGAGTCTTCATGTACACACAAGTGAGACTACTGGTTTCAGGACTCTAGTCTCCACAGAGAAAGATAAGAAATAGAAATAGAGTGAGAGGATTGTTCCAGAAACTACTGCTGTGACACAAATTCCCTTGGAACTTAGAAGTAGAGAACAATCATTTTCTTCTGCTCACACAGGAGGTGGCAGGTCAGGAAGTCAGGGAGAGGGTAGCAGGGATGGACAATCTCTGCTTCAGCTATGAAGACCTAAATGAAAGGGGAATCTTGGTGCTGGGGTCACCTGAAGACCCTGTCTCTCACATGGCTCTTGATCAGGATGGTTCCATGTGACCTTGCCTGGCTTCCTCACACCTTGGCGGTCTCAGGGTTGTCAGACCCTGTAGGTGAGACTCAGGGCTTCATGTGTATGTGTTCTAGCAAAGACAGTCACATGGCATTTTATTGCCAGCCTGGGAAATGATATGGCCTCAATTCTTTTGTCCTTTTTCAATTGCAGTAGTCACAAAGTTCACCCAGATTCATGGGGAGGCAGTATAGACCCTGCTTCTTGATGGGAGGAGTGTCCAAGAATTTTGAAGCTATATTTTAGACTATCATGAGGATAAAAGAGGCAAACAGTGGGAAAGGTCAGAGCCTTGTACTTTGGGAAAAAAAAAAGATGTGATATGCTTGCAAATCTGCTCTAGACTTCAGTTTAGTTACAACCAGTGCACTTTTGCTCTGACCTTCAGTGACTTTTTTCTGGTCAAGTTAGAGTTCTTTGATAATCTTCTAAGAGGAACATTTTCTTCCTTGACTATAATGTTCTCCAGAGCTGAGAGCTGGACAGCAATTATTTGAAATCGGCTCTCAGAACAAAATAGGAGGAGATTCTCAGGTATTAGAGGAGCCCTTTGCCACCACCCCACCCCCACCCAGCCTTTCCTCATTAGAATTTTCTGACACAAACTTTCCTTTTCTACCTTCATGCTACACTGTTGACCCATCTCTCTTTCCAGACATCTCTTCCCCTGGCCTTTTTTTTTTTATTAACTCATCTCCACCTTATTTCTAGTAGAATCTGGCATTTTATTGAGCTCATTGCTCTTGATTTTTAGTTAATTGGGCCAAGTTAATAGTAGGTTTTCAACCAGCCATTGGGAAGTAGATTGAAATCCCCATGCTCATTTTTTACTACCATTTATTTCAGTATGTTTATAAAAAATGGAATAGATATTAGCTAATTGTGCCAGATAGTCCTATTTTCTCAACAACACTTATTAACACAGTTGATAGAAAATGACATTAATCTTCATCAAAAAGCATGCTAATATAAAGCTGAGAGTAGTAAACAGCCAGAAATAAATAAATACAATTATAACACCGCCATTCCATTTTCTATTAAGCTCCCACACAATAATCAAATATTAAAGTATAATCATAAATTTTTGCCTAGAACTTAGGAATGCCACAGCTGTTCTGAGCGCATTCAAAGGGAAATCATGATCTTGGGTGACATTTGCTGAAGACCATATATCAATTTGTCATCAGTATAGACAGTATTACAAACCCTGAACTCTTTCCATTAATCACTGTAGACGTGGCATCTCAAACAGAAGAGAGTTATGACTCTTATAAATAGTGCATTGAAAGTTTTTCCTCTCTTAGGTAGAGGAAACAATTGAAGGAGTTTGGGATAGCATTTAAATTGTCTCTGCTTCCTCTTTCTTCTTTTAGTTTAAAAATTAGTTATTCATGTAAGAGTCCTATTTTAAATATTTGGAGATGGAAAGTTTTTTTTTTTAAAGAAGATATTCAGAGCAGACATTTCTGACTCACTGTGGACAGGCATAAGGAATGGGGTAAATGTGAATGATAGATTTTTACCAATTATGTTGTCACTGCATACACTGAATTTTGTTATTTTGACTTAGTAAGATGTTTATTTATTTATTTATTTATTTATTTATTTATTTATTTATTTTATTTTTTGGGTTCTGGGCACAGAACCCAGGGGCATTCTACCTCTAAGCTACACCCCCCAACCCTATTTTTTATTCTTTATTTTGAAATAGGGTCTCACTACCTTGCAGAGGGCCTCACTATGTAGCTGAGGCAGGCTACAAACCTGTAATCCTCTTATCTCAACCTCCCAAGTACTGGGATTACAAGTGTGCACCACAAACGTGCCTGACAAGACATATCTTTATTATTTGTTTTCAATGATGAGAATATTATTTTTTGTCATTGATTAAGGAAGAAACTGTAATTTAGGAAAGAAATTGTGCAAGAAGACCTATTGCACTGACAAGAGGAGGGTAAAGTGGAAACGGCTCTGGGGTCTAATTTGCTTTTGGATTTCTCTTCCATCCTTCTCTCCTTTGTGTTCTCGAGCAAGATACTTAACTTCAATACACTGTGAACTCCAGATTTTTGAATAGTAATCATTGTCTAGCAAGAGTGTTTTAGAGATTACAACATTGCTACAATCTCTAGATTATTTAGCAAAGTAGATATTAAGCAAACACTCAGCAAATATTCTCTAATTTTAATATCATCTAATATTATCTAAATGGATATAGGCCACTACATGATACGTAATAAGCAGTACTAGAACATTTGTGTGCATCTACACAATGAGCTATTTGCTCTCTTTTGTTAAGTTCTATTACTAGGTGGAATGAAACTCTAAACTTTGAGCTGGAAAACAGAGTGCTGACCACCAACGTGGAATGGTTGGAAAAAATCCTGGGAAGCACCATGGGCCTTATTCTCTCCCACTTTGTTAGTTACATATTAATTTCTCTCAGATCCGAGCAAATTTCTAAGACTCTTAAATTTCCTTTTGTAATGGAATTATTTCTGGTAGTGAAGAAGATTGGAAAGTGACGAGAGGAAGAAAAATAGGTTAAACTAGAGGCTTGAAACTATTTCTTGTTTTCCTTGAGAAAACTAGACAACTGGGGTAACACATTCGTGCCTGGCTGTAACTGGCCCAAGGTGCAGTTGCCTAGTTTTGATGTGATGCCCAACACCAATGTCCTTGGCATTCTCACTGTTTCCCAGGTCTCTATGAACCCAGAGAATGTATTTGTTCAGTTTATAAGGCATGAGAGCTGTGAGATTTCAGCCAAGTGCAGTTGAAAGGGGGTCATGCCAGAAGGCTTCCACACACAGTTCTACCATTATGTGGTAGCAAAAGTGGCTTCAGCTTTGAACTTGTCTCTTCCTCTGTAAGATGGCTTAGAAATTCCACAGTATTTTTACTCGCTCTTGTTCTCTGGTTCTTGATAGTATTCCATATCCATCCTGAAGGGAGTTAAAGGGAGAAAGAATTTCACTGGCAAACTGGTGTCTTTCCAATACTGCCCAGGTGCTGTTGGCAGTGACTGCTTCAGGGGAATCAAGGGTCTGTCAACAAATTAGAATGTTTGAATGACTGAAACCTTACTCCACCTTCCACAAATTAACTTTGTTATCTTCAATTCCTCCAGAACTTATGCTACCCAGTATGATGGCCACCAGCTACCCATGGTGATACATATTAATTAAAAATAAATAAGAGGAAAAACCCAGTTCTTCACCCACACAACCCCATTTTAAGTGCTCGGTTGCCACATGTGGGTAGTAACTGCTCTACTCATCAGAGTAGATGCAGAAAGAACACTTCCGTCATCAGAAATTGTGTTGGAGAGTGCTGCTGTCGTAGCCTGACATCAGGGAGTCTTTATGGGCCCTAGAGAAGAGGCAATGCAATCCCTGGGGGGGTCTCCTAGTCTTCATTATATGCAGGTTAACAAACTCATTGTTCCAATAAAAATAATGATTGCTCAACATTCCATTCTGATGATTTTTAGCCAAGCAGTCAACATGGTTTTATGAAACACCACCCACTCACTATGTGCAACTTAAATGGGGAATGAATGTGGCCCTGTCTCCAGATAAATGAATAAAAAAGGAGAGGGAATAGGAGAGGGAGAAGAAGAGAGACAGAGTAGGAGAGACAAAAAAGAATTGAATAACTTGGCTAGACGGTGGGAACAAGAAACTTTCTTTTTTCCCTCCATGGAAAATTGCAAACAGTTTAAACAGAATAACTAGTTTATGTTAAAATTCTCAGCCATTTATATATTGACACACATTACAATATTGCAGACCAAAGGGTTGTTGAGTTCCAAACTCAACAAAGGTTTTATAAAAATTTTCAGCCTGTCCAGCCTTAAAAAGAGAAAGCTTCAACTGTATGCCAAGTACTGTGCTGATTACTTCTCATGCTTTTTTCCTGTGAGTTTCACAATACTTCTCCAACAAAGGCCAGTTGTGCACCTGTTAGGGAGAGAGAGCCAGGCAGGAGGTAAAGCACTCGCTTTGGCACAGGGCAGCCCAGACTCCAAACCCAGTTCCTGTTACTTACGGACTTCCAGACTGTTGGCATTTACTTAGCTTCTGTTAGCTTTACTTTCCCTGACTTGAAAATGGAGGACACGGTAGCTGATGCATATGCTTGTGTGAGGATCAAATCAAATAAGGTGCCTAGTGCAGTATATGGCATGCAGAATGTAAACAAAGAGGGAGGAGGCATCCCATCAACATGACATCTTGGGCATATTCTACCCTCAGCAAGATAGATGGATGAAAGGATGGCAGTCATGTTTTTCTTCCTCTGCAGAACATTTCCTGGGAGTGTAGGTGGAATGACTTGGGGTGGGGGTGGGGGTGCTTCTTACTCAACCTCAAATATCTTTCCATTGGCCTTGGCTACTATTTTGAAATTTAAGAGTTACTCTTCCTATACAGCTAAAGGTCCCTCTCAAAAGTGTTGGAGATCTTCCCAAAGGAATTGAAATCAGATTACTATAGGGACACATTCGTTTCCATGTTTATCTCATCTCAATTCATAATAGTCAATGGAATCAGCCTAGGTGTCCATCAACAGACTAATGGATTACGAAATAATGCTGTGTACACATAATGGAATTCTACTCAGCCATAAAAAATAACACAATCGAGTCATTTGCAGGAAAATAAATGGAACTCAAGAATATTATATTTAGTGAGATTAGCCAGTCACAGAAAGTGAAAGGCCATATGCTTTTTGTCATATGTGAAAGCTAGAGAGAAACTGGAAAATAAAGAAGACCTCAGATAAATGAGAGGAGACACTAGTGGAATGGAGGAAAGGGGACCAGGAGAGAGGGGTGTAGAGAGGGAGAAGAAAGGGGAGATCTGAAGATGGAAACTGTTCAAATAATCTCTCCTTCAAACATGAAGTCACTTGTATCAATGTAAAGAGTATCTATGGAGTAGGAAGAGTGGGGTGGGAACTGGAGAGAAATACACAATGAATGCTGTGTGTATGTATTTGTCACTTTATCCCTCACTATGGTGTACAATTACAATGTGCCAATAGAAATACCATAAATATTTCTTTAGAGAAGGAATAGGCAAAACCATTGTGTGCCATGATTCTGGTCTAGTTGCCTATTCTCCCATGGGGAACAGCATTGTGGACAGAAACAAGGCTGTTCTGGGAGCTGGGGCTTCTGGCCTCTAGATCTGGCCCTGATGGAATCTCGCATCACCTCTCTGGGCCCCAAGGCCTTAGAGGCCTTAGTTTTTCTACTATGTACATGGAGGATTAGACTAGCTCTCCCCAAAATGGTTTGATTAGTAGTTCTGGAAGTGGGCTATTGAGCAGGTAATTTTCATGGAGGAATGGGGAGTACCTGGATTGTAGGGCCTTGGGAAGGGACAATGAGATTATAGCTCTGAAATGATAGGGAACATCTGCCCATTGTGGTCACAGGGAACCTGAGGAGTAGGGCACAAGGACACATGATGAGGGAGACTAGTGATCAACAATGACAGTTGGGGATGGATTCATAGTTTAAAAAATTTTTTTGAAACCATCTTGGCTTAAAGATATCACTCAGGTGTTTTACTGGATGTTCAGCATCAAGATGATCTTTGCTGGAGCCAGCTGACAGCTCTAAATGTGATCTTTAGCATAGCACCCTTCTGCAGTGAGGGCTTGGGTGTGTTGTGGAAAAGTGCTCCAGGCTTTCCAAGGTGTGACTGTCAACGTGGTGGTACTGACATGAACTGCCAGGGAGCTGTGGGTCTGGAGCAACTGGCCCAGCCCACAGCAATCAGGGATGAAATGACACTTTGTGGCTGCAGGTGTCTCAGGAAACAGGCATGGAGCCAACCAGCAATTAAGCACTTTCTGCACGGCAGGCACCGCGGTAGAGATTTCATGCACATTAGCTCTCGTAAGTCTCACAGCAGCTCTGGAGGGTGGCACTTAGTGTCTTCACTATACAAATAAGGAAACTGATACTGAGAGAGAAAAGGAGTACAGCTCAGATTTGAAGAGAAGGGCTTTGGATATCCAACTGCAGACATTTGTCCAAGTGTGTCATCTAACCTCCAGGATGTTCTGTGGATATTACTCTCTCCTACAGCTCTGTTCTTTGCCCAGGGTCACTGTGGATAGAATTATTGTTCTCATATTATTGCTATTCCCAGGCACTTCTGGAACAAAACAACAAAAAAAATAACAATCACTATCAGTGGCTCTTGTCATCATCCAGTCTGAGAGAGAATGTTTGAAGTCATTAATTTGTATTTGTCAACTGCCAGGTTTCCAATTTCAGGTTTTTTTTTGGGGGGTCTTTTTTCATTTTGCACTTGGTTGACTGGGAATTAGAGTTTTGTGTTTTCTCCCTCACTTTGGGAACTTTTGTTTCGGTTTTATGGAGACTCATTTCATAGCATTTTAAAAGGTTAACAAAAAGAAACTTGAAGCTCTGCAGGTTTCTTAGTAAGACGTTGTAAGGAAGTGGACAGAGTGTATCTGTCTATTGGACTACGCATATCAGTTGATGGGCAGATTCTGCAAACATGTTCTGGAAACCATTTCTGTGTTCTGTAATACGCAATACACTAATTGGGGTAAGCTGGAGTGGTCTCTGTAGGGTTGGGGCTTCCTGGGTAGTGCCTGTTAAGATGAGGAATTAGCTGGAACTCATGTTTAACAGATGGACCCCTGAGATGGAGCCTGGAGAGAGATCTGGAGAGAGCGGTGCATCGACATTGATGAAGATCAGTGTCACATGATCCCCGCCAACTGCTCATCATAATCAGGGGCAGGGCCTCACTGCCCAGTGATCTTACCATGAGAAAGACAGAGCTCCATCCTCCCCCTTAGGGTAAGGATGGGTGTGTGTGCTTGCTCCAGGGATGTATATTATTCTTTCTTTGAGGTTTCAACAATTGAGTAGAGCAAAGCAAGCAAGATGTTCTCGAGATGTGGTTTGTTTGTTTATTTGGTGGTACTAAGGAATGAGCCCAGGGACATTCTACCTTTGAGCTACACCCTCAACCCTTTTAATTTTTCCATTTTGAAACAGGCTCTTGCTAGGTTGCTGAGTCTTGCTAAGTTGCCTAGTCTAACTTCAAATCTGTGATTCTCCTATCTCAGCCTCCCGAGTCCTGAGATTGCAGGTGTGTGTGCCACCATGCCCAGCTGAAATGTGGTCTTTTTTTTTTTTACCATTATTTGTCTTTGTTTCCTTACATTTATTATGAAATATCCTTTATGTTCAAGAGTTTATGCCACGTAGTTCAAAACTTAATAATAAAGTAAGCTCCATGTGTATTACATGTATTACATGTGGAAGGTAAGTCCTTTAAATTTTGTCTCTTTTTCAGACTACTCACTCCTTGAAATTTGTGTTTATCCTGTCCTTGCTTTTCTCAACAGTTCTATCAAATCTGGTACGTGGTTTGTTATACACCTTTATTCTATTTAAAATGTAAATTATTTTTGGCTGGGCATGGTGGTGCACACTTGTAATCCCAGTATTTGGGAGGCTGAGACAGGAGGATTGTGGTTTGTGCACAGCCTCAGCTACTTAGTGAGGTCCTTTGCAACTCAGTGAGACCCTGTTTCAAAATAAAGCATCAAAAATAGGGCTGGGTTGTAGCTCGGAGGTGGAATGCCCCTGGGTTCCATCCCCAGTACCACAAAAATAAATAATAAAGTCCTGTGTATTCATTGCAGTACCATAGTGTATATGCTTACTAAAACTGGTTTTTATTATTATTATTATTATTATTATTATTATTATTATTATTATTACTATTATTTTGGTGGTACTGGGGTTCCTGAAAACCCTTCTACCTCCAGGATACACTCCCAGACCTATTTTATACTTTTTCTATTTGGAAACAGGGTCTCTTAAGCCAGTGTGGCTGGCTTCAAACCTGCATGATTCCTCCTGCCTCTGCCTCCCAAGTGCAGGGATTACAAGCGTGTACCACCACATCCAGCTAAAACTGGTTTTATTTTAAAATAGTTTAGAAGACCTCTATCCCAAATGCTTGTTTTTTTTAATGTTTCTCTGATGTATTAAATGAATAAATGTGTGTATTAAGCAACCTTCAGCTGTGTAACCCCCCTAATAACATCAACCTCACTTTCAATTATTTTAAGTTTATATATTTTATAACAGGATGTTAGGATAAGAAATTTGTATGCTATTCAATATACTTAGATTGTGATAAGATTTTATATTTTAATATAGTAGAAAATGAATCAAAACCTTTGGAACCATGGTCTCATCCATTTCTGTTTTCCTCTTTCATATTCTTTTGCAGTGAGTTTCTGAGTTAGTGGCCACTGCATGATGTAACCATGAAAAAATGATGAGAGTCTGACCATCCTAGAGATTTTCCAGATCAGAGGGAGGACCAATTTCAGATGCTGATTGTTGGTTTAGCAGCAACTTCTAAGGTGGCTTGATGCCACTGTAGTTGCTCCAAATTAGCTCATGTGTGTCTTTTTACATCACAAATTCACTTGGGATCTTTATGGGGAGCAGTTGAAGTTGCTTTGGCTGAAAGTATGAAGGGAATTTCCTGAAAGATATCAGACATCTGCTGGAAACACTGAGAGTGTTTGGCTACCAGGCTTAGAAACTGAGTGGGAGCTAAGAGAAGCCAGCACCACATTCAGAGTCATGCTTGAGAAGCAGCCTGGGAAACATTGTGGTGGCCTTTGCTGCTGCTGATGATTTCTGGCCTCCAGGTTTGCATGGCCATTGCTGGTGCTGGCTGGGAGGCTGCTGCTTGGCACTGCTGGAGCTGCTGGCCTGGCAACTGGCTGCTGCCACTGTGCTCACCAGAATGCTGGCTCCCTGTTCTCTGAGGCACTGGCCTAGACTCAAAGGTGTAGGGTGGGCATGTCCCACTGCCTGTCCATGGCTAGGCCATAATTTGCACCAGGGTTTTCAGAAATGTTGGAAATGCAAGAATCTGGCTATTTTGACTGATTTAAAGGATATTACTTTTTTTTTCTCCATTAAGATTCATGTAGTGGGAAATTCACTAAATATAGGAAGGGGTTTAGGTGCTAGACACCCACAATGTGACCGTACACGAGCAACTCATATTTTCCAAAGGCCTTTCTCCAACCCTTTAGGTTTCTTTCTTGTTGAGATCTGTCTTCTGTTACATTTATTAATAGTGTGTGTTTCAAGTAGAAGAAGAAAAGATAAAGAGAGAGCATTAAAATTTATTTTGCTTTCTTAAAGTTTCTATAAGCAATAGCCAGTGGTAATATTGTGCTAACTCCCCCAACCCCACCCCTTGACCTCTCACTCCAGTGCCCCTAAGAAGAGGACATGGAGAGTGAACCTACCTTTGGAGAAAACAACTCTAAGATAGGCCCACAGTGGATCAGATGGAAGGAAATGAAAATCAATTGTTTAAAAGAGGTTTTAGGTGTTCCTCATTTGTATAAAAATCAATTATTATAGGTTCCAGGGACCTCAATTTTCAGTTTGGGAATGTATGCCTCATTGTAATTTAGAAAGAAGTGGATGCTCAAGCATGAGGAAGCAGTGTTGTGAAAACAAAACAATGTTACAGACAGACCTGGGTGCAAATTCTCATCCAGCTGTATGACCCTAGGCACGCTTCTTCACTTTCTTGGTCTAGTCCTCATTTTTATTTATTTATTTATTTTTTGTGGTACTCTGTATTGAATACAGGGACCTTATACCTCCAAGCTACACTCTCAGCCCTTTTTATTTTTTATTTTTTCAACGGGATCTTGCTAGGCTGCAGGGAGTTTCTTTACATTGCTGAAGCTGTCTTTGAATTTGCAACCCTCTGTCTCAGCCTTTTAAGTACTGGGATTGTAGATTTGAGCCACCATTCCTGTTTATTTCTCATTTGAAAAATGACAGTGATGTTGAACATTTTTTTATGATTGAATTGGTCATTCGTACTTCTTCTTTTGTGAAGTGTCTATTAGTTCAATTGCTCATCTCTTGATTGGGCTATTAGTTCTTTTAGTGTTAAGTCTTTTAAGTAATTTATATATTCTAGGTATTAGTTTTCTATCAGAGGCAGAGATCTTCTCCCAGTCCAATAGGCTCTCCTTTTAAACTCTTTATGGTTTCTTTTTTTATTTTTTATTTTTTTATTTTATTTTTAAAAATTTTTTTTATTGGTGCATTATATTCATACAACTTATTGGGGTAAAAAACTTGTGTGTACAAACATGTACTCATCGCTGATTTAACCCCTACCCAAATCCCACCCCATTCCCTCCCCGTCCCTCCCTCCCTTGCTTGGCTTAGTGATTGACTTCGATATGTTTAAGTACATTGTGAGCTTTAGAGATTTTCCTCTTCCCCCCTCATTTCTCCTCCTTTAGGTTGTCTTGTTTGCTCCTCTTTTCTCCCTAACTCTCACATATTAGGGAAAGCATCTGATTTCTTATTTTTTGTGCCTGACTAATCTCACTTAGCATAATGTCCTCCAGTTCCATCCATTTCCCTGAAAATGATGTAATTGAGTTTTTTTTGATGGCTGAGTAAAATTCCATTGTGTACATATCCCACAGTTTTGTAATCCATTCATCTGTTGATGGACATATTGGCTGGTTCCATAGTTTGGCTATGGTGAATTGTGCAGCTATGAACATAGATACACATGCATTAGTTTGGTAGTTTGGTTTCTTTTCTTTTGGGTAGATACCCAACAGTGGTATTGCTGGATCAAATGGTAGATTTGTTCCCATTCTTCTGAGGATTCTCCATACTGTTTTCCAAAGTGGTTGCACTAATTTGCAATCCCACCAACAATGTCTTAGAGTTCCCACTTCTCCACATCCTTGCCAGCGTCTGTTGTTGTTTGTGTTTTGAATGATGGCCATTCTAGTTGGAGTTAGGTGAAATCTCAGGGTAGTTTTGATTTGCATCTCTCTGATTGCCAGTGATGTTGAGCATTTTTTCATGCATTTATTGGCCATTTGAATTTCTTCTTTTGTGAAGTGTCTATTTAGTTCATTTGCCCATTTTGTTATTGGATGCTTTGTTTTCTTAGTGTTGAGTTTCTTGAGTTCTCTGTATATTCTCGATATTAGTCCTCTATCAGTGGTGTAGGTGGCAAAAATCTTCTCCCATTCTGTTGGCTCTCGACTGAGATTCTTGATAGTTTTCTTTGCTGAACAGAAGCTCTTTAGTTTCATGCAATCCCATGTATTGATTCTCCTTTTAATTTGTTGTGCCTTTGGGGTCTTGTTGAGGAAATGTTTGTCTGTGCCTATGTGTTGTAGTGTTGGACCTATGCCCTCTTCAAGGAGCTTCAAAGTCTCTGGTTTAATTTCCAAGTCTTTGATCCATCGTGAGTTGACTTTTGTATAGGGTGAAAAAGTGGGATTAACATCCAATTTTCTGCATATGGCTAACCAGTTTTGCCAACACCATTTGTTGAAGAGGCTATCTTTTTTCCAGTGTATGTTTTTGGCCCCTTTGTCAAAAATCAATTGGCTGAAAGTGTGTGGACTTGTTTCTGGGTCTTCTATTCTGCTCCATTGGTCTATTTATCTGTTCTTTTGCCAGTACCATACTGTTTTTATTACAATGGGTTTGTAGTATAGTTTAAAGTCAGGTATTGTGATTCCTCCTGCGTGGTTTTTGTTGCTGAGAACTATCTTGGCTATTCTGGGCTTTTTGTTATTCCAGATAAATTTAAGGACTGATTTTTTTATGTCTGTGAGGAATGATCTTGGTAGTTTAATGGGCATTGCATTAAATCTGTAGATCACTTTTTGGAGGATGGCCATTTTAATGATATTTATTCTGCCAATCCATGAACATGGAAGGTCTTTCCATCTTCTAAGATCTTCTTCGATTTCTTTTTTCAGTGTTTTATAATTTTCTTTGTAGAGATCTTTTACCTCCTTGGTCAAGTTTATTCCTAGGTATTTTATTTTTTTGTGGGAGATCCTGAGTGGAAGTGTTTTCTGAATTTCTTTTTCAGTGGATTTATGGTTGGTGTACAGGAAAGCTTCTGATTTTTTAAGATTGATTTTGTATTCAGATACCTTGCTGAATTTGTTGATCAGTTCTATAAGCCTTTTGGTTGAGTTTGTTGGGTTTTCTAAATATAGTATCATGTCATCTGCAAATAGTGAAAGCTTAAGTTCTTCTTTTCCTATTTGTACTCCTTTGATTTCCTTTTCTTGCCTTATGGCTTTGGCTAGAGTCTCTAGTACTATATTGAAGAGAAGTGGTGATAGTGGACATCCTTGTCTCGTTCCAGTTTTTAGGGGAATTCTTGAAGTTTTTCCCCATTTAATATGATGTTGGCAGTGGGCTTATTGTAGATTGCCTTAATAATGTTGAGATATGTTCCTTCTATTCCAATTCTCTGCAGTGTTTTTATCATAAATGGATGTTGAATTTTATCAAATGCTTTTTCAGCATCTATTGAGATGATCATGTGGTTTTTGTCTTTGATTCTGTTTATATGATGAATTACATGGATTGATTTTCGTATATTGAACCAGCCTTGCATCCCTGGGATGAACCCTACCTGGTCATGGTGAATGATTTTCTTGATGTGGTTTTGAATGCGTGTTGCTAGTATTTTGTTTAATAGTTTTGCATCCAAGTTCATCAGAGATATAGGCCTGTAGTTTTCCTTCCTTGAACTGTCTTTATTCGGTTTGGGTATTAGTGTGATGTTGGCTTCATAGAATGTATTTGGGAGAGTCCCGGTTTTTTCTATTTCCCGAAAGAGTTTGAGTAGTATTGGGATTAGTTCTCCTATAAAGGTTTTATAGAATTCACTTAGGAAACCATCTGGTCCTGGGTTTTTCTTTGATGGTAAGCTCTTTATTGCTATTGCAATCTCTTTGATTGTTATTGGTTGGTTTAAGTGTTCTATATCTTCTTGACTCAGTTTAGGAAGGTTGTATTTATCTAGGAAGTTGTCGATTTCCTCCAGATTTTCCATTTTGTTGGAGTATAGTTTTTCAAAGTAGTTTCTGATAATCCTCTGGATTTCTACGCTGTCAGTAGTAATGTCTCCTTTTTCATCCCTTATCTTCATAATTTGGATTGATTCTCTCTTTTTTTTAGTTAGGTTGGCTAGTGGTTTATCAATCTTGTTAATTTTTTCAAGAAACCAGCTTTTGGTTTTGTTGATTTTCTGTATTGTTTTTTATTCTCTATTTTGTTAATTTCTGCTCTAATTTTAATAATTTCCCGTCTTCTGCTGGCTTTGGGGTTCAATTGTTCCTGCTTTTGAAGGGCTTTGAGGTGTGTCATAAGGCTATTTATTTGAAGATTTTCTGTTTTTCTTATGTGAGCACTCAGTGCTATAAATTTTCCTCTTAATACTGCCTTCAAAGTGTCCCAGAGGTTTTGATATGTTGTTTCTTTATTTTCATTTGTTTCTAGAAATTTCTTGATTTCACCTCTTACATCTTCTATGACCCATTCTTCATTCAGAAGTGTGGTGTTCAGTCTCCACATGTTTATGTTGTTTCTCTGGGTCTTCTTATAGTTGATTTCTAGTTTCATTCCATTATGGTCTGAAATGACACAGGGAAGTATGTAACATGTTTTAAATTTGCTAGTGCTCATTTTGTGTCCCAGGATGTGATCTATTTTGGAGAAGGTTCCATGAGCAGCTGAGAAAAATGTAAACTCTGCTGTAGTTGGGTGAAATATTCTATATGAGTCCAACAGGTCCATTTGGTTAATGGTGTTCTTTAGTTCTGAGACATCTTTACTGACCCTTTGTCTGGAAGATCGGTCTAGTATTGTGAGAGGTGTGTTGAAGTCTCCCAGTATTATTGTTTTGGGAATTATGTGTGACTTCATGTCACAAAGGGTTTGATTTATGAAAGTAGCTGCCTCTATGTTTGGGGCATAGATGTTGATTATTGTTATTTCCCCTTGCTGGACTATTCCTTTTACCAGTAAAATGTGACCTTCTTTGTCTCTTCTAATAAGTTTGGGTTTGAAGTCTAACTTGTCTGATATCATAGTTGTTACTCCTGCTTGTCTTCGAGTACCATTAGCATGGATTACCTTGCTCCAGCCCTTTACCTTGAATTTGTTCCTATCTTTACTTGTAAGGTGTGTTTCTTGTAAGCAGCAGATGGATGGATTCTGGCTTTTAATCCATTTTGCCACTTTATGTCTTTTTATTGGGGAGTTGAGGCCGTTTACATTCAGTGTGGTTATAGAGAGATAATTTTTAATTCCCAACATGTTAAGATCTTATTTCTGTTTGAGATACTGTTTATTCTTCTTTGCTTAGTTGTCTGCTGGATGGGAATTCTTGTTTCTTTGGTTCTGGCGTGTATTACCCATTTCCTCTTTGCAGTTAATCTCCTTGAGTATTTTCTCTAGCGCTGGTTTTGAAGACATAAATTCCTTCAGTTTCTGTTTGTCATGGAGGCTTCTTATTTCCCCATCTAATTTGATGGATAGTTTTGCTGGGTAGGAAATTTTTGGCTGGAAGTTGTTTTCTTTCAGAGTTTGGAATATGTTACTCCAAGCCCTTCTGGCTTTCATAACTTGGTTTGTGAAGTCTGGAGTGATTCTAATTGGTTTGCCTCTGTATGTCATGTGGCCTTTTGTTTTTGTTGCCTTTAAGATTCTCTCCTTGGCTTCCACATTAGTCGTTTTGACAATTATGTGGCGTGGGGATCCTCTTCTCTGATCCTGTCTAAAGGGAGTTCTATAAGTTTCCTGGACCTGTGTATCGACCTCTTGCTCTATGTTTGGAAAATTTTCTGCTATTACATCCTTGAAGAGATTGTTGATCCCTTTGGTTTCACCCTCTTTTCCCTCCTCTATTCCAATTATTCTTAGGTTAGCTCTCTTGAAATGGGCCCATATTTCTTCAATGTCAGATTCCTGCTGTCAGGTTTTTTTTTTCTAAATTAGAAACTATGCATTCATTTTTAGAATGATCATCTTCAAGAAGCGAGATTCTATTCTCCATGTGGTCTAATCTGTTGTTTATACTTTGAATTGAGGTCTTTACTTCATTAATTGCATCCTTTATCTCTTTTTGACTCTCTCTAAATTCTTTTCGAAAGTCCTCTATTATTTCTAAAGTTATTTTCCTAATTTGATCTTCTAGAGATTTTTGGATTTCTGTGTTATCAGATTCTGATGTTGTGGGGTTGTTGGCATTCACTGCTCCATTGTTATTTCTCTTTCCCATGATTTTGGAAGTTTGTGCCTTCTCTGGGTTCTTCCCTGAGTCACTACGAGTTCACTTAAGATGCTCTGGATCTCGAGTCTGTGGTATCTCAGTCACCACTACTCCTTTACTGGGTTGTATCACAAAGTCTCAGACCCAGGGAGTCAATTAAGGCTGCTTAGACTGTGGGGGGTGCCAAGTTGGGCGTTCTCCAGCGGGGAGTTGTGACTATGGTATGATATCTCTGCCACTGCCACTCCCCCACTGGGCTGCACTGCTAAAATCTCCGACCCAGGGAGACTATCTGCGCAAGTCCCTGGGAGTGCAGTACTGGGATTTCTCCCCTAGGGCCCGCAATTTGACTCATGGCTGTTGAGTGCGCTGATGGAGCTGTAGTGAACTCGGTGGATTCACTGCTGCCGCCACTGGCAATATGGCACCACTGCCATGCCCTCGGTGTATTCTTCTCTGGTTTTGAACTCCGCTCTGAGTCCTTGCCAGTTGTGCTGTGCCCAGCCCTTGGGAGCTTTAGATGTTCCCTGCACCAACAAAACTGCTGACTGCCGCCTGGCTGTTCAGCACCTGCTCTCCTCGGCTCGCTGTCCACCCCTCCTCTCAGGCGCCTGGTGGCTGGTTGAGTGGGTTGGTCTAGGGCTGTCCAGTGAACTCGTCACTGCCGCCAGCAGTAAGACACTACTTCTGCATCCTAGGCCGCGAGGCCAGAGTACTTACTCTCTGGATTTGAGCTCTGTTTTGAGTCTCCCTCCTCTCTGGAGCCTGGTGCTGCTAGGGGAGATGTAGGCCGCGCCGCTCTGGCCGCTCTGCGCCGCGGCTCTGGCTGCTCCGGCGGTTCTGGCCGCTCCATTCCAGCTGCTCTGGCTGCTCTGCTCGGCTCCTCTGGCCGCTCCACTCAGCTGTTCTGGCCGCTCCGCTCTGGCTGCTCCAGCTGCTCCACTCCGTGGCTCCGGCCACTCCGCGCCGCTGCTCCAGCCAATCCGCGCTGCAGCTCTGGCTGCTCCGGCTATTCTGGCCGGTCCGCTCAGCTGCTCTGGCCGCTCTGCTCGGCTGCTCTGAACCGCATCTCCGGCTGCCCTGCACCGCGGGTCTGGCCACTCCGGCCGCTCTGGCCATTGCGCGACGCGGCCTTGGCTGCTCCGGCTGCTGAGGCCGCTCCGCTCTGCGGCTTCCCCCAATCCGCGCTGCAGCTCTGGCCGCTCTGGCTGCTCAGGTCTCTCCGGGCCGCGCGGGCGTGGCACTTCGGGCTGGTTTTTTTCCGGTGTCTTGTTTTTCCAGCCCTTTTTCTCTGTCCCTTGTATTTACCGTTTTTATTTCTTTGCTGGTGGTGTTTTCTGGCTCTGAAAGGCGCTGGTTTTGTGGTAGTAGAGTTGGATTGTTAGCAGGACTTGTAAGTGCCGCTTTCCTCCATCGCCATCTTCCCGGAAGTCTTTATGGTTTCTTTTGATGAGCAGAAACTCTTTAGTATAATTCCATCCCATTTACAAATTTTTGTTTTAATTTCCTGAGCTTTGGGAGTCTTATTGAGGAAATTTCTATCTGTGCCTATATGTTGGAGTGTTGGACCTATGTCCTTCTCTAGTAATTTCAAAGTCTTTTGTCTAAGTTTCAGGTCTTGATCTATCTTGAGTTGACTATTGTGTGGGGTAAGAGAAAGGGATTTAATTCCACTTTTCTACAAATGGATAACCAGATTTTCCAATGCGATTTGTAGAAAAGACTCTTTCCTCTAATGTATGTTTTTGGCACCTTTTAAAAAATCAATTGACTATAAGTGTGTGGGTTTTTTCCACATCTTCTATTCTGCTTAATTGTTTTGTGTGTCTGTTTTTGTCAATACCATGCTGTTTTTGTTACCATTTCTCTGTAGTAGGATTTGAAGTCAGGTATTGTGATGCTTCTTGTATCATTAGCAATCATGGAGATGTAAACTAAAACTACACTGAGATTCAATCCAACCCCAATTAGAATGACAATCTTCAAGAAGTGAAACAATAGTAAATGCTGGTGAGGATGTGGGGAAATAGATATTTTTCTAAACTATTGGTGGGACTGCAAATTAGTGCAGCTACTATGGAGAGCTGTATGGAGAGTCCTCAGAAAACTAGGACTGGATCTGCCATATGATCCAGATATATTATCTTTCCAAAAACACTGAAATAAAACTATTATAGTAATACATTAATATCCATATTTATAGCTGGGTGTGGTGGCACATGCTTGTAATCCCCGTGCTTTGGAGGTGGAAACAGGAGGATCGTCCTGGTTTGGAGCCAGCCTTGCTGGCTTAAGAGACCCTGTTTCCAAATAAAAATAAAAAATAGGTCTGGAAGTATAGCCCGGAGACAGAAGGGCTTCCAGGAATCCCAGTTCCGCAAAAAAAAAAAAAAAAAAAAAAAAAAAAAATCCATATTTATAGCAGCACAATTCATAATAGCCAAATTTGGAGACAACCTAGGTGTTTATCAACAGATGAATGAATTAAAAAATTATAGGATATCCACAAAATGGAATTCTCGTCAGCAATAAAGAAGAACAAAATTATGTCATTTGCTGAAAAATGTATGGAATTTGGAGAACATTATGTTAAGTGAAATTAGCCATTCACAGAAAGCGAAAGGTCATATGTTTTTTCTCATATGTGGAAGTTAGGGAGTAATTGGGATATAAGAAGGACTTTAGATAAAGGAAGAGAAACAGTAGTGGAGCAAGGGAGATCTTTTGGAGGAGGGAGGAAAGAATTAATGAAGGAAATACTTCCATAGACTTTATATACATATGTGAGAATATCATCTCAATGGGGAAGGGGAGAGTGGTGAGAGAGTCAGGGGAAAACTCACCAAGTTCTGTGTGCATATATAACACTATCACTTTGAAATACATTACAATGTTAAACTATAATGAACCAGTAAAAGTAAAATGAAACAAAAGAAAAAGGGCAATGACAATTCCTATCTCACAGGGTTGTCATGGGAAGTAAATAAATGCATACATGTAAATCTAAGGTATATAATCAGTGTTCAATAATTGGTAGATATTTTTATTCTAATTTTAGATAGAAGACAAGCTGGTTATCCCAATGTAAAAAGAGATTCCTTTTGGAGGACATATTGAAGTGGGTATATCTGACTTAATATAGTTGCTGTTGTGGCGGGAATTCCTGTACTGGGGTACAGGCAGAGTGGACTAAGGTTAGCTCCAAGGTGTCTTTTAGTAGATGATGCTGGAATAATAACTCTTGAGAATGTGGACAATGGTTAGTCTCTTGAGCCAGACTACTCTTGCTCTTGAGGGGAAAATACCAGCCACTCAGGCAGTGCCACCAATGTTAACACCCAACTGGAAATGGGCACCCATATGTCAAGGTCAAAGTCTGTGGGTCTGTCCAACTGATAACGAGTTCATAGATGTGGCAGCTACCTTTTCCACCTTCATTACTTTCACTACAACCTTGACCATTTCCCTGATTTGATTTGGTCCATGTGTTGGTGTGTGGTGACTGGAAGAGGCTATCTATCAAAGCAGCTCTGGGCAGCTTTTAATGATGAACGGATACCTTTGGTATTTGAAAATCAGCTAAAAAATATGAGGTTTTCCAAAGCTGGGCACTAATTGCTAATTTTATTAGGCAATATTCCATTGCCTTTAGCTAAGGAAAATTAGAAAATAAATAAAAATGGTATTTTCTTCTCTCAATGCAAACCCACAGGACTTCCTATTTATTCTGCAAATGTCTTCTGGCATATTCCCTCTTGTCATATTCATTCCAGTAGTCTGTGCTGTCTAATAGCTGTAAATGTGCTCACTTAGTTTTGATACAATGCAAGAGAGTTTCAAGGTCTAAACTCTATACATATTGATTAGGCAAATCATTACCTATAGTATCACCTGGTTAAATTATTTTATGGAGATTATTTTACTTGATAGTTTTCCATTATGATAGCTCAGACAGAATGGAAAACAGAATGGGGTTAAAAATCTATTCTTGCCAAGTGTGGTGGTGCATATTTATAATCCAGGTACTTGGGAGGCTGAGACAGGAGGATAGCACAAGTTCGAAGCCAGCCTCAACTACTTAGTGAGGCTCTCAGTAAATTAGTGAGACCCTGTTTCCAATAAAATATAAAAATAGGTCTGAGAGTGTAGCCCAGAGGTAGGAAGCCATTGGGTTCCATACTCAGTAACAAAACAAAACAAAAAATCTATTCTCAGTGATTTTTAAGTATGCAATACATTTAAACATCAAATACACAATACAGGGTTATAATAATAATAATCATGTTGTAATAGATCCCTTGAATTTATTACTCTTATTTAACTAAAGTTTTGTATCTTTTGATAAACATCTACAGGATTCCATTTCCTAAGTCCCCATCCCTATAACCACTATTCTAGACTCTGTTTTTTGAGTTCAACTTTTTAAGATTCCACATATAAGTGATATCAAGAGGATTGTCTTTCTGTGCCTGGTTTATTTCACTTCATACAATGTCTTCCAGTTTCATCCACTTTGTTAAAAATGGCAGCATTTCCTCTTCTGCTAAGGCTGAATAGTATTCCGTCGCCTATGTATTTCTTTATCCATTCCTTTCTTGATGGATACCTAGGTTGCTTCTATATCTTGGCTATGTGAATAATGCTGTAATGAACATGGAAATACAGATACTTCTTCCACTTACTGATACATGTCCTTTGGAGATATATATATATATATATATATATATATATATATATATATATGATATTTCTGTATTATATGGTAGTTCTATTTTTAATTTTTGAGAAACTTCCACATTGTTCTACATAATAGTTTAACTTATATTCACCTTGTAATGTGCAAAGGTTTAATTATCCCTATACCCTTGCCAGAACTTCTTATCATTTGTTTTTTGATAGCAGGTATGAGGAAATATTTTTTAATTTGTGAAGTAAAATGCACATTTTAAAATATTATGGGTAGCCGGCGTGGTGGCACACACTTGTAATCCCAGCATTTGGGAAGTCGAGACAGGAGAATTGCAATTTGAGGATGGCTTCACTTAGTGAGGCCCTTTGCAACTCAGTGAGACCCTGTTTCAAAAAAAAAATAGGGCTAGGGTGTAGTTCGGAGGTAAAATGCTCCTTGGTTCTATCCTCAGTACTGCAAAAAAAAAATTATGAGTATACACATATTGATATGTAGATTTTACCCCTTCGTTCTAGCTTTGCTGAGGTTTCTCCTCCATTATCTGGAGTCCCTCTGGTATCTCTAATGCTCCCTAGCTTGGGCATATTAGAGAAAATTTATGTCTCTTCTCTTTCTGTGCTTGGCTGATCTCACTTAACATACTGTTCTCCAGGTCTTTCCATCTTCTTGAGAATGACATGATTTTATTCTTCTTTATTGCTGAGTAGAATTCCAGTGTATGAATTTCCCATAATTTTGCAATCCATTCATCTGTTGATGGAGACCTAGGTTGGTTCCATATTTTGGCTATTACAAATTGTGCTGCTACAAACATGTGTATGCATATGTTATTGTAGTTCTTTAATGTGCATACATGTGAATATAATATAGTTAACATTGACACTCAGTATTGGGAGAGATGGAAAAGGGGAAGCAAGGGGGAGGGCACCAAATACTCTGTGAATATATGCCACTGTCAACATGATCCAGATTACGATGTGAGACTATAGTAAACCAATAAAAATAAAAAAATAGAAAAATAAAATAGAATGGGTAGAATCCTAGTAAAATAGACGAGACCACACAAAGAACTTCTTCTGTTCTATGTAGTAAATGGTTCAAGGTCAGAATATAAGTGGATATAATATTACTCTTTGTTTCTATACCCACCCTTACCCATCTTGAGGTAGGTGGGCATTTGGTACCTCCCTCCCTCCCTTCCTTCCTTCCTCTTTCTTTCTTTCTTTCTGTACTGGGGATGGAACTCAGGGGCATTTTACCTCTGAGGTACACCCCCAATCCTATTTTTTTATTCTTTATTTTGAAACAGAGTCTCACTGAGTTGCAAAGGGTCTCACTAAGTAGCTGAGGCTGTCCTGAACCATGGTCCTCCTGTCTTAGCCTCCTAAATGCTATGATTACAAGGGTTCACCACCATGCTCAGCCCAAAAGCTCCAACTTTCAAAGTGAGACAAGGCCTGTGAGTGAGTGGAAGCAAGTCTGAGATGGAGGATACACAAGTCTACCTGCTGTCTAAGAACTGGTATGGGCACCACTGCAGTCTTCTTAAGCTGGGGCAACACTCCCCTGCCTGCCTTCAAGAGGAGTCAAGAGTGGAAACAGAGAGGGAGGGACGGAGGGAGGGAGGGAGGGAGGGAGAGAGAGAGAGAGAGAGAGAGAGAGAGAGAGAGAGAAGAGAAGAGAAGAGAAGAGAAGAGAAGAGAAGAGAAGAGAAGAGAAGAGAAGAGAAGAGAAGAGAAGGGAAGGGGAGAGAAAGAGAGAGAGAGTTGCTTAGTCTTCTCAGAATAGGTAGCTCCTGGCTTGAACCACTAGCCTTGTGGAAAGACGATCTAACAAGAAAACGAGGGAAGAAGCCAAAGAGAACTGTATGGCAAGGTCTTGTTCCAAATGGCATCCTCTCAACTCATTTGACCTCCCTGACCTCCTACTAGAGGACACAACCTCTCAACTCATTTGACCTCCCTGACCTCCTACTAGAGGACACAAGGAGACTTTGCTAACTTAAACTTATTTTGACTCCTCTAGTAGGCTTCACTGTTTGGAAAACGTGATCTAAGAATAAACTCAAATATTGTCACTTCCACACATCTGTTTCTTTGTGGAGAGAGGGAGTGTGAACACTTGGGAATGTCCACCTTGGGGAGTGGACAAGGTCATTCTCTTATGTGAAACAGAAGAGTCTTGCTCCTGCAAGGTGGATGCAGCCCTGTTTCAGGGCACACAAGTTCAGCATTCTCAAAGGGGTCCACCAATAGTCTGAGTAACTCTGGACTGGGTTTTGGCTCTCCTCTGCCTCTCTTTAGCTCAGTACCCTTGTGCAGTAAACAGTCTGTACCACACTACATTGTTGCACTGACATTGCAATGGCAATTGCAATGCCTAGGCAGAGTGGAAGGAGGGCTCAAACCACTTTGGAATGGGCAGGAAGAGGGAAACTGAGGGTAGAAAGATACTGAGGCAAAAGTAGGGAGGATTCTGAGGGGGAGCTTGGCTTGTTTGCTTTTTGTTCCCCTTGATCTTGATACCCTGTATTAATGGGATAAAGTATAGTATAGATTATGCCTACACACACACACACACACACACACACACACACACACACACTCTTTGTTCTTGAGATGTGTGCCACCTAACTCAGCAACTCCATTTCCCCTTCCTTTATGCCTCAGTACTTAGTACATTGACTTCGAGTTCTTCCTCTTTAAATTGAGAGAGCAGAGACAAAAACCAGACACCGTGATAATGGGATTTTATGTTGTGGTCTTTGATTACACTTCCCTTCCAAAGCCTCAATATTATGTATTGTTAATAATAATGTTCTTTGTAGGAACAATTTTTTAATTTGAGAGTGTCGCAGATGGCCTTTTATCAGGAGCTATGGACTGTCAAAATAAATAGATCTAATTATGAACCATTGTTGTGGAATGGACCATCTTAAATAATAGAAGTCAAGTTCCCCCAAATTAAAAGAGACTTCACATTTTGAAAAGAAGTTGGAATAATCAGCAGCCTTTGGTTGACTGGTTTTTAACAAGTAGTTCTGCAAATAGAGGCTGTCAGATTTCCATCGGTGCAAGTATTCCTGTAACTAGGTGGGGGTTTTCTGGGTTTTCACCATCAACTCTTTGCTTGAACAGGATTTGGTTTAAAATAATCGCTCTGTACCTGAACATTTAGATGAAGCACTAGAAAAAGTCCTGGGACTGAGCCACTAAAGAGGGTCTGGGTTTTTTTCGGGTCACTTCATAGCCTTAAACAACATAAGCTTTGGGAACTTCCCTGAAGGTGAAGATGTGAACCAATATTTCTCACAAATATTGGTTCTTGCCTTCAAGAAAAATTTTTATGACAGACCAAAATGTGGAAAACTTCAAGAGTGATATTGAAGACGTGCAGAGACTCTGCCGGAGTGAAGTCACTGAAGTCACTGCTAACATTTGGCCCCTGAAAAAAGATCTTAAACATATGTAAAGAGATTAGACAATGTAGGAATTGTAATTTTATACCTGGTCACTGGAAACACTTACTTCACTTACATGTAATGATTACTTGAGTTTGATAAGAAAAGTTTGGGGATCAGAGATTTTGAACTGACGTCAATAAGATAGTACAAGATCTAGAGGATTTTATTAGCTTTAGATTATGAAACTAATCTTAGTTGGTTTTTTTTTTTTTGTGGTGGTACTGGGGATGGAACCCTTCTACCTTTGGGCTACACTCCCAGAACTGTTTTTATATTTTTTATTTGGAAACAGGGTCTCTTATGCCAGCGAGACTGGCTTCAAACCTGCATGATCCTCCTGTCTCCGTCTCCCAAGTGTGGGGAATACAAGCTTGTGTCACCACGCCTGGCCTAATCTTAGTTTTTGTTAGTTCTTAAAACTGCAATAAATAAGAGGTTGTATTAATTAAAATTATACATGGACTTAGAAAATTTAGGTAAATTTGTAGGTAATTGAAATATAGCTCTCTGGGGAATCATTTAATGTAGCATCTTTTACAACATGTGAATGAGTTTACTAATAGAGTTAAATGAATATTCTACTGTGGAACTATTTTTTTCCATGGCAGAATCTGTGGTAGGATGATGAAGAAAAATGTAGTCTCAAGACATTTTTACTTGCCATGGACAGCTCAATGTTCAGTGAATGCTTAAAGGAAAACTAGTTTTAAGTGCTGTCTCTTCTATATTAAGTTTGTATGGATCCAGAAATATTTGCTATAAATGTTGCAAAGTAATTACTGTAGAGTTGTTTATTGAATTAGAATTTTTGTCTGAAAAATTCACATTGCCAAGACCTCTTTTTCTTTATCATCTATATCCAAGACTATTTATTTATCTGTTAGTATTAGGGATTGAACCCAGGGACAGTTTACCTCTGAGCTACACCTTTATCCCTTTTTAAATTTTTATGTTTTTTTTTTGTGTGTGTGGTACTGTGTATTGACCCCAGAGGAATTCTACCTCTGAGCTACATCTCCACCTCATTTCATTTAGTTTTTAAATTTTTAAACAAGATTTCAATAAGTTGCTGAGGGTGTCTTGCCAAGTTGTTGAGACTGGCTTCAAACCTGTGATCCTCCTATCTCAGTCTCCCAAGTACTGGGATGATAGGCTTATACTAGCATACCAAGCCTAGGAGGATTTAAGTGAAATTTGGTACAAGATGTTTTATTTCTTTAACTTCATGATCAAGTTAGTAGTGTTTTCTATTTGTGGAGTGCTATTTGTAGACTTCTTCTTTATAAAGTCTTTAGCTTTAAAGGGGAAAAATAGAACAGATTCCTCTATTGTCTCTCTCCAAATATTGGACACAATTATATTATGTTCAAAGGCTCCCTTACCTTAGAAAAGAAAAACAGGCAGTGTGGAATCATCCAAGATCCAGCTCGCACTGTCCTTTTATGAAGTCATTCCAATATGTGGTGCATACAGTCTGTGGAGGTTTAAGTTGGTTGCACCTTCAAACCCACAGAGGCAGGTCCTGGGATTTGTATAAGCTCTTGATTTATTAGAACATGTCTGATGGCATGTCACCCACTGACGCTCGTGATACAAGCCTTCCGTCATTCAACTGAAGTCCTGCACTTCACAATCAGATCTTTGTGTGCCAAGAACATTTCTTAGACTCATGGAAATTCTCTCCTGGCTCCATAGAAGCAATAGTGGCACATACTTCAGGGGAAGAATCCAGTTAAATATACTACATGTCTTTAATTCTTTTACTTAAACAAGAAGTACAAAATCTTCCCTGTAATACCCTTTCAAGGGCAACTTTAGGAAGAAATATTTATTGTGGGAGTCGTTACTGGCAGCATGAATTGGAGGCTTGTGTTCCCTATTTTAAAAAAATGTTTAAGCTGGGCGTGGTGGTGCACGTTTGTAATCCCAGTGCTTGGGAGGCTGAGACAGGAGGATTCCATGGGTTCGAAGCCAGCCTCAGCTGCTTAGTGAGGCTCTCAGCAACTTAGTGAGACCCTGTTTCCAAATTAAAAAAAAAAAAAGGTCTGGGAGTATAGCCCAGAGGTGGAAAGCCTCTGGGTTCCACCCCCAGTACCACTAAAAAAAAATGTTTAAAAAGGAGGATATTTACTTGGCTTTCCATAGAAGGGGACAAAGGCCTTGAAGTTAGAAACCTTAAAATGGGATTAATAAGAGATAGGAAAAGGAAGATGGAGATGTATAACTGTTCACCAGCAGCATAGGTAAGTTCCTAATATGCATCTCTAATTAATCAACAAATTAATAATTTGTGTAGTAACTCATTCATTAATTTAAAAAATACCAATTGGGAATCTCTGCCGGGCAAGATTCTGGCACCAGAGTTACAATAATGAAGGAGACATCTTTTTCCACTTTAAGGAGGCTAGAAGGAAATGTACAAATAACTACAGCAATAATTTCTCAGATTGCCAAATAAAGGTGAGGAATATCTATTTCCCAATGTTATCTTTTTGAGGAAAAATATATGAAAAAACTTCAAATAGAGGAAACCAACTTCATGTTCATAATTGGTTTTTCTACATAATATTGTCACTAGTTAATTAGGTTATGGTCATGGAGGACTTGGGCTGTGGGAGACATTGTCAACTTCAGTTTTGATGTTTCTAAAATATGTAAGTGGTAATTTGTGTAATTTCTCAGGAGGATCAATAAAATCAAAACTACTATCAGTAGAAACTCAGGGCATCCTTTGAGTTAGAGATCTTCATCATAATGATTCCTTACACTGTGTGGAGTTAGATGTTTCTAGAGCTCTTATAAACATTTCTCCACATCTCATCTTCATAAAAGTAGGTGTTGCAGTCAACATTCTCATTGCCATAATCCAAAACAACTAACTACACAACTTAGAAGAAGGAAGATTTATTTGCTCACAGTTTTTGGAGATAATGGATTCAGTCCATGTCAGGCCAGGGTTTGCAGAGCTCTATAGCAGTAGGGAGCAGAGACAGGGAGAGATCAAGAGCTCTGCTCTCACATCATGGAGGCCAGAATCAAGAGAATAAGCCAGCTAAGAGATTCAAAGACAAAAGCAGAGTCCTTAAGGCCACACCCTAAGGACCTATCTTCTTCAGCCACACCCCACCTGTCCTGGTTACCACGCAGATTATAACCCTTGTGACTTAACTGCATCAACTCTGAACACCAGTATGTGAGATCTTCGGAGACATTCTATATCTAACTATAATAGGAGGTTTTGTTATTTCTACTTCTCAGTTGAGAAGAAAGGTCTCAGTGATTGTGATTGACCTGGACCACTAGGTTAGAGGAGTCACAGTTTCAGAGAACATCTTGAATGGTATATCTTTTGTCTTTTATTCCTGTACCTTAATGAAAGGTCCAAACAGAAAAATGTAATGTGGATCTGGATAAAAAACACCACAGACAGCCTCAGCCACTTAGGCCCTTTGTAACTCTGTGAGACCCTGTTTCAAAATAAAGAATAAAAAAAAGGGCTGGGAATGTAGCTTGAGGATAGAATGCCCCTGGGTTCCATCCTTAGTACTGCAAAGAAAGAAAGAAAGAAAGAAAGAAAGAAAGAAAGAAAGAAAGAAAGAAAGAAAGAAAGAAAGAAAATCACAGAGATCAAATTGACTAAAGAGCTGGGTGTGGTAGTGGATATTTATAATCCTGGTACTTGGGAGGTTGAGACAGAAGGATCACAGGTTCAAGGTCAGCCTTAGTAACTTAGTGAGGCCCTTTGTAATTTAGTGAGACCTTGTTTCAAAATAAGGAATTAAATAGGACTGAGGGTTAACCTCAGTGTAGAATACCCCTAGGTTCAATCTCCAGTACCATATAAAAAACCCCACCCAAACAAACAACTTTTTCTGATGAAAGAGGCCTTATCACTTCTTAGTTTAGTCAGAAGGATTGTATAGCCAGAATAATGGGACCTCAAAGAGGTCCACATTCTTATCCCTGGGATCCATGAATATGTTAGGTTATTAGGATAAAGGGAATTAAAGATGCAGATAAAATTAAGATTGCTATTTATTTTTTAAAATAGAAAACTTATCCTGGACTACCCAGAAGGGTCCAATGTAATTTTTTGTGTGTGTGTGGGCAGTTATAGTTTGAATCAATAGCTTGTTCAATTATTTATTTATTTTTTGTGGTACTGGGAATGGAACCCAGGGGCATTCTACCTCCAAGCTACATCCCCAGCCCTATTTATTTTATTCTTTTTTTTAAAACAAGATCTCACTAAGTTGCAGTGGGCCTCACTAAGAAGTAACTGAGGCTGGTTGCAAACCTGCGATCCTCCTGTCTCAGCCTCCCAAGTACTGGGATTACAAGCATGCGCCACCACACCTGGCTCAATTATTCGTTAATAAATATTTATTGAGTATTGACTTGGTACCAGGTGCTGTTCTAGCCCAAGTAGCAAGACATAAAAATAATTCCTGCTTTCAGGAAGCTATCATTGTAGAAGGGGAGACAGACAATAAGTAAGTAAAGGTATACTAGTCATATACTAGTAGTCAGTTGGTCAAATGGTAGGAGAGGACAGTGATGGGAAGTGGGATATGTATGGGGTGATATATAGGTTTTTAACAAAGCTTCAATGGCAGGCCTATTGGAAAAGGTGATATTGTATATACAGACATGAGGATTCATGCCAGGGAAGAGGAAGCAAGCCATGTGGCTTTCTGAGAGGAGATGTGGCAAGCAGAGGAAACAGACTCTGAGGGCAGAGGGGTGAGGTGCTGATGGTGGGAGCCAGCAGCTGAATAAGCAGAGGTAAATCTTACAGGGCACCAGGTTACTCTTTTGAATAGTAGGTTTTAGCCCCCTCAGCTGGGCCTTGTGGATTTCCTCTTCAGCTGGAGCTCCTTGGCTTCAGCTACAAAGCAAAAGCAGACCATTTTCCAAGGCCTGCCTGAGAGAGCTGGAGGCAGAGTATCAGAGAATGTTTCAATGCTGATAACAGATTTTATGGATCAGTCATTTGAATTAATAAGGAGAATGGGATGAAGTGATGCAGATAATGTAAGTACGGTTTGGCATTTCCTTGAAAATTTGAATACTTTTACTTTTCAAAGGGCAGGAAGGCTGGTTAGTGACTGGAAACAGGCTGGGGGATGCTCAGTCCCCACCCACCGTTCACAGAGTGATGTAGGCAAAGTTCCTTCCACTCTCTTGATGTGTACTGCTCATGCCTAAGGGAATTCCTCAGTGACTTTTCTCTCTCAGACTCCATACAGAACCTACAACCTCCTACCCACAAAGCTATTGGCTAGCATGTGTGTGTGTGTGTGTGTGTGTGTGTGTGTGTGTGTGTGTGTAGGTGCTCATGTGTGTGTGTTACTGAGGATTGAACCCAGGGGTTTTCTGCCTCTGAGCTATATCCTCAGCCCTGTTTTTTATTTTTTATTTTGAAACAAGGTCTCACTAGGTTACTGAGAATCTCACTAAGTTGCTGAGTCTGTCCTTGAACCTGAAATTCTCCTGTCAGCCTCCCAAGTACTGGAACTATAGGCTTGTGCCACCACACCTGGCTGGCTATTTTTTCTTAAGCACACAGTTACACAGAGCATAATAGTGGAGGAAAGAAATTTCAGGAGAGTTGGACATGTAGGAGCTAAGAAGGAGACAGGTGTAACCAGAGGCAACCAGGCAGGCCAAATGTCAATAGTAGGTTGGATCAGCTACAAGGTTGCTCTAGGAAGTGGGAAATGTGAGAAATGTCAGAGCTTGGTTTCTCATGCTGCAGAGGGCAGGGATTAGTGGTGGAGCAAACCACAGGAGAAAAAATGCCTCCAGAAGCATGAAGCAGTTTTGACAACATGGCCTAAAAATCCTTTGAAACAATTCTGATCAAAAGATGGGATTGATGCTATCTCCCCCGAATCTTCTTAGTTCTTTTTGACTGGAATGACACCATCAGTATCTGAGTACAGAGATTAAGAAATTGGAAGCTTCCACTCTTTGCTTCTTGAAGTGCTTGGAACCTGGCCACCTACCTCACAGATGGTTTCATTTGGAGAGGAACCCAAAGCCTGCCTTGTTCAAGAGCCATCTTGAAAGTAGACCCTCTAGCCCCAGTGGAGTGACCCCAGCCAGCATTACATGGAAAAGAGATTAACTATGACCACTGAGCCCTGCCAAGTTTCAGATTTGTGATAAAACAAAATGATTATTGTTATATGCTCATAAAATTTGAGATAGCTTATATGTGGACAATTAAGACAAAGTACACTTCAGTACTTTGTTAGCCCAGTTAAGAGATATAAAGTCTCATACATAATTGAGGATGCTTTCTTATTTTAAATATATACCATATAAAGTATGTAATTAAATCATTCTTAATTTTAGTGCTATTGACTCCCCAGGAAAGTACACATATACAAGCATGTTGAATACAGTTTCAGGAATCTCAGGATTTCCTAATTCATCCATGGGTTTAGCCCTTTGGTAGAGAAATTCTGTAATTAGAATCTCTTTCCGTCAAAGATTAGCTTTTTGTTGCTATAACCAAAATAACTTAAAAAAGAACCATCTTAGGGAAGGAAAGGTTTATTCTGATTTATGGCTTCAGAGGTTTAGTCCATGGTTGGCTAGTTCCAAGGCAGAAACATGGTGGCAGGGTGTGGTAGAGAAAAGCTACTCAGCTCATGGTAGCTAGGAAGCAGAGAGATGAGAGAGAAGAAAGGAAGCATCAGGGATAGATGGAGTCCAAGGCCACATCCCTGGTGCCCAGCTTCCTCAAGCCATGCCCCATCTACCTACAGTGACTATCCAGTAAATTTATTTAAGTTATTGATCCATTCTATAGTTTAATCTACCATTGAGGTTAGAGCCCTCACAATTAAATTATTTCACCTCTGAACATTGATGCACTGCCAAAACGTGACCTTTTATGAGAGACATTACGTATGCTAACCATAACCACTACTCTTTGTTATGAAATTGAATTTTGTGTATGCTTAGGAATGGCTGAGGGAAAGGACAATAGGCTTTCTTCTACATGAACTATGTTTTATTCAAGTTCTTTCAAAGACTTGCTTTCTGACTGTGTATAAAATATAAAATCTGTCTACATTGCAATTTCTTGGATAAGAAAATGTAGATTAAAATTCTGTCCTTTTTCTCAAATGAATTTTCACACACACACACACACACACACACACACACACAGAGAGAGAGAGAGAGAGAGAGAGAGAGAGAGAGAGAGAGAGAAGAAATGATGCTTAGAGAAGTTGTGATTTGTAGCATTAATTGGTAGCTTTTGCTATCCATTGGGAATTGCTTAATTATGTAGCCAATTTGCCCATAAAATAACCTAGAGAAAGACTACCAAGGAATGTAAAAATGGAAAAGAAAGTTAGTATAGGTACGCCCCTTGTTACCTTTTCACCCTCTGTTACCCTTAGTTTTATAGCCAGTGTAGAGGAACTAGGAGAAACAGTGGCCTGTGAAGATTAGTATCAGTTTACACCAAAGCAGAACTGCCCCAAAGTACAAAGAATTGAAAGCAGTATACACAAAAATCTCACAAAATATAAAAGTACATAGACAGTAGGCTCAGCATTGGCGTCATTGGGCTAGGAAGTCTATTTACATTGCTTCTTATGAGGTCAACAAAACATTTTGAATAGCAGCTACTTGGCTGTCTGCAGTGAGTCTGAAAATATGAAATAAAACATAAACTCCAGAGCTGACCTTTGAACAGGGTGTTCCAAGTTTCCTTCTCTGCTTTCAGCTATAACAGACTGCCTTGTTACTGAATTTGTAGATTTCTATCATCTCAGATTAGAGAATCTCAGTGTTGGTCAGGGTAGAACCCAAAACACAGCTGATGGGTAGCAACATCCAATGTTAAAACCTTCAACAAGGAAGATCCATGATGGCTACCCCCCCCCCTTTCATTGTGAAACTATAAGGGGAAAACAGGAGAGGAAAAACAGAAATCACCTCTGCATGCACTGAAGATAATTTAGTTTCCATCAGACATGGTGAGAGTGATCAATGCATTGCAAAATCTTGAACAACAGCGCAAACTGTGTCATGAGAGCTTGGATCAAAGAGACCTACATCACATCAATAAACAGGGTCAATTTTAGCTAAACTGGCCTTTAGAAATACAATTCATTACCTCTCTTTCATCCTCTCCTGTTGGAAAATAATCTTCAGAATCTGAATTTAATCATTATTTAGGCTTGGGTACATTTACATGTAAATTCAGGCCTTATGATAAATTCAGTCAAAGCTGATAAGCAGGAATCCCCCAACTGCCCCATGCTACATTAACTTTTTACCTATCATCATCGAAGCTGGGAGACAGAAGCAGGTGACCTTCAGGTGCTTGTAAGAAAGTTTCAGGAAGGTAATTATACTTGTTTCTTTCTAGGAGTATCTACATGAGTTCAATAAAAACACAGCTGTTAGGCACATGAAAGAGCCTCTGAATTTGAGAAGCTGAAACATGGTCACAAATATTCATGGTGCAGATGTCTGGGGTTCATCCTCAAGGACTCCCCCAAAGTGTTCCTTAAGCATTAGATTCCCTTTAAAGAAACCAGGGCCAATAAAGAGGCACACTGCTTCAGAAGTTGAAGAAAAGTAAATAAGATTGATTTATAGCCAGTACAGAGAGAGGAAACATATCCTAATTAGTAAAAAAATTTAAAAGCATTAATTAAAGAGAAAATTATCATTTTTCCAAAGGATTCCTTTTGGTTTAGGTTTTTATCATATTGATTACAGACTTACATTATTATTTTATATAACATATAGACCTCTAAAGAATTATTTGATGATTCTCCAGTTTTTCTTCTCTCTGGCACTGGGCTTGGGGCTGGGGAATCAGGGAGATTAATCAAGCACAGTTCTTGCATGTCAGGAGTTCACACATTGGTGGCCTGATCAAGGCATGTGGACAAGCAACTCCTGTATAGTTTAGTAGACACAGACAGACGGTAGGACAAATGGCACAGATGGAGGTGCTCAGCTGGGGTTCCAGGAAAGGCTTGAGAGAGGACAGGATCCAAGAGCTGCATCTTGTCAAAAAGTTGGGTGTGTTCCAGACAGATGGGAATAAGTTGGAAGGTAGGGAAGATATTCTGAGAAGAGGGATAGTTAAGTACAAAATGTAGAGGTGGCAGCAGCATTATGCATTTTGGAAACCGTTGGTAGATTGTTGGGATTAGAGTCCATGCACATTGGACCAGGAAGCCTGAGAAAAATGCTGAAGAGGAAAGCAGGTGTTGATCATAGGATATCTTGCGGGCTGTGTAGAGGCATTTGGGTTTTATCTGAAGCCTGTGCAGGCTTTGGAAGGATTTCAGGGCAGGTGTTGTCAGTGCCTCTCCCATGTTCAAAATCTTCCTGCAACTTTTGACCTGTTCACTTGTCAGTCACTTTTTAGTACAGGAACAAGTCTCAGTGATTACAAGATTGTAAGAATACAATGAGTCCGGTCTGAAGTGCAAGGAGTTACTCCCCCGAGGAACAGTCCTCAAACAATGAAGGGTATATATCTCTGATTTTTTGCTCTTAGTGTGGGACAAAATTGCAGCAGGCTCCCTGCAGTCTTTCTGAGGTCACCAGTGGGGCTGAGTCTCAGTGCTCAAGGCAGTTATCTGGTCATTAGCACAACAGTGCTGGCGTCCTTCCCATCTCTGTGGTTCTTCCATAGCCCCTGCATTTACCTTCTCATATCATTCTTTTAAAAACTGTTTGCACTGAGTAAAGTGGAATCCCAGTATAGTTTTGATTTGCATTTCCCTGATAGCCAGTGATGTTGGACATTTGTTCATGTATTTATTAGTCAGTTATGTCTCTTCTTTTAAAGGTGTCTATTCATTTTTATTGTCCATTTGAATTGCTTTTTTTAAGTGTTAGTATTTTTGAGTTCTTTATATGTTTTGGATATTAGTCCTCTGTCTGAAGAGTAGCTAGCAGGTATTTTATACTACTCTATAGGTTCTCTCTTTAGGTTCTTGATTTTTTTTTTGCTATTCAGATGCTTTTTAATTTGATGAAATTCCATTTATTGATTCTTGTTTTTTTCCCCTTACCTTTTGAACTTGTATACACTGTTGGTGGGGATGTAAATTAGTATATAACCACTATGGAGATCAGTATAGAGGTTCCTCAAAAAAACTAGGAATGTAACTATCACATGTCCCAGCTGTATCGCTCCTCAGTATTCTTCTAGAAGAATTAAAAGAATACTATAATAGTAATATGCACGTGCATACCCACGTTTGTAGACACATAATTCACAAGATGCAAATTATGGAAGCAACCTAGTTGTACGTCAACAGATGAATGGTTAAAGAAAATGTGGTATATACATACAATGGAACTTTACTCAGCCATAAAGAACAAGATTATGTCATTTGAAGGAAAATGGATGTTACTAGAGATTCTTATGCTAAGTGAGATAGTCTCAGAAAGTTAAAAGTGGTATGTTTTCTCTCATTTGTGGAAGCTAGAGAGAAAATAGAAAACACGAGAGACTAAATAATGCAAAGATAAATTGGAAGAGCAGTTGAAGGGGTTAGAGGTGAGGAGGAGCGAAAGAGGGAGGGTTTTGGAGGGAAAGAGTTAAAATAATACTACAGCAAAATGTGTATGTATCATTATTAATCTCACTAACTCATATGGAAAGAAAGGAGGGGAGATCCAGAGAGATGTGGAGGGAGATGTGCAAAGATTTGTGTGCATATACACTTTTTAGCATATAGAACCTGCTCTGATATATAATTGCAATATACCAATAAATTATGAAAAAATTCTATTTGCACTTAAATTCTTAGTTAAGGGTCTGCTTCTGGGGAACATAACTTAAAATAGTTTTTTTTGGTTATGGAGAAAAATTGTGGAAATGAAGGCAGACTCTAGATGGTTTTTGGAAAAATAAAAATGAGAAGGAAAGACCCAAAAGCAATTTAGAAAGTTAAATTCATAGAAATTGTGAAATAGCTAGATGTATTCTGAGAAAAGTGAAAGAAGTCTTGGGTGCTTCAAGGTTTGAGTTTGTTGACTGGGGGAATTCATTAAATAAAATAAAGAATACAGGAAGAAGAATAGGATTTTTTGGTGCAATACAAGGGATTTGGATTTGATTATTCTGAGTTTGAGGTAGTAAAATAGTGCTACCAGCCATGCAGATCTTAGAGAAGAGAACTAGGGGCTAGACAAGACATCAGTCCCTAACAGCTGTAGAAGCTGTGGGTGTAGGCGTGATTACTCAAGCAGAGTGCGGGCATGAGAAAATTAATCAAGGAGAGAACCCTGAAAGAACCAACCTTTAGCAATCAAATTTATGGGAAGGAAACTGCTAAAGGTAGGAATGGTCTGAAAGATGATACAGGGGCCAAGGGTGAGATGCCATTTTAGCTACTAGAAGGTAAGTGTCAGGAGGAGAAAAGAAGCATCAGGTCAAAGGTTTGTAGAGAGGTTTGAGAAGGGGAAACTTACTGTTTCCATTGGATTTGGAAGTTGGAGGGCCATTGGTGTCTTTAGGAATTTCATATTAATTTGAAAAATTAGAGAAGCAGGAGAGCCTCTCTTCCCCCCAAGAAATCGGATTTTATTACTTAGAAAATAGTCTAACCAAGAATTTCCTAGAAGAGGAATTGCTTGAATGGGTAAAGATAATTTCTAATTATAGTTAAGTCTGATTTCAGTTGACAGGAAAGAATCCTGCCCTCTATTTACATGATTTGTATGAAATTGGATACTTACAAACTTCAGATTTGCTCTACTAATTGAGTAAGAATTTTCTTTCATTGATACTTTTCATTTTCCCTTCTCTTTGTTCCTATTTCTGTTTTTATTATCACAGATATCAATTTTATGTTTCCTAAGTAATAAGGTTTAATCCTATAGGTGATAATCCATTACATTTTGTACAATTTGTATCTTACTAATTTGTGAGTAATAATTTGGCCTCTAGAGTTAGACTGTTTGGCCAAATGATGGCTTTACCACTTATTCTTTAAGATCTTTGGGGAAGGTACTTACTTCTCTGAGCTCAGATTTTTCATCTTTAAAATGGGAGAGTAATGTAGCCTCAGTGGGTTATTCTTGTGCTCAATGAGTTAATTGATATGATGTACTTAAAAACATGCCTGGCACAGAGTGAGTGCTCAGTACATTTTAATATTAGAAGTAATATTAGGAGTAAAACAAAAATTTTGTTTTTTTAAACTTTTTTTATTGCTGCACTGTAGTCATACATCTTAATGAAGTTCAAAATGGTAGAGGCATACATGCACATATCACCCAATTAGCCCTTACCCAGTTCCCACCCCATTCCCTCCCCACTTGCTCCTCCTCATGTTTGGCTTAGTGATTGACTTTGATAGGTTTGTTAATGTACATCCTGTACATTAAGGAGTTTCCCTCTTTCCCCCTCCTTTCCACTTCAGTTAGTGCCTTATTTACTCATCTATAGTTTCTCCTTCTTTGTCTAGAGTTCCTCCTATGAACCTTTTTCTCCCTAGAGTCTGCATATTAGGAAGATCATCTGATTTCTTATTTTTTTGTGACTGATTAATCTCACTAATTTCATTTAGGATAATGTTGTCCAATTCCATTCATTTCCCTGTAAATGACATATTTTTTTTTTCTTTTTTATGGCTGAGTAAAATTCCATTGTGTGTGTACATATCCCATAGTTTTGGAATCCATTCATCTGTTGATTGACATCTTGGCTGGTTCCATAGTTTGGCAATAGTGAATTGTGCAGCTTTAAACATAGATATTCATGTATTAGTTTGGCAGTTTGGCTTCCATTCTTTTGGGTAGATACCCAGAAGTGGTATTGCTGGATCATATGGTAGGTTCATTCTCATTCTTCTGAGGATCCTTCATACTGTTTTCCAAAGTGGTTGCACTATTTGCAATCCCACCAACAATGTATTAGAGTTCCCACTTCTCCACATCCTCTCCAGCAATTGTTGAAAAAAATATTAGAAGTATTTGTACTTTTTATTATTGGTTACTATGATGGAAAATGGATAGATAACTTGATAAATAAGGAATAATATTTGTATTAGAAAACAAGACTAGAGATCTGTTCTCAGGTTTTCAGTTCTGTGAACTTGGGTAAATCCATTCCCGATGAGTTTACTTTATTTACTTGTAAGACATGGAAGTCAGAATCAAAAGTCTTTGAGGCCAGCCTTGGTTTTTATATTATGGAAGCCTAATTTTTCTGGGAGTAGCTGATATATACAACAGTCTTAGATGTAGCATATTTATTCCTAAGGGAAAGATAAATGGGCAAAAAAGAGAAATTGGAAAACATTTTCATTAGGCAAATACTTTCTGGAAAGTACAACAGATGCTTTGGTTTATTTTCATATAATATCTTTTTTTGGCTCAAATATACAAATCAGTTGCTTATGTTACAATCAGATGGATTATCTTTTCTTTTTTGAGTATACTTATGGTTGGAACAAATCCAGTTCCTTTTCTTTTTGCCCTGTTTTTTCATACCTCTTATAGAACAATAAACATTTTTATGCATCCATTTCTTTTGCTGATGCCATGATCTATTAAAAAAGCTTAATTATTTTTAAATTTTAATCATAACACAAATGTAAATAACAATTTTTGTATTTTCTTCTGTCTTATTACATTTTTGAGACCTGAAAATTGGTCTCTGTTTTTATTTTCCACTTACTCCAATGACCTTTTCCTTGGATGGGTGATTATTCATGTGCACACATGGGGGAGCTTTTGAGACATTGGTTTGAATGTTAAACTTTAATGGCTTTCTCAACAACTTGATCTTAAGTGGTGAACTGGAATTCTCCATCATACAAGTGTAATAGGGGTATGGCTGGCTGTAGAACAGACTTAGATTTTCCTACTATTCACTCTCTGATATGGGGCCCTAGAACTAATTCATAATTCTCTTCCAAAAGTAGTCATGTTTGTGTATTCTCTAAGAAAAAAGGATAAGACTAAGAAAGTGAAAAGAAAATTTAAGACATAACCACAGTTTTCTGACACCTTAACAAGAAGTATTAAAGGACATAAAAATGGGAAAGCTGCTTCTTCAGGTGAAATGGGAGGGCTCGGCCAGAATTTTGACTTTTGCAGCAACATTATTTAAAGAAGCCTCTGGAATGAACCCAAATTTATTCTTTCATAGATAAAATATAAAAATATATCTGAATATGAGACACATCACACATAGAGGATGAGGGAAATGCTTATCAAGACTGCAATGAGATTCCACCTAACCCCACTTAGAATACCAATCATAAAGAGTATATATATATATATATATATATATATATATATATATATAGAGAGAGAGAGAGAGAGAGCACAGTTATGTCATTTGTAGAAAAATGAATGGAATTAGAGAATATTATGCTATATGAGATTGACCAGACTCAGAACGTTAAGAATTATGTATTTTTTCTCATATGTAAGAGCTAGAGAGAAATTGGGGAACAAAAGTGATTTAAGATAAAGAAAGAGAAACTCCAATGGATAAATAAAGGGGATCTAAGGGGTTTTTTTGGGGGGGACACTTGAAGAATGAAACAGTTCAAATAATGCTATGTTATGTACAGATGTAAAATTATGAATGTCAATCTCAATAACATGTATGGGAAGGGAAGAATTTGGGGTGGAGCCTGGAGGGAAACATGCCAAGTACTGTGTGCATGTATGAACCTCATTATGATGTATAAATGTAATGCACCAATAAAAGTATATTAAAACAAAGTGAATGGCTGCAGTTGAGACTAGTTCTTTTGGTATCCAGCAGCCACTATGGAGATTATTGTGGAGAGTCCTCAGAAAATTAGGAGTGGATTCACCATATAATCCAGCTATACTCAACTGAAATAAAAATATGCTAATAATATATGAATACCCATGTTTTTAGCAGCACAATTCACAATAGCCAAATTTTGGAACCATTGTACCTCAGGGCAGTCTTAGTCATGTTTTCAGGTATTATGTATCCTCCAAGGCTAAATTTCTATTATAGACTCATGTTGTACATTTCCTTTGCCCAGTGAGCATTCCTATTTAGATATGGAAGTCAAATTTAGTAAGTCAACCATCAGAGCTACTTTCTATCCTCCATTACTCTCACAGCTTCCTTATTTGCTGTCTACTCCCCAGCATAATGATTTTTCCTGATGTTTCCTGTTTACTGAACAAGAAATTTTGAAGCTACATGGGTTTGTTTTGTTTTGTTTTGTTTGGTGGTACTGGGGTTCCTGGAAGCCCTTCTATCTCCGGACTACACTCCCAGACCTATTTTTACATTTTTATTTGGAAACAGGGTCTCCTAAGCCAGCATGCGTGCGGCTGGCTTCGAACCTGCGCGATCCTCCTGTCTCTGCCTCCCAAGCGCAGGGATTACAAGCGTGCGCCACCACGCCCGGCTGAAGCTACATGGGTTTGAACATTGGAGGTCATCTTTAACACTCACCTATCTCATGTTCTGTTTTGTTTCAAGGGGCACTAAGATTGCCTTCAGGCACAATGGTTTGCTTTGCAAGGTATGAGGACTTTCAAGACTCAGAAGACTTATTTTATAGTTGTGGTTAATTATAGTGAAAAGGTTCAGATTAAAACCAGAAGAGAAATATTCATGGAGCAAAGTCCAGGAGAGAGTAGGCACTGGCTGTCAAAAGTTCTTTCCCAGTGGAGTGGCACAAATGCATTTAATTCTTCAATCCATAGTGTGTAACAACACACGCCACATGCTGTAAACCAGGGAAGCTCACCTGAGCCTTTATGTGCAGGATAATATTTAATGGGGGGTCTGTTGCGTGGATGTGCAACACATACTTGGCTCACTTCAGCTACTCAGACTGCAGTTTCCAAAGGACAAACAGGCATCTACCGTGAATCACATTATTAACATAAACTATTTAATTAAACTGGTACCACATGATGCAAGTCCTCAGGCATGCAACACTCCTAGGGCTCAGAGCTCACTCTCAGGAGCTAGCTAAAATTAAGTCCTAAAGAGGTATCTTTCTTGAGAGATAAGGCAGTGTTTGAATAAGCCAATTTTTTTTTTGTATTTGCAGTTCTGAATGAGCCAAATTTTCCGAGTTAACTCCGCTGCACATGCACAGGTAACTACCAAGCTTTATTTCTTGTTGGGAAATATGTGAAATAGTACATATTTTGGTGTTAAATAGATACATGTTTGAATTCTGGCTCTATGAAAATTAAGATATGGTTAACATAATGTTGGACATGTATACAAAATGATTGTTAGATGTGATTTTTTCTTGTTTTATGATTATTATCATCATTGCCCTTTTCTATATAACTTCATCTCACTAGTCTAAGACCTTATTACTTTCACCCTTATTTTACATTGACTTTCATGTCAATGAACTTGTGTGCTGCACTAACACACAGCCCCAAACCAAAATATCTTGAAAAATAAGGGAGTATTTCTCAATCTTTCTACTTGTCTGTTATGAGTTGGCTGCATCTCCGCCCCATTGTGTCATTATTTGGGGACCCAGACTGAAAGAGCAGCCCCAGTCTGGGATATTGTTGGCTGTATTAGTTAGCTTTTGTGCCACTGTGACCAAAATACCTCACAGGAAATGCCTGAAGGAGAAAAAGTTTATTTTGGCTCATGGTTTCAGAGGTTCAGTCCATAGCGGGTCAGCTCCAAGGCAGAACCATCCCAGTGGCAGAAAGCAGAGAAAGACACACACAGTAAGCAACCAGGGTCAGATGTAGTCATTCAAACTATGTCCCTGGTGACTCAACTCCTCCAGACATGCCCCACCTGTGAACCTTGCTGCATTTTCAACACAAGCTTTTGTGGGGGGATGTTTCATGTCCAAACCATAACAGTGGCAAAGAGAAGAGAGAGTGCATGCTGGAAGCACACAATGGCTCTTTGGGTTTTTCTAGGAAGTGGTACATCTTTCTGTTCCTGTTTTATTTCTAAAGTATCCCACAGAGCCAGGCCTGGTGTTATGGCAATAAGGATGTATAATATTCCATTATAGTAGTGGTGGTTGATGTTTGAATAATAATACAATCTAGCAACCCCCTAACTGGTCTTTCTCTAGCCTCCCTCTACCTTGGACATGCTCTTATCTACCTTGTTGGCCATCACTGAGTTTCTCAAAGTTCAGCATTAGTTTCTTTCTCTGAAATTGCTTCCACATGGTCTTTTGTTGGTTGGTTGTGCAAGTTCCTTTAAGCAAAATCACCCACAACTCTCCTATAGTCTAGTGAAATCAGAATATTCACCAGCACTGGGCATATTTTATCTTAGTTTCTTCTATGCTTTTGCCCGTGATATTAGTTCACTGAATGAGGACCCTTTCTTTCTTCCTTCCTTCCTTCCTTTCTTTCTTTCTTTCTTTCTTTCTTTCTTTCTTTCTTTCTTTCTTTCTTTCTTTTTCTTTTTGCAGTACTGGGATGGAACCCAGGGGCATTCTACCTCCGAGCTTCATCCCCAGCCCTATTTAATTTTTATTCTTTATTTTGAAACAGGGTCTCACTGAGTTGCAAAGGACCTCATTAAGTAGATAAGGCTAACCACGAGCCTTGATCCTCTTGTCTCAGCCTCCTGAATGCTGAGATTACAAGGGTGCACCACCATGCCTGGCTGAAGGACCCTTTCTTGAAGAAACAACATTTATTCACCTTAAATCTCCATACAGTCATGCCTGGAATATGTGATGATTGAATGGATGATGAATGTTGCCTCAGTTTTACAGATAAATGCAAGCACTGTTCAATAACGATGAAACATTAGGCTGAAGAGATGAGGAGGCTTTGCTCTCAGAGAAAATCCTGAGATGGGAAGTAGAAGAAAGAGTGTCTTTTAAAAATTTATATAAAAATGTTGAGTAGTTGTAACAATGACCTTTCTTCCTGGGTCTTTGCTTATTTATGAAAATGAGCTCTCCCATACAGGACCTCTATGCTTCTTAAAAAATTATGTATATGAGATGGGCATGGTGGTGTACTCCTGCCATACCCATACTTGGGAGGATGAAACAGGAGGATCACAAGTTCAAGGCCAGTATGTAGTGACTTAGTGAGACCCTGTTTTAAAATTTAAAAGTTAGGTTGAGGGTATAGCCCAGAGGTAGAGCACCCTTAAACCCCTGGTACCACAAAAAAAGGAAAAAAAAAAAAAGAAAAAGATTATACATATGGCATCATCAGACACTCTTGGAGAAAAATGTTGTTTTGGCTCTGCTTTCTTGAAATTCTCAAATCCTGGCCCCCAAGTCCTCCATCTACTCAGCATCCTTGGAGTATTTGTGACTCCGATATAATCATGGGTTAGGTCCCTAAAACCACTCTGGACTTCATGTGAACGGACCCATGAACTTTGCTCCTTTTGCCCACTCAAGTTCTATGTTAATGACAGAACCTTTCTTGCTGGAGAAAGCAACTCTTGAAGGCCCAAAATAGCAGATTGAAAATAAGAATGAAAAAAAAAAAAAGAACTGGATCAACTATGCTTGGTAAAAAGATGCAAAGTCTCCTTTCATGAAAATGTTCCTAAAAATAAAAACCACTCTCTGGTAATGCAGCAAATAGTCAAAATGATTTTTTTTTTTTTTTGTGGTTGAATGATCTTTAAGGTTTTTTTTTGTTTCCTGGTTACAGTTTCAAAAACTGCTCCAGACAAAATCTGTTTCAAAGTCAGTGCCAAAGGGGAACATTGCCTGTTGGCAGGCACAGTAGTCAAGAACAGAAAGACACTCAAAGGGGCTCAGATCTCCCAAAACAGGATGACTATGAGCAAGAGGCTCGCATTTCTTCAGGGTGGAGGGCAAGGTCTCAATCAAGTTAATCAAAGTAGCACTGAAGCAAATAAGCCTACCGCATATGTTGTCAAATAACATGCTGATTATTTTTGGTTTTGTGTTTGGAATGCATCTCAGCTATACAGAATGGTGAATTTATTGTGTAATATTTGCCCATATATAAAAAACAATTTGTAGCCAGACATGTTGGTGCGTACCTGTAATCCCAGTACTTGGGAAGCTGGGACAGAAGGATTTCAGGCTCAAAACCAGCCTCAGGAACTTACTGAGGCCCTCGGTAATTTAGCGAGACCCTATTTCAAAGTAAAAAATAAAACAAGATTGAGGATACAGCTTAGAGGCTCAATTCCCAGGACCACAAAAACAAAGAAGCAAATAGTGTGTCTTTTAAAATACTTTTTATTTATGCTTCTATTTTGTATGAGGGTTCTTCTGCTTGGCCTCTTGGTATTAGAAATAGGGCATAGAGATAATTGGTCTGTGGCTAAAAAAGGAGACCTGATGTTGAATGACAGAGAGGATGAAGCTACATCAACCCCACTCATTGATGGGAAAACATAAGGGAATGTATGTTGTCATTAAATATTCTCACTAATTTAGTAAAATACCACTGTTGATGGCATTTGGGGATCTCTGTAATTATATGACACAACTGCTCATGCTTCATATTTATGGGCTCCAAGATTATATGAAATTCTTTTGTACCCACTTGGCAACCCTGACTTATGCAATGAAACAAAAACAATAGACTCCTGTCGTAGGCCTAAAGGATCTGGTCCCCATTTTAAAGTCCGAGGAGACTCTTTGGGTCTGGGAGAGACTGCTTCCATTGCAAATATGTGGAAAAAAGACACCTATTTCTCTGAGCAGATTTTCCTCTTTAGGAATGGTGTTTCCTCCATAGGCCTTTCGTATTCTACCAAGTAATATACTGTGCTTTGCTCTTACCTTTTTAAAATTTGAATGTACCTTTTCCCCCCTCTCCTCAGAATGATAGGAAATCATTTAACTGTCCATTGAGAAGGATGTGTATTCTGAGGACCTCCTTTGATGGAGAGTAATTTAATGACTGTTGATAGCTGCATCAGATAATTTCTGTGGTAGTACTTTTTCAGCTCTGTGCCTTTGATCTCTGTAGAACTTGGCAAGTAGATGCTGATTTTTCTGAGTGGTCACCCATGAGATTTTTTTTTTTTTACTACACTGGCAGGTCACTTTTTATCTAGGCCTGGGTTGGTCCCCTTGTTCCCTGTGGCTAGTGAACAATACTGGGTGAGATTTTGAAGCTGCTAGCTTTCTCTCACTGCTCTCTATAAACTCTACTTCATTAAAGTGGTTAAGAGAATATTCTTTAATTCATTGTTGTCATTTATGGCAGTGATAATAAAGAGAGTGGTTACTTTGAAGGGCCAGTTCCTTGAATGTATTCATTTATCCTGGACTTTGTGAGGGCCTATTATGTGCTGGGCATTGTGCTGGATACTGGGGGGTCAGTAGTGGGCTCACATCAGAGGCAGTCTTTGTCTTCAGTACTTACAACAGCCACAGTCTCACGGAGGAATAGAGACATGGTCAGGCAGCTGCAGTATGCTGTGATGTGTGCACATAGGAAGGACATTTAAAATATGTGTTTGCCTATATATCCCAGTAAATATGCTAAAAGCTGAGTTTATAATGAACTAACAAATGGACACTGTCCTTGCCATTTTGAAGCTCACTATTGGGGAAATCCAGTATTAAATTAATGATGACATAAATGTGAACATGCAACATTGCTATAAAGGGAAGCAGGAGGCGAGATAAGAGGGTCCACCCAGGACTCTAATTTAGACTGAATGTTGAAGGAACAAGAATCAGAGGTAGAGACTCTTAGTTTGAGACTTGTGGCATGAGAGGAGCTTGACAACTGAAGAGAAGGAGGAGAGAGAGTTTCAGGTTCAAAGAACATCCATCGTGTGCCAAGGCCCAAGGCATGTGAGAAGGCAAAGATTCATGGAGCAGCATGTTTGGTGTGGTTATGGCTTTGAGTGCAGGAAGGGGGCAAAGCAGAGGGAAGGATGAGCAGTAAGAATTGAGGATGACCAGGCTTGGATCATATGGAGCCCTCTCAGCCACAGAAAGGAGTCTTGACTATCTTGAGGGAAATGGAAGAGTTATTATAGGGTTTTGAACATGGAGAAGAGAAAAGGAGATTTATATCTTTAGAAATTTATTGTGGCACCAGTGATGCACTGAGTTGTGGACAAGTTTGGAGGTGTGGAGACTCATTAGGAGGCTGTTGTAGAAACTGGACTAAGCAGTTTACTCTAGAGTGATGTTAGGAGTGTGAGCTGCAGGACAAAAATGCCTGTGCTCGAGTCCCACCTCTGTCCCTCAACAGCTGGACACTCTTAGCCAGAGTTCTCCAGCCGTGGTTCTTGCTTTTCTAAACTACAAATGATGATAAAAATAGGGCCCATCTCATAGGGCTGCTGAGGGCTGATCACCATCTACTGCTCAGAGCAGTCATGGAACTGCATGATACTTTGCATAGACCGTTCCTCTGACCAAGGGTCTAGTACAGGTGGGAATTTTCCCTCATTTCTGAGTACTGTGCCTTAGAAGGAACTCATTCTTCTCAAAAGAAGAAAATTCATGTATCTCAAAGAAGATAAACCCCTAAGGAGCATCTTTTTATAATTCATACAAAGACTATCAGCAGTCTGCCTGGAACATATTAAGTACTCAACAAATGATATCTGTTATTAATTGCTGTGTGACTTTAGCAGATTATTGAACTTTTCTATTTCCATTTTCTAATCTGTTTAACAAGGTAATAATGGTTCTCACATAATTAAATTAGTGATAAGAATTAAGCTAATATATGCAACTTAAAATAGTGCCTCGAGCAAATAAAGTGTGTCAAAAAGAAAAATGGGGGCAGGGAGCATTTATTCATTCAGCGTTTGCAAGTCAGCTAAGTTGTAGGCTCAAAGCTAAGCTTGGAAGAAAGAAAGATATGATCCTTGTCCTCATGGGTAAACAAAAATTTACCCTGATCATTAATTCAAACTGTGATGTGTTATACAATGAAGTCTAGGGGATGGAGAGTGGTGACAATCAAGGGAGATCTTAGAAGAAGAAAAGACAAGACTGTGATGAACTAGAAGGACAGATTGAAGGAAGATTGTATACATGAGTTAAAGTTCAAAGGAAGCAGGTTGGCCAGGTTGCTTATCTTCATAGCTAGAGTCATAAGAATGAATTATATTTCCTAGTTAATTTCAGCATAATTTGAGAGGTAAACTCAGGTATAAATTAAAATGTGAAGCAATATATTTAAAATTTATTTCTTTCCAACCACTAAGCCGAGTAAGGGAGGGAGGGACGGGGAGGGAATGGGGTGGGAATTGGGTAGGGGTTAAATCAGTGATGTGTACATGTATGTACACACAAGATTTTTACCCCAATATGATTTATGAATATAATGCACCAATAAAATTTTTTTAAAAATATTTATTTCTTTCACTAAAAATTTCTCTAAATAGTACCTATAAAAAGAATACACATGTACTTAGCTGATTTTAATCATACTGTACAACTTGAAAGATTTATTACTTAAAATTTTGAAGTAGCAAATAATGTTTGGATCCAAGCTTATTATAGACATTTAAAGATTTGATTTGATTTTGTCATATATTGTTTTAAAGAGTTGGAAACAATACTATGATTATCTTGCCAAAGAAGAGATATGATAACAGTCTTATGTGACTTTATTGCTTTATTCCTCTTGTTTGCTTTTTCCTGTTTAATTCTGATACTGTTGTGAGTGAGTCAGATGACCTTCCCTATGCAATGTAAGAAAGCATTGTGGGAGAGAGGACGTGGTGGAATATTGATAGTGCCTTCAGTGGTTCAGGATTATTCTAAACCTAATTATTATTCAGACCTTTGCAGAGGGCTTAGAGGACCCTCTGCAGCACAGACATTTCTTTGATATGCTTCTTAGTATTTTCTCTGTATTTTTTATTCTCACACAGAATTTCTCCTGGAACTGTAGCTAGTACCATTCCTTTTGCTTTCTTCTCCCTCCTCTCTTCTTTCTAACAACTCCAAATGATCATGGTGTTTGTTGGATGGGTGTTGGCAAAATGAAGCTTTTGAAAAATATAGGCATCAGAAAAAATTGTCTTGCCTTAGGACATGACAGTGCCAGCTCTCAGTTTTTTTGTATGTGTGTGCTTTGGGGCTTGTTTTTGTTTTTGAATGGAAGAAAAACAAGTAGCAGTGTTATTAGGTAAATTAACAGTCCTGGCTCAATTGTATCTTTTTTTAAGGAAAGGAAACCTGGATAGTATGTTGAGGTCTGTAGTAGTCAGAATGCTGCTTTCCCCCCAAGACATCTGTGTCCTAACCCTGGGTCCTATCAGCTGGTGATGACATGGAGGTTGTCCGAGGTTGTTTGGGTGGGACTCTTCAGGGTCCTTAAGAGTTGAAGAGGGAGCCAAATAAAGTGTCAGAGTGGTGCAGCATGAGAAAGACTCAGGGCCTTGAGCCAAAGATCAGGGGAAGCAAACAGATTCTGCTCTAGGGCTTCCAGAAAAGAACACAGCTCAGCCAACATCTCCTCTAGGCCAATGGGACCTATTCTGGGCTTCTGAGTACTTAATTCTAGGGTAAATGTATATTGCTTCTAGCCACTAATTTGTAGTCATTTGTTATAGGAGCTGTAGGAGACTAATATAAGGGCTTTCTTTCTAAAGAGGCCTGGCAGTTTTAAGTTGTAAGAATCTAGGGAACAGGTGGTCTATATTTGTAAAAGACCCAATCTTAAATTTATTACAAGTGCTCTGATAATCTAGGCAGCAATCATTTAGTTCAGTAAGAGTTTGGGGAAGAGGTATGGCAGAGTCCATCAGCAATTGCAGTCCATGGAAGGATGAGACAGGAGGATTTCAGGTCTGAGGACAGTCCCAGTAACTTAGCAAGGTATCAGCAACTTAATGAGACTCTGTTCCAAAATAAAAAATAAAATAGGGTTGCTGGTGTAGCTCAGAAGTATAAATGCCCCCGGTTCAATCTCCAGTACCAAAACAAAACAAATAAACAAAAACAGGAGAAGAAGCCATCAAGGTCCAGGAAGATGGTGTCAAGGAGAGAGACTGGCAGGTAGATGAGAATAGGAAGGTGAAGGCCAACTTAGGAAGGGCAATGACAACTGAGCTCCATACTTGACTGCCTCCACAGGTGATTGTCACCCTGAGGTAATGTAAACACTGTTGTTAGCTATTCCAGTTTTTTTTAATGGCCTGAGTTTGGAAATTTTAATATAAATCATCATAATATTTAACTAGACAATTTAAGTAAGAACCAACTATCAACAAACAAAACAAACCCTATGTTGCCTAAACACAGGTATAGCTGGACAGGTCTGGCCTACAAGCCCCCGTTTGGAAACTATTGTCCAGTGCTGCTGTGTTCAGAGGAAAGTATGTCACTCACACTTCTGAGTACACCACCATCCTTTTCAGAGTGCTAAGAAACGAACTTAGGGAAGTACATATTTGAGCTACTCAATGGTAGCTCAAGTCTCAGGTTTCAAGTCTCAGTGTTCTGATTGCAAAGGACAAGACTTTTTGTCTCCCTACATCTTACTGCCTCTCTAAAGGGGAAAGGAGATGAATATGGTAGAGAGATAAAAGGTAGGATAGAAGGAAACAACTAATATTTACCAAGCATAAAATATTTAGCAGGCATTGGACTGAGGATTTAAGTACTTTGTTATTTAACACAACAGTTTTATGAGGTAAGAAATAGTCTCATTTTTATGTTAACAAACAAACAACCTAACAGACTTCAGTCAAAGAAAGGTCAAATGACTTGTTCTTGGTCACTCGGGTGGTAAATGGCAAAGGAAACTCAAGCAACTTCCTGTGTCTTGGAAAGTGAAGGGTTTTAGTGAGCTTATTTTGAGGCTGCAAGGAGAATGACATTTTAAAGAGTTCAGGGAACATGCAGGCGTTTACCCCACAGGAACTTGTTATTCCTGGTGAAAGAGCAAGGCAGAGCTATATGGTAAATTTAAGGGCAAGATTATAAAAGGAAGTAAGTCAGATTGGATATTACAGGAGATAACCAGGGTGATCTGTATAAGGGATGGAGATGGGGTGTGGAAATAAATAATGGGCCCTGATTAACGAGAGGGCCCTGATTAATGAGAGGGCCTCGGGTACAATGAGTGAATGCACCTTGGGCCCTACCCCAACATCCTGTACAGGTGGTCACCAGAGGGAAGTTGGGTGACCAGGATTAGCCCGTGACTTGGTAAAAGTTGGAAGGTTAATAAAGCCAGGTGGCTCAGCTTTATTAGTCACCAGGAAATGCAAATTAAGTCCATATACTACATTGATACCATGCTACATCTTTCAGAATGGCTAAAATAAAAAGACTAATAACATGAGGTGTTGTTGAGAATGTGTGGTAACTGGGACATGAAGTGATTGCTAGTGGGAGTATAAGTCAGTGAATTCACTTTGGAAAGCAGTTTCAGTATCTCTGAAAGTTGAATATATATAATGACTTATAGCCTAGCAATTCTACTTCTAGGACTATGCCCAGTGGAAATGTGTACATTGTGCACCAAAAAGACTTTATTAACCTTTCAAGTTTTACAAAGCCAGTAGCCAATCCTGGTCTTTTTTTGTTTTAATATTTTATTGGTGCATTGTAGTCATACATCTTAATGGGATATGAGACTTGTGGAGAATACATGCACATATTACCCAATTAACCCTTACCCAATCCCCACCCCATTCCCTCCTCATCCCTCCTTCCCATGCTTGGCTTAGTGATTGACTTTGATATGTTTAAGTACATCATGTGTACTTAAACTTAAAAGAGTTTCCCTCTTCCCCCCTTCCATACCCTCAGTTAGGTCACCTTATTTGCTCCTCTATAGGATCTCCTTTTTCATCTAGATTTCCTCCTCTTAAGTAGTTCTCCTTAGCTTTTGCGTATTAGGGAAAGGATCCTATTTCTTCTTTTTTGTGACTGACTAATCTCACTTAGCATAATGTCCTCCAGTTCCATCCATTTTCTGTAAATGATGTAATTTTTTCTTTATGGCTGAGTAAAATTCCATTGTGTACATATCCCAAAGTTTTGTAATTCATTCATCTGTGGGACATCTTGGCTGGTTTCATAATTTGGCAATAGTGAATTGTGCAGCTATAAACATAGATATGTATGCATTAGTTTGGTAATTTGGTTTCTTTTCCTTTGGGTAGATACTCAGAAGTGGTATTGCTGGATCAAATGGTAAATTTTTTTCAATTCTTCTGAGGATCTCCATGCTGTTTTCCAAAGTGGTTGCGCTAATTTGCAATCCAGCCAACAATGTTTTAGAGTTCCCACTTCTCCACATACTTGCCAGCATTTGTTGTTATTTGTGTTTTGAATGATTGCCATTCTAGTTGGAGTTAGGTGAAATCTCAGGGTAGTTTTGATTTGCATTTCTCTGATTAACAATAATGTTGAGTATTTTTTCATGCATTTATTGGACATTTCAGTTTCTTCTTTTATGAAGTGTCTAATTCACTTGCCCATTTTTGATTGGGTTGTTTTCTTAGTGCTGAGTTTCTTGAGTTCTCTGTATATGCTAAATATTAGTCCTCTATCGGGTGTGTAGGTGGCAAACTTCTCCCATTCTGTTGGGTCTCGATTGAGGTTCTTGACAGTTTCCTTTGCTGTACAGAGCTCTTCAGTTTCATGCAATCCCATGTATTGATTCACCTTTTAGTTTCTTGTGCCTTTGGGGTCTTGTTGAGAAAGTTTTTATCTGTGCCTATGTGTTGCAGCATTGAACCTATGCCCTCCTCAAGGAGCCTCAAAGTTTCTGGTCTAATTTCCAAGTCTTTGATCCATCTTGAACCGACTCTTGTGCAGGGTGAGAAAGTGGGATTTATTTCCATTTTTCTGCATATGGTTAACCAGTTTTGCCAACACCATTTGTTGAACAGGCTATCTTTTTTCAGTGTATATTTTTGGCCCCTTTGTAAAGAATCAATTGGCTGAAGTGGGTGGATTCGTTTCTGTGTCTTCTATTCTGGTCCATTGGTCTATATATCTGTTTCTGTGCCAGTACCATGCTGTTTAATGTCAGGTATTGTGATTCCTCCTGCATGATTTTTGTTGCTGAGAACTACTTTGGCTATTCTGGGTTTGTTGTTTTTCAAAACAAATTTAAGGACAATTTTTCTATGTCTGTGAGGAATGATCTTGGTAATTTAATGGGTATTGTGTTGAATCTGTAGATCACTTTTCAATCCTGGTCTCTTAACTCCTCTCTGGTGATTGCCTTTAAGGAATGTTGAATAAGACCCATAGGTGCATTCACTCATTTTTTTTATAGTAATGCTATTGTGTGTGTGTGTGTGTGTGTGTGTGTGTGTGTGTGTGTGTGTTACTGGGAATTTAACCCAGGGGCATTCTACCTCTGAGCTACACTCCTAGCTCTGTTTTGAAGCTGGGTCTCACTAGATTGATGAGAGTCTCACTACTTCCTGAGACTGTCCTCAAATCTGCAATCCTCCTTTCTCAGCCTCCCAAGTATTGGAATTTTAAGCATGTGCCACCTTTCCTGGCTTAGTAATGATACTTTTAATGAAAAAAGTGATTCAACAAATTTGTGTTGTATTCATGAAACAAAATACTATCACAATAAAAAAGAACAGGTCAAGTCACACTAGAGATAAACTTAAAAAATACAATGTTGAACAAAGACGCCACACACAGGAATCTATGCACTGTGATTTCATGTGTGGGAAGCTTAGAAACAGGCCTCTAGCATAGAGGTCAGGATGGTGGTCACTTTCCAGAGAAGGAGGTGATAGGAGCTTCTATGGGGCTACAATGTTCTCATTTTTACATTTTTTTAAACTTGGGTATGTTTACATTATAAAAATCCATTGCCTTTATGACTTGTGTACTTTCTATGCATATATTAGAATTAAGAGAAGCAAGAGTAATACCTGGATGGAAGTTTAGGGCCAGGACAGCATTGTGATGACATTACTGACAAATGCAGCCAGGAAAAAGGTTTGAGTTGTTGAACATGTCTAGAAGGAGGCTGGGGGAAACTAGGGACACAATGTTTGTGACGGGGGGGAGAATCGCCACATATTAGGGAGTCAAATGCAGAATAGCTATGACAAACTGTGTACATAGCACCATGTAGCTGTCATGGGATGGAAGGCAAAGTATCATGTCTGCTGCTGTGTGACCTTATCCATTCTTCTTTTCAAAAGACAAATAAGCAGACATCATTCTCATAGTACAACATGGAAAAGAGTTGGCTATTTAAGATGGATGAGAGTAGACCCTGGCAGCTCACTTCTTGTTTAGTGTTGCCTGTTAACCAGGCACCAGAATTCTGTGCCGGGAAATTTAAGCCTGCAGTATCATATTAAGAGAATCATATGCACTGTAAACAAAGCTTTTGCTACAGCTGGGAGCTTGAACATGACTTCTGCTGGTCTGTGGGCTCCTGGCAAAAGATATGTAGTAGGCAGTTAATAATATAAACAGCAAAGTTACCTGGGTGGCATTAAAGGAAAGCAGACAATTCTTCTTCTTTATTTCTTTATATATCCACTAAAGTGCGCTCTCTCTCTCTCTCTCTCTCTCTCTCTCTCTCTCTCTCTCTCTCTCTCTCACACACACACACACACACACACACACACACACACCTAGATTTGAGAATGTATATTAACTACCTAGGTATCCTGGTGAAAATAGAAGGCCAATTGTCTTATGAATCACATGTCTAAAATATGCTCTTAAGGAATTAATTTCTGAGGTTGCCTTCTAAATATCATGGCTGACCAAGTCTTAGCAGTCATTATTACTGAGGATTGTGGAAATTAAGGTCAAATTTGCATTTTCTTTACTTTATTGCTCCTTTCTCTTCTGAGTTGATGTATGTTCTTGCCTGTCCTTATATATTGCTTCTTTCTCAAATTTTATGAAGATGATTCCTAAAAATATTTCATTTATAATATTTTCTCAGTTCCAAAGATTATGTTGAATGTAGTCTCTGACATATTATTATGACACCTCTAACATTATATAGCACGTATTCAAGAGAACTTATAAATGAATATGGAAATTGAGACCTTTTGAGAATAAAAAGGGTGCTATTAATAATGACACCAGAATAATAAGTGTGAGCCAGCACTAAATTGGGCAAACTGGAATGTGTGGTTACTCTACCCAGAGCCTCCTCACCAGGATCAGGCCTGAGAACGCTGTGTCCTGTCAGGGGTGCTGTTTCCTGGCCCATCCTCTTGGGGCAGAGTACTCCACAGGCATTCACTCACTCCATTTTCACTCTACAGCAGATCCCGCAGGGGCTCTTTAACTTAGGACTTCTCAGAGGCATCATTTGAAAATGATGGAATCAATACTAGGAGTGGGGACCATAAGGCCTAATTACGAAAGGATATACAGATATCAGGCAACGAGTTGTAGATGTTACTTTCCATTTCTTCCCTCTTAAAAGCTTGATGAGCCTGAAAAAAAACATAAAAGAGTCCTGCAACAGAGTGGTCTCTGCCCCCTGTATGATCTGATTTCCTAGTGGTCCGTAGTGACTTCTCAAGTTTACCTTCTTTCTGTACATTCTGCCCTTACATGGTTTTCATCTGACTCTGGTCTTTGCTGGGGTGTGGCTTTATCCCTTGGGATCTCATGACTGAGCAGAGAAGTCTCAGCTTCATTAGCCACAGGATTTTCTGGATTTGTGTTTTGTTTTTTAATGACAAGGGTCGGAGGTCCCTATAATGTGGACTGTAGGATGCTGTGTCTCCTCACTTGTCCCTGGGCCCAGCTTCTGCAGCTTGGCTCCCATTCATTGTGCCATCTGTGTCCTGCCTGTCTCCTGCTGGACTCACGGGTCATCTGGCTCACTGCTGTGATTCTACACTCCATTCTCAGCCATGGGAGTTGTTGGGAATCCTAGGAGCTTAGTCATTACCCCATTTTCCTGTGCAGTCTAGACTGATGGAGAAAGACTCAGAGGTCCGATCTCTTTGTTAATGTTGTACCTTCTTTAAGGAATTGGGCCCACTGGCTTCCCTACCTGTCTCTCTGTATTGTCTTCTCTCCTTACTCACAAGCAGAGCAGCAGGGCAGCCCCTGTGACTTCAGAGCAGGAGGACAGAGAATATCTATGCTTTTAAGACAGTGGTTAGGGAGCAAGGAGAATGAAGAAGAAGGAGGATGACATAAAAGGAGAGAAAAGAAGCATGGAAAGAGAAAGAGGGGTGAGGAAGCCAAAATGACAGAGAAGGAGATGGAGAGGGGGAGAGCGATTTTTGAGCAATCAAGATACAGAGATGGAGATGGCAAAAAACAGAGCGAGAGCGCGCGCGCGAGAGAGAGATAGATGCTTCCAGAATCATGGCTAGGTGATGGGCATTTTTTAGATCCTTCCCAGCAATCAAATCTGCCCTCTTCCAGGGACAGAAAATGAGTGAATGATAAAGTCAATGGAAACATTTCCTTCCAATTCCAGCAGGTGTTGGGGGATGATTCCTGTTTTATGTGTTGAGGTAAGAGTGTGTTTAAAGGGGGCATAATCTAGCCAGGCATGATGGCACAAACTTGTAATCCTAGCATTAGGGAGGCTGAGACCAGAGGATGGCAGTTCGCGGACAGCCTCAGCTATTTAGTGAGGTCCTTTGCAACTCAGTGAGACCCTGTTTCCAAAAAAAAAAAAAAAAAAAAAAAAAGAAAAGAAAAAAAAAAAGAAAAGAAAATAGGGCTGGGAATGTAGCTCATAGGTCATAGGTACAATGACCCTGGGTTTCATCCCCAGTACCACACACACACACACACACACAAAAAAAAAAAAAAAAAAAACAAAAAACAATAAAAGCAGGGACACAATCTTAATCTGAGACCGCCACCTCTGTACATTCTGAAACCTTCCCGCCCCTCCTAGCATGAGTCATGATATTAAGGGTGTTAAGTCCATCCTGAGCCTGTGACTGCCAGAATGCTCCTATTCAGCCTTTCCTGCACAGTGTCCTAGAGGCTACTGTGACGGCCCTGTCACTGTCACAGAAGGATGTGATGACACATCTTCGTCACCTGTCAAGTGCAGAATATTAGCCTTCAATCTGCAAGAGGAAGGTTCTACCTTTCCTATTTTAGACAAAGACAGTTTTATTGTTATTGGTGTTAATGTTATTTTATTAAAGGGATAATTCCATGAGTGTGGCAGATGACCAATCTTTGAAATGTTTGCAGCTTGGATAAAACCAGGGAATGGTACAGGATCAAAAATATTTCAAAGAGAAAAAATGAATCTCTCTCCATAATGCTTTTTTCATACTCACCGTCTATAAGATCTGAAAAAGAACTCTCAGTGGTGACATACATAATTCAAAAGCACTTTCTTTGGAGAGAACAGGGCTTTCTTTTCCTCTTTCCAGGGCAGAGCAGGGCAGGGCAGGGCAGCTATTTTAGTCTGAGTAGAAGCACAAGGTCATGACAGGGGCCTGGGCTTAGCCCTGGTGATTCCTCCAAAGGAGTCAAAGGGGCACTTGACATATGTACTTCCAGTGGTCTAGGGAAAAATCAATTTCATCCTTTAGATTCACATAGCACAGGAGACTGCAATGACAAGCACAAAGAGCCAGGGCATCAGGCGTCCCACTGAGAGCCCGCATCAACCAGGTCCCAGGAGGGAGAAGAGGCACAGAGATGAATGGGAAGCTAGGATAGGAGAAATTACAGGTCAGAGAGGCTGGCGCAACTTGATGAAACTCATATTCCATTAAGGAATAGGGGAGGTGACCCGGAATAGGCTTTTAAAGTGTGGGGGCGAAGAAATGGTATTTTTAAAGTTTTCATTTGATATATAAATGTTATTGACAAAGAAATTTTTATAAATTACTTTTATCTCCTTCAAATCAAGAAATTTGTTTTTCAAATAGTCCGTGTACCTACCCATCTGGGAGGTGTTTGTACCTGGACAGAATAATCTATGAAAGAAAGAACAGTTGGGGCTTAGATTTAATTTTCTCTTCTCTTGGTCTGGTGTGACACTCACTTATTTCTCTCTTTCAAAGTTTCTAGAATCTGCTTTACTTCGGAGATTAAAAACTCAATAATCAATAAAAAAAAACATCCGCGTCTTCATGTCCTTTTAATCTCTTAACTTGTCAGGGACATCCTGAATTCTGTGCGGATGTTTACTTCCTTTGCATTATGTTTAAAGTCTCCTCCCATAGCCCTGCTGCTGCATGTATTTGTGCAGATCGTTCACTGAACAAGTGTGTGCGGCTGAAGGGGGTGTGTGTGGTGGTTCTCTTTGCCAACAACTCGTGCAGTGCGATGTGTCTGCCGTCAGGAAGGGATGCTATTTTCTTGTTTCACATGGAGGTGCTCAAACAGCAAGTGGCCTGAATTGTGCTTAAGCTCTCTGGCACCAAGCCTGCTCTGAGATGCGCCTGGCCCAGTGCTTCATACACACGGTTATTTTGTAAATGCTCTGATGATGCTCTGTGGCAGATTAAAACTCAGTAGGAACATTCTGTCTTCTTCACCTCAAGTGCTTTGTGCTTGGTACAATAGCAGTATTGATCATTTGAATACTATGTTCTAGCATTTTAATACTTTTGGTCTTTGGAGGAGTTTTACTTTAAGGAAAATGGGCCTCTGATTGCTGACATTTAAACACAAACAACTTACAAATACAAACCCTAAAAAGTGGGGTGGGGGAGCAAGCCTGTTATCTGCGCATTCAAGAGAAAAGCCAGTGGCAGGTGTGGGCTGGCATTCTGGGTCTCGGAAGGTGCTGTGGGCTTCTTCTCTGCTTAGCTCTTCAAGTCTGTCACCTGTTTTGGTAAGAAACAGGCAGAAACAGGTATCATCTAGAGCTCTAGATAAGAATAGATTCTTAGCCTGAGTTACTTAGGTCTATAGCTTGCTTTGGTAAAGAGCAGACGGAGATGGGCAGAGATGGTACAATCTAGAGTTCTAGATAGGGCCAGATTCCTAGCCTGAGTTACTTAGGTCTACCATTTGATTTTATTAATATAAGGAATGCAAAATTCTAGAATTGTTGGAACCTCAGCACTCTCTGTGCTTGGCTGAGTGTCCATATGTGGCTCTACTGTAGACTACACATATGCCCTTAGGTATTTTCCCCTAATACTTTAAAGTTGAGAGAAAAGTTTTTCTAGTTCTAATGAATTTTAAAAGAGAGGTGTCATCTCCCCATCCTACTCTCTTTGGAGGATAGACAGGTTGCATGACTTAGAATACATAGAATAAATAATTGTTGCCAGTTACTTTTAAAAAGTTATTATTTTTCAAAACAAATCTGCCAAGATGTTTCACTTTTCGATGTAGTCTTCCATGGATTTCCCAGAAGGGTTAGGATCAGCAGTGAAGAGAGAGGGGATGGGAAGGAAACTTATAATTTTTTCTTTTGGGGATACTCTGTATACCCATTTCAGGAGTAGGGATTTTATAAAGCAAGGCTCTTTAATCTACTTTTCTAAGGAGAAATAAGAACCTTCTTGATAGAAATGTCACATGTTTTAATGTCTGAGCTCTAATGGCACTCTGCCAAGTGGAAAGCAAATTTAGGCAAATTTTAATCAAGCTGGCATCTTTTAGAACTGGCACAGGCGTAGTCTATAAAGTTTATCTTTTTTTGCCTGAGGAAAAAAAGACATTTTACTGATTCCACATAAGAAAACCTTTTAAAGATTGGTAAAGGATTACTGAAACCAGAATGAAGCATGCCACAGAATTCAGTAATATTTTCATATCAGTATTTAAGGTTTTATATTTTATGTATTTTATACAAATAATTTAGTATTTTATAGTAGATGGTCATTTTTTCGATGTCTTTCTAAAGAGACTTTGTAGAGACCCATGTAATTGTTAGACCAGGGATGGGAAAGCACATTATTTTTCTATTTCAGTTTTCCTCATCAATACATTCTCTACGGGGTAGTCGGTAATTATTCTCTGGTAGATTCTGGCTTGGTGAAATAAGAATTCAGGAGGCTCAAATGGGACACCATAGTGGGTGGCCTGTCTGGAAAGGCAGGTGCAGCTTCCTTCGGAGATGTTGGGGATCTGCCAGTGCAAGCCCTCAGGGAGAAAGAAGCCTGCACTTTCCAGGTAGAACTGACAAAATTAGCTTTCTATTGTGAACGTTAGGTTTGACTGATTTTGTAAGACTTTGGGGCTGATATTAGCATATCTCTAACTTGACCTCACTTTTCTACTTCAGGTTCACCACTGGCTTCTCACTGGATTTGTAATACAACCCCAGATCATTGAACTGTATGGCACGTCTTGAGTTGGCCCCACTCTGGCCTTGTTTCCAGCTCCACTGGCCTTCTTTCTCTTCTTTATATAGGCAGAGATATTTCTTACTTCAGGGCTATGCTGGTTGTCTTATAGATCTTGAGTCAGACATGACCCTCTTAGAGAGGTCTTCTCTGGTGACTCTGCCCATCACCTTGTTTTATTTCCTTTGCAGCACTCATTTAAACAAATCTTATTTTGTCTATCTCTCATTAAAGTGTGAGACTTATGAGTGACGGGCTTTCTCTGTTGTACTTTATTATTGCATTCTCAGCATCTAGGACAGTGCTTGGCACAAAGTCCCTGCTCAGAAGCATGTGCTGAATGAATCATGATTTGTCCTCACTCAGTGGCTTTACCTGAAATCTCTTTTACTCTTGATTAGAATAAGATTTTATTTCTTAGTAGGACTGAGGTGGAACAGTGTTACAGGGTAGTGAGGAAATAGGAAATATGGGACTGTTAGAATAAGCTGTGTGATCGGAATGGTAAATGACAAGTATGGCCTTAAAACAAGGAAGAAGCAACTATATCGCACTTTAAAGTCAGAATGTAATACAACCTTACAGTGGGATGCAGTTTTGTGTACATCACACACACCCTAAGCTTTATCTTTGTAATTTCAACAAGAATGAGAAGGCAAATGGCATATTTATAGACTCTTAGATAAATGCAGTGGACTTTGAGTTTGCTTTAATCTTCATTTGTTTGGTTGATAAATGCTTTCTTATAGGAGAAAAAATAGGCATTAAAGATTATAAGCCACCAATGACAAAGCCCATGGTGTCAGTTTTTTAAAAAAACATTCTCCCTCTAATGCTCTAACACTCACTCGTTTTTTATATTTGTTTATAAATGGTGCATCAGGGACTAAGGTCAACGTAATTAATCTTTTAAAATCATGTAGAAGTAAAATAATATTTACTGTTTCTGCTCTAAGACACGTTGGACAGGATATGTTCCATGGAGTTGATAAGATTTTAACTAATGTAGTAAATAACCCATTAAGATTTAAACTTCATCAATCATCATCCTTATTGTTACATGGCAAAAAAAGTGATATTCTGTTAAATGCTATGTCTGGGTATAAAAGTATAAAATCCTAATAAGTACAGCTAGGAATTCATAGTTTCCCAAAAGATGATGACTCATCTGACCTTCTACTCATCTAAAAAAATGAAGCAAACAAAATGGGTTTCTGCACCCAAAATTTCTTCATCAACAGCAGTCCATGGAAGCAGGTCAGAAACAGGGAAGGTGGGTCTCATGATAATCTTTTTGGTTTATTTCATATCTCTTGAGCAGAGATCTAAATGCAATCTTCTCAATAAGAAAGTGTGTTTCATTTCTGCAGGAAACGAATTGCCTTCTCCCCTCTCTATTCCCAGCACTGATGAAAATCTTCTGCACAAGTAGAATTTTAAATCCATGTGGAATTAATAAGGGTGTTAGTAGGGGGAGAGTAGGACATCGTGGGGAATAGAAGTAGATAAAATCTGTATTAATGAGTCTGGACTGTGATAAGGTACTAGCTCCCTGTGATTTTGTAGGAATTTTAGGGTCTTAAAGTTTTGTTCACTTTACCAGTTAGTATGGGATAAGATGTGCTTCTGTAACAGCCAGTGGATTAAAGAGATTTATTTCTTGTTCATTCTGTATGTACATGTTGGGTCAGTTGAGCACTATGCTCCTCATTGTCACTCAGGGACATAGTATGATAGAGCAGCCACTAGTTTGAATTTTGTCAATTACCATGGTTATGAGGAAAGTGAGCACTAAAAGTTTCACCCTAAGTGGTTAAGTGGGCTTATTCAGAAATGGCATATGGCACTTCAGTTCAAAACTCATCTAATAGAACTCATTGGGTCAGGCTTCACTATGCCATAATACATGGCGGAAGTATAATTGTGAAAAGAACTAATGACATTCACTTAGTATTTGCCTGCTTATTTGGAGTATTGATTTATTAAAGAATGGAGAAGAAGCTACTTATCGGAGAATGCATAGATATTCTTATGTAAAATTACCACTGATTTATTGAGTCATAATTTAAATTTTAATATATTTTTCATCAGTGTTTGATTAATTTGCTCAAAATATTTGGTAGCTTATTATTGATTTACTAGTCAATGCATTAATTCTTGAGTTTAGCTAATATTTGTTGAGAACCTAGTATGTGTGCAATTATTATGCTAAGCACTACATTGCATGGCTTTGCTGAGTTACTTTTTCTACACTCTTAGCCAACCTCAGAAATGGGAATATTCTTTTTTTATTTTTATGTGGAACATATTGAAAATGGTATACATTCAAACTGTGCTTGGTGCACTCTCCCCCTCCCCCACACTTACCTTTTCCCCCTCCCTAAAATGAGTGTCTAGATAAACCAAGTTATATTTATATTTTTACACAAATTTGGATGTAGCTCCTTCATTAATCAACTTCAGCCTTCTTCCTCTCCTATACTTCCATTCTAGTTTTGGTGAGGTTTCTCCTCCATTTTCTGGAGTCCTTCTGTTATTCCTAATACTCCCTAGTTTGGGCATATTAAAGGAAACATAAGTCCCTTCTCTTTCTGTGCTTGGCTGATCTCACTTAACATAATGTTCTCCAGATCTTTCCATCTTCTTGTGAATGACATGATTTTGTTCTATTCTATATCTGAATAGAAATCTATTGCATGTATTTCCCATAATTTTGCAACCCATTCATCTGTTGATGGACACCTAGTTTGGTTCCATATTTTAGCTATTACGAATTGTGCTGCTATGAACATGGGTATGCATATGTTACTGTAGTTCTCTGATTTCAACCCATTTGGACAAATACCCAGGAGTGGCATAGTGATATCATATGTTGGATCTATTTCCAGTTTTCTAAGGAATCTCTACACTGATCTCCATAGTGGCTGAACTAGTTTGCACTCCCACCAACAATGTAAAAGAGTTCCTCTTTCCCCACATCCTTGCCAGCATTTGTTATTTGATTTCTTTATGCTTGCCATTCTGATTGGGGTTTGATGGAATCTCAGCGTAGTTTTGATTTGCATCTCCCTGATGGCTAATGATGTTGAACTTTCATGTATCTATTTGCCATTTGTATCTCTTCTTTTGTGAAATATCTATTCAGTTCAGTTGCTCATTGTTTGATTGGGCTATTTGTTTTGGTAGTGTAGACTCTTTTTAGCTCTTTGTAGATTCTGGATATTAGCCCCGTATCAGAGTGGTGGCAGGAAAAGATCTTCTCCCATTCTGTAGGCTTTATCTTTAGGTTCTTGATGGTTTCCTTTGCTGAGCAGAAACTTTTTAGTTTGATGCCATCCCACTTGTTAATTCTTGCTTTAATTTTCTGCGCTTTGGAGGTCTTGTTGAGAAAGTTACTGCCTGTGCCTATATGTGGGAGTGTTGAGCCTATGCCCTTTTCTAATAAGTTCACAGTCTCTGGTCTATTTCTAGTCTTTGATTCATCTCGAGTTGATTCCTGTGCATGGTGAGAGGTAAGGATTTAGTTCCATCTTTCTACAAATGGATAGCTAGTTCTCCCGGCACTATTTGTTGAAAAGGCTGTCTTTTCTCTTGTGTACAAATTTGGCCCCTTTGTCAAAGATCAATTGACTATAGGTGTATGGATTTGTTTCTGTATCTTCTATTCGTTACACTGGTAAGTATGCCTGTTGTTGCGCCAATACCATACTGTTTTTACTACTATTGCTCTGTAGTATAATTTAAAGTCAGGAATTGTGATGCCAGCTCCTGCCTGGTTTTTATTGCTGAGGATTGCTTTGGATATTCTGGGTCTTTTCTTTCTCTGTATAAAATTCATGACTGATTTTTCTAGGTCTGTGAAGAATGTCGTTGGTATTTTAATAGGAATTTCATTGAACCTATAGATCACTTTTGGCAGAATGGCAATTTTGATGATATTTATTCTACTTATCTATGAGCAAGGGAGATCTTTCTATATTCCAAGGTATTCTTCAATTTCTTTCTTTAATGTTTTATAGTTTTCATTGTAGAGGTCTTTTATATCTTTGGTTAGGTTTATTCCTAAGTATTTTATTGGTTTTGAGGCTATAGTAAATGTAATTGTTTTCTTTATTTAATTTGTTGTGGATTCACTGTTGGAAACTGATTTCTTTAGGTTGATTTTGTATCCTGTAACTTTGCTGAATTGGTTAATCAGCTCCAGAAGTCTTTTGGTTGAGTTCGTTTGGTCTTCTAGATAAAGGATCATGTTATCTGCAAATAAGGATAGTTTTAATCCTTCTCTTCCTATTTGAATTCTTTTGATTTCCATCTCTTGTCTTATTTTTATGGCAAGAGTCTCGAGGACTATTTTGAAAAAGAGTGGTGATAGTGGGCATCCTTGTCTTGTTTCTGATTTTAGAGGAAATTCTTGCAGCTTTTCCCCATTCAAAATGATGGTGGCTTTGGGTTTATTGTATATAGCCTTAATGATGTTGAAATACATTCATCCTATTCCAATTTTCTGCAGTGTTTTTAACATAAATGGGTATTGAATTTTACAAATACTTTTCCAGCATCTATTGATATGATCATATGGTTTTTGTTCTCTGTTCTATTTATGTGGTGAATAATGTGTATTGATTTATATATGTTGAACCAGCCTTGCTTTTCTGGGATGAAACTGACTTGGTTGTGGTATACAATTCTCTTGGTATGGTTTTGAATGCATATAGCTAGTATTTTGTTTAGAATTTTATATCTATGTTCATCAAGGATATTGGTCTGTAATTTTACTTCTTTTTGAGGTATCTTTATTTTCTTTGGGGATTCATGTTATACTGGCCTTGTAGAGGAATTTGGGAGAATGCCATCTCTTTTGATTTCCCGAAACAAGTTGTGAAGTATTGGCATTAGTTCTTCACTGAAGATTTTGTAGAATTTGGCTGCAAAGCCATCAGGAACTGGGCTTTACTTTGATGGCAGAATTTTTGTTGTTGTTTCTATTTCTTTGTTTGCTTTTAGTTTAGGTTTGCTATGTCCTCTTGTTTCAGTTTAGGTAGGTTATATGTGCTTAGAAATCTATCAATTTTTTCCATGTTTTCCAGTCTATTGGAGTATAAAATTTCAAGATAGTTTCTGATAATTCTTTGAATATCCTCACTGTCCATGATGATGTCTCCTTTTTAATTTCTGATTTTAATAATTTGAGTTGATTCTCTTTCTTTTGGTTAGGTTGGCCAGGGGTATGTAAATCTTATTAATCTTTTCAAAGAATCAGTTTTTTGTTTTTTTGATTCTTTGAATTGATTTTTGTTCTCTATTTTATTTCTGCTATAATTTTAATAATTTCCTGCCTTATTCTGGCTTTGAGATTAGACTGTTGAAGTCTTTCTAGGTCTTTGAGATGTGTCATTAGGTTGTTTACTTGGCGACTCTCTGTTTTTATATGGGTGCTCAATGCTATAAACTTTCCTCTTAACACTGCCTTCAAAGTGCCCCATAAATTTTGGTAAGTTGTCTCTTTATTTTTATTCAATTTCAGAAATTTCTTTATTTCTCCCCTAATTTCTGATCTTACCCACTCATTGTTCAATAGTGTATCATTCAATGTTCATGTATTTAAATAGTTTCTTTTGGGTTTTGTGTTGTTGATTTCTACTTTAATTCCATTATAGTCTGAAAAGATATAGGGAATTATATTACATCTTTGAATTTTCTGGTGCTTGCTTGGTGGCCCAGGATGTGATCTATTTTGGAGAAGTTACATGGGCTGCTGAGAAGAATGTGCATTCTGTTGTTCCTGGTTGAAATATTCTGTATATGTGTATTAGGTCCATAAAGTTTATAGTTTTCTTTAATTAGGAAAAGTCTTTACTCATCTTTTGCTCTGAAGATCTATCTAGTGGTGTGAGAAGTGTGTTGAAGTCTCCCAATATTATTTTATTTGGGTCTATTTGAGATCTGATGTCCAGAAGAGTTTTTTTTGTTTGTTTGTTTTTTCTTTTTTGGTGGTACTGAGGTTCCTGGAAGCCCTTCTATCTCCAGGCTACACTCCCAGACCTATTTTATATTTTTTTATTTGGAAACAGGATCTCTTAAGCCAGTGAGGCTGACTCTGAACCAGTGCAATCCTCCTGTCTCCACCTCCCAAGTGCGGGGATTACAAGCGTGCACCACCACGCCCGGCTAGAAGGGTTTGTTTTAATAATGTGGCTGCACCCACATTTTTGGCATAAATATTTACTATCATGTCTTCTTGGTGGATTGTTCCTTTTAACAAAAGGGAGTGCCCTGTTTTGTCGCGTGTGTGTGTGTGTGTGTGTGTGTGTGTGTGTGTTTGAGGATGGAACCCAGGGGTATTTGACCTCCAAACTATACCCCCTGCCCTATTTTTTATTCTTTATTTTGAAACAGGGTCTCACGATGTTGCAGAGGGCCTCACTAAGGAGCTGAGGTTGTCTGCAAACCACAATCCTATGATCTCAGCCTCCCCAACGCTGGGATTTCAAGCCTGCGCCACCATACCTGGGTTCTTCTTTGTCTTTTCTGATGTGTTTTAGTTTAAAGTGTGTTTTGTTGGATATCAGCATTGCTACCCTAGCCCATTTTTGGTCTCCATTAGCATGATATATCTTTTCTATCCTTTCACTTTCAATCTGTGAATATCTTTGGCTGCAAGGTGAGTTTCTTGCAAACAGCATATATTTGGATTATGTTTTTTAATCCACATTGCCAGTCTATGTCTTTCGATTGGTGAGTTAAGTCCTTTGATGTTCAGAGTTATTATTGAAATATGATGTTTGTTTCCTATCATTTAATGTTCTGTCTTCTGTTTGGTATCCTGTTATTTCTTCTTTACGTAGATGCCCTGCTGATCACCTTCATCTCTTCTCTGGTTCTGAAAATTGCTTCTTTTTTTTCTTTATGGTATATTTACTTAATTATTTTCTCTAGTGTTGGCTTTGAATTCATGAATTTTTTGAGATTCTGCTTATCTTTGAAACACTTTTGTTTCTCCATCAATTTTGAATAATAATTATGCTCTATATAGCAATCTTGGTTGTTTTCTACCAGGATATGGTTCACATCATACCAGTCTTTCCTGGCATTCATGACTTGGGTTGTATAGTCTGGGGTGAATTTTATTGTTTTGCCCCTGTATGTCACCTGTCCTTTTGTTCTCAATGCTTTTAAGATTCTTTGGTTGGCTTCTATGTTGGTCATTTTGATTGAGGTCCTTTTTAAATCTTGCCTTAATTGTGTTCTGTTTTTCTCCTGTTCCAAGTCTCTTTCCATGTTTGGAAAATTCTCTAAAATTATTTCTCTGAAGACATTACAAATACCCTTGGTCTGAACCTCTATCTCTTCTTCAATGCCTTTTATCCATAAGTATGGACATTTTATATTGTCCCATTGTTTTTGAATGTTTAGCTTTTGTTGCTATACTGACTTCTGTATGCTGTTGACTGTTTTTAGTATTGAATGAACTGTTGTCTTCTTCTTCTTCTTCTTCTTCTTCTTCTTCTTCTTCTTCTTCTTCTTCTTCTTCTTCTTCTTTTTTTTGTTACTGGGTTTCCTGGAAGCCCTTCTACCTCCAGGCTACACTCCCAGACCTATTTTTTTTAATATACTTTTTGTTTGGAAACAGGGTCTCTTAAGCCAGCATGGCTGGCTTTGAACCTGCGTGATCCTCCTGTCTCCACCTCCCAAGCATGGAGATTATAAGCGTGCGCCACCACACCTGGCTGAACTGTCTTCTTCTAACAGTGATATTCTACTTTCCCTTTCATCTAATATTGCAGAATTTCTTTCTATTGTTGTCTTCATTTCATTTATCGACTCATTTCATTCCAGACATCATTCTGATTCTTTCTTAATGTCTCCATTTCATCTTTCATTTCTTGTACAGTTGTTTTGAGGCCTTTCATCATATTATAGATCAGGATTCAGAATTCTTCTTCTTATATTTTTTGTAGATCAGTATTCATGGTTTTGGTTGTCTTTTCACTATTCCTAGTTCATGTATTTTCAAGGTTCTTAGGCTTGTTTTTCTGATGTCTTCCCATCATTTGTGGGTATTATGTCTAATCCAATCTTAGTAATAGGAATTTAGAGGTGTCAGCAAGTAAGCAGTGCTTTTTCCAATGGTGAGGGTTGGGTAATGAGGAAGGAGCTTGGGTGATGGGTATAGTATTTGGGTAAGATAGAGGATATAATTAGGTTGAGTAAGAATTCAAATATATTAAGGTAGTATCTGGTTGAGAATGAGAGAAGGTTAGATAGTAGGACTCTTGTAGTTAGTAGAGTAATTAAGTATGGAGATATGAAATACCTTGAATATTAAACACAGAGATACAGTAAGGGAAAATAAAGTTTTGAGAGAAGGGAATAGATAGGATAGTGTGAAGAAGTTTTTAAAAGGAATGGGGGGGAGGAGCAAACAAACATGAATAAAGTAACAGAACGAGATACAAAAGCTAACAATTACACATCAAAGACAAAAAAAACCAAACAAAAAAAGAAAGAGAAGCAAAAAAGGACAAAAATAAAATAAAATAAACAGAACAAGCAACAGTGTGAGACAACAAATCAAAATAAACAACCAAACCAACAACCCCCCCCAAAAAAAAAAACCCAAAGCAGTCCTACTTATTTATAAATATTGGGCTGGGTTCGTATAGTATCTGTATGTCTGATCACTGTGGTAGATTCTGGAGTATATTCTAATACTTACAGAGGCTAGGGTATTAGTAAGCATTAGAAATTGTGTTTTCAAAATGCCTAGCACTGGCAGTAGTGATGTTAATAATAATATTGAAAGTTGACTAGGAATTAATAGTCCATTTCCTAAAACAATTTTTATTCAGTCAGTAATTTAGTTAAACAGTGCTCATGGGCAATTAGTCATGGAATTGCTGCCTCTTGAAGCTCTTTATTTTCATTTTCCAACTGTGGTTCCCTGAGGTGAGACACTGAGATAGGACTTAGTCTAACAAAAGCTTAAAAGTGATAACAAAAACTCAGACCCCAACTATGCATGTGGTAGCTTTCTTGAGCAGAGTCAATGACTCAGTGCCTTCTTCATGAGATGAATATAGAAGACCCAGGTATAGAGTAGAGATGGATGGAAATACTTTAACACAGTTTGGTCTCTATTCTTTAACTTCTGTTTTCTTCTCTTGGTCCCCTGGTGAGGTGCGCTGGCTCCTTAGCTTTCTCCTCTTCTGGCCTCAGGGATTCACTTCTGCTGATCACAATTCCTTGTAAGTTTTCCCCAGTAGGAAGTAGCAGATGTGATGATGGCAAGTCTGTTGTGATAAAGGGCAGATCTTCTGACTGAGGACTGTCAGTTATTTCTCAGGTAATGACTAATAATTATTTCTCCTTCAGCTGCTTCCAAAAGCAACTATATTTCAAAGTGTGAAAAGTTTTTCCTTATGATTTTCTCAAATTAATGCTGCCAACATAAGATTGATTGGGCAAGATTCCTTTCTGCATGGACCTAAATTTGGGACTCCTGGTCAGTTGGTGTTTTATAGCCTTATTTGTGAAAGAAAGAATATGAGGATGTTTTTGGTGCATGGCTTTAAAAAACTCATGTGAGCAATACTACTTGCTTCTTTGGATTTTAGGTCCTTAGATTCTAGGTCACAGATAGAAATCACTGATAGAGGAGATCTTGTCCCCTGGCAACAAATCACGTCCATTTTTTGCCTCATGGGAAAATTCCACTCACCACCTGCCTTCTAATTAGCTAAAGGTATTTACAATAGCATGAGAGGGTGAATAAAAGGAAAGAGCCTATCTTGTTATATAAGAAAATATGTGACTAGAAATATGGGAGAAGGCATGTATTGGGGGAGTTTGAGTGGGTTGTAAAGAAAGAGAACAGGAGGATAAGACAAGGGTCATTGTTTAACCAAATGATTCCAAAATGCTAATGCATAGGTAATGAGCATAGGTATAGCTTTGAAAAAAATGTAAGCTGGCTTGATACAAGGCCAGAAAATATTTTGGTAGATATCTTTTACTAAAAAGATTGTTCTTGAAAAATGTTTAAAGCTAATATTCCTAAAGACTCCTTAGTCTTTAGGAAGCAAGCAATGTCCCTTTTTATTGCCCTTTCTAAGAATGGGAGAGAAAGTTCTACCCTTTTGTTTTATTCAAATATTTTAGGGTAAAATAAGCCACTACTTCCATATAAGAACTACATTTAAAACTCATTTTTTCCCACCAACATGTCTTGTTTTAAGTAATATAATTCTATTTAGGCCAGTCTCAGAAATCTTAGTTTGGAACACCATTCTGCCTTACATATATTTCATAAGTCAAACATCCCTAAAGGAAGAACATGTGTACTCTTATTTTTGCTCTTAAAGTAGAAGCTCCCTGTGACAGAGGTTATATCTTCACTCTTATAATCTCTACATGGTACTAAGGATTAAATTCAGAGGCATTATACCTTGAAGTCACATTCCCATTCTATTTTATTTTTTATTTTGAAATAGGATTTTATTAAATTGCTGAGGGCCTCATTAAGTTCCAAGGCTGACCTTAAATCTGCACTCCTTTTGTCTCAGCCTAAGTACTGGGATTACAGGCATAATCCAGCACATTGGGCGCCAAATGGAGTCTTTTGATTGGTTAGTTGAATGAATAAATCATTGAAGACAGACCTATGATTCCCAAAACAAAGAGAAAAAAACCCCATTTTTGTTTGTCCTTCCATAGTGAGCAGACTTTATACATATTACATGTAATACTATCATACCCATCTTGTTTGCTAATGATTTGACTTCATTTATTTCTTCTTTATTTAAATCCAGTGGTAAATGTTGATAGTTTTTTTTATGTGTCAAAACTAAACTTGAATGCAACAGTAGATTCAATGACAAACAAAATTACCTCTTGGTTTTGCTGCCAATGGGTTTTGGCACTTTGCTTGGGTAAATTACGTGGTTGGTTTGGAAGGCTCACACCTTGGAGTGTCAAGTCTATATCACCATAGTGTTGTGGGCTGGGAACGATGGATGACTACCACATATGGTGCTTTCTGAGTGAAACCTGCCAATAGCAGTGCTTGGTACCTCCCAAAGAATACTCTATCAGAATTAGATATTTCCTTGGCTCAGCTTAACATACCATAATGTGTCTGATAGTCAGCCAAAACAAGATCATTTATCAATGCTTCTGCCAGCTACCCATGTTGGCTAAGGAAATAAAAATCCAAATGCAGTTGATTAAAAAGATGGCTAGAGAAGTAAAAGGCAAAAGAATTAAGAAAAAGCAATCCATGTTTTGCTTTCTTACTCATCCCCTGGGAATCAGCATGTGGGAACATGTTCTACCTCTGTGTATAACCTATCTTCTCTAATATTGAGGGTTATTCCCTTACTACTCCCAGAACCTCATATTTCCAACAATATCAGTTGTTTGAAGCAGACAAGGGACCACCACAATACAGCAGAGGTACAAAAGGTGCAGAATCTCTTTCCAAACTAGGTCCTGAACACTTCCCTACTGCTTGCTAGTCAGGCAATTACTAAACCCTCACTTTCCTAGGATCTTGATCTCTTAAATGGAAAAGTAACAAAAATAGGGTTGTTGTCAAGATTTGGTGAGATAATGTATAGTTAGTGCTTAGTATATTACTATGACTAGCAATGGTGGGGTCTGGAAGACTGTGTGTAAGTGGCAAATGGGCAAGAGAAATAAACGTGTGTGATTTGCCACCTGGGTTCACTGAGTTCATATGTAAGAATGAATTGGGAACAGTGGTTGAAGAAAAACACATTATTATTTTTACTTCTGTTATTACAATCACTGTTGATGTTACCACCCAGGAGATGTAAATTATTTCTGTATATACACAAAACCACTTTACACATGAGGTGACTAATAGAGCCCCAAACTCTCAGTTCTCAGTGCTTGCGTATATCAATTATTTCTGTTCTCATCTTAACACTGCTGAAAAGTAGCAGAAATCAAAGGGCTGACATCTGGTAAAAATCCCAAATAGAAAAACATATAAAATTTTCCTCTTTGAAATGTAATTGGTCTGTCATGAAAATAAGAATCAAGCTTTAGTCTCAGGATAATATATTTTTTAATGAATTGAAATTGCAGCTAATAGAAAGTTGAATATAAAGATTAGAGAATATTAAAGGAAGGCAGGCATAGATTATTCATAATAGGTCTTAAAAGGCAATAGTGAAAATTTTTTATAAAGACAACTCAGAACAGTAAGCCAGATAGTTTAAAAATAAATTCACTGCACAGCTTGATTCTGCATTCATAAATATAATAAAGTTCAAACAATTATTTTGCAGCAGAGGCATATGAGAAGAACCTACTGCATAGAACTTGTGATTTTGTGGGGCAGAAACATTAGGAGATTAGATTCTTTTGGCTCCATTCAACCAGGGTGCAAATCTACTACACCTGATTTAAGTTATTCTGTTCCTTTAAAAAAAAATGGCTAAAACACATCTGTCTTCTAGAATCCTGTCCTTGCCCTATCTGCCTTCTTTCCACTGGGATTGAAATTCTTTTCTTTATCTCTGCTGCTCATTGCAATATCTTTTTCTTTATAAAGGTCACTTCTTTTCTAACCTATAAAAACATCACTGGTGAATTATGACACTGGAGTGAGTAGCTTTGTTCATGGACTTGGGTGTCCAGTTCTATAGTTGTGTATACAAGAAGAATGAGGAGAATAGAGCTTGTGGAACCACTGGCAGCCCAGCCAGACTTCACAAACATGCCAAGGTCCTTGCTTCTTCTTCCAAACCATGGAGTCCCTGGATGTCCACTTTTAATCAAACAAGTCTACTGAATAACAAATAACTACTATCTAGTTCTAAGTATCAGGATTAACACCAGCACCATCTATTCACTCATTTATATTCACTAGCATTTTTACCAGTAGTAAATTATGAGAGAATAATTTTTTCAAGTAGGAAAAAAAGAAAAGAAAAGAAAAGAGCAAATTTTCCCATAAGAAGTGAAGTTAAAAGAAGGTAGAAGCATGGAAAATTGCTTCAAGAGAATATATGATATATATATTTATATATATTTGTGATGTTTGAGATTATACTAGGAGGGGGGTCTGCTTCTGAGCTATCCCTGGGCTACAGTTCCATTACAGCCTCATCATAGGTGTACACACACACACACACACACACACACACACACACACACACACTTTTTTTGTGTGTGGTGCTAGAAATTAAACCTGGGGAATTCTACCTCCAAGCTATACCCACACTCCAGCCCTGTTTTAAAAAATTTTGAAACAGGGTCTCTCTAAGTTGCTAAGAGCCTTGCTAAGTTTCTGAGGCTTGCTTCAAAGCTGCGGTCCTTCTGTTTCAGCCTCCCAAGTACTGGGATTACAGGTGTGTGCCACCATGCCTCACTCAATGCAGTATTTTTAATCATAGTACGTATAGGGGTAGCCAGAGGAAGGAGACAATGTTCATGAAACTTATCATTAAGGTATGAGTATGCAGATAGTAACATCACCATTTTAATCTCTTAAAATTTATGAATTATATAAAAATAAGTACTGCAACCCAGTGCAGTCTGTGTAAATATGTAAGGAGTAAGAAAAATGATATTTGAAGAAAAACATCAACAACCATGATTAGGTAAAGTGTTAATTTTCATCTTGATAATGAAATATTCAAGGTTATTATTGGGCCTGTTCCATAAGCAAAGCCAGAGAAAACATAATAATTACCCTTTTTTGTTAGTGAGAATATTGTTAGTATTAATGGAAATGTAACACTCAAGATCCTGGGGATTGATAAAAGGGCAGCTCTAGATCTTAGAGTCTGGTATGTGGCTCTGAGGTCTCCTAACCAGTTAGTTACAGGACCCCGGGGTTTCTCCACTTTCTTGGGGCTTTCCCTGGCCTTCTCCCAAGGCATCTCTTCATCCATATAAATTAGGAGTAGTGAGGATGGGAAGACTGATCTTATTTTTTAATTCCCCTGAATTGAGAACCAGACTAAAGGTCTGTGTAGATGCATGGGGAAGTAATAAATTAAAATGTCTTTCTTAGTGTGGGACAATTCTCTGTGCATGGACTGGTTCAGAGAACTTAGGAGCCAAACTAAATCCCAAGGAGTCAAAGTACTAGCATGTTGATTTCTAGGTGTGTGTAGCCCTCTGCCAGGAGACCCTGGGGAGAGTGGATGGCCATCATATAGTGAATTTCCCTGTGTAATCAGTTATCCTTGATAGTGATGAAAAGATATTCCAGATCCAAGATAGACAAACAGATGCATGTAGCACTCACCTCTTCCACAAAGAAGAACTGGAGTGACAGGTGTATAGCTAGGTGTGTTTTGAGGTGAGTGATCATGGGCAAGAAATGGCATCAAAAGAGGGGCTGGAACCAGGTAAACTTCATAATAAGATTCTCTTAACATGCTGGGATGACAGCATAGTAATAAAAACAAAATATCCTAGCATCTCGCCCTCTGACTTCCAAAATGGGGGAGGTAGAATCTCTCCTTTGCAGGGGTAAGGGTGAAGAAGAGAGTCCCAGAAATCCTAGCTATTGGAAAGTTTTATAATCCCTACAGGCTTTGCATCTCACTGAGATAAGCAACCTAAAATCCGTATGAAAGCCTGGCTTCAGAAATGGGTCTCACATTACCTCCTAGGGAACCCCGAGGGTGCTATAGCCAGGAGTCATCTTGGGAACTGAGTTCTTGTTTGAGTTTGTAAGTCAGTAGATCAGTCTCCCCTATATTCTCCTATCTCTGGAACTCCACAGATATTTCCATGCACTGCTTTGGGGATGGTGGTGGTGGGGGGAGTGGTAGCTTCCTTGGCAACCAGGCTGGCCCCATGAGTGACTGTGACCTCAGCCCTTGTACTTCAGGGGAAGAGAATTGTGATATGAAGATGACTGGAGATGACAGCCCTTGGCAAAACCCTCTGAGAGCACAGGTGTGGCCAGGTGCATGTGTGTGGGTAGGGTGTGGCCAGCAGCGGCGCCAGGGCTGAAGGCAGGCACCCTTCTTCTTGCATTGCACTCAGGAGCCTGGCGTTGTAAGGATCCACTGTTGGTAACACTATGGTCCTAGCTATTGTCCTGCCCACTGGCACATGATGAAGGGAAGCAATACCTTGACCCTGAATATCACCCTGCACTTGAGTGCCCAGGAGTGGGGGTGGGGGCAAGGACAACTTTGACAAGTTCTGGATGAGTTTCTCTTCCTGGTAAATGCTATTACTAAGAACAGGGAACACCATGGTTCCTGCTGCCATTCCACCTGATGCTTCCTGCAGCCCATCCCCCTGCCTGACCCAGGCAGCTGTTATTGACAGGGTATGGAGGAAAAACAGCCATTCTGGTGCTTTGTTTCCCTCAGAAGTGTGTTGAGGGGGCCTTGAGTATCTCTATGGCTCCAGTTGTTGCCCTCCTCCAGGTGCAAAGTGCAGCTGAGGGAACTAGGAAAGGAAGATCCCCAGCTCCAACAGTCTCCCTGCGTCAGGTGCACTAAAGAGGGTGAGAGGAACTTTGCCCTGCACCAGCTGCAGTCTCCCCTCCCAGGTGCTTACTACCACCAGCAGAGAGAAACACGGGGTTCTTGCTGCTGCCCACTCCTGCACTTTGTCTGATGATGTGCTGCTATCAATACTGGGTAAGAGTGCCCAGGACCACCACCATGGAGACCTCCACTGCTTTTCCCCACATAGTGTATGGGTTGTACTATTCACTGGTCAGAGGACAAGTGCTTCTGGCCTCTCATCACTGCTGGGGTTGCCAGAGATAGATGCAGAGTCAACATCAACCTGGCCCAAGGAACCCCCTGATACCTGTTGGGCCACCACTCCCACTGCAGGAGCAGCCACATTTGGTGAGCATGCCACACTTAATTGCTATTTTCACCACACCGACATGAACCGCTAGAGAGTACCTACATGGCTCACAGGCACAAAGTCATTAATCATAGCAAAGAAGCTGTAGGGAGACTACATTATAGTGACCAACTGGAAACAAAGCCAACATTGCATAATAAAGAGACGCCTCAAGATACATCTTCAGGAGAAAGCCTCTTACCAAGAAAGGTACTTAATGAAAGTGGTAGAGATACCTGATTCACCAGATGCATTAAGATCAACACAGAAACACAGAAGATATGAAAAATCAAAGTAGCATGACACCTACAAAGAGCACAATGACTGTCCAGTAACAGATTACCAAAAAACCTGAAATGGATGAAGTGTTTTACAAAGAATTTTTAAAAATAATTATTAAAAGGATCAATGAAATCCAAGAGAATATAAATATTTAAATGGAATTTAGAAAGACAATGAAGAATAGTAATTTAGCAAAGAGATAGAGGTTTTGAAAAGAAACTAAACAGAATTCTTAGAAATCAAGAGCTCATTAAGTCAAACACAAATATAGTTGAAAGCTTCAACATCAAACCAGATCAAACAAAAGAAAGAATATTTGAACTTGAAGACAGATCTTTTGAAATATCCCAGCCAGGGTGGAGAATGAGAGAGAGAGAGAGAGAGAGAGAGAGAGAGAGAGAGAGAGAGAGAGAGAGAGAGATAGATAGATATGTTTGGGGTATGATTAAATGAACAGTGTGGATATTCTGCATTTGAGAAGAAAAGGGTTAATTACATAAAACATTTGACAATAGCATAAAACTTCCCTGATCTTGGGAAAGATATAGATATCCATATATAGGAAGTTTCTAGGTCTCCAAATAGACATGACCAGAAAAGATCTTCACTATTACATATTATAGTTAAAATGTCAAAAGTATAAGACAAAAAAAAATTCTAAAAATTTTTAGAGAAAAGTTCCATGCCGTGTTTAAGTGTACCTCATTAAATTAGTAGCAGATTTCTCAGGAGAAATCCTACAGCTCAAATGGTAATGGAATACTATATTCCAAGACCTAAAACAAAATAACTGATAAACAAAAATACTATATTTAGCAAGGGTGTCCTTCAGAAATGAAGAAGAAATAAAGTCTTTCCAAGACAAGTGCAATTTAATGGAATTTAAGACCACCAGACCAGCCATACCATTGATGCTTAAGGGAGCCCTATATCCAGAAGTGAAAGGAAGATAACTATCTTCAGGAGAGCTGAAAATTCTATTAGAAGAAGAAAGACAGAAAAGAAAGAAAAGAATCAGGCATTATCAATACAGTAAACCATTCTACCACAAAGATGAAAAAAAGGGAAGAAAAGAAGATTGAATGTTCAAAACAGAAGAGAATCAAGAACATGACAGGAGTAATTCCTTACCTATCAATAGAAACCTTGAATATAAGTAGACCAAGTTTTCCAATGAATATATAGACTGGATGAATTGATAAGAATAAAGAAAAAAAGAAGAATGAAGGAAGGATGGGAGGAAGGAAACCCAAACTAAAAAACTTTCTATTTTTGCTACTGGAGGTTGAACCCAGGGACATTCGACCTTGGAGCTATACCCCAACACCTGTTTTTTTTTTTTTTAATTAAACAGGGTTTACTAGGTTTCTTAGAGTCTTTCTATATTGCTGAGGTTCCTTAAACCTGCCTGCAATCTTCTGTCTCAGCTTCCAAGTACTAGAATTACAGGCATTCAGCACCATGCCTGACTAAAGCTTTGGTTTTATGGTAGTATGGTTTATAAGATATTAAAAAAAGGGAAGCTGAGTAAAGGCTATCTGGGAAGTCATTGTACTATTTTGCACATCTGAAAAATAAAGAAAATATCCCAAGCTGACACCAAACAAATGAACAGACACCAAACAAATGAACAAACAAAACCCAAACTGACACCAAACAAATGAACAAACAAAACCCAAACCATACAAGAAACTCACCTCATCACTAAAGACAGATGTAGACTAAAACTAAAAGGATGGAAAATTATATTTCAAGTAAATAAAAACCTAATGTGAGCAGGAGTAGCAATACTTACATATGTTAAGATAGACTTTAAGATGAAAACTGTAAGAACAGACAAGATCACTATATAATAATCAAGTATCAATTTAACAAGAAGATATGATCTATGTAAATTTGTATGCACCTAATTTTGGAGCATTAAATTTTATTTTATTTTATTTATTTTTTTTGTGGTACTGGGGTTCCTGGAAGCCCTTCTACCTCCGGGCTACACTCCCAGACCTATTTTATACTTTATGTTTGGAAACAGGGTCTCCTAAGCCAGCGCGCGCGGCTGGCTTCGAACCTGTGCGATCCTCCTGTCTCTGCCTCCCAAGCGCGGGGATTACAAGCGTGCGCCACCACGCCCGGCTGGAGCATTAAATTTTATAACACAAACACTTTTAGACCTAAAGGGTGATATAGGCTCTAATACAATAACAGTAAGAGACTTCAACACCACACTTTCATCAATGGACAAATCATCCAGACCACCCTCCAAATCAACAAAGAAACAGAATTAAGCTATACTATCAAACAAATGCAGTTAACACACACAGAACATGGCATCCACCCAACAACTGCGAATATACATTCTGCTTATCAACACATAGAACTTCTTATGGAATAGGATATATATATATTAGTCTACAAAACAAGTCTTGACAAATTTAAAAATTAAAATTATACTCTAAATCTTTTCTGATGACAATGAAATAAACTAGGCATCAAAAAACAAGAGAAATTTTAGGTATACAAAAATATGAAGACTGCCATGTACTATTGAATTAAAAATGTACCATGTAAGAAACCAAAGGAAAATTTAAATTTATAAAGTAAACAAACAACGTAAACACAACATACCAAAACTTGTAGTATATAGTAATGGTACTAAGATGGAAGTTTATAGGAAGAATTTTCAACATAAAAAAAGATTTATAATAAGCAGCCTAATAATACATCTCAGGAATTTAGAAAGACAAGAGCAAAGAACAAACCAAACCCAAAATTAGTAGAAAAAAAAAATAAAGAAAAAACATAAATAAAATAGAAGAAAATGAATGATTAATGAAATAGATTTTTAAAGATAAATAAAATCAACAAGCCTTTAACCAGATTCACCAAGAAAAAAAAAGAAGACACAAATAAAATTAGAAAAGGAAGAAAACTGTATGCTAACAATGTTGGAAAGCCTAGAAATCACTGACAAATTTTCTGGACCTATCTGACTTACTAGAATTGAATGCTGAAGACATGAGTAACCTGAATAGCCCAATAATAAGTAATACTATTGTATCAATAATAAAAAATCTCCCAACCAAGAAAAGTTCAAAACTGGATGACTTCACTTTGAATTTTACTAGACTTTTAAAGAAAAACTTATGCCAATTATTTTCTTTTTGTAAATTTTTTATTGGTACATTGTAGTCGTACATCTTAATGGTATAAAAGATGGTGGAGATATACATGCACACATCACTCAATTAGACCTTTCCCAGTTCTCTTCCCATTCCCTCCCCTTCCCTCCTTCCCATGGTTGGCTTAGTGATTGACTTTAATATGTTTGTTTAAGTAAATCATGTGCTTTAGAGAGTTTCAAACTATACCAAAGAATTAAGGAAAAACCCTAAAATTCATATAGAAGCACAAAAGACCCTGAATAGCCATAGTCATCTTGAACAAAAGAAGAGTTGAAGATATCACAACAACTGATTTAAAGACATACCTAGTAACCCAAACAGCATGTAATTGTCACTAAAACAGATAGACTAATGGAGCAGAACAGGGATCTTGGAAGCAAACCCATGCATCTATAGCCAACTGATTCTCAATAAATTGGCAAAAACATACTTTGGAGCCAGGCATGGTGGTGCACGCTTGTAATCCCAGCATTTGGGAGGCTAAGACCAGAGGATCGCGGTTCACGGACTGCCTCAGCTACTTAGTGAGGCCCTTTGAAACTCAGTGAGACCCGGTTTTAAAAAAAAAAAAGAATAAAAAATAGGGCAGGGGGTGTAGCTCGGAGGTCGAATGTCCCTGGGTTCCATCCCCAGACCTGCAAAAAAGAAAAAAAAATTTTGGAGAAAGGCTAGTCTCTTTAATAATGGTGCTATGAAAACTGGATATCCATATGCAGAAAACAGAAACTTGTACCTTATCTCCCACTCTATACAAAAAATCATCTCAGAATGGATTAACCATATAAAATTCTGAAATTACCAGAAGAAAACATAAAGTGGGCACTTCAAGGCATTGGAGAAAACAAAAGCAAAAGCACACAAAGGCTCCTGGGACTGTTGTCCTCTGCATAACAAAGGAATCAGTCAAGAGAGCTAAGAGACAACTAACAGAATAGGAGAAAGTGTTTGACTACTATTCATCCGACAGCTGGGGTTAATTTCCAGAATATATAAGGAACTAAAAAAATCTTAATAACAAAAACCTACAGGTAATCAAATTGAAAAATGGGACTATGATCTGAATAGACAGTTTTAAAAAGAAAGAAATACAAATGGCTAAAAAATACTAGAAAAAATGCTCAGTGTCCTTAGTCATCAGGGAAATGCAAGTCAAAACTATTAGATACCATCTCACTCCAGTTAGATTGGCCGTCATGAAAAAAGTAATAAATGCTGACAAGGACATGGAGAAAGAGGAGCACTCATGTACTGTTGATGAAAATGTAAGTTAGTATAGCCAATATGGAGAACAATAGAGAGTTCCCCCCAAAAAACTAAAAAAAAAAAAAGATTTGATCTAGCTATTCTGCTTCTGTGTATATATCCAAAAGAAATAAAATTAGCATATCTAAAAGATACCTGCGTGCCCATGTTCTTTATGACACTATTCACAATAGCTAGGATATAGAAGCAGCCTAGGTCCATCAGCAGATGAGTGATTAAAGAAAATGTGGCAAATAATACTACATTAAAGACAATGTAATATTATTTGACCATAAAGAAGAATTAAATCCTGTTATTTGTAGAAAAATGGGTAGAAGTGGAGAACGTTATGTTAAGTAAAATAAACCAGACAGATAAAGACAAATATCATATATTTTCTGTCATACATGGAAGCTAAAAAAGGTCAACCTGCAAGTAGAATAGTAACTACTAGAGATTGGAAATGGTATATATGAGGGGAAGGGTGGAAAAGGAAAATTGCATTTTATCAGTATGCACATAATACTCGTGTATGGAAACATCATAGTGAACTCCATTAATATGTAAAATTAATATGCATTATTAAAATGTTTAGAAAAATATTGGCCCACAAATACTATTGTACTAGTCTAGTGTGCAGCAAGATATATTTTCAAGGTTCATGGAGGCTCACAGTGTCCCTCCTTGTATTTGCCATTCTGAGTATAGTACTCTAAGCTTATTTTTACTTTTTATAGTATTTTTAGATAGTTGTTTTTACTTTTTATGGTTTTTTTAGATATAGGTGCAGCATTGTAATTTCTTGATCCTGTGTGTTCCAGTGCAGCAAAAACAAAAACAATATAAGCAGCAACAACCAAATAGTTTCCAGGGAATTTATTAGTTATTTTTGTTATGTCGCATGATATTTTCATAATTATTCTATGTTTTAATGTTTGCAATGGGAATAGTAATCACAGTATATAGGCCTTATCACCAGTGATGTTTTCCCTATATGATTCATTGTACAGAGTGGGTTCTGCTCAATGCACAGCCTAATTAGTGGTCAAACTGTTGGTTTTCTCAGTGATTTAGTATCAGGCATATTTCTTTCAGTGTCTGACAGAATAAAACAAATGTCCTATACTATTTTTTTTTCAGTGACATATGACATCCCCAGCACTGGTCTGAAAACTAATTCACAGCATTTAATAGCATGCCTTGGTGTTTTCTACAATGAACTTTGCTCCCTGCATGAACATCTGTTCATTTTTGTTTCTATTTTTGTTTCTTTAGGATAAAAGTGGTCAGTACTATTTAAATGGTGCTTCTTATAGTCAGGTGGGAGCAATGATTCAAGTATATCTACTTTCTCCCATTTTCTTTCTAAATCACTTTTATTTAAAGTAATTATAACTAAATTTTAGTTTTTAAAACAGTTTTTAAATTTCTGTCACTCAGTCCATAGATGTTCATGTTTTTTACTGCAATCTCTTCTTAGTTTATTAAGATTCTTGGGAGAGTTTGTAATCTTTTGATAGAGCTTTCCAGAACACTTACCAGAATCATTGTTCTCATTAGTAAAGCATGTAGAGGCTGCTTATATATGGTCCAGTGAATAGAGCTATAAAAAATAAACGGTTTATATTCTGTATCCTCTAAGAGTGGGGAATTGAGGATCCTGATCTGATGAATTTCTCAGTAAATGCTGTTGGCTGCCTGGTCTAGGTGTAATGTTGTATACATATTGATAAATGCATTTTAGTGTGATATATCAAAAATAAACTTATTCTGTGTGTCATAGACTATCTTTTAACCTTCATTCCAACTTCCTGCTATTATACTCTTTGGTCCTAAAAAAGTTGGAAATATCTCTTAGACTCCCTTGGAGATGAGGTAGTGAATATGGTTAAGGTCCTAGTTTGCTGGGGGATTATTCTCTCTAGAACCCCTGTGTACCACTAGGATGGTACTGACTTATGAGATTTAGTAGGCAGAAGTGAAGCAGAGATTAATTTGACTGTTTCATCCCCACACATGGCCATGGGGATGCTTTCTTGCTTTTCTTTCAGTATTGGTACCAGTCCTGGAGTCCAGTCACTGGTTGTATGAGTGTTGAGAGGCAGAGTATGGGCTGTCAGTTGTGTTGGTAAAGAGCACAGTGGGCATTGTATGATTTGGGAGCTGGCAACAATAACAACATTATCAGCTTCCCAACTGTGTGATCCTTGGATCCTAGTGGTTACATGATCCAGTAGTCTTCTTGTTGGTGTTAGCTCCCTCATTGTGATGAGGCACTGTAGTTATGGAAATGGAAGCAGGATGGCAGGCAGCTTGATCCAAAAGAAGCAGAAGTTCCTCTTGTGGCCTCACTCTATGGTGTGGTTTGAGAACTATTTTTGAATGCTCAACTTAGATGGATTTATTCAGCTCTCCCCAGTGGTATACCATTTAACTATCTATCTATATATATATATATATATATATATATATATATTTATTCTTAGAACAGCCAGAGCAGATTCTGTTCTCTTAAAACAACCATAACCAGTATTCCATTGGGCCATGTGTTTCCTCCAAAATGTCCCAAGATAAAGTCATTGAGTGTTATTTAATTGAAAGCCATAGAGGTATCACTAGAAATAATGACAGATATTATAGCTGGATCTTTTTCAAACCCATTGAAAAATTTCTACACATACCTCATTCTTTCCTTCTAATTAATGAGTTATGATAAATATCACTAGCATAACCCCTCAGGTCCATTAACTTTATGTATAGACTGTTTCTTGAATATACTTTGAAGCTTGACAAATTTGAGTTGTCTGTACTATAAAAGCAAGAACAGGCAGAAATGCAGACTCTCCACAGAAGCTGTTTTGCTTTCAGGGTCCCGCCACTCAAACTTGAAATTGAAAAAAAAAAAACAATATTTTAGTGGGTATCTAAGTTTACTTATTTCTGTGGGTTAAGGCATGGGGCTAATTAAAGGCCAAGGCCATGGCTCCTGTCACCAGGTGAATCATTTAGTTTAACATTGTTGTGGCATGAGCCTTCACCCTTTGCTTTGCCCAGTCACACTGCCTGCCTTTGAGAAAAGAGAGTGGGAGAAAGGTGGCAAAAATACTTTTTCCAAATGTTTTAGTGATGATGAGTCAGCAGCATCATTTTCATACCTGAGGGCCTGCACATTCACGATGGTTCTCAGGAAAAAGAGGTAAATGCAATCTTTCAAGTTACTGTGAACTTTCCTAAGCTGAACAGACAAGCAAAGAGAAAGTTCATGACCTTGCTTTGAGTGAAATTTGTATCAAGAAAAATGGCATGTACTGATTAAGGCAGAAGAGTGATAGAAAAATGTTGAGAATATGAGAATTTAGTTCACATCAGGAGTTAAAAAGGAATGAAAGGATCAGGTGGAGGGAAGACAGCCCAGGCGAGGTAAGAAGCTATATTGCTTCATAGTCACATTCAGCTAAGTATAATAAAGATTCCTTTCCAAATCATGGCATAAGTACACAAAGATTTTATCTGTCATTTTAAGAGAAGTCTGGAACTGGTGTGGCAATTCTGCAAGGTCTTCATGTACCCAATTTGCTTCTACTTCTGTTATCTGTTTTTTAAACACATGGCTTCCATGATTAGAGTCACAGGTCAACTCATGTTTCAAGATGTCAACTGGTTGGATGGGTGAATCCCATCCAAGTGCCTGCAGTTTTAGGTTCTTGGGAAGTGGAGGCAGGAGTATTACTTAAACTCATTAATTTGATGCCTAGTCTGGGTAACATAGTGAGACCATTTTTCAAGAAATAAAAAAAAAGAAAGAAAAAAGATAGCTATTGGAATTCCAGATATCACCTTTGCTTTCCAGCTTGCAAAAGGGTAGAAGGACATTCCTTCCACAGAGGCACAGAGCATTTTTCCCTTTATATCTCATTGGGCAGAATTTAGTCATATGGCCTTACTTAGCTGTAAGGGAGGATGGGAAACTTAGTCTGTCTTGCCAAGCTACAATATGCCTAGCAAAAAAACTGGGGTTCTGTTACTAAGGAAGAAGCTGAAAATGGATACTCAGTGGGGTACTCATGATTCCTGCCATAAAGACTGAGATAGATTGAATAGTCTATGCTGCTAGTGATTGTGGCCTTTTGGTCCTGTAAAGAGTCCCCTCTCTTTCTCTATTCCTACAAATAGAGTTTCTTACATCTACTTCTGGGTGACCTAGGAAGCTGGGGTGGATTTTAGAGAATGGTGCCAAAATTGGTGGAACACACACTCTCTGTATAAGGTTAGCAGTGACACCTGAGACCCTTTTATCTGTCTGTTGTAGAGTTTAATCAATTGAAACAATAGCAGGTATAAGCTGGACTTCTTTGACATACAGCCTGTGCAACTTGTCTGACTAAAGCCCTCAGACAAATGCCTACACCTTCTGTAGCTCCTGAATGGTTCTAAGAAGAGGAAAATGTTTAGAAATACTTTTTTAAGTCATGGTCACATACAAGTGAATTAAGGTGTTTTTAGAGCTTTTGAAACTGGAATAAAGGCTTTAGACTGTCACAAAAATCCTAAATTATGATGTTTAGTTTGAATGAAACAGTTTGAGAAAAAGACTGAACCACTGTTTAAAAATGTTTGTTATTTTATATATATTTGAATAATTAGACCATTTAGTCACACCAGTCCTGCATTTCTGTATGTTGTCAATCTTCTGGGGCTAAGCTGTCCACATTAGATAGAGCTTGTGTTTGCTGGCTCCAAACTGTCCGCATGCTTCTGGTATATTGTGCCTAGTGTTATTTTCACTCATTCATATAATCTGGCTGGCACTCATAAGCATCTATGCTTGTGCTTCTTGCTGAGGATAGCTCAGGGGGTAACAAGTTTGTGAGAGGTTGCTGGTCTGTCTCCATTGCTATTTAAGTGGGAGGCATATGAGGAGGACTTTTAGCTTGGAGAGAGGAGAGAGGATGTAGGTTAAAGCTATGTCCTGGAAGGAATGTGTCTGACAAGGAAATTCTGAAGGCGTGTGCAGTGTGAGGTAGGGTCATTTGTGGGATGACATAAAACTGCACCCAGGAGTAGCTGATATGTCAAATGAATGGGCTTCTATCAAGCCACAGTTTTACAAAGCTGGAGCCAGAATGTGACTATGGATTGCAGCCAAGTTGTTGCAACACAGGTGGAGTGAACTCCTATGGTGATTTGAAGTGATAATTGGCTAGGGTAATATTTTCAGGTGGTACTTCTAGCAGATGGTGCTGTTTGAAATCCTTTTCTATAATCTCAGGAATGACTCTATAACCTACTTAGGGGGCTTATTGGAATGGTTCATAGCTTAGGCCTGTATTCCAACTGCCTGGCAATCTGTTCATTGACACTGTTATCTAAATTTGTGAAGTGGGTATTAAACTTTTTTATGAAATACACATAACTGTCTCACAAATCACTCTCCCCTCAACACATATACTTGTATATGTATGTATACTTTTACAACCATTAAAAATCACTTGGGGATTAATTTAATTTCAAAGGGCAAAAGATGGATAGAAAAGAAACCTCAGGTAGTGTTAATGTTCATATTATTTTTATTTATAAAAGACATCAGGGTCCATCAACAATGTTGAATACATGATTTGAAGAAACATTGTTTTCATTATCTGAAGATTTTATTTGGAGAACCTATTTGTAAAATACAGAGAGAGCCCTCTTCTTATAGACAAATAAGCAATTGAACTGGCAATTCATTCATGGACTTTGACTTGAAATGAAATCTTTTAACTATACCTTAGATAGTAAATATCAATGATTTAAAGTGGCATGATTCTGATCTTTAAATGTGCTCAATTGCTGAAAGGTAAAAATAGGAATAAAGAAAAATATAACGTATTTACCACCTTGAAAAACATGTGCTCAGATTTTCTTCACATATAGAGCTCTATAATTACAACATCTGATTTTATTCATCATACCTGAAATAGTCTCAACATTTTAATTATGTATTAAAGTGAGACTATATTGGTTTTATTACTGTTCTCTACATTTTTATTTTCTTATATATATTTTGTTGTTCTAAAAATATACATAGAGGAGGTCCCTCAGCTTAAGGTTAAGTTTTCTAGACTATGAAATCACAGAAATCCCTGGGGCAGGGAATTAACTGTAGTCTGCACATGAAAAAATAGCGGTTTATATGTCACTTGCTGTTATCAGTAGTATTTATCATTTCTCTATCCTAATGAATTAAAATTTTTCCTTTTGTGTTGTGCTCCACTTTAAACCATAGCTTAAATATTTGATTCTGAATTTACTTTATAATATTAAGTTTTAATTTCTTTATTTCCATACATTTAGGGAGGTATTTTCTTGAAGACACTTTTTCTATCTATATTGTTATTAACAGTACTTATACTAACATTAAAAGTATTAACATACTTTATCTAATGGTATCATATTTGAATCTTAGCAAATGTGGATTACAAATTCTGTTTCCAGAGAGCAGTTGAGTATAAGAATCTTTGTATTCCTTATTTAATATTAGAACACTGAGGTTAAAATTTACATTTTCTATTTGTGTTAGTTTTCTGTCACTATGGCAAAATACTTGAGGTGAAGTAATCAGCTTATAAAGATTTCTAAGCACATATAACCTACCTAAACTGAACCAAGAGGACATAGCAAGCATAAACCAACCAATAGCAAGCAAAGTGTGGAGATTCCTTAGAAAACTGGGAATGAATCCACCATATGATCTGACTATAGCACTCCTGGGTATTCTTTCTAAAGGATTTGAAATCAGAGAACTACAGTAACATATGTATACCCATGTTCATAGCAGCACGATTTGTAATAGCCAAAATATGGAACCAATCTATGTCTCCATCAGCAGATGAATGGATTACAAAATTATGGGAAATACACACAGAGGAATTCTACTCAGCTATAAAGAAGAACAAAATTATGTCATTTGCAAGGAGATGGAAATACCTGGAGAAGATTATGTTAAGTGAGATCAGCCACGCACAGAAAGAGAAGGGACATATGTTTTCTCTAATATGCCCTAACTAGGGAGTATTAGGAATATAAGAGGGACTCCAGATAATGGAGGGGAAACCTCAGCAAAGCTACAATAGAAGGATAGGAGAGGAAGAAGGGCTGAGGTTGATTAATGGAGAAGCTATATCTGAATATGTGTAGAAGTATGAATGTAGCATGGTTAACCTGGACACTCATTGTTGGGGGGGAAGAGGAAGTGGGAGGAAGAGGGCACCAAGCACAGTCTGAATGTATGCCATTTTCAATATGATTCACATAAAAATGAAAATATTATGACTAAAATTTTATAATTTATATATGTTAAATCCTGATAAAGTTGTTTTTTTTTTTGGTGTTACTGGGGTTCCAGGAAGCCCTTCTATCTTTGGGCTACACTCCCAGACCTATTTTTTATACTTTTTTTAAATTTTGGAAACAGGGTTTCTTAAGCCAGCTCGGCTGGCTTGGAACCTGCGTGATCCTCCTGTCTCCGCCTCCCAAGCATGGGGATTACAAGTGTGCGCCACCACGCTCAGCTTAAAGTTGATTTTTTTAAAAAAACCATAAACAATAACAACAGTAAAAAAAAAAAAAGAAATTGCAAATTAGTACAGCCACAATGGTGGTACTGAGATTCCTCAGAAAATTGAGGATGGATCCACTGTATTATCCAGCTCTGCTACACCCAGATATCTTTCCAAAAGGATTGAAATAATTATAACAATATGTGCATATTCTTACATATAGCAGCACAATTCACAATACCAAATTATGAAACCAATATAGATGCCCATCAACAGATTAATGGGTTATAAAAATTATGGGATATACACATAATGCACTACTCAGCAATAAAGAACAAAATTATCTATTTTGCAGAAAAATGAATGGACCTAGATAACACTGTGTTAAGTGAAATTAGCCAGTTGTAGAAAGTGAAGGATCATATGTTTTCTTTTTCTCTCATTTTTAGAATTAAGGAACGAATGGGATATTAGAGGACTTCATAAAATGGAGGAGAAACTCCAGTGGAACCAGGGAAGTTATCTAGAGGAAGGAGGGAGAATAATCAATGAAGGAATCGCTTCCACTGATATTATGTACATATGATAGAATACCAAAAACAATCTCAATATCCTGTATGGGGAAGGGAGAAGATGGGGAGGGAGCTGGGGGAAAGCCCACCAAGAGCTGTATATATATACATATATATATATATCATATATATTATATATATAAGAGCTATATATATATATATAACACTATCACTATGATTTACATTATGATGTGAGACAATAATGCACTAATAAAAGTATATAAAAAGCAAAAACAAAACTAAAAATAAACAAAAAGTAATGAACTAGATGTTTACATAATTAGTCTACACTATGTCATTCCCAAATTTGGTGGGATACCATTATTGAAATTTTATTGATAAAGGAAACTGGGATATAGAAAATAGAAGAATGCATAGTTAGCATTTCAAGAAGCAATGCTTTATTAAACACTCAAATTAGAATCACCAAATGTGAGAACACAGAAGTGTGGTTTTCTCTTTTACTCCAGGCCCTATTTCATAGACACAATAATTGGGACCTTGATATGCTGGGAGTGGCTCAGATTTCACAGTTAGAGGCAGAGCTGAGGCCAGGTGATACACATGCTGATTTCTGCTTAGTGAGTGTTGCTTAATATTTCTTCATAAGCCATGGCTGCTGCCCACTGGATTGGGCACAGCTATGAATATTAGGGTGGCAATTTACTATTGATTTTACAAAACCAGGGGAAATGGATTGAACAAATTTTCCTGTCATTTTTATAAGAGATGGTAAATAATGGTAATTTGAGATATTAGAGAACAGCATATGAATACTTTTTCTAAAATTCTGCAAGCTGAATGTAGAAAGAAAATTGCTGCTTTCCTAGAAGCCTATTGCTTTCTGAATGTCAACAGATTCTCTTCAGCCCATGTACGAATGTCAGGAGTAGGACCATATCTTCTTAGATATGCTACTGTCAGAGCCACTCAGCACCATGGAGAGCATGCTAGTTGCTTTTCACTCCAAAAGGGCAGTGGGAATAAGACAGATGGGAAAAAAATGACTCATGATTACCATGGTCTTTATGAAAATGGAGAACTTCATTCTGGAGAATTCAAAATCTATTAGAAACATGTGCATGATGGATATGTATTCTTCATTTCTTTGACCTTTTTTTTCAGTACTGGGAATGAAACTCTGGGACATTCTACCTCCAAGCTACACAGCCAGCCCATTTTTTATTCTTATTTTGAAACAGGGTCTCACTGAGTTGTAAAGGGCCTAAGTAGTTGAGGCTTTCTGCAAACCATGATCCTCCTGTCTCAGTCTCCCAAATGCTGTGATTACAAACGTGCACTACCATGTCTGGCTTGTCCTTATAGACTTTGTAAATAAAAGAAAATGAGAAGTGGAAGAAACAATAGACACAAATTTAAAGTTCTTAGTTGAACTAGTAACTTTGTATTTCACTTAGTGAATATGTTTGAATTTTTATAAGAAAGTTTAAGAGGCTATGAATGTATTTCAGAAGTACTTCAGTGATTTTATCATGGACATTTAGATTATTTAAATGGACATTCAGTAATATGTCTCAAGAATTTGAACATATTTTGTCCCTTGACTCAGTAATGGTACTTTTAGAAATTTATTTATCTTATAAATTTATCCTGAGAAAAAATCTGAAATCTAGTCCTCTTTGTTAAAAATACAGAAATATTACTTATAATTTAAAAAGTTTAATATCACCTAATATTCAAATAAAAAAATAAAAGATAATTTGTGAGAAGTCCACTTACAGTAGTTAATGCTCTGATTAACAAGTTAAATGTTTAAAATTAATTAAATAATAAAGAAAAATGTAATATAATGTCAATTTTTGGAAAAGCCAGGGCCTTAAATTGTCTATAATACAGTTGCAATATGTGAAAATAGGACAAAAAGACTGGACGAAAACCCAAAAGCAAAATATTGATTAACGTGATAATTAATCACGCTAGGATTTGAGTGATCATTTCCACTTTTGTCCTTTTTATAAATTTAATTTTTAAAAAATATTATGCCTGCCGGGCGTGGTGGTGCAGTCTTGTAATCCCCACGCGTGGGAGGTGGAGACAAGAGGATCGCGCAGGTTTGAAGCCAGCCGTGCTGGCGTAAGAGACCCTGTTTCCAAAAACAAAATAGGTCTGGGAGTGTATCCTGGAGGTAGAAGGGCTTCTAGGAACTCCAGTACCACCAAAAAAAAAAAAAAAAAAAAAAAAAAAAAGAAAAAAAGAAAAAAGAAAAAAGAAAAGAAAAGAAAAAAAAAAGTATGCCAGTTATTTTAATAATCAGAAAATCCAGAGAGTTTATTTTATTTTTTTATGGCACTAGAAATTGAACTCAGGGTCATTTTATTTTGAGTGAGACCATCAGCTCTATTTTATATTTTTTATTTTGAAACAGATCGCATTAAGTTGCTGAGAGCCTCACTAGTAGCTGTTTCAACCTCCAAAGTACTGGGATTACAAGCATGTGACACCACATCTGGCTGAAGAATTTATTTTAAATCTTAAAAAATTAGTACAGTGAATTTAACTCTGTCAAAATTTGTTTGGAATTATGTCTATCTTTACAGAAGGCTACATATGCACACAGATAGCTTTTGCTTACTTGCTTCTCTTTCATAGAAAATCCTTTGATAGAACTTATGATCAATTGAAATTAAGTAAATTCAGGTATATATGTTTAAAATTTTATTTTGAGTGCTATTTATCTCTTTTGTTGCTTTTGTTAGAAGACCGGGGTAGCTGGCAAAAGTTGGAGCAACTCCTATATAGAGATTTCTTTGATTCATTCAGTTGTTCACAGGAAAGAGTGCAAAAGAAATGTTTCATCAAATGAGGACTTGGTAGAGAATCAGAAGGGCTTATTAGTTCTTCAGTCTGGTCACAGAAATGCTTTTACCTATTATATTACTGATACAACCTTCTGCTTTATAATACCTTGGTACCTATTTAAGGAAGTTAACAATATTTTCACCTTGTAATAGTACATTGAAGGTGCTCAGAAAAAAAATCAAGAACTAAAACTAATGAATGGAAAGCTGCATTGTTATTGATTTAGACATAAACTCAGATCCCCTAGCAAAGCTCACAGTCCAGAGAAGATTGTGGCTATGTCTTTTTAAAGGAGGATTGGCAGCAAGATAGTAGGTGTGTGGGGAATCATTGTTTATAAAGTAGGGTACATAAAGAAGTCTCTTTATAAGTCTATCATTTTATATTGTCTTAGTAATAAGAGACTATACAATGTAGTGTCCAAGAACTATGGCTTCAAAATTATTGGACTCAAATTTGCCAGCTTATAATGATACAATATTAGATAAACCATCTCTCAATTTTCTCCTTTGTAAAATAAGAATGATAATGGTCTAAAAAAGAGAACACAAGTAAATTTAAGTATTTGAACTGAAGATATTTAATTCATCATGCAGGTAAGGAAAGAACTAAGAAGCCCAATGGGGTCACTAAATAGCCCAAGTATTAGCAATAATAGGAAGCCTTTACAAACCTTAATTTGGAGGGAGAATCTATTGGAGACAGTGTTCCTGACATTCAGGGGCTGAGGTCACATAGAAGAATTTTAGTGCAACTGGAGGAGGCATGAGATAGACCCTCTATTGTGAATACTCTGCTCAAGGCACAGAGAGAGCTGAGAAGTATCCTGGTTTTCCCTTTGTCACAGTCTTTGATTTTGTAGCCAAACACAGCAAGAAGGTAGCTGATGGAGAAACCTGTTTTGGGGAATGGGATGTGGTGGTAGGTCACTCGTGTTGGTGAACAGAGGGTGAAGGGAAGAGAAGTTTGTGTGAGAACCCCAAGCCAGAGAGCTACAGTGGCCACAGGTCTTCCTCACTCTTCTCTTCCTCCTGGGCGGTAGCATGAACTGACTGCTGTAACCTGCTTTCAGGCCCTGCACAGAGGTTTCTTCTGAATCCATCTGCGGTAACTTCTGGAAAGTGGAATGGCCATGGTCATTGTAGGGTGGACAGGAATCAGAAAGCAATAGGAGGGGGATGGGGCCAGGGCAGGAGGCCTGGGAAGCTGCCACACAGGCTGTCAGATGCTCCGGGCAGGTCACTGAACTACTTTAAACCCAGGTCACTCTCCTGCCATGTGATAAGGGCTCAGTGATCTTTGTAGTTATAGAGATTGGATAGTTTTTGTTTTCATGTTCTTTGAAGCATAAAAACAAGTTCAGCAGGGAGAAAATAGTCATTTCCATTCAGAAGAGTTGTAGGCTATTTCTTTAACTCACTAGTTGGGTCAGTCATAATGAAAAGAGAGGTGGCTTCCCTTCAGGCTTTGAGTCTGACTTCTGGCCAGCACTGCTCTTTATAGTACACTCGTGAAAACAAAGCAGATCTCTAGAGGACACTCTGGTATTTACTTGCTAACTGGTTTATAACAGAAGTTTGGAATTAAAACTTTAAAAATGTAGCCCTGAGAAAATATTCTTTTGGCTATTACCCATAAAGTTTGATAATTATGCCCTTTAATTACACATAAAAGCTGATACGTAGGCCCCTTTCTGTGGTTATTGTTTTTGAAAATTCATATTATTACTATTTGTTGTTATCCTTGAATTTCTCAAACTCTTCTCTGAACTTTCTAATTTTTTATTATATTTCTTTTCTGGCATATTCATAAAACTTAAATAGCCACTTTAATCTAAAAACTTTATTTGGTTAAACTCTGCATTTGGTTGCAAATGAGAGTGTCTTTGAGATTATTACTTATTATAAAATGATGTAACTGCTTTGTGAAGGGGCATAGTGAGGCTGTGTTCTGCTCTGTCCCTCCTCGATAAATCTGTCAGACAAGAAGCTATTATGAGCTTCCGGAGAAGTGGGGGGATTGAAGCATCAACACCTACTAGTCACGGATAAAAGTGGAGACATTGTACCTGGGTAACATCTGAGGCCTGAGATAAAATTCCCATTATGAACTCTAAATATTTCTATGTTCATATGGGGTGGGCAAGACCCTCCACTCCACTAATATAATCCCCTTTCTTCCTGAGCCAAGTGAAATTCATTATTTCTTTCCCCAAGATTAGAAGAAAAAATAATAGGATGCTCTACAGGTTCTTTTATTTGGTTTGTCAAAGGCTTGATAATTCACAGCCTTTTTCTTTTGTTTAGTTTATGAAACGCCAGGAAAGGTTTTGTAAGCAGGGATTCCCTGAACATCACACAGTGGCCCTCAATCCCTGTTCTTCTTTCTTCTGAGAGCTTGCTGGCAGCCTCAGTGATACTCTACGCCAGTTCTCAGGTAGCTGCAAAGCCACATGACCATTGATAAACTCTTCAGTGGTTTGGGCTGGTTTATAATCTGTTTTACTGAGGCTTGTTCTAAATAGAGGCCTTTAGGGCAGGGATCTCCTGTGAGATGAAATAGAAAGGTCTGATTTGGTGGAGATTTGATCCTGCCAAATGAAAGTGGCACATTTCTAACAGCACGTGCTGAGTTGTCTCAGAGCAGGTTCCCACAGAACACAGACGTGTACTAGGCAGCTAGTTGGTGGAAGGCACTGTACTGAGCACCAGGGAGAATAATAAGACAGGGCTACCATGGAACAGCTACCTTCAAAAAACACCTTGCTCACCCATTGGGGAGGACAAGCAAGAGACGCACAAAGGGTATCACTCAGTCTAACGTGTGACATGTCTTACACACGACAGCATGCGAGTTGGAAAAGAGATTTTCTTTTCAGATGAGGGACTCAGGGTTAGAAAAATCAGATTCCACAATTATAGAGGCCTTTGATAATAGTTATAAGAGGGGGATTGAATGTAGTTTTTCAGAGGTCATTTGTTGACTGCCCAGGATTCAAAACCCCTGCCCTGTTTTGGGCAGTTCCCCACAGTGTGTGTAACCTTGGAAGGAGGCTGTCCTTACCTCTCTGTACACTGTTGGCAGTGCCCAGTGCTGGCTATGGTCACATGCCCCAGGCTGGGCTTTTGAATGTGGAGCAGGAGGCTGTGACACTTAATGTCAGAGAATTGACCCTTGGTGCCGGTGCTGGTGTTCATTGATTTCAGGGGTGGCAGAAGCTGTGTCCTAGCAGTAATTTTTGCTATGAGTTGATGGTTGTGATTCTTGCTTTTTGGCATCCTGAATGCCTTGGGGGTTTGCTCATTTTCTGTGCTTGGTGCCGAGCCTCCCACTGAGGCTTTGAACCAGCACACCCTTCCAATAGAGTTGGCATTTTTTGTTCTAGCCAGCCATAGCTAATTTATGTTACAAGCCAGGATCCTACAAAACCGGAGTGACGAGGACTTCCATCCTCTGTGCTGCTCACTTGCTCAGCTTATTTTTTGCTTCTTTTCCCTTTCTTTATCTACTTGTAGAACTCCCTGCTTCAAAGATTAAACTCAAGCATTTTGAACTTTACTTGACTTAATGAAGTGAGTTTAATGCTTGCTGTTTCCTCTATTCTTTGCATCTTGTAATTACATGTTATACATTTTTCATAGTGTTTGCTTTTTTTTTAATCTCATGTCCCTTTTCCCACTAGCCAGTGAACAGTCATTTTTTGTAAGGATTCTATGTTAACCTTTGTATTGCCAAGCCCAATTAATCTTGCATGCTTGTTGCATGAATGAACAGACCTATTTGAAGAGAGGGATGTAAGATTGACATTATGGGATAAGGAGAAATTAAAACAATGAAATTACTATTGTGGGACATTTACTCTGGGGATGCCAAAGGAGAAATTACATATTTGACATGAGTAATTGAGGTATATCTGCTATTTAGGAGTATATGTTTACTTTCCACTTTAAACATCAGTTTTATTTAGGTAGTAAAACTCACCCCTTTTATTGTAGAGTTCTCTGAGTTCCAATAGCTGCATGCAGTCCTGTAAGTAGCACCAGCATGGGGATACAGAACAGCTTCATCTCCCCTCAGTATCTCCTCATGTTCCTTTCAAAAATTGTATCTCCAGCTCTTTGGAACCCTTAATTTAGTAATTTATATTTTAAGCAATTATTATAGTTACACAACTTTCTAGAATGATATTTCAACCACCTGAATGGAGCAAAAGGTTGGATAGTAAATTTTTGCCAAGGAATAGACTTTATAGAATTTAAATGACACATACTTAACACTATTTATAACTTTTATGGAGTTGTTTTACTAGGCATCCTGTATTTCACCTAGAAACCCTATTTTGGATTGGTATTGACAGTGTGGGATTGAGGTTAAGTGTAAAATTGGAAGTCAGAGGAGGAAATAAAAAGAAGGAAAGTGCAAGAAAAGGTCATGGGTCATCAGCAGCATCATTTCACCAGAAAGACACTTTGGAACAGCTGCAAAGAAGCTGAGGACGGGAGGTTTTGTGTGAAACAAGAAATTTATTTGCTTATCCATGAGTATGTGCAAGGCTGTTTTGGACTAAGGACTAAGGTGCTCAGAGTTCCCGTTTGTAAACCAATATAAGATTCTACCAGAGCATCTTGCTGCCGAGCTGTGTTGTGGAAAAGTGCAATTCAGGAAGCCAGTAGTCACTCATATATGCTTGAATTCTACCTTTAAGAAAATGGACTTTACATAGTTATCAAAGTGGTTAGTGTCTGCTACTTCTCAGAATGGCCACATAGTAAAACATATTTACAACAAGGTAGTCTCTGGATTAACGTTGGCAATAATAAAAATAATTGGCCTCTAGTTTATTTTTATATTACTGAAACAGAAGGCATGCTGAGCAAAACCAAAGTCAGAAGTTTTCAAGTAAATTCTTCTTACTCTACATAAAAGAATAAGCTATCTTAGAAGATTTGGGCAAGTCTGCTGTTTATATTACAGAGGAGTTTTACCTGTCTGTTTTAAAACAAGCTTGGCAGAACAGTTCTTGGAAACAAGTGCATGTTTGGTCTAAGTGGTGGTGCTTCATGTCTGTGTTTCTTCATTTTTTCCTAGATCTGCAAAGCTTACCTACCTCAGGTGTGTCTCCAGCCCCAAAACCCTGACTCAGTGCTGATTTGGCCAAACTGGTGGATGCTAAGGTGATAATGGTTTTTACATGTTAATGTCATCCACTAATGATTTTCAAATAGCTTTTTTGGCATCTCCGTGTTCTCTTCCAATCTCACTTTATCCAGGCTCTGAGTCTTCTTAAGTAGGTCTCAATTGGCCTTTGAGAATGATAGATTCTCAGTATAAATGACTTCATTTACTCCTGTTTTAATGTGGAGATTTTAAAACAAATGGACATGGCTTCTAATAGCTTAAGGCTGTATCTAAAGGAGGCCTTTAACCCAGCATAGTGGTGCAAACCTGTAATCCCAGTGCTTGAGAGGCTGAGAAAGGAGGAAGATCACAGGTTTAAGGACAGCCTCAGCAAGTAGTGAGACTCTCATCAACTTAACTGACCCCATTTCAAAATAAAAATTAAAAAATAGGGCTGGGATCAAAACTACGCTGAGATTCCATTTAACCCCAATCAGAGTGGCAAACATGAAGAAATCAAACAACAACAATTGCTGGCGAGGATGTGGGAAAAGAGAAACACTTTTGCACTGTTGGTGGGAGTGCAAAGTAGTTCAGCCACTATGGAGATCAGATTGGAGATTCCCTAGAAAACTGGGAATAGATCCACCATTTGATCCAGCTATACCACTCCTGGGTATCTTTCCAAAGGGGTTGGAATCAGAGAACTACGTTAATATATGCATACCCATGTTCATAGCAGCACAGTTTTTAATAGCCAAAATATGGAACCAACCTAGATCTCCATCAACAGATGAATGGATTGCAAAATTATGGGAAATACACACAATGGAATTCTATTCAGCTATAAAGAAAAATAAAATAATAGCATTTGCAAGAAGATGGAGGGAGCTGGAGAACATTATGTTAAGTAAGGTTAGTCAAGAACAGAAAGAGAAGGGACATACGTTTTCTCTAATATGTCCAAGCTAGGGAGTAGTGGTAATACCAGAGGGACTCCAGATGATGGAGGGGACATCTCAGCAAAGCTTGAATGGAAGGATAGGAGAGGAAGAAAGCTGAGGTTGTTCAATGGAGGAGCTACATACAAATATGTGTAATAGCATAAATACAACATGATTAACCTGGACACTCTCTATGGGGGGGAATGGAGGGGGAAGGGCATGAAGCACAATGTAAATGTACACCACTCTCAATATGTTCCACTTATAAAAAATAAAAATTAATAAAAAAATAAAATAAAATGTATGTTTACAATGCACCAATAAAAATTTTTTAATGAAAAAGATAGGGCTGGGAGTGTAGCTCAGAGGTAGAATACTCTTGGATTCAATAACCAATATCATAAGCAAAATATAAAAAGGAGGCCCTAGTTCCCCTTAAGATGTTCTTAAGAAAGCTCAAGGCTTCCAAATGAATTTACTATTTGTTCCAGCCAAGACCTGAGAATAGACCTTTGACCACCTTTTCTTAGAACATTTTCTAAAAAGGGCTTATAAATTAATCCTTTCTCTGTATCCTTTGAGATTTTATATGTATATGTGTACACACACACACACACACACACACACACAATCACATACATATATGATCTCTTACCATTCAGTAGTGTCTTTCTTAAGAAATTTAAAGCCATTCTTTTAAAAGGTGATCATCAAGAAAGATAATACCATTGTTTCCTCATCTCTGTGGCAGAATAGAGTCTTAACTTCCATCTATGACAGCTCACAGCTGGCTGGATCACATTCATGCTGTTCAACCCTTTGCAAGGCTTCACTTTCTGAATCTACTGCATACTCTCACTCTCTCATGCTTCCTTTAAAATGCCAGTTGCCCCTGTGCAAATGAAAGTTGAGTTGAGTTTGCCCTGGGCGCCTTACTCTATTGTAGTAGTCCATTTCTGATTGAGGTCTACTTTCACCATTTTAACTAGTGTCTGGCTCTGTTTGTCTTTGATAGTGGAAAGAAGATGGAAATTGCCAGGAGCACGGAATGGAAATGAATTGGGGAAGCACCTTTTATTTTATTATTCTCATCACACTCAGAGGGGGTGGTTTATCTATGCTGTTCTTACTTCTAATTCAGGCCTTTGGTTTATCTTACTTTAGGAGATTGGAACTAGAAGGCCACGTGTTTGTTTTCAACTTTTAATTTTTAAAAGTTAGGTGGTATGCACAATATAAAGTAGACAAAAAGTAGAGCAGCTTTAATATGAATAGGGATAGGAAATATAGGATCTTATGATTTTCTCCTTTTATCCTTTGGGAATTTTAATAATCACTGGGAATAGAATCAGGGAAGGTCTCTTGTCTGCAAGAAACAGAGAAAAGAGGGGATGCAGGGCATTGCTATAACAGAAAACCAAGTTTATCCCCTTGGGAATTCTTGAACCCGATTAGATCCACTGGCTGAGCTACCCTCTGAGGTCATGGCTTGGGTGTGCTAGACACATACCTTCTAAACAGGAAGTATCCCCAGAATGGTATGGAGATCAAGGTCCCACACACGGGGCCTGGAGTGCATGTATCATGTACATCTGGTGGAAGGGCTTGGCACATAGAGCAGGCTGTTGGGATCACTGTGGTGAGCTTTGCCTGAGGTCTACAATATGATTTTTAATAATTATTCTATTTCTACCTCCCACATTCCAACAAGATAAGCACATTAATGCTATTGGCTTCTCAACTTAGAAGATAATGTTTGTTGGGAGACAGGATAGGGTGAGCTGCTATCAGATAAAGAGCAGTGATTAAAAGGGCACTGTTCATCAACTGAGAATGAATGTGAGCTCTCAGAATTTGCCTTTTCATCATGGATACAGGACATGTTTGCCTAACCAAATCCTTAAGAAGACAAAATTAGGATGACAGTCAGGTAACTAAGAGATTTAGAGTGATATTGACATTAGAAAAAAAAACACCTGGGCAAATTAATATTATCTTTGTATTGTGTTACTATAATAGAATACTAGAAACTAGGCACTTTATAAAGAAAAGCTCATGTAGGTCACTGTTTTTGAGCAGAGAAGCTAAGTGGTGGCAGCTGGTAAGGGTCTTCATACTGCATCTCAACATGACAGAGGTGAAGGGCAAGTGAGGATGAGTAATAGAGAGAACACAAGGGGGGGGGATGCATTCACCCCCGTGATAATGACATTAACCCATTCACGAGATTCCATCCTCATGACCCAGTCAGCTCCCATAATGCTCTACCTCCTAGCTTCCAACTAATGAATCAGGAGACCCACCAAACCACAACAACATCTTGGAAGATGGTCACATCAAGGCATGGCTACAAAGGCCCTGTGTTAGTTGATGACCTGAGTGTGAGAAAGTAGTTCTCACACTCCAGCAACACCTCCAGGATGGAGAGAATGATGCTGGAAGAAAAAGTGTAAACATCATGAGATAGTCTTTTCTGGGCTTGGCATTGATCCATTCTGTATGTCCCTAAGTTCTTCTCTCTTCCTCCTTCCTTTCCCTCTTCCTGCTATTTTCTTCATCATAAATACCAGTTACAGCTGGACAATTTATATCATATCATGCTCTTACCACTTCATTTTCTGTCATGGAAATGTTCTATCCTCTCTTCTCTTTGTGTAACAGGGTTTTTTTTTACTTAGAGAATGAATAGAATTCATGACAGTAATGAAACTGGATGGGGAAAAATTGTTATTGTTTCCAATGTCTAAGTGACATTTAAAATATTCTCCAATTATCATTGTAGGTGAAAAAAACAAAGAAATATTATCAGTACCTGTTATTGACTATCATTAATAGAAATCAGAGTTGTCTTATGTGACATATTACAGATACCTTTAATATATTGTTTATGCTCATCTTTCTTGAAATAATTATAGTTTGCTTGGCCAGCTAATAGGGTTTTATTATTTGATTTATTAATAGTTAAGCATATATATTACTATTTCACAAATTTGTTTTAAAATATTTTAAATATACAGTTTATTCTGCTGTATTTTGCAACATACATGTTTAAAAATACCAGGCTATATAAAATAGTACAGTAAGAACTACAAAAATTATGGAAAAGTGGATTTGGAGCCTAACATTCAAAAATTTTTACTAATTATACATTATAAAAGATACAAAGCTAATAAAATGATAGCGCAGTTGTTCAAAACTTTATCTTAGATGGTTAACAGATATTTACATAGAATAAATATGATACCTCATATTGGAAAAAGATAAGAAATTCACTTGTGGAAATGGTTCAGATTTCTGAGTTATTATGAAATGAGATTACTTGCAATCAGAAAGAAAATTCAACAACAGGTGTGGATGGATGCAGTTTACAACACACCTAGTAAATTAAGGAAGCTGCTAGAAGCTTGGGTCTGATTGCACATTATTTATATTCCTATGCAACTAGGTTCACAGGGTGCAGCCTTTTTCATTTGCCTAGTGTTTCCTATGATGGAATGGCGTATGGATAAATATGAAAGCTGTGTTATGTCCAAATTGTCCCTTAATATACCAATTTTACTGAAACAAATTCATGTTTTCAAAGCAGGCATTATTGCAGAAATGACTGCAATTGGTTTTCTCAGTAATTCAATGTACTTTATATATTTTTTAATGCTGTGAGAAGACTGAAGGCTTGCAAAGGGTGCATTGCTCAAAGAAGGTCAAGACCCCTACTCAGACCTTACCTATTCCCCCAGCACAAATACTAATTCCTCAGAGAGAGTCTTCTCTTTCCCATATACCCCTTCCCACAGTCATTTCTCCCACCTGAGTGTTTATGACACTTGTTTGAACTGCTCCTTTTAGGACATTATTATGGTCTGTTTTGTATTCTTATTTATAGTTCTTTTGTTCTTTCCCTCCATAGCTACAGTGTAAGCTTCTTCAAAGAGTCCATGTTCTTTCAGTTCTTTTTATTCTGTCTAGTGGTTTAGAAATATATTCTATATGTTCTTATAGAATGAATTACCCCAATAATATTACCAGATCAAGAAAAGTAAAGAAAACAGAAAGTATAAAAATTAGTTGTTAAGTAGTATTCATTGTTAAGGAGAATTTTCTAGTGTGGGAGCAGAGCACCTCATCTTCTAAGTGCCCAGGAGGAAAAAAAAAAACATATTAAAGGCTAAGGGGCAGCATTTGCTGTGCTAAGAATTTAAAGAAAATCCTGGCAAGAGATTTAGCTGCTTGGAAGGATTCCTGGGAGACACTGATGGGCTCTGTTACCCTGATCACTCTTTCATTTAGAACAAACTCTCCTTTGATTGGTTGGTCAAATACATTGCCATGTTTAGAGGGAGCAGAGATAGAGTAGATGCTTTTGGCATTTATGATTTTTATTTATTGATTTTTATTTTATTTATTTATTTATTTGGTGGTACTGGGGTTCCTAGAAGCCCTTCTACCTCCTGGCTACCCTCCCAGACCTATTTTATATCTTTTATTTGGAAACAGGGTCTCTTAAGTCAGCACGGCTGACTTTGAACCTGCACGATCCTCCTGTCTCTGCCTCCCAAGCGCGGGGATTACAAGCGTGCGCCATCACGCCCAGCTATGATTTTTAAATAATACTTTACTCAGGCCACATATTAGTAAATCAGCTGCAGAGTCAGAACCCATATTTGGAACCTTCTGAGTCTCCACGTGGATTTGCTCAGCAACCTTATGTGAGGGTGACAGGGCTCAGAGCTAAAACCAAGGAGAGAGCACTGCCCTATAAACCTCTTCCAGATCCACTGTGCCTGTTTTGGACTGGGGTATTTTCTGTCCACAGCCACATACAGTGTTAATGGGCCTCAGATGTGCATCAAGTGAGTGGGTGAAATAACATCCAGTGGAAATGATGACAGCTTTATGGCATTAGTCCTTGGAGCCCCAGGTGCACTTATTCATCTTTCTTATATTTTAAGCGTTTAGCCTTGGGGATATTTTAGCAGGTTAGCATCTGTATTTTAGAGATGAGCCTTGGGGTGAATCAGTAAGGAGCACGAGTCATACTTGAGCTGGGAGTAGAGATGAGTGGATTGTGAGTGAGAGATCAGCATGATGATGAAACCGCAAAGAAGGTCATCCTCTCCTTTTGAGCATGCAGCTCACTGGCCTTATTGTTCTGGCCTTACAGCAACCATGGGCAGGTTGCATAGAGCTTTATACAGGCCTCAAGAATGTCAAGCCCCTGTACCTGGATTACCCTGACACAGAACATGGGTTATACTTTTTTGAGCTCAGTGTGTACTACCCCTTGATTTTTGTGTAAAGGGTTTTTATTTTTCTCCTTCTGACTATCTAATGAATCATGTATCTCCTTGACAGGATGAGGGTTATTTTGTTTAAATGACTCAGAGCTGTATCTATATATGGCCTCTGAATTGACTGTTTAATATTTTTATTGTTGTTAATTTGAATGAATATATTTTGCGCAGTTAGGTGGCTAGGGCTAAAAAAGATAGCTCATAATTTTACTAGCTCTTGGATGATGTCAATTTTTCTTGTAATCTTATTTCTTGGACTTAAGCTTACATTTTTAGAACATTTCCTATCTCTATAATCATCATTATACAAAATATACTTAAAAGTTGTTGCAACATTTATTTAAGTCCACCATAATGAATATAATTCAGGTAAGATTTTATTTCTTGCATCCAAAGATTAGAACAAATGTACAGAGCAGTAAGCAAGTGCCTTAAGGTTTGTTAGACATTCAGAGTGTCTTCAAAGCAAGAACAGCTCTTCAAAACAAGAAAAGGAAGGGACATAAATATCATTCCTATACCTCTAAAACAGAAGAGTAGGATAACTTAGGGAGGCAGATAGTTTTAGAAACATAGCAAGTGATATAGTCTAGTAGGCTATTCTTTGGACGTTCTTACACTCATGTAGCATTTACTTTATAAACCAACTACCCTTAGACCTGAGAAAGAGTGTCTACTGCCCAGATCAGCATTTTGAAGGTCCCAAATCAAGTCCTCCTCTGGAATTATACTTTTCTATAGCATAAGAATTCTGTGTATCTAAGAATTTACGCTCTTCCAACCCTTCTGTCTGGACCCTGGAATTTTCTGCCTAAATGGTCCTAAGCTAACATATGGGACTGTCTTTCAGAAAAAAATTTGCACTCTATACAACGAATGTCCAAGGGGAGGTTATCTGTAGGGGGAAGGAATATGGATGGCTGCCAAATCATGGTATTCACATATAAGCATGCAAATGTCAGAGAGGTAAGAAGTTGGCATGAGGAGGAGGGTGATAGAGAGCTTGGGGAGAATATTCTTTTTAAAAATAATTTTATTGGTACATTATTATTACACATCATACTGAAGTATGGTATACTTTACTCAATAGAGTGATAGGAATACAAATGCAAACAACCCTTGGAAAATTTCCCTCAGTGTCCCACCTCTCCTTTCTCTTCCTTGTATGTGTCTTTGAGATTGTCATTGGTAATGTAATATATGTACATAGCATTATTTCAACTGTTACTTTCTTTACATCTCTATCCTCCTCTCCTTCCTCTCCTAGACATCCCTAAAACACCACTGGAGTATCTGTTCCATCTTTCCAAGGTTACTTTCATTTCCAAGTTTCTATACAGCTTCCACATATGAGAGACAGCATACAACTATTCACATTTTGAGATTGGCTAATCTTTCTTAGTATAATATTCTCAAGTGAAATCAATTTTCCAGCAAATGACATAATTTTGTTCTACTTTATGGAAGAATAAAATTCCATTGTCTGGTCATACCATAGTTTTGTGAACCATAAATCTGTCGATGAACACTTAGACTGGTTCCAGTTTGGCTAATGTGAATTGTGCTGCTATAGACATAGATGTGTATGTATTGCTATAATATTCTGATTTTAATTCCTTTGGAAAGATGTCTACAAAAGGTAATGCTGGGTCATATGATGGTTCCATTCCCAATCTTTTGAGAAACTTCTACTCTGATATCCATAGCACCTACACAAGTTTTCAGTCCCACAAATAGTGTATATAAGAGTTTCTATTTGCATTCATTCTTGCCAGAATTTATTGTTTGTATTCTTTATGATTGCCATTTTAACTGGAGTTAGTCTCTTTTAATTTGCATTTCCTGAGCTGGGCATGGTGGTGCACGCATGTAATCCCTACACTTAGGAGGCTGAGACAGGAGGATCGCACAGGTTTGAAGCCAGCTTCAGCTACTTAGTGAGGGTCTCAGCAACTTAGAGAGACTCTGTTTCAGAAAAGAATATACAATAGGTCTGGAGTATAGCCTGGAGATAGAAAGCCTCTGGGTTCCACCCTCAGTACCACCACCAAAAAATAATAATAATTTGCATTTCCCTATTTCTAATAATGTTGAAACATTTTTATGTATTTATTGGCCATTTGTAATTCTTTTTTTGAAGTGTCTTTTCAGTTCAATTGCTCATTTTTAATTGTTTTTCTTTAGTGTTAAGGTTTTTAAACTTTTTGAATTTTCTAGATACTAGTCCTCTACCAGAGAACTATCTGGGAAAGATCTCCCATTCCATAGACTCATAATGATTTTGTTTGTTGCACATAAGCTTTTAAATTTATTGCCATCCCATATATTTTTTCTCAATTTAATTAAAGAGCTTTAAGAGTCTTATTGAGGAAGTTTCTCCCAGTACCTTGATGTTGTAGTCCTAAGTCCTCTTCTAGTAATTTCAGAGTATCTGGTCTCATCTCTAGGTCTTTGATACATCTTGAGTTGATACTTGTGTAGGGTAAGAGCTTGGGGTTTAATTCCAGTTTTCTACAAATGGTCAACCAGTTTTCCCAACACCATTTGTTGAAAAGGCTGTCTTTTCTCAGGTATGCTTTTGGAAAATTTATTAAAAATCAACTTCTGTAAATAGAATATTTGTTTCTGAGTCTTCTGTTCTATTGGTCTATGTGTCTGTTCTTGTGTGAATACCATGTTGTTTTTGCTACTATTTCTCTGTAGTATAATTTGAAATCAGATATAATGCCTCCAGCCTGGTTCTTATTGTTGAGAATTTGCTTTGACTATTCTGAGTCTTTTGTTTTTCCATATAAATTTTAGGACTGACTTCTCTAGATCTGTGAAGAATGACATTGGTATTTTAATAAAAATTACATGCAATCAATAGATTGCTTTTGGTAGAATGGCCATTTTGATAATATTTATTCCGCTTATCCAGGAGCATATAAACTCTTCCCACCTTCTAAGATCTTCAATATATTTCTTTAGTGTTTTACAACTTTCATTGTAGAGGTCCTTTATCTCCTTGGTTCAGTTTATTCCTAAGTATTTTTTTGAAGCTATTATGAATGGAATTGTTTTCTGCATTTTTTCCCAGTGAATTCATGAGTAGTATATAGAAGTGCAAATGGTTTTCACAAATTAATTTTTGTATCTGACTACTTTGCTGAAACTGTTTCTCAGAATACCTAGGATTATTCTGAATGATTTTTTGGTCTTCTAAGTAAAAGATGTTATCAGCAAATAAAGATAATTTCAGTTTTTTCCCTATTTGTTTTCCTTTAATTCCCTTCTCCTGACTTATAGCTGTGGCTAGACTTTCAAAATCTAGGTTAAACAGGAGTGGTGACAGTGGACATCCTTGTCTTATTCCTGATCTTAAGGAAAATCTTTCAATTTTTGCCCCTTTTTATGATGCTGGCTTTGTGTTTATTAGATATAGCCTTTATAATGTTGAGGTAGGTTCCTTCTATTCCTATTTCTTTACTGTTTTTATTATAAAAAGTTTTGAATTTTTTGCATGTATTGGGATGATCATGTGATTTTTGCCCTTAGCTCTATTAAAGTGGTAAATAAATATATTGATCTGTATATGCTGAACTAGCTTTGCTGCTCTGGAATGAAGCCAGCTGAGTTATGGGGTACTATTTTCTTGACATAGTTTTGAATGCAAATTGCTAGTATTTTATTCAGAATTTTTTTATGTATGTTCGACAAAGCTACTAGTCGGTAATTTTTTTTCTCAAGGAGATCTTTATTCAGTTTTAGGATTAAGATGATGCTGGCTTCTTAGAATGAGTTTTGTAGTATTCCACTTCTTTCTATTTCATGGAATAACTTGAGAAGCATTGGGATTAATTCTTCTATAAAAGTATTATAGAATTCAGATGGAAATTCTTCTGAAGGTACATTTTACTTTGATGAAAGATTTTATTATTATTTCAGTCTCTTTGCTTGCTATTTGTTTATTTAGGTTTTCTCTATTGTCTTGGTTTAGTTTAAGTAGGTTGTGGGTATCTAGAAATTTTTCAGTTCCTCTTAGATTTTCCTTCTCTCTGCTTTCCACCATTATGCCCTGAGATCCACAGGTCCCAGACTCACATGGATTGAACCACTTCAAACCGCCAAAAACTGTGAGGAAATAAGTCTTCCTTCCTCTTAGTATTGTGGTCAGTCATTTTGGATTACAACAGAAAGAACGTTGACTGACACATATGCCTTCACAACAGTGCTTACTACAGAGTTATATATAAGAAATGTTTGTTAAGTAACTGACAATCAAGCCAACTATTTGTTCATATTTACTACTTATGGCACATAAAGTATAATTATGGTGTAGGTGAGGGATTGCATTCCATGGGTACTAAAGGGAATATTCTACTCCGGAGCCCTCTATGCCATGAAGTGTGTTGACCTTACAATGGCTGTGCAGTACACCAGGTTTACCTCCCCACTAGTTGGCCTGGGAAATTGCTGCAGTTTTTGGCTAGCAAGAACTATGATGTTCAGAAAGAACTTTTAGTCAAAGAAAATGTTAATACCATATATACTTTAGTCCAAGTTCTTATCCCCCCCTTAAAATGGCATAAAACATGGTGTTTTAAAAAATTGTCAGAATGCCTGCCAATATGAGTCAGCTATCAAGGTCCTTCTGCCACCAGGGCCCCATTCTTGTCTCTCCTGGGCCATAGTTAGTCCATCTGTAAGGGCTGCTCATGTTGCTCCCTCCTGGAAGGGCCAGCTGTGTTGTCCTGTCACTTTGTCCTTTTGTTTCCCTCCCACGTATCTGGGTTGCCAATACTATTTTCTACATGTGGCAGAAAGCCCTGGATCACTTCCCTGACTCCTGCTATAGACTAGCTTTGGTAATTTTTCCATGTGTTTCCATTATTACAAAGAATTATTTGGTGGCATTTGTCTATATCCCTTGCTATACTGTGGCCCAGTTTGAGGACAGGCTTTGTATCTCTCATGTTTAGTAGCACATCACCACATTTAACAGCGCCTTGTGTATAGAAAGTACTTCAAAAGTATTTGTAGATGGCCAAATGAACTGCCATCCTTAGTCATTAATACCATTTTCAAAGCAGTTATAGCATAAAAGTATCAGATCTAAGATTTATTGTATGGAAAATGTATATTCTCCACTAAACCGTAACTCTGTTTACATGCTTTGGAGACTTACCAGGAGTGTGGTTACTGTATATTTTTCTATAGTGACATTCTACTTCAGAGGCTCTTTCTCCCTTGGAGAGCCAGGGATGACTCTTCTCAGAAAGAGTGACAAAAACTTTATCCAACCCCAGGAAAGTCTGCTTTCCCTAGGACATTACTATTTATTTATTTAAGTATTGCTAATAGAACTCCTAGTTTGACCACTTAGTCATTGTGCATAAGGGGGTCAAATTACCACATTTCTCAGTGACTTGGGTTAGATACTCTGTCTGATGAACTCTTCACAAAAAACAGTGCTCTGAATCCTAATGACCTGAGCAGGATTGAACTGTGTACAAAGGCTGGTTACAATCACTCAAGGTCAGAGAAAGGACTCCATCATCATAATCATCCTTGCCATTATCATAATTATCATGATTTTAAATTTTCTCATCCTCTTAAAAGCCATATAAGCTTCTATATTAGGTTTAACAAAATTATAGGAACTCATGGAGATCACTTAAGTCTGATGAATTGTAATAGTGTAAACGTATCTATATAACTTTCCTTCAGATCAAGAAATTGAACATTACCAGACCTTAGAAATCTCCCTCATATCTCCTTTACTTACATTTACCATAGTATCAAAATTATCTGAGCAAGTTTTGAACTTTTTCTGAATGAATTAATTCTTTTTGAATGGACTTAAATCCATTATCATTGTGTTTGTGATTGGCATCCATAATGTTGCTCTTTCTATCACAATAGACAGTTCCTGTTAGTTGCTGTAAAATATTCTATTCTATATTGATATATGACAATTTATATATGCATTCTGCTCTTAATAACTATTTAGATTATTTTTAGCTATTACAAATAATGCTACTATAAAATTTATTGTAATTTTTTGCTCACATATACAAATTTCTTCTGTGTGTATAAAAGGGGTGATACAGATGGGGCACAAGTATATATGTGTTAATCTCCAGCAGTGGAGGATGGCAAAATATCTCAAAATGTGCCACTTTGGTACAAAGGTCATTTTGAGTTCAAAGCAGTTGCATAATAGCAGATGATAAAAGGGCCTTCTAATTTCCTCTTTTCTTTATGACAGGAGGTAAAACTGATGTGAACAATGTCCCACTTGTACAGTAGGAAGAGACATTCTTTGATATGGAGCCGTGGTCAAGAGAATTCAGTATAAACAGATATTATTAAAATAACTGTTATCTTTCCCCAATATAATTTAGTTACTTTTCCACAATTGCCTGCTTTGTTAAACCTAACATAAAAAGCATTGTATTTGGACCTTTATTTCATAAAACTTAGGTACTTCCCTCATATTAATCTGTTTCATGTCAATTTAGTTGTCAGGACCAGCCAAGATGGTAAAAGGGTAAAGCTTTATGTCCCCTGGAGTAGTTCCTATCCAACAGTTTTTTATGGTGTGGGATTTCTAAGCAGGCAATAAAGAAGTCATACTAGGCTTCAGACTTCTCAGGGAGATAGTAAGTTTCTGGAAAAGATCTCTCTAAAAATAGAAGAGAAAGCCTAGGGACTATTTTTTGTATCTTTTCTTCATGAGAAGATATAGTTGTTTTACATGTATGATTTGCTTTAATGTCAATGATCTCTAGGCTTAAAGAACTTCATAAGACACAAGCCAGTAATTGGAAAGATATGCGTCGTATCAATGGTGTTAAAATAACATAAAAGCTGTTAACTTCTGATAAATAACCCAAAAGTTGTTTAATCAGTTAAATCTGTGCCCATGAGCAGAGAGCTCTGCAGGGACAAGACTTCTTGCTGTAGATTGCTGGAACAGGAGGGTCACAGGTTAGAGGCCAGCATGTGATAATTTGATAAAACCCTGTTTCAGACTAAAAAATCAAATAGGGCTGGGGGTGTATCTCAGAGATAGAACATCCCTGGTTTCAATCCCCAGCAACACACACACACGCACACACACACACACAGCAGCAAATAGAACTAAATGGGATATAGCATTATAGAAAACATTATGTGTACACAAGGCCATGTTTTAGTTGAAATGGAATTACATGATGGATCTATTTAATTCTTTAAACTTTCTCATGGTCTAGAAGTACAACTTTCTGAATTTCACTTATCTTAAGGAAAAATATATGGAAAACCTTAAGTTTCTAAATTAAAGGTTGCAGTGTCATCTATGATTTTAGGCAAGACTCTACCCTTATCTTTACTTGTATTTTAAAGGAGAGCAAAAGGAACCTACAGATTGGTTAAATAAAAAATATACTGACAATGCCGAGCGCTGGGAAAGATGAAGCAGAACGGGATCACACATACAGGAATAGCATAGATATAAAGTGGTACAACTACTTGGAGTACAGCTTGTCACTTTATTACAAAACTAAGCATGTGACTATCAAACCACCCAGAAAAATACTACTGGTCATTTATCATAGAAAAATAAAGGTGTTTATGGTCATTTATCATAGAAAAATAAAGGTGTTTATGCTCATATAAAATCTTTACACAAGTATTTATTGCAATCTTATTCATAATAGCCAAAAACTAGAAATAGACTCTATTCATAGTACTTGGAAGGCTGAGACAGGAAAATCTCAGGTTCATAGCCAGCCTTAGCAATTTATTTTATTTTATTTTATTTTTTGCGGGTCTGGGGATGGAATCCAGAGGCATTTGACTTCCGGGCTATATTCCCTGCCCTACTTTTTATTCTATATTTTGAAACAGGGTCTAAGTTGCAGAGGGGCTCACTAAGTAGCTGAGGCTGTCTGTGAACCGTGATCCTCCTGTCTTGGCCACCGGAATGCTGGGATTCCAAGCGTGTGCCACCACGCCCAGCTTTAGCCTGAGCAATTTAGATAGGTCCTTTACAGCTTAGTGAGACCTTCTTTCAAAATGAAAATAAAAAATAGAAAATGGAGTGTAGCTCAGAGGCAGAATGTCCCTGCATTCAATCTCCAATACCACACACGTACACAAGCAAAAAAAAAAAAAAAAAGGAAAGGTACAAAGTTGTCCCTTTGTAGGTAAATGGTTAATGGTTAAATCAACTGTGAACTGTGAACTGTTACTCAACAATAAAAAAGAACAAACTATTCATACACACAACAACTTGGATGAATCTCCAGAAAATTTTGACAAATGAAAAAATAGAAACCGAAAGGTTGTATACTGATTAAATTTATATAAAATTGTTGAAATGAAAAATCTTGAAATAAAAAACATTAGTATAGATGTGTGGCTTTTAGAGATTTAAAAGAGGAAGGACAGGAGGGAACTGGGTGTGGCTATGGAAGGGGAATAAGGTAGATCTTTGTAGTAATGGAGTTCTTTGATATCTTAACTATATCAGTTGACATGTCAGTATTCTGGCTGTGATATTGAGAAAACATAATAAAGGATATACTTAATATCTCTGTATAATTTCTTATAAGTTCATGTAAATCTTCAATTATCTCAACATTTAAAAAAATTAATAAAGAAGAGAGCCAGAGAAAGGTCTGCATAGTTTTTCTTAGGTCAATTTCCCTTTTTGTAATTACAGCTCTCTCAATCTCTCTCTCTCTCTCTCTCTCTCTCTCTCTCTCTCTCTCTCTCTCTCTCTCTCTCCTTACTTACTTACTTACTTACTTACTTACTTACTTACATATAGTAACTAGAGGCATTCAGCCTCTGAGCTGTATACATTTCAATCCCATTTGTTTTAAATTTTTATTGGTGCACTGTAGTCATATATCTCAATGGAGTACAAGATGGTAGAGGCATACTTGCACTTATCACTCAATTAGCCCTTACCCAATTTCCTCCCCATCCCCTCTCCCCTCCCTCCCTCTCATGTTTGGCTTAGTGATTGACTTTGATATGTTTATGAATGTACATCATGTACATTAGGGAATTTCCCTCTTCTCCCCTTCCATTCCCCTCAGTTAGGTTGCCTTATTTGCTCATCTATGGTTTCTCCTTCCTCATCTATAGTTCCTTCTAGGACCCTTTTTCTTTTTAGTCTCCACATATTAGGAAGAACATTTAATATTTTTACTTTTTGAGACTAACTAATCTCAGCCTAATATGTTCTCCAATTCCATCCATTTCCCCATAAATGACATAATTTTGTTTTTCTCTATGGCTGAGTAAAATTCCATTGTGTACATATTCCATAGTTTTGTAATCCATTCATTTGTTAATGAACATATTGGCTGATTCCATAGTTTGGCAATTGTGAGTTGTGTGGCTATGAACTTAGATACACATATGCATTAATTTGGTAGCTTGGTTTTCATTCTTTTGAGTAGATACCCAGAACCGGTATTGCTGAATAATACGGCCTATCTGTAGATGACATGATACTATATTTAGAAGACCCAACAAAATCAACCAAAATGCTTATAGAACTGATCAACAAATTCAGCAAAGTGTCTGGATACAAAATCAATCTTAAAAAATCAGAAGCTTTCCTCTGCACTAACCACAAACCCACTAAAAAAGAAATCCAGAAAACACTTCCACTCAGTAGATCCTCCCTCAAAATAAAATACTTAGGGATAAGCCTAACCAAGAGGTAAAATACCTCTACAAAGAAAATTATAAAACATTAAAAAAGAAATCAAAGAAGACCTTAGGAAATGGAAAAATCATCCATGTTCTTGGATAGGCAGAATAAATATCATCAAATGGCCATTCTTTCAAAAGTGATCTACAGATTCAGTACAACACCCATTAACTTACCAAGGTCATTTCTCACAGACATTGAAAAATCAGTCCTTAAAATCATTTGGAACAACAAAAAACCCAGAATAGCCAAAGTAGTTCTCAGCAACAAGAACCATACATGAGGCATCACAATACCTGGCTTCAAACTATACTACTCCCCCTGCCAATTTAACATTTTAAAATAGCATCTCACTAAGTTGCTGAGGCTGGCCTCAAACCTGCAATTTTCCTGTCTCAGCCTTTCAAGTATTAGTATTATAAGCATGTGCCACCACACTGGCTTACTCATTTACTTTATAAATCTTATAGGTTGTTACCAAAGGAAAACTACAGTACCCTGACTTCAATTCAGGACATTAGTCATTAAAAGTCATGTATCAAAAATTGTGGAATTCTTCATGCAGAATTTGAGGAAACCATTAATTCGTATTCTATGACTTATAATCAGGCAGGAGTTTTGGATCTTTGAAAACAATATATCTGAACTGTAGTTAATTAATGAAAGATGGATGAGGTTACTTAAAATTTTTTTTGGTACTAGTGATTGAACCCAGGGATAATTCTACCTCTGCCCTATACCTCCCACCAGAGTCTCACTAATATGCTGAGGCTGGCTGCAACCTATAATTATCCTGTACCAGCCTCCTGGGATTACAGGCATGGCCTGGCTCTAAGGTTGCTTTTTCCCTTATAATTACTTTATGCTGGCCCCAAGGAACGTGAGTCTAAGGCTTGAGATACTTACACATTGTTTAGCTCTTATTTCACTTAGGTAATTCAGGAATCGGCTTGAAGAACAATAAAGATGTAATAGATATTAGTGTGAGTGAATCTGTTGGGACTTTTCATTTATTTTTTAGACTTAGACTCTAATATTCATCTTCTAGTTCCATGACTTCCCCAATGCAATGTTTTAAATAACATTATAACTGTAATAACTGGGGGTGTCTCCCCTTGTCATGTTGTCTTCATTCCATATTGTTGTATGTGGGATTTTGGAGCTACCATTCCTCTAAATTTTCCAGTCTGAACAATCTCTCTTTAGGCCTCATTTTCTGGGTCCTGTGTTTTAATGTTGCCTGTTTTTTCTTGTTTTGGTGCATATTATGTTGTCCTTCAGTTGGCCTCAAGTTCAGTGTTTACTTTGATGGTCCTGTTGGTTCCAGCTCTTTGGAGACATTATAAACTTCACTGTTAACAGCTGACAGGACTGAGAGGTAGCCTGGCATTAGAATGTCTCTTTTAAGAGAAGTTTCTCTGTCCAGCATGAAAATCAATGTCTTCTGTTATTTTGCTGTAAGCCAATTATTTGAAGACGGCATGACAGAAATAATTTCAATTAACTATTGATAGGTTTGCTATGCCAACATGAAGAACAAAGTGAGATGTGTTTTGTGACATTTTACTTTAATTACTCTCTAGCAAGGAACTCATACTCAAAAATGGAGGAAAGAAGAGAACATTAAGTATTATTTTGAGTGGCATGTGTGCTATGTATATTATTTTATTTTTATTTCCCCCAACAAAATTCATGGATACCTCTTTTATTTATTTTCTAGATCAGGTAACAAGCTCTGGTACTTGGGGGAACTGTTAGTGGCAGAACCAGGATACAAATCCATGTCTGCATGGTCAAAAACTCAAAGGTCTTTGGTACCATCTCTTAGTATTTTTTTCTTTGTAAAAGGAAGCAAAAATGGAGTTCTTGGTTTATATTATGAATATAAAATTGGCAGCACTAAGAGACTTGATAGGTTGATTTTTATTTGAATATGATGATTGGCTAAAGGCAATGGAGGCCCTAAATGCTGAGAAAGATCACTGAATGTGGGAGTACAATACAAATCCCCCTGGGAACACAATTTGGCACTAAAGTTTCTGATTTACTGATCCACATGTGATTTAAAGTACTATCAAGGCCTCTAGCTGCCTAAAAACACGTTCTTTTCTTTCTCTTTGTTGGAATCCATGTTCCAACTTTTGAGTGCCTCTGGGTCAGAAAATTCTCATCATTAAAGTTGTTAATGGACCAGGCATGGTGGTACATGCTTCTAATCCCAGAATTCTGGAGGAGGCAGAGACTGGAGGATCGTAGTAGTTGGAGAGCTTCAGCTACTTAATGAGATCCTTTGCAACTCCATGAAAACTTGTTTCAAAAATAAAAAAAGACCAAAACATAGAACTTAGTAGTATCTCAGAGGTAGAATGCTCCTGGGTTTCATCCCCAGTACCAAAAAAAAAAGTTTTGGGTGTGGTGGTGCACACTTGTAATCCCCACACTTGGGAGATAGAGGCAGGAGGACCATGCAAGTTCGAAGCCAGCCTCGCTGGCTTAAAAGACCCTGTTTCCAAATAAAAATATAAAAAAGGGTCTGGGAGTGTAGCCTGGAGGTAGAAGGGTTTCCAGGAACTCCAGTACCACAAAAAAAAGTTAATAGTTGTTATAATGAAATAAAGACCATTGGCTCCATAAGACCATTGCTTTCTAAGATAGTGGTCACATTTGGTAGTATCTTTTTGCTATGAATTTATATTTTGATTATACCAATGTCAACACCTTAGTTGCATGGAGATATACACTTACCTCAATTAGATTATCAAATGCATTGTTAACTTCTTGAAAGCTGAACTTTATTTTCCCTTAGGGAGGTAAGAAGTGGGAAGATGGTATTCCTTACAAAGAGGAAGTATGAGGAAAGCATGGCTTGAAGCTAACTTTATAAAACACTTGAGGAGCACTTTGTGCTCCCCCACCACACACTATCAGAATGGGTTCTATGCTCCCTGGATCACCATGGTAATGGTGATCTCCTACAATTTTGGCCAGGATGTTACATCTGAGTATTGTATCTGGAAAAGCATGTATGATAGCAGTCAGTGGCTAAAGCTATGTGGGGTTTTAGTTCCAGTTCCCTTCTTCAGGAGAAGACAATCCCCATGACTACATTCCAGGTTGTCTCTGAGAGCCCTGGTGACTATTTTGTTATGGGATATTGGCTGGTAGGGTTACAGGAAGACCATAATGCAATGCAGTCTTCTATGTAGTGAGCCTCATAGGCAGCTCAAGACACTTTGAACTGCTTAATTGTGTGAAAATAATAACTTCCAGGAGTATAACTAAGATACACCCTGAGGGATTACTTGCATTACAAAACTATATGTCATAAAGATAGAGGTATTATCACCCCCATTTTATAGAGTTATACAGAAACTAAGTTATGGATATAATTACACAATAACAAAGCCAGTACCGCTGAGTCCTGAGAGCTAACTCCAGAGCTCATGCATTTGGTCCCTCTTTATTAATGCAGTCTTTGAGCTCGAGTTGATACTTCTTCCATTCTTTCAATGGATATTTTTGAGTACTGATAATTTAGGCACTCTTCTGAATCCTGTGAATACAACTAATAAATGAATATGATTCCTATAGCCAAGGTGCTTCTAGCTTATTAAAAAGACAGGCATTAGGTACATTGCAAAAATAAAATATTAACTAACAATTTATTATGGTCTTGTAATATATCTCATAAATACTTTGAAGTATTGAAAAACTAGTATGGCCCTAAGAACAAAATAGTAAATAGACAATTAATTACTTCATTCAAAAATATTATTTTAGGTGTGTGTAATTTGTTGGGTGTTATACTAGGTTCTGGAATTAAAGTGTTAAAGGAGACAGAGGAGGTCCCTGATCTCATAAAGCTCACCTGCTTTCTAGAGAGGCATACACCTAATGGGATTTTCACAGAAATAACTAGAAAATTGGAACTGTCAAGAACCATGAGGGACAGGTACTTGATCCTTCTAAAGGGAATAATTGAAGAGTTTGTTCTTGTCAGGGATGTCTTTTCTAAGAGAGAGGATAACGGAAGATAAATAGGTACTAACTAGGTAAAGGATCTGAGGTGGGAAAAGGAGAGGCACAGCCCCTATAGCAGTTCAGGACACTGAATTTCTGGGCACCAGGGAATACCTAAATGATCTCAGGGATAGAAGCCAGAGAATATGGTGCTAGATCAGACTTGAGAGACAGCTAGCAGCTAGATCATGCAAGATATTTGGCAGGAGATATTTAGTCCTAAGAATAAAGGAAAGTCAGTGAAAATAAGTGAGTGACAAAGCCAATAAATAGCTCCTTTTACTCTGCACAAAGATGGGATTGCCATGTAACCAAGGTGTACTTGGAGAGACCGGTAGAAAATGGCAGAGGTTAGGAAACTGGATATGACAGAGCCTGGACTAGAATTGTGGTTTAAAGATGGCGAGAATTAGATGAGCTTCATAAGTACTGAGGGGGTGAAACAGGCAAAAATCAGGATAGAATGGATATGGAGCCAAGAAAAGTGTAAGTATAGTACTAAGTTTCTGTGATTAGATGTTTGATGACACTATTTACTGGGATGGGGACACTGGAAGTGAATCAGATTTGGAAGATAGTTTATAATTCAATTTTTAACATGTTGGGTTTGAGAGTATTTGAGAAAAACAAGAAAAGCACTGACATAGAATGTGTGTCTGGATCTTAGAGTATAGGCCAATACAGAGACAGACCTTTGTGTATTGTTAGCATCATTAGAATCCAAGTGATACATGACATCATGATTATGGGTACCACTGCCTAGAGGTACTCAGGGGTGATAAGAAAGGAGAGCGTCAAAATAAATGTGGAAGAACTTTATCCAATGAAGATGTGGAAGAATAGCACTGTATAAAGGAAAAAGAATATCATACAATATAGTATGAAAAGCAGTGGAGTCATTAAAATAAAGGGATGATATATTTTAGTAAAGATGGAATGGCCAGTAATATCAGCTGCTGCCCAAAAACATGGGTTTGGAAATGGCCTTTGGAGTCAGTGATGACCTTAGCAGAGCTATTTCATGAGGAAAAATATGGTAACTTGGTGTGAAGAGTGAGTGAGGGCTAGAAAAGTGGATAAAGTGAGAATAAATATAGGAGTCTTATGAAGTGCTGTGTACATGTATTTTATTATCACTATTAACTACAGATGTGAGACTATAAAGTACCAATAAAATATGTAAAAAAGAGAAGAATAACAAATATAACATGTAGAGTTTGGGGAATGGTTTTTAAATATAAAATGGGGGAGACCTGAGTATGTTTAAAGCCAGTGGTAAAGATTTTATTGCTAGGAATCTGGCAGCTATTGGAAATGAAAAGACAAAATTGATAGTGTTGACTTAGAAGCAGGGGAACTGGGGGGAAGGATTTACAGAGATATCCATTTTAGCATTCTTGGTATGAGGAAAATAAAGGACTTTCCTTTCTAAGTAATTTTATTTTACTATAAAGTAAGAGACAGAATTCCTGACTGAATGTGAGCAGGCATGGAGAAGATGCCCACATTGGTAAAGTTGGGAAGAGAGCTGAGAATGTTTGAAATACGATGGTCAATGTGACTGGTAGGAAATGAGTTGGCTTGAGGAAAAGTATTGGAATTACTGGTCAGTACTGAGGTCTCATTCCTGAAATCCTGGAAGCATCCATTTTTTTTATGCTGTTGTATAAACAATCTGTGGTGTATTCATGTTTTGTGAAATAACCTGAGTTACCAACATCTCTAGAAACAAGAGCAAAATATTCAAGAAAAAGAAATGGTTATTCCCCCCTCACACTAGATTGTTTGAGGAGGCTGGGGAAAAGGCACTCATTTAAAAAAATATGTACATTTTATTTTACTTTCATTGGTACACTGTAATCATACATCTTCATAAAGTTCAGGGTAATAGAGACATCCATACACACAGCATGTTTATGGATTTGTTAAGAGAACTGGCTGAAGGGAATAAAAATGTTTCTTTTCATCTGAGGAAAACTGACTGATTTATGTTGTTTAAACGTTGAAGCCTGGGCTGAGTTAGACATTAGAGGCTAAAGGAAGGTATTAGTATTTTCACAGAAAGCTGCACTAAGTATGTCAAATTTTCATCTTTGCTATTGATCCATTGGTGTTAGCTCTCTGTCATGATTCTATCCGCTCAAAACAATGTTTCTATGAATTTGACACCAACTCAGAAAATGGAGCCTCATTTTCTAAATGGTTTTTGGCTGATGAAGGCAAGAGACAGACAACTGTGGATTAGGAATGTGTCACTAATCATTAGAAGTACTTAGTTTTATGAGTTGGTCTTAGCTTGGCTAACATAAATTGTCCAAGTGTGAGCTTTCATATATCCTGTGTATAGGTGTGTTACTAGGTGTGTAGGTGAGAGCACAGGAGAATGTGAGGGAAGGGTGTGCCCTCCTTCTTGGAGATTCTTGTTTGGCTGGGGCAGGAACACACCTATTAAAAAAAGCTATAAAAAGAGACAATATGTTATCTCAAAAATGTGTATGTTTAAGAAGATGAGTAAAGTCTTACAGAGTGAGAGAGGGCAGAGACAATAGGAACACCCTATAGAATATTAATAATAAGAAGAGTTATTAGTGTTAAGGAGGAACAAGGCTTGGATCTACTAAGTTCTACTAATCCATTTATTAGGTGAATGTGGAGGGTCACAGAAGAGGATTTTGGTGCTAGATGTAGATGTTGCCTATTTCATTGGCCAGAAATAAATAATATAGCTCTTAACTACAAGAATGTCTGGCAAAGAGGTCATCTATGTACCTGGGAAGAGTCTTCAAGCATCTCATCAGTCTCTGCTTACATGTTTATTAAACCTTTGGAAAAGAAATTTCAATCTTTCTTTGTCAGTCATTTAAAAAAAATTCCTCCAGTCCACAAGTGAGCTACTCTCAGTTGCACTAGCTATTACTCCTGTATTTTTGTTCTTGAACACTATATTATCCTGATCATCATAAATCAAACATCCTTTTTATTATTCTAAAAATGAGAGACATATAATATAACATAATATAATTAAAGTGATCCCCAAAATGCTGGTAAAGCCGGCTTAGTGTTTTCTTTGATCTCATAACTGTAAGGTCAAAGAGAAGGCCAAGACTGAAAGACTTCACATTTAAAAATAAAAAAATGGAAGCCCACACAAAAGAGAATTTGAAGGAGGAAAAGGGTCTTCCTATGATTCCATTTCAATATGGCAGCCATGTAAAGTACTAATGTTTGCATATTATTCTTACCTACTTCTTAAGGGAGAGAAAAGATGGACATTCACACATCAACCAATTCATTTCCATCAGAACCCAAAAGTGAACTCAAAGAATACAAATTCTATCAAATGAAGTTACTTATAGATTGAAATGATAAAACCACCAAGAACTTCTGAATTAAAATTGTTTTACTGTGATGTTAACCAGCCATCATGTCTTACATACATAGTGTATAAGGATTCTACTCAATAATATAGACAGTAATCAGAATAGTTTTATTATATACAAATGAGTTAGTATTGTTATGAGGAATTAAACTTTGTCATTTCATATTTTCTCCCCCATCTGACACAGCACCAATGTCATGCTATTTCAACATGTGCTGGTGTCTTCAGAGTTTCCAAATGTTTTCATCAAGTGAGCCAGTGATGGGGAAGAAATATATATTTTCTTATTTTTCCCTTTTCTTTTCCTATAGTTATGTTTTTTCAATCTTTTGAGCTAAGAAATATTATAACCCCAAGAAAGAATACATTCTTGTCAGAGAAGAAAATTGACCAAAATATTTAGTTTTAAAGTTTCTAGAAGAAGAGTAAAAGCCCAAAAATCCCTCTGTATAAACTACCAAGGTACATGCCTACCTATTTGAAATATTTTCTCCTAAATTGAATTTTTAATGTCAAGGTACTAGTTTCTGTAGTAGTAGTTTCTGTCTACTGGTTTCTGTAGTTTTTGTTTGTTCAATTGTTTTGGTTAGATGTGCTGTAAGCAGTGACTACCACACTTCTCTTTTTCTACAGATGTCTCTGAGGTTGGGTACTGAAGTTGTAAGAAACAGAATTCACTGTACTCATAATTCAAATTTTGATTCCCACTGTACTTTCCTTCTCACTCCTCTTCATGTTTCTTTCTATCCCCAGGCTGTCTCTCAGAAGAAAAATGCCGAGGGAAGAAGAAACTTTGTAAAAGCATTAGTGAAATTTTTTGACAGATTCATTCTGCTCACTGAGCACTTTAGAATAAACAAAACAATGAGCATTTAGGCAGAAAGTCATGTGTATCTTGCAGATCTCAATATGTTTATACCATATAGGAAAACAAAAACATAGACAACATAAATATCTATTCTAATTGGCCAGATATTTATTTTAATAATAAATTGGCCAATTTATTATTTTTTTCAGAGAAAAGTTTAACCATAGCTATACCACTGAAAAGGAGAGTAAGATATTGGGAGGAAATCGTGCTGATGGTAGGCTAAATATATTATCCAGAAAGAAGGATTGAGAGCCAAGAGGGATCTTGAGGATTGAATCCTAGGTTGGACACAGGACATTTGTTCTGCTGTCTGAATTATCTTGGCACCTTAGGGGAAAATGATTGTGAAAACTACAGATGTGATTTCTTTGGCTTTTCCCATAATGCCATAATTATGAGCCATGCTGAGTTTAGGGCGTAACACTCGTTGGAGAGCATCCTAAACTGTGCTTTGAACAGATTTTGGCCTATGTGGCATCATTTAGAAACAAATGCTTTTGTGGGAATTCTGTCTTTTCTTTTTGTTGGATGGGCTGATAATCTTATAATAGAATTAGTTTTGCAACCAATTTACCTCCAATTTGTTATTATGGGCTTTAAAATTGGATAATCCTTAAATGTCTATAGCAAGGTGAAAAAGCTGATCCAGATAGACTAGTTAGAAACTTCCAATCCTGGATATTGGATACTAAGAATTCAATAAGGGATGTTGGAAATTTTTGAAAATAAAGTTAATTTAAATTCAATCTTGCTGAAGGTTATATTATAGAACATATTGAAAAAGAGAAGGTTAGTTGAAAAGTCAGACATGATGGAATGGAAATTACCAGGCTTTAGGTTTTGAATGTATTTTTCATATGTTGAGAGAGAATTTGTATTTTATTTTTCTTGATGGCATTTTATGAGTCTCATTTACACAGAGTAGAAATACTTTCATTTTAAAAATGTCATGAAAATAAGTGATGGCCTGCAAACAAAAGGACGTAGATTTTCACTTTCTATGTTATACTGTTTTGATTCATTTGGGGGGATTGTAATTTTTTCTCTTTGCTAATGTAGGTATATGTGCGTGCGTGTGTGTGTGTGAACTCAAAGATGTTGTACCTCTGAGCTATATCCTCAGCCCTATTTTATTTTTTATTTAGAAATGGGCTTCTCTAAGTTGCAGTCTCTAAGCTGCTGAGGTTGGCCACAAACTTGTGCTCCTCTGTTTCTGCCTCCCAAGTACTGGGATTTCAAGTACGTGCCATTGTGCCTAGCTGCTAATCTATTTCAATGCAGGTGATGGTGGCAACTGAAGGATGGGGTGGGGGTAGAAATGGGGTAAGTAGCAATTCTAGACAGCCACACTGACACTTTAGATGAACTATTTAATTTTAAAGTGATTTGTCTGAGTATAAAGGCTAACCTCTGTAACTTTGTCCTTCCCCTCTGATCTTAGCACTTGCTGGACATATATAAGTCAATTTTCTTAACTTTTCTTGGTCATATCTTCTCCAATGATGTGAAATAACACATTTTCTTATACTCAAACTTATTATTATGCATATGTAGATAACTCTGGCAGCTAATCTCTTTTAATTATTTGCCTTTCTTGTCTGGAACTTGTGTTATAAAATTTTTATTGTTTCCTGGTTCTGAAACACTGTATTATCTAGAATGGCATCTCCCAAGATACCTTTTCCTTTTGATATTTTAAGAAGAATTACTAGGGAAAATAATTCTGTCTCTGTCTCATTGCTTCAAGTTATTTGCAACTCTTATTTAGTTGTAATTTTTCTTTACATATCCTCTTTGATATTATTTAAATATGTTACTTTGATATGTTTAAATTTAATACAAGTGACATAAGTGTATCTTTTAAAAATAATAATGACAGGCTTGGAATCAGGTTCATAAGAGCTATGTAAATTGAGCTTGATTGATAAGATCTATGGCTTATCTATGCTGTAGAATATAATTTTGAATTAGTATACTTAAACTATCCATGCACATTTAGGAGGCTGAGACTGGAGGACCGCGGTTTGCAGACAGACTTAGCTACTTAGTGAGGCCCTCCGCAACTCAGTGAGACCCTGTTTCAAAGCAAAGAATAAAAAATTGGGCAGGGGGTGTAACTTGGAGGTCAAATGTCTCTGCATTCCATTCCCAGACCCTCAAACAAAAAAAAAACAAAAAACACAAACACAAAACAACAAACTATCCATGCATTGTTCTTTTTGCTTAATTTTTTTTCTGCTAGACATGGTGGCACATGTCTGTAATTCCAGTACTTGGGAGGCTAAGACAGGAGTATCATAGGTTTGAGGACTAGCCTCAGCAACTTAGTGAGAACCTGTTGCAAAATAAATAAAATAGGGCTAGGGTCTGGCTCAGAGATAAAATGCCCCTAAGTTCAATCCCTAGTACCAAAAAAGCTTTTTTTCCTTGTTTCTGCTAATTATGAGTTTTATTATATTCTGGTTATTATTTATTTCTAGATTAGTTTTGTTAACTTATGATTTCGTACATGATTGCCTCTGCGTCATTTTATCTCATTACTCAGGGTAGGACTGTATATGCTACTCTTTCATGTTTTAATCTTATTTATATATTTGGTTGTACCTACATTTTCATTTTTAATGACTTGTATTTTTCTATATCTCTTAGCCTGCTGAGTTTTACTTCCTTCATTGACCTTTTTTCCCCCTGCTTTTATCTTTATAAATTCATTTTCTCACTTTCCTTAGGGTCATTTTATTGATCTCTTTCTAGCTTATTAAGTGAATATTTAGTTCTGTTTTTATTTTTATTGATTCATTCCCGTGACTTTTCTCAGGGTCATTCTATTGAATAAATTGAACTTTCCTAACTTATTGAGTTGAATATCTTGCTTTTTAGTTTTCATTCATTTTCCAAAAATAATGAGGAACCTAAATGCCATGGCTTTTCCTCCCGAGTCTATCTTTTACCACACATCATCAGCTTTTATATAGATTTTTCTAATTGTCCTTATTTTAAAATACTTCCTAATTACATTTTTCATTTCTTCTGTTGTCTGTGACATTTCAGAATACTTTATTTTATAAATGTAAAGTGTTTCTTTATATTTTTATTTTAAAAGGGTATCTTCTGATGTTTCCATAGAGTTTGTATTTTATGTACTATATCTTTTGTCTGTAGATATATGGTTTATATAATTTCTATTTTTATAACTTCCTGATGTCTTTATCTTACTCTAATATAAGATCACATTTTGATCAACATTTTAGAAAAGGTATTTTCTTTAAAAAATTCAAAAACTTAAATGTAAATGCTAAATCAACATCATTAATTATATTATGCTTTATAATCCTATTTTTTATTCAACAGTATTTTTCTTTTTTTTTCTTTTTCTTTTTTTTTTTTTTTGGTGGTACTGGGGTTCCTGGAAGCCCGTCTATCTCCAGGCTACACTCCCAGACCTATTTTATTTTTGGAAACAGGGTCTCCTAAGCCAGCGCACGCGGCTGGCTTCGAACCTGCGCGATCCTCCTGTCTCTGCCTCCCAAGCGCGGGGATTACAAGCGTGCGCCACCACGCCCGGCAACAGTATTTTTCTTTAAGGGAGTTTTATCTAAGTATGGCATAAGTACACTATTTCCATAAATTTCTTTTTATAATTTTATAACTATGTATAGATACATGTTTGTGTATATACATTCATATAAATGAATATATACACATTCATATATATAGTAATACATAATATCATAATTTTGTTAGAAGAGTTTAACATTTTATTAGTAGCTGTATCTTATGTGAAGCTAGCATACTTTTAATTTTTTTTAGAATCTGGCACGATTGTTTTCTTTACCCAGTAGATTAAAACAATGACATTAAAGTTTAGGTATTTTACTCATTTGTTTATTTTTTTCTTAGATGCATGCCACCTCTTTTCCTGAGTGAAGGGAAGTTTTCTTTCCATATGTATTTGGTTATTGTCTCTTTTACTTCTCTGGGCTCTATTCTAAGAGCCCTGATTACCTGAATGTCAGCTCCCCAGTTCCCTTTTCAACTTCTTTCTTGTCATACTTCTTTTTTCCTGAGAAGTCTTACAGAATAGTTAAATAATGCTTAAATCCATTGCCGTCAGTATCAATTAATTCTTCCACATTCGTTTTAGTTTCCTTGTAAACTTTCTTTTAAAAACTACTTTCTCAGCTGGGCTTGGTGGCGCACGCTTGTAATCCCAGTACTTGGGAGGCTGAGACAGGAGGATCTGGGTTTGCGGCCAACCTCAGCTACCTAGTGAGGCCCTCTGTAACTTAGTGAGACCCTGTTTCAAAATAAAGAGTAAAAAATAGGGCAGGGGGTGTAGCTCAGAGGTGGAATGCCCTGAGTTCCATCCCCAGTAACACAACACACACACACACACACACACACACACACACAGAGAAACTATTTCCTCCCTTTTAATCATACACGCCATTGCCTATCATCTTTCTTTTATTATTTTTTGTTGGTACATTATAGTTATACAAAATATTGGGATTCATTGGAATATATTTTACATGTTCATAAAACAATTTGGTCGATATCTTTCCCCAATACCACCCCTACTTTTTTCCTCCTCCTCCCTGACCCCCACCATCCATGTTTTATTCTACTGGTCTCCCTTCTATTTTCATGAACAAGTTCTTTTCCACCCTTTTTTGTCCTCTCTAGGTTATACATATGAGTGACAACAAATGACCCTTAAATTTCTGATACCATACAACATGTTCTCTAGTTCCATTTATTTCCTGTACATGTTATAATTTTGTTTTTTTATGGCCAAGTAAAATTCTATTGTGTGTATGTACCACATTGTCTTTATTCCTTCATCTATTAACATATACCTAGGTTGATTCCATAACTTGGTCATTGTGAATTGTGTTGCTGTACACATGGGTATGTACACATGCTGTGCACATACATTGAAGTAATATGCTTTTAATTCTTGTGGATAAATACTGAGGAACGGTACAGCTGGGTCATATGATAGTTTTATCCCTAGTATTTTAAGAAAGCTCCATACTAATTCCTATAATGGTTGTCCTAATTTACAACCCACCAACAGTGTATAAGTTTGTCCTCTATGCTGACCAGCATTTATTATTATTTGCATTCTTCATATCATCTTTTTTTCTTTTCAGAAAGGCCGAATAGCTTTGATTTTTATTGAAAATTCCATTAATCTTCTTAATTTTTCTTTTGGATTGTACAGGAAATTTTTTTTCAGATATTCTAAAATGTTTTTTTTCCCTTTTTTTCTGTGTTTTGTAATATTTTTCTACTCAGCTTAAAATAAAGCCATAAGTATACCCAGGTTAAATGGGTTGCCTTTTTCCAGCTCTGTTTCTTCTATAATGGTAGCTAAACCTTCCATGTCCAATGTATAGTTTGATGGTCATTGGTGGATATCGTTTCCATTTCTTTTTTTCCCAGTACTGAGGATTGAACCCAGGGGCATTCTACCTCCAAGCAACACCGCCCCCGCCCCCAGCCCTATTTTAATTCTTTATTTTGAAACATAGTCTCACGAAGTTGGGCAGGGCTTCACTAAGTAGCTGAGCCTGATGGCAAACTTAGATCCTCCTGTCTTAGCCTACCAAGTACTAGAATTACAAACGTATGCCACCACGCCCAGTTTATAGTTTTCATTTCAATGACCTTTTTCTTACAGTTTTTACTCAAACTCTAGTTGCTGTTTTATATTTCACCTCCTGCACCTGAATTTTGATACCATAAGAAGCAATTTTATGTGGCATCTGCAATTTCTCGAGTATCAGGGTTATTTCTCTGTTCTCTGCTCACCTCTTCTCCCTATCCCACCCACCAGAAGTTCCACCTATACAGACTAAGTCTTTAGAATGTACGGCACTACTGGCCTCTTTCTCCTACTTTCTGCTAACTTGTTTTTTAAAAATAATGATCAAACTGGGCGTGGTGGTGTGCACCTGTAATCCCAGCACTTTGAGAGGATTATAGATTTGAGATTAACATCAGCAAGTTACTGAGACTCTTAGCAACCTAGAGAGAGACCCTGTGTCAAAATAAAAAATAAAAAGAGCTGGAGTTATAGGTTGAAGGTAGAATGTTCCTGACTTCAAAGATGGTAGAATGGTAAGAGAAAGATTTACATAAGAACAAATTCTAAAGCCAAGTACTCTGGGTGTTTCTTTCCTGGTAAAGGAAAGAAGGCTATGTTCTTAGTTTTCTGTGTCATGTCTGTGAGCCAAGCAATTGAAAAATGAAATCTGGGACTGCCATGAGAGAACCGAATTCCCTTTACAATTTTCAAAGTGAGAATCTATTCACTCTTTCTACATTATGGAACCAGTTGTCTGTTAATTTTGATTTTAAAGGTTGTTTTCAATGGTTTCTGAAACAAGTTGATAATAGCACTGTTAAATAATGTTAGCCAGAAGCTATTTTGAAGCTGAAATTTGTATCAGGAGGTTGAAAAAACACCGTAATTGTACTTTTATTTAAAACTCTAATGCTAATCTTTTATTTTTAAAATTTCTGGCTTTACTTGGAATTAAGGCACATTCTTACAGTTAATATGAAAATATGAATTTTAAATAATTCCTTCCTTTTAAAAAGTAGTAGTAATTAAAAAATAAGGAAAACAAAGACTTAAAAATTCCATGATGACTGTCGGAATTTAATAGAATGCCAGCATGCTTAAAATCATTATAATTCATTCAGATAGACACTCCCAGTGTCTTTTATTTGATATATTTTTCTTACTGTGAGAGATGATACAACTAAAAAATAAAACTTTCCTTTATGCCGTTGACTTGTGAAGGTCATACAGTTAGAAAATGAAGGGTCAGATAACCTGATCCAATAATTTTTACTGGAAATTGGTAGGGACCATGATTTAATGTCATGTATTAATAAAGGAGATGAAACCATTAGTAAATTATTCTTAATACAGAAAATGAGATGAGCTAAAATTCATGTGAAAAGCATAGGAGGAAGTTCAGGGGTTGGAGTGGGAGGGAAATGACTGAGTCTCTATTTGTGTGTGTAATTACTGTTTTGGAATAATTAGTCACCTAATTGTGTATTCAGATATGGTAGTTGTTCCACAGTTATGACTTATTTTAAGAATTCTCTCTGTATATTTTTCAATTGTATATTTTTACAAATCAAATTGCAGAGAAATATATTTGAGTGAAATTAATTTAGGAGTGTGTTTGTAACTCATTTTGGAATGAGCAGAAAGATTTTTTCCTCTTTTGAATGGCTGTAAATGTAGACTACTGATCTTTTAGGTAAACATGTTCAGATTAGATGAAGAGTAGGCATTTATTTCTAAATGAAAAGATTAAGATCATAAAGAGGAAAGATTAAGAAGAAAATAGCACATTTAATGCAAATAAATTTTCTGTACCTGATCAGTTAATTAAGACTTTACTTACAGTCTATTTTTATTTTACTGGTAGAGACATATTGACTTGAAGTCAGATGAAAAAGAGTTGTCAAACTACATATGAAATATGGTCAAATAAAGAATTTAGAGTTTTTATTAAAACAGGGGGATTATCTGGGATATAGGTATAAAAAGGACTTGACACCCTAGGTGTACATTATTTTGTTTGTACTTTTTTCTACCGGTGTATTGTAGTCATATATCTTAATAGGGTACAAGATGGTGGAGGCATACCTACACACATAACCCAATTATCCATTAAAAATATTTAGTTTTGTCAAAGGTGGTTAATTTTGAAAGCATTTATAATATTTGCTATGAAGAAAATATGTGTCAAAATATAGCTTTAGTTAAAGAAGTAAGTTTATTAAGTCATTCTTTCCCAATGATAGCCTTATATTGGTGGTTAAGAAAAGGTTTTAGCTCTAATTGTACAAAAAGGCAAATAATGGAGATGGAGATTAGGCCTCTGTGAGTCTATGCCGCCCGAGGAGTGAGAATGGCCCCTTCCCAGGAGGACACTATCGTAGCTCAGGATTCAGAGCCTTCTTGTTTCTGTTCCACATAAATGCTGTACAAAGAATAATGGAACAGAATTTCTGCTTGATCTGAATGTTTGTGTCCTGGCCGCCACTCTCTGTGCCCATCATCGGTTGAACTTCATTTTCAGGATGATGAGGTTAGGAGGTGGAGGCTTTTGAGGCGTGATTAGGTCTTGACAATTGAGCCCTCACAAATGGAAGTAGTGCCCTTCTAGAGAGGTTCTATGGAGTCTATCTGCTCTTCTATCCTGGTAAATAGACCCTTAGCAGGCACAGAATTTGCTGGCACTTTGAATTTATACTTCCCATCCTCTATCACTGTGAAATGTCTCTGTGGTTTATCAGCCACCCACTTTTGTTCCAGAAACCCAAACAGATTGAGACAGCCTCTCAAAAAGCAAAGGAGTCTAAAAAGATGATTCAAGTAAGTCAGCTTGTACTTCAGAAAATACAAGCACGGGTTCAGAGAGCTTCTAGACGTTCTCTCTGATGAAGTTAGCTAGAATCTTATGTGTCTAGGCCTAAGAAACGGTCTCAGTTTAACTTAGTGGTTATCCCATGGTGATAGGGTCTACCACATATACATTATGAAATGTCTGGGGATATTTTTGGTTGTCACAGTCAGGTGATAAGTAGTACTGCCATCCAGTTGGCGGAATCCAGGGTTGCTACTAAACATCATACAATGCACAGGATAGAGCCCACTCCCACCCCAGCAAATAATTATTTGTGGGAATATTAGGTAAAAGCCACCTACAAAAACTCCAATAGTTAACATCATACTTAAAAAACAACAAAAGACTGCTTTTCCTATCAGTTTAGGAATGAGATAATAATGTCTATTTTCATACCTCCGTTATACTGATTATCCTAGCCTTTGCAATAACACAAGAAAAATAATTAAGCAGTATACAGTGTGCAAAGAAAGAAGCAAAGTGGTATTTATTTATAGATGACATGAACATATGCATAGAAAATTGCAAGGAATAGCTTCTGAAAATGACTTGAATAAGTAAGCAAGTTTAACAAGTTCTCAGTATTAGAATCAATACAAAGGTGATCATCTTTACAAATACTTGGCAATAAGCTGGCAGTAAAATTTTAGAATTCCATTTACAATAGTGCTAGAAAATAGAAGTACTTAGAAATAAATTTAATGAAATATGTATATAATCTTAAAATTAAAAACTATAAAACATTAATGAATAAAATTAAGGATGGCTTAAATAAGTGGAAAGAAATACTGTATTCATATCAGAAGACTCAATATTTTTAGGGTGTTAATTCTCTCTGAATTACTCTATATCTTCAAATTAATCTTTATCCCAGTGAACTTTTATCTCAAAGGACTTGACAAACTTGTTCTAAAATTCACATGAAAAAGTAAAGAATCTAGAAGAGTTAAAATAATCTTGAAAAATAAGAGCACTTCTACCTGATTCTAGACTGCTACAAAAATGTAGTAGTTGAGATTGTGAACTTTTAGCATAAGAATAAATAATTCAGCTGGGCCTGATGGTGCATGCTTGAAATTCCAGCACATGGGAGGCTGAGACAGGAGGATCACAGGTTCACGACCAGCCTCAGCTACTTAGTGAGGCCCTCCACAAATTAGCAAGACTTTGTTTCAAAATAAAGAATAAGAAATAGAGCTGGGTGTAGCTCTGAGGTAGAATGCTTCTGGGTTCAATCCCCAGTACAGGGAAAAAAAAAAAAAGAAGAATAGACAAGTGCATGAAAAGAAGAAAATAGGGTCCATAAACAGACACATATTTAGACAGTGAATTTTCTCTTTCAGGATGCCATAGCGATTAAACAAGGGAATGTAGAATCTTGTTAGTAAATGATACTGGATTAACTTGATATCTATATGAAAAACAAATTTGAATCCCATACTTCATACCACAAACAGAAATTAACTGAAGATGGTCAGAGATTTAAAAGTAAAAGTTAAAACTCTAACACATCTAGAAGAAAATGCAGTATAATACTTTTCAAATTAGTGGTAAGCCAAGATATGTTTGACAAGATATAGAAAATAACAATTGAAATTGACAAATTATATTGCTTATCAAAAGACATGGTTAAATTAGTGAGTAAGGAGTCTACTAGCAGGATTATAATATTTGTAAAGCATATCTGATAAAGGACTTGATTCAATATTATATAAAGAATTTCTATTTTCAATAGGATCAAGATTCAATAAAATGACAAAGTACTTCAATGTACACCTCACAAAGGTAGTTATATAAATGTCTAGTGAACACAGTAAGGAGCTTAACATCTTTAGCTTTGGGGAAATGTGCTTACAACCACAGTGAGAGAGTACTACACCCACTAAAATGCTGAAAGTAAAAGGCTAACAACAGCAAACAATGGTGAGGAGTTAGAGCCACTCAACACTCATAGGTTGGTGGTTAGAATAATAAATGTTACGAGTACTTTGGGGGAAAGTTTTTTAGGTTTAAAAAATAAATTTAGCCGGGCGTGGTGGCACACCCTTGTAATCCCCGTGCTTGGGAGGCGGAGACGGGAGGATCGCGCAGGTTCGAAGTGCTGGATTAGGAGACCCAGTTTCCAAATAAAAATGTAAAAATAGGTCTGGGAGTGTAGCCCGGAGGTAGAAGGGCTTCCAGGAACCCCAGTACCACCAAAATAAATAAATAAATAAATAAATAAATAAATAAATAAATAAATAAATTTATATACACTCACACTTGACCCAGTAATTATGCTATTTACTCACAAGAAGTAAACATTTATACTATACATAATTAGCATCTTTATAACAACTTCATTCTGGGAACAGCTCACAAGTTTACCAACAAGAGAATGAATAAACTACTTTTGACACAGTTACACAATGAAATACAGCAATAAAAGTTACAACATTGAAATGACTGAACTAGTAATACATGTAATAACAGGGATATATCTCACAGACAAAAAGCTGAGCAAAAGAATAAAGACAAAAATACATCTTGTATGATTTCTTTCTTTTTCTTTTTCTTTTTCTTTTCTTTATTTTTGGTGGTACTGGGGTTCCTGGAAGCCCTTCTACCTCCGGGCTACACTCCCAGACCTATTTTTACATTTTTATCTGGAAACAGGGTCTCCTAAGCCAGCGCACGCGGCTGGCTTCGAACCTGCGCGATCCTCCTGTCTCTGCCTCCCAAGCGCAGGGATTACAAGCGTGCGCCACCACGCCCGGCGTATGATTTCATTTCTAGGAAATTCTAGAACAAATTTAATGCAAGATAATTATAAAAGATGATTGCCTCTAGGAAGGGAGATGGATTATACAGAAACATGAGAGCATTTTCCAGGGAGATGGAAATGTTCTATATCACGATAAGGGTGTAGTTTACATAAGTGTGTCCACTTGCCAAGATTATACAATTATGATTTATACACTGTCTTTTAGATAAAGTTATCTAAAAATTGTAAAAAGTTAATAATAATAGTTGTATGGCATAGAAAAATACTCATTTTCTTAAAGTATATTTTCTTTTTTGCTTCAAGTTTTCTTTGAAAAAATACTGATGAATGAACACATTTTTACTTTCTGAAAAATTTCCTTAACCTTTAAATGGTAGTAATGTTGTGACAACTTTTACAAATTTCTATTTGCCTAAAAACCAAAAACCATATATTTTTGGCAGTGCAGTGCATATTTATTAATATGCTTATTGCTTATTTATAAATCAGTTCATTTTAATTTATCATATGTAAACAGCTCCCTGGTATTGAGTTTGCCTTTCAGATGGTTAAAGCAGGTTGTACGAGGTTAATATAAAAATAAGGAAATCAAGAAATGAAAACAAATTGGTAAGTGAGATAAATTAAAATTCTGCACACCACAATATTTTAAAATAACCAATGATAGCCGGGCGTGGTGGCGCACGTTTGCAATCCCCGCGCTTGGGAGGCAGAGACAGGAGGATCGCACAGGTTCGAAGCAAGCCGCGCGCTGGCTTAGGAGACCCTGTTTCCAAATAAAAATGTAAAAATGGGTCTGGGAGTGTAGCCTGGAGGTAGAAGGGCTTCCAGGAACCCCAGTACCACCAAAAATAATAATAATAAATAACCGATGATATTCTTGAAAGATTTTGGCCTTAAAAACTCTATCATAAATAAGCCTCCTTTTCTTTATAAGCAAGTTTATCATAAAGCAATTATAATAGTACTACTCAGAGTTATATTTCCAAAGTAGGAAATTACCTCAGAAAGGAGGTAAGATTTACCTATCATTTAATCAGAATCATTCTTTCATTTAAGCTTTATGATTATTTTCAGATTTATCTTGTGTTGCATTGGAATGTTACTACCTTTTCCAAACCCCTATATAAACATATTACCATGCAATTAGTAAACGTGAGTACAGGAATTCCTCTTCTGTCTAGTATTTCAAGAAGTATTTAAGTCAATTGGTAGTATCAAAAATCTGTTTAGTCACTCAGGTGGAATAGTTTAGGAAATAGTTCATCCATTTTTTGATAAGAGAAAAAAAGAAGTTGTACTTTTAGAAATTAATCTGACCAGCCGGGTGTGGTGAGGCATCCTCATAATTCCAGCACTCAGGAGACTGAGACAAGAGGATCGTGGTTCACAGACAGCCTTAGCTACTTAGTGAAGCCCTCTGCAACTGAGACCCTGTTTCAAAATAAAGGGTAACAACAACAACAACAACAACAACAAAATAGGGCAGAGGGTGTAGCTTGGAGGGTGAATGCCTCTGGGGAAAAAAAAAGAATCTGACCAAGGAGAAAGACACAATAACTGAAGAAAATATTCTTGCACAGTATAAAGAAATTTTGTAGTGCTTCCTTTTACATTGTCCAAGACCTGTTTCCATTCTGGACCATGCCACAATGGAGAAGAGGCACTTCAGAATTAGTCATGTGCTTGGAGAACATTATGTTAATTGAGATCAGCCAAGCACAGAAAGAGAAGGGACATATGTTTTCTCTAATATGCCCTAACTAGGGAGTATTGTAGATACCAAAGGGACCCTAGATAATGGAAAGGAAATCTCAGCAAAGCTAGAATGGAATGCTAGGTGAGGAAGAAGGCTGAGGTTGATTAATGGAGGAGCTACCTTGGAATATGTGTAAAAGTATGAATGTAGCATGGTTAACCTGGACACTCATTTTTGGGAGGGGGGAAATGGGGAAGTGGGTGGGTGGGGGCACCAAGCACAGTCTGAATGTATGTCATTTTCAATAGGATCCACATAAAAAAAAATTAGTCATGTGCCCCAGTGATAGTGTTATTATGAAAGCCAGTCTTAGGACAGAGAAAAATTAAAGCCTTTTCACTTTTATTGATACTTAAAATTATATCCTCAGTTCATTGACAATATTAGTTTGAAATGTCTTTTGCTGGGGAAGGGGGAGTATTTTATATTTGATTAGGCATTCATATACAGTTTAGAAATAAAAAATTGTACCCATAGTTTTCATTGTAATTAAGTCTAAAATTAGATTTCATAACTCTTGATAGCAAAGGTTATGAATGTTTTATAGTTAGAATTAAGATAAACATTAGGTTACGTTTAGACCTACTTGAAAAGACTGTAGCATCCTTAGAGGGCTCTGGCAAGAGATATGTTTTATGTTGTTTAAAATTTATACTTTTGTGTCTTAAGTTTATAAGTTAATCAATAAAGATTCTTGGCATATCTCAGTACAAAAGAGTGTTTTGGTTTTAGTATGACAAACAGACCTAAGTCGTAAGTGTTATTTGATGTTCTGAAAGTGGTTGCCTTCAACTTTGTTTAAATGAATAGTGTATGTGTAGTCGAGATAGGCTTTACTTAGCCATGCCTAGACCCTATCTGGAGGCTCATAATCCTCAGTTATTGCAAACCAAATTTAATAAATCCAAAATGACATTCTGTCTGCCTGTGCAGTGATATTGAAAAACAGTAAAAAATTTTATTTCTTAAATAATGTGTTTTTGTCATTAGAAAATAGTATGTGTCTTCATAGAGAGTTATTTCAGAATGTAGTTTTTGATATGTATGTGTGAGTATAAAACACACATATATATGCTTGACATCACATTTAATATAAACTATGGAATCCTGCTTTTCTACTTAGTTTTTATCTTAAATGTTTCCTCTGTAACTAAATACTCTATAATATAATATATATGTTTTGTATAACTATGTAATAATTTATTTAATCATTCTTATTTTGTGGTCTTTCCCTTGAATTATATACACATTTTTAGCAGACATCTGGGGTTATGCATTTTCATTTGAATTTTACATTATTTACTTGGAAATGATTTCCAGCTGCAAAAGAGCCAGGTCAAAGGCTTTTCTATGATTGCTTTCTAGAAAGAAAGTTCCACTCTTTTCCTTATAAGCATACTTGTCACATTATATGCTTGTTCAAATGATGTATTATGACGGATATTTTTGTTATTTGTAGATGAATCTCATTGATTTAGTTTGAATTTCTTGGATGACTAGTGAGATTGAAATGTAAAAGCCTGTCTTATCAGCCTTTTGTCTTGAAAAAATTTTAGGATTTTCTTAATAATTAGTGTTATTTCCTTTCTTTATAGGGCTTTATTCTAGTTCATCATATTGTAACAGGTATTGTTTGCATTTAGTTTTTAACCTTTTAATATAAATATGCATATTAAATATATACACATATTTATTTACATAGTATATTTGATCTTGAATTCAAATAAAATTTTAATGGACTCAATCAACATCGTTTAGCACTCAGATTATTTTGGAAAAACATTATTATGGGAAAAAGGAATCTTATATTCTCTGAATAGTAGGTATCATTAGTAGTTTGATATATGTGATATATAGTTGGCTTTTACTTTTAGAATATCATTACTTTAAAACTACAGCTAAGCTGGGCTTGATTGTGCACACTTGTGATTCCAGTACTTGGGAGACTGAGACAGGAGGATCACAGGTTCAAGGCCAGCCTCAGCTACTTAGTGGGGTGCACTAGAACTTAGTTTCGAAATAAAGAATAAATAGGGCTGGGGGTGTAACTTGGAGATATAATGCCCCTGGGTTCAATCCCCGGTAATGCAAAAAAAAAAAAAAAAAGTACAGCTAAAGGAAGACAAGTAGTTAAATTCGTTTACACTTTCCTGGAAATGTTTAATACGGGAACCAGTCTTACCAGTTTCTAATGAATGCTGTCAATGTCAAGATGATTCGTGGCCATGTCAAGATGTTGAAGCAATGCCCAGGTCATCGGCTCATTAAAGATGCTGCTCTTTGGACCAACAGAGACCCAGCAAAAAGATTCTAACATTTTTTTTTATACTGCAACATATTCCTTTAAGATAGTGCAGAACATTTTGTTATTGAGAAGTATTCAGAGCTCTTTCTTCCTGTTGGAGTACTTACTGTGTGTCTATTTGTATTATTGGCTTATGCATTTTTTTCCTTTTTAGCAACAATGAATACATTGGGAGAAAGAACATTTTTAGAAATCATTGTCCCCTTGCCTTTTCTGTGTGTATATATTCTTCCATTAGTTATTCTACATGTGTGTCCCCCTATAGATATGCATATTTTTCCAAATATAAATTATTCCACAGTGATAAGCCATTAATAATCTTCTGCTCTGCCCTGGTTGTTTCTTGTTAGGCATGCTATTTCTTAACTTCTGGCAATGGTTAATTTTTTCTTTTTCTTCCTTCTTCTTTTTGCCTCCTTGAGATCATTCAAAAGCTACTTGGTCTCTGTTTCATTATGAGTTATACTCCTTTGCCTGTCACATGACTCCTTCTTCAGTGCTTCGTGTCTTATGTCATACTAATATTACTGTTGGTTTTCTATAATTCTGATTTAACTTCCTCACAACACATCCCCACCACCAGCCATTGTCATATGAAATGGATGACCTTATGAAATAAGTAATAAGTATATGTTCTGTTTGTATTTACACACACACACACACACACACACACACACACACACACACACATATATATATATATATATATATATATATATATATATATATATATACACATTTTTCTAAAGCCACCTGTAGACACTGCTCGTATACACCCAAACAAAATGTGACCACATCAGCCTTTTTCTTATTCAGCAATCATCTCTCAACATACTTAGATCATGTTTCTTCTTCATCAGCAAATTAATGAAGGTCATCAGAAGACCTTTATTTTTCCCCAAAGAACTCAGAGAGTTTTGCAATATTAAACCACCCAATTTAAAAATTCAGGGAAATCAATTCAGTGGCATGAGAGAAAAGAAGATGTACTGTCAAAATTTGTCATATCTCTAAGGTGTCTTTTTTTTTAAAAAAAAACTAGACTGGATACACCAATCTGGCACTATTTTAGCTGGGGTTTCCTGGTTTCTTTCCAAGTCATAGAAATTTCTATAAAATGGAAATAATTGCACATTTAATTACAGTTCCAAAAATTTGCATTCTTGGATGAAACTGACTTTTTCTCCTGTCCTGCTATTCCCATAATTGCTACATTGTCTGCTCTTAATTTGCATTTTAATTGAGCTTTAAACATTTAACCAGAGGATGGTCCAATAGGAGATTCTATAACGATCTCAGTAATTGGTAGGCAAGAGTTACTTTTTATTGCTATTTTAGCAGTAGGAAAGTCTGTCCAACAGGGCCAGGGAAAGAGCTGATAACCTTCAAAACAGACTCTGCTTTGGAGCTGTGTTGTGAAAAACAGAACAGGAGTTAGGCATGGAGAAATCAGAAGAGACAGATGGTAAGAGAGTATAATGATTTCTAGGATCACTCAAATTGTTTGAAATTCATACTAGAATTTTTTACCAGTTAGGGCAAAATGTTATCTTTATTTTGAGTTCCCAGAGGTACATTTTATTCATTTATACTGGATCTGCCATTTATGTTGTGTTTCTGGGTCTCCAGGAGTTTTATAAGCAGTCTACATTGGATTTTGTCAGCATTTCTAACCACTCCCAAATTTAAATGTTATAAACATGTTCTAAAACATTTTCTTTTAAGCCACTCTGGAAAAGACGTGAAAGTAAGATGACTTGTTTTTACATTATCTGTATTTAGAATAATCTTCTTTTAGTTGCAAAAACATAGTGATGGTGTCTTTAATGTGAGACAGGGTACATTTTAGTGGGAACAGCAGCTGTTGATTCATATATAATTGTACATCTTTCTTTTTTGCTTTTTTCTTAGGTGAATCAAAGCTTTAGTTTTTTATGAAAATTAGCAAGCCTATAAGATTGGAGAATGATTTCTCAGAAAGATTTCTCATATAAGGTACACATGACACAATCTGGTGAATGCACTTAAGTGATATACTCATATCCCATTGTGATCAACAATGTTCTGTTTGGGATTTGGCCATAGTACCAAGAATAAAACCAACCTGACACGTGATTGCAAATAACAAAAACTTTCCAAAATAGACTTTTTCAACATTGAGATCTGAATTCTCTGATTATATGAGAGCTGTCTGAAATAAAATGACTAGTTACATATAAGATTTATTATAGTTAGGAAACTTCTCTTGCATCTGTCTTATTAGTGAAACTGTTTCTAGCCTAGTTTTTACTATATGCCCAAAAATGAGCTAAAATGTAATTTAATGCATTCTCAATTTTGTTTTATTTATTTTACTATATGTAGAAATGCCAAGGGGCAAACAAAGAGACATGAATCTTACATGGGGAGGAGAAATAATATGGACATTTATCATCTAGTAATCTCTTGCCTCGAAGCTGAGGAAGACTCATACATGTTCATCAGAGGTTTTGAGATCAAAGCTACCAACTACCATTTGGGGAATAAACGATCATTGAATTTCTTACTCTGCATATTTGATGTAAGATAAGACATGAATGAGGGCCATCAATGCATCTTATCTGTGATAGTATTCTGGAGGAAGATGAATCAGAGGAATGCAGTACTTGAAAGTTTGAGAAGAAAAAATACTTAAAGTAGTGGGTGTTAGGATAGTTCTAGGTACCAATAGTTATTGAGTAGACACAACGAATTGTTACAAGAGACAAATTTTTCTTTGTTTTTGCAGGTCTGGGGATGGGACCCAGGGCCATTCGCCCTCTCAGCTACACCCCAGCCCTGTTTTCTATTCTTTATTTTGAAACAGGGTCTCATTGAATGGCAGAAGGCCTAAGTAGCTGAGGTTAGCCTTGAACTGCGATCCTCCAGTCTCAGCCTCCCAAATGCTGGAATTACAAGCATATGCCACCATGCCCGGCAAGAAGAGACAAATTTTTTGGAGGCTAAGAAGACCCTTGTTCCATTGGAATCATTCAGTCACTTCTGAAAATATTATTTTATTTAATTAATATTGTATTGAGCTCCTGGTACAATATTGATATTAAATTCTTGTCAGACCAATAGACAAATGCTCCCTGAGGGAACTGAAGCCATCATGAGTGAACTAATAGAGTCTGACTTTTCCTCTAAGAGCTTACACATAAAATCAAAGGCACACAAATAGCAATAATGAAACACAAATGAGGCTAGAGGCAATACTTGATTTAAGAATTTGGTTATTTCAAAATGTTTTAACAGTTTGGGGGACATAAAATTTGACAGAGTGGGAGAAAAATTTTTTTTTGCCAACTATTCCTCCAATAGATGACTAATATCTACAATATACAGAGAACTCAAGAAACTCACCACTAAGAAAACACATAACCCAATCAAAAAAATGGGGAAGTAAACTAAATAGAGACTTCACAAAAGAAGAAACGCAAGTGGCCAATAAACGCATGAAAAAATGCTCAACATCATTAGCAATCAGAGAGATGCAAATCAAAACTACCCTGAGATTTCACCTAACTCCAACTAGAATGTCAATCATTCAAAACACAGACAACAACAAATGCTGGTGAGGATGTGGGGAAGTGGGAACTCTAATATATTGTTGTTGGTATTGCAAATTAGTGCAACCACTTTGGAAAACAGTATGGAGGATCCTCAGATGAATGGGAACAAACCTACTATATGATCCAGCTATACCACTTCTGGGTACCTACCTAAAAGAATGGAAAACAAACTACCAAACTAATGCATGTGTATCTATGTTCATAGCTGCACAATTCACCATAGCCAAATTATGGAACCAGCCAAGATGTCCATCAACAGATGAATGGATTACAAAACTATGGGATATGTACACAATGGAATTTTACTCAGCCATAAAGAACAAAATTACATCATTTACAAGGAAATGGATGGAACTGGAGATGTTAAGTGAGATTAGCCAGTTCCAAAAAGTAAAAAGTTGGATGCTCTCCCTGATATGTGGAGACTAGGGAGAAAATGGGTCATAGGAGGAACTCTAGAGGAAGAAGGAGAAACCATAGATGAGCAAATAAGACGAGAGGGAGAATGAAGGGGGGAAGATGGAAATTCCCAGATGTACATGATGTATATTCACAAACATACAAAAGTAAACCACTAAGTCAAGTATGAAAATGAGTGAAGGGAGAGGAAATGGGCTGGGAATTGGGGAAGGGCTAAACAAGTGATGTGTGCATGTATCACTCTACCTTCTTGTACTCTATTAAGATGTATGACTACAATGCACCAATAAAAAATAAATAAAAATAATACAAAAATTAGGCCAGAGAATTCAGAGAAAAGACAAGAGATTTTTTGCCTAGGGTGAGAACTTGAGACAAGACATGGTATTACTATAATTAAGAAGCAGGATTTGAGCTTGGAAGGATTCTTATACTTAGAAATGTGTAGAGAAAAATGAGGGGAAGGAATAGTGGGCCATTCTGGAATAAGAACATTTAATTTACTATTTTTATAATTATTTATTTCTATGTATAGGCATTAAATTGCTTGCTAGAACACAGGATAGATAATAATGTTGAGTTCTTACCTTCAGAGAGCTTCCAGGTAATGGAAGAAATAGGTTTCCTAGAAGCATGCTGTGGTGCTTTATGACCTGCAGGGGGCGCCTATCCCATACAACAGCCAAGCTCCAGGGCAGAGTTCATTCTCCTGACTCCTTGACCCAGCTGACAGCTAGATGAGCTGCGTACTGCAGCATGAATGCATTTTGTTTTTAGCATACTTATCCTTTGTGCTAACAATGTCCATGTATTTATTTCCCTCTAGCTCTTAAGTTTTTGGAGGCCACACAGTCAGATTTTATCATCCTCACATCCCTCTGTGGTATCTAAAACAGTGCCTTTCATATACAATAAGGCATGTAAGATTTTTGGAATAGATTAAGTTTTTTTGTTTATTGGAAAATAGAACATGTCTAATAGAAGACATAGTTGTGAAATAAGGTATATTCTTCTGCACTAGCCTAGTCTTCCACAGCTTTTGCAGTGTTTTGTGTAGGTGGGGCCAATGGTCAGTAGTTCTGTTTTGAAGCCATACTTCCAACTCTTGATATTATTTTTTTATTTTTTATTTATTTATTTTTTGTGGGTCTGGGGATGGAACCCAGAGGCATTTGACCTCCAAGCTATACCTCCTGCCCAGTTTTTTATTCTAATTTGAAACAGGGTCTCACTGAGTTGCAAAGGGCCTCACTAAGTATCTGAGGCTGTCTGCAAACCATGATCCTCTCTGGTCTCAGCCTCCCGAATGCTGGGATTACAAGCATGCACCACCATGCCTGGCTTTTGATACTATTTTTTGAACTATGAAGTATTTGTATGCATTTTCAAGTTCTCACCTCTCAGTGCTTAAGCTTTTTCTTGTTAATCCATTAAATCCCAAAGTTTTAATTCTGCAAATATTATAATGACATCGATACAAACACATTAAAATAGGTAGGAAATAATTAGCTAGAGTTTATTATATAATTTTTCAATAATGTCAGTGGCATATTAATATCTGAATATCATCACTAATTACTCACATACTACTTTCCTCAAAAGAACAGAACTCTAAAAACATAAAAATTTACCTCAAAATTACCATAAGTGCTATATATTGCTCAATTTTAGGTTTGTAGGTGTTTCAGAAATGGGATAATGAGACAAACTAGGTTGGGGGGAGGGAATAGATCTGAACATCCTCGTGGCACTCTGTTCATTTAGTTTTTTAAATGTACTTGTTAAAAGTTACCTTTTGCCCCAATTTCACATTCAATTTACATTCATGGCTACCTACCTGACACTAAGTCAATATTCTGAGATTGTTTAGGAGGTTTCTTATTTTTCTCAACTGTAAACTCTTACCTTTTAAATGATTTTATAGATGACAGCAAATGGTCCGTAAAGCATATGAATAAAAATGAGGGTAAACATTTCATGCTTAAATAGCTATAATGGTACTCAGTGTGATGGGCTAGAGTTTCAAAAGTAACTCTGAATCACTTAGTGGCCACGCCAGATTATCCTATGCTTTCTGAAAAGACACCATTTGTAGATATTCTGATACACATTTTCCTCTAGCTAGCAATTTTTGAGGAGATTTTTTAAATGTAAATGAGTCCTCCTCTGCCTTCAGAGTACACAGGTCTATGGAGATTCAACACAAGAGCAGAGGGCCGTGACTTGGTTTTATCATTGTTGTAAATGGTCTTTGGGAATGCTTCATCCTTAGAAAATAATCTTTAAGTACACACAGTTGCTTGTCATATTTCATGGGAATGGTATAATCGCATAGTGTCTTCTAGGGTAAGTCTAAAGTTTCCTCTGTCACTAAGGAAACAGACGAGTCCTGCTATTTCTTAAATAGTTCCTATGGTGCTTTTAGGAATCATCAAGTTGTCCAGATTGTTGTGACGCAGATTGAATGTAGCCTGGCCTGAACTCCTCGGGAAGGCAATGCGTGAGTGTGGTGTTAAATGGGCGTACATTTTACCTGGAGTTGTCCAACAGAAGAGCTTCACTCATACCAGCTGTTTCTTCAAAGCTTTTTACTTGGCCAGAACTCTGCAATCATTCTCTGCCTTTTGCCTGTGCACTGTGCAACATTCCAATCTTGAAACTCGGTCACTGCATATGAATGAATATCACCTTTACCAACACGAAAAGCCAGTCCTGTGGTCTGCTGGCTATTTTTTTTTTTTAGGTGCCATTACTTTGTCAAGGTTTGAAGTTGCCAAGAAGTTCTCAAAGTCATCCTTTCTGCAGCCTTTCTTTTTACTTTGGGAAGCATATTTCTCACTATGAACTCAGGCAGGAGTGAACTGCAGTTGGTGTGGTACAGTCTTTTTGTTTGACCATAATAGTATTGAATTAATACATACTACATGTGATATGAGTATTATATTCATAATATTATGTTCTGGCTTTTCTTCAGGAGAATGTAGCAGTAAAAATCCCCCATAGATACTCCTAATTTTCTGTAATACATTTTCTAAGTTTAATTTTCTTATTCTTAAACTCCAAACAAACTGGGCACAGTGGCACATGCTTGGAATCCCAGTATTTGAGAGAATGAGACAGAAGAATGGAAAGTTTGAGGCCAGACTCAGTAACTTAGCAAGACCCTTAGCAACTTAGTGAGACACTGTTTCAAAATAAAAAGGGTTGGGGATGTATGTAACTCAGAGGTAGCTACATCCTGGGTTTAATGTTCAGTACCCAAACAAACAAGTTTATTGTTTATGTCTATGTAGTTTTTTGTTTTTACTTGTGTCTGTGTATTTTGGTTAAGGTCACTTTCTAGTTGTAATAAGAAGCTTTAGGCAGATTTTTTGTTTGTTTGTTTGTTCGTTTGCCTCTTTTATAAATAAGCAGGTCTTTACAAAAAATTACAAGCTTAAGAAAGAACATCAGAAACCTTCTTGTTTCATCCCATTCTAACCATCTGAGTGGATTACCAGACATTGTTTTTTTCCAGAAAGTGTACATGCTGATGCCTATGACATTCCATAGGTAAACTTTGGTACATCCGTGTACTTCAGACCCCTTTTGGTAGTGTGTGTTTACCAGAAATCCTAATTCTGTTTATGACAGTTGTACTTGCTGTTATGTTATATAATACAGTTAAAACCCATATGAACAATTGTAACACACACAAGTTGAGAGAAGTATTTATATGAAAATGTAATAGAATGCCAACCAATTTGCCAAAGAAAGTTGTTGAATTAGTTGTGGATAAGCCAATCAAAAGAGTGGGGGAAATGAGAATAATGCTTAACTCAGATTGGTTCTACAATGTCTTATCACCTCATTATGATGAAAAAATTTCAGAGATTATAATTGATGCACAAAGGATGAGCTTTATGTAAGACACTGTGGGAATTTAACTAGTATTTGGATACTCAAAGCAAGGTCCTTGGCCCAACATCAAAAAAGCCTCAAACTAAGTCCATTTGAATGTGTGTATTTATAAAGAATTCCTAAGGTATTATATTTTAAGATTCGTGACTTAAATACATTTTTTAATAAATTGGCCAACCACCTATCCTGAATATTTCCCATAAGAGGATTTCTAACATGAGGATAAATTACAAGCCATTAGCTGCTCTCTCCTTTCCAAGTGGGGACATAGTGAGTGAAATGTTACTGATTCTTACTTCTCTGGGTGTCCTGATGGTGGAGAAGGGACTGTTGTGGACCCAGAAGACACAGTTTTTTCCATCAGTTGGTCTCCAGATGGGTAAGGTATCCTGTTGTCATAGGTTGTTTTAAAGAAATACCAGTAGGGTTTCTATTTCATGACATAGGTCTTACCAAAGAAAACCACCATCGTCCTGAAACTTCAGCTAAAAGCAAATTATATACTCCATTCTCATATGTTGCACTTGTATCTTAATACAAACTTTGGCATTGCTGTTAAAGTCTACAGACATCAGCTACTTTAAGGATCAATCTAGTGACCAAAGATAGTGTCCCTCAAAAGCAACTTTCCTGGATAGTTCCCACACTTTGTTAGATTTTTTTTTTCATACGTTTTTACCCAAAAGATAAAACTATTATTGAGATACCTTATAGTAGCAGAAATAGAGGTTACCTTATCTTTCAGTATTGTGTCTTTTACTTAATCAACTACTTTTTAAATTTTTTTGAAATCAGGTAATAGCCATGTTAATAGCTCTTTGTACTACCTGACACCGCACCAAAACAGAGTATGTGACGAATAGATATAAAAATAATGATCAAGTTCACGAAGTGAGATATTTAGATACTTGTATAACAATTATAACAGAAATTTCTCTCCTTTGACAGATTATAGTTTTACCATATCTGTTTTCTGGATCTTCTCTCATTTTTTCATTCACTGTGCTACCCATTATAGATAATACTATACCCCTTAATGTTGAGAATTGATCACATTGGATTCATTCCTCTGGGCTCTCAGAAATGGCTGGCCATGAGACAGATTTTCTTTTTTCGGTTGTGAGATTGACTTAGTGCTTGCGCACTTCATATAATCCTCATCTGGGCTTTTCTTCTCTGCAGATGGTTGTCCCCAGGCCTCCATTTGCCTCCCTCAAATTTAGCATCACCCCAGAGGTGAATTTATAGGTAGAGTGTCCACCTCGGGAGGTTTGGCACATTCTGCAGGCCCTGCTGTGATACAAACCAATCAACCCAAATCTTTTATGCTTTTTTCCATATTGTAACTCCCACGAGGTAAAGCGTTAAGCTACATTAAGCCCCATAAAGAGAAATTTGAGTTCATGATGTGTAACTTCTCTGTAATTGTAATTAGTATAATATGCCTCTTGAATTTGATGACTAGTATCTGAAAAAAAAAGTTCCCAGTTTTCTCTTTTGTATTTCAATATTTAACACTGAAAACTTTTTAGTAGAACACTTAGTACTTCTCACAAATCTTTTTAAGTGTTTTTGATTGTATGCAGGATTGTATCAAATGATCAGGATGCAAACAGCTCATAAAATTGAGTACATAAGCATAATTTACAACATTTATGAGAAAAGTGCATTTTGAATTTCAAAGTTTGAGTAAAATCTGAAGTTAAAAATTTTTCACAACTGTCTCTAATATATCTGTATCAAGAAAAGTTTGTGGATAAAATATGTAAGACCAACATAGAACTGATGAGTGTATGTGTGTGTGTGTGTGTGTGTGTGTGTGTGTGTGTGTGTGTGTTTTACTGGGGATTGAACCCAGGGGCATTCTACCTCTGAGTCACATCCCAGACCTTTTATTTATTTTGTTTTGAAACAGGGTCTCACTAAGTTGCTGAGTGCCTTGCTTTGTTTCTTAGGTTGTCCTTGAACCTGTGATCCTTCTGTCTCATACTTAAAATGCTAGGATTACAGGCTTGCACCAATCACCACACCCAGCTGAGCGAGACTCTTAATAGCAGAAGGTGAGAGTATGTTAGGAAGTATCTATCTGTGCAGGTATCAGTGAACCTGAAGGTATCAGAGGGAGGTTATATTTGAAACTATGTAATGTAGCACATACTTCTCATAGTTATAATCAGAAAGATCGCTAACTTTCTTAGTAATTGATAGAACAAGCAGCCAGAAAATCAGTGAGGATGCAGAAGAGTTGGAGAAACACAACTGACTATATTCATTGACATTTTAGAGTCCTTCTCCCAACAACAGCAGAATGAGTATTCTTACAAGAGAACATGGGATATTGACCAAGGTAAATTATGTTTGGGGCCATAAAACAAGTCTCAACACATTTAAAAGGATTGCAATGTTACAAAGTCTATTTTTAAAACACAATAAAATTGTTATATATCAGTAACAGAGGATGCTTGGAAACTCCCCAAATATCTAGACCCTAAGTAGTATACTTCTAAATAGTCCATGTGTACAGATCCGAACTGTGACCCTCAAAGAATATCGATAAATATGTGTTCTTACCTGTGGAACCTGACAACAGGACTTTATCTGGGGAAAAGGTCTTTGATGATATAATGACAGTAAGGCCCTTCAGCCGAGACAATTCTGGATTGTATAGGTGGATCCTAAACCCAGGGAAAAGTGTCTTTACAGAAGAAAGAAGAGAGGATGCAGGTCCAGTGGAGAAGACGTGTGAATAATGAGGCAGAGATTGGAGGCATAGGGCCCTAAGCAGGATGACATCTGGAGACACTGCGAGCTGGAAGAGGCTGGGGTGGAGTGCTCCTTAGAGCCTTCAGAGGGCACACAGCCGTATTGCAGCCTGGCTGTATATTCCAGGGTGGTGGGAAAATCATTTCTGTTGTTTTAGGTCATCCAGTGTGCAGTAATTTGTTGTACAGTCATAGGAAATTAGAACACCTAATCAAAAGAGAAATTAGCAAGTCTATTGAACTAAATGAAAGTACAAATACCATGTGACTGAATTTGTTGGATGTTAATCAGTATTTAGGGGAAATTGTGTGTGTGAGTGTGTGTGTATGTGTGTGTGTGTGTGTGTGTGTGTGTGTGTGTGTGTTACTGGGTATTGAATCCATAGCTCTTCTACCTCTGGGCTGAACCCCCAGCACTGTTTTATTTTATATTTTTAATTTTGAAATAGGGTCCTACTATGTTGAGGAGGGCCTAAGTTGCTGAGGCTGGCTGCAAATCCATGATTCTTATATGTCTCGGCCTTCCCAAGTACTGGGATTAAATGAGTGCACCACCATGCCTGACTGAGGGGAAAATTTATAGAAATAAATGCTTATATAAGAGAAGACAACGTCTTCAATTAAGCTCAGTTCCTATATTAAAAAAACTAGAAAACAAACCAGGCGTGTTGACACATACGGGTAACTTCAGTACTTGGGAGACCGAGGCAAGAGAAACACTGGTTCAAGACCAGCCTCTTAAAACATAGTGAGACTTTTAATAACCTAGTGAAACTCTTACCAAACAAACAAGGCTGAGGGAGTAGCTCCAAGGAAGAATGCCGCTGGGCTTAATTCCCAGTAGTGTACACACACACACACACACACACACACACACACACACACACACACGAGCAAATGAATCTCCAAATAAGCAGTTTAAAATTTTTACAAGTTCCACTGTTTTCTGCTTATCTCTGTCAATAGCAATTTGCTTTTATCTTCACCAAGACCAGGGAAGAAAAGACATGCAAATCTTTCCTTTGTTTGGGGATTCCTTCCTTTCTAGAATTTATTTAGCTTTCTTTTTCCCCAGTTCTCTGGTGACTGTATCAAACAGATGCTTTTAGAATCATTTGGCTTGTACTTTTTGTGAAGGGAGAAAGGATAATCTCTTATGGACGTCCACATCCTAACATCATAAGCTTAAGTCTAGCCAGGTGTGGTGGCACAGGACTATAATCCTAGTATTTGAGGGCTGAGACAGGAGGACTGCAGATTCAAGGCCAGCCTCAGCAACTTAGAGAGACACTGTTTCAAAATAAAAGAGCTAGGTGGGTGTGGTGGTGCACAAGTACTTAGAAGTACTGTGACAGGAGGATCATAGGTTTTTGACCAGCCTCAAGTCCTTAGCAAGGCTTTCAGCAACTTAGTGAGGCCCTTGGCAATGTAGTGAGACCCTGTTTAAAAATAAAGAATAATAAAAAAAATAGGGCTGGAAGTATAACTTGGAGGTAGAATGCCCCTGGATTTAATTCCCAGTACTGCAAAATAAATCAATTAATAAATGAATAAGAAAGAATAAAAGGGCTGTGGGTATGGCTCGGAGGTAGAGTGTCCTTTGCTTCCATCCCTGATACAAAAAATTAAAAAGCCTTTTTCCCTGCAGTGATCTGTCTCGGTGTATTAGCTTGCCAGGTGTCATAACAATAGTCCACATAGTGGGTCACTTAAGCAAAAGAAAATGCCTTTCTCTCAATTCTGGAGGCTGGTGTCCAGTATCAAGGTTTCGGCAGGTTTGGTTTCTCCTGAGTCCTCTCCTTGCCTCGCCATTGGCTCTTCTTGCTGTGTCTGTATATGGTCTTCATCTCTTCCTATAGGCCAGTCTCTTCTTATAATTATACTAGTCATATTGAACTAGAGTCTACCCTAATGATCTTATTCTAACTTAATCACCACTTTACAGATGCTATTCCAAATACATCTGCATTTTCAGGTATGGGGGGTTGAACTTTAAAATATGAATTTGGGATGAACAGACTTCAGCCCATAACACCCACCCTACATGAGCTGGCCCTCCACTGCTGTCTTGACCTCATACCCTGCCTGCCCTTATTCGGTTGCACCCATACTGGACTCACCATTGATCTTACAGATGCCAGGCTTCTTCCCAGACAGATTTTCTCTTACTGGCTGTCTTTGGGCCTGGGTATTTACTCCTTAAGATACCCCCTCTTCTTGTTCTGCTATATCCTTCAGGTCTCATCAAATACTACCCTTTCCTTGGGGATTACCCTAACTTTCCTATTTAAGATTGGAATCCTGACTTCACTGCACTATTTACTCTTTAGTACACTTGCCACCGTCTAAGCTAGAGTGTACTCTATTTGTTGAGTGTGTGTATTTTCTTCCCCTGACCCACTAGCATCCAAGCACCATGATGGTTGGGATTTTGGTTCTATTCAGTGCTATTTTCACTCAGTAACTGGCATACTTTAATGACTCTGTAATAAATGAAAAAAAGAGGGCAAGTTTTTGAGTGATGGCTAGCTCTATGTAGCTTCTAAACCAGAACTTCTCTGTATTTATATGAGATGATGCTACTTTAAAGAAAAAAAGATTCTACTCCCACCGAAACACTAGAAGTTCCGTGTTAGTTAAATTAAAAAAAAGTTACCAAAGGACTTCAACCTGTAAGATGCTAATGCAACTGCAGTCTGTGTTGATAGAATGCAGCCTATCTCAGGTGTGTCTCAGCATGCAGTCCTTTTTTCCTGAATCATTTTGAGTGACTATTGTTTGTTAGGGCTTATTTGGGGAAATTGTTTTTTAGGTCTTTTCTTATCTTGTTCTTTTAAGAGAATCATGTCTGTGCCACATAATTTAAATCAGTTTAATTCAAACTTCCAGTAGTGATGATGACTTCTTTGTTTCATGTATTGAGGAATTCTGCTTCAAACAGCATTCTATTGCAATAAAATATTTCCTTTGTTCTCACCTTTTCTATTATTTTTTCTTTTGGTTATCTTCTTTGAGTTTTGGTTACATTAAAATTATCGGGAGTAGGCAAAAATAAATTCTAATTTCTTTCATAGATTACTTGTAATTTGGAATAATTCTTGATAAAAATTTCTCAACATTTATAGTTGATATACTGGAGGGTGATGGTACCATGTTTTTATGTACATACAGTGAGTGAAGGAGACCAGATCTTTAAAACATATGTTATTAAGAGCTGGCTTGGTGGCTCATGCTTGTAATCCCAACATTCAGGAGGCTGAGGCTGGAGGATTGCTGTTCACGGACAGCCTCAGCTATTTAGCGAGGCCCTTCGCAACTCAGTGAGACCCTGTTTCAAAAAAAAAAAAGACTAAAAATTATGGCTAGTTGTGTAGCTCGGAGGTAGAATGCTCCTGGGTTCCATCCCCAGTACTGTAAAAAAAAAAAAAATGTAATCCCAGCATTCAGGAGGCTGAGACCTGGAGGATCGTGGTTCGCAGACAGCCTCAGCTACTTAGTGAGGCCCTCTGCAACTCAGTGAGACCCGGTTTCAAAATAAAGAATAAAAAATAGAGCAGGGGGCGTAGCTCGGAGGTCAAATGCCCCTGGGTTCCATCCCCAGACCCGCAAAAAATAAATAAATAAATAAATAAATAAATAAATAAATAAATACAAAGTGAAGGAGGATAATATAAGGTTATAAGGGGAAATTTTGCTGAGGTAAGGAAAAGTAAACAGAAAAGACAGAAAGAAAAATGTAGACATGATTGAAGAATATTTAGAATAAAAAAGAAAATGCAAAAATAATATAGAAAATGAAGACAAGTTTTCAGAAAATGAATAAAATTAATATTTCTTGAGTGGTAACTATGACCCAGACTTTGTGCTCATTGGGTTCTTACCAAATGTAAATATTTTTAACAATTCTCTGAATTAATCATTATCATCAATATTTTACATGTGCACAAGATAGTCAGTTAAGTAATTTAGTGCTTCCCGAACTTTTCTTATCTTAACACACAGTAAAATTATGTTCACATTGTAGTATGTTAATATATTATCATTAATATAATAATATAAATCTAACCTTTGAGAAGATCAACATCTGGGCAAAATGTACTCCATTCACAGTCAAATTGGTTGACAAGGTCTCAAGTTAACAATTCAAGATCACACAACTGGGAGGTGACAAGCAAAAATATGAATGTCATCTCTTAGAGTTCCTTCCCTTGAGAAACTTAAAGCTTTGTGGGGAAATTCAGAGAGTCTATTAAAAAAGAATTATGATGGATTGTAGGATCTAAAATTCTTAGGGAAGATGAAGAGAAAAGCATTTTTCAACTTGGTTTTCAGAAATGAATAGATTTTTTTCCTGTTGGGGTACAAAGGGAAGAGGGAGACAGTTTTTCAGGTAGTGGGAACTACGCATTCAAAGGCACCGAAATAGGAGAGAGAGGGGGTTGTTGGGGAAATAGCCAACTACTTGATCTGAGTGAGATCCTGGGCCAGGGGAGGGGAGCATGAGAAGATGAGACAGCACAGATGGCCTGAGTCTGGTGGGAATGGGAGCGGGGCTTCTCTTACTATAGAAATGACAGTGGGAGAGGCAGGAAGAACAAAAAGTATTTGGGATATAAAATCAGTATACTTAGTGACTTCTCAGTAATGGTAAATAATGAATAATTGTGATTTCTATCTCAGTTTCTTAGAGACTAATAATGTTTCTTTCCCCAAATAGGGGAATTTAGAGGAAGAGCAGGTTTCAAGAGGAAGGACAGGAAATTTGATTTGAGACTTGGTGATCTTGAGGCACTTGCTGTTATGTTGGGGAGACTAATGTCTAGTACACAAGTGAAAGTTCATAACCAAAACAGTAGAGTGATTGGGTATAGACTTAGCTCCCCCTCCCTAGTGAGCATCTCTTTTTCTCAACATTTTTTCTGTAAGTTAGGTTAGCAGTGATGTCTATAAAGTTAAACAGGTGTCTGAAATGGTTAAAAAAAAAAAAAACCCGGATAACTTGACAGGGACATGTGAAATTCATGGAGACTGCATGGTGAATTGTGCAGCTATGAACATAGATACTCATGCATTAGTTTGGTAGTTTGGTTTCCTTTCTTTTGGGTAGATACCCAGAAGTAGTATTGCTGGATCATATAGTAGGTTTGTTCCCATTCATCTGAGGATCCTCCATACTGTTTTCCAAAGTGGTTGCACTAATTTGCAATCCCACCAACAATGTTTTAGAGTTCCCACTTTTCCACATCCTCGCCAGCATTTGCTGTTGTTTGTATTGTTTTTGTTTGGAAATTATTATTTTGCAAAACATATCATGGCCTTCAAAATGCCAATGCCCAAGGAAATCACTAGAAAATGAAATTATTAAGTTGAAATGGTTATTGTGATGATGAAGATAATGGTTACTTATAGTGACGTTTTTTTCAACCACAACCAAACATTTCTCTGGAAATGAATCACTACAGATGCAGCAGCATTTTTATTTCTCCGTTGCTTAATTAAAATTCATGTTATGTTAAAGAAGAGTTTAGTCATGAGTTTAAGCTGGTGTTCAGAGAATAGCTAAATTGCTTCTCATTTTCTTATTTATGTAATCAGGAGCATGGCAATACCTTTCCCAGCAGTTTTTAACTGTGGCTGCACATCGGAATCACTTAGCTTCAGAATATACTGGTACCTGGGCCCCATCCGGAGAGTTTCTGATTTAATTGGTTTACAGCAGAAAGTCTCACTATGCAGCCTCAGACCTGCAGCATCAGCAGCACTATTGGAAACTTACTTGAAATGCAAATTCACAAGCTCCACCCCTGACCTGGCAATCTTTGTTTAAACAAATCCTTCCAGTGATTCTGAGGCAATATAACTCAAATTTTAATGTGTATATAAATTTCCTGAGAATCTTAAAAAAGATTTTAGTTCATGGTCTGGTGTGGAACCTGAAATTATTAACAAACATCTACAGATGCTAATCCTGCTGCTGATGGACCACAACTCGAATGACGAGGGTACATCTGGACATCTGTATTTTTAAAAACTCCCCAAGTGGAAGTGCAGTTAAGATAGAGAATAACTAGTCTACATAGTTCTCTGTCAGATTGCCAGTAGCCCGAAACTTGAATGATCTCTTCTAAGTTTTCTGTACTGGAGGTTGTGGGTTCATTGGGAAGACTTCTTTCCTTCCTTCCTTCCTCCCTTCCCTCCCTTCCTTCTTTCTTCCCTTCCTTTTTATGGTACCAAAGATTGAATTGAGGGTCTTTCTACCCCTGAGCTATGCCCCAGCCCTATTTATTTTTTTATTTTGAAACAATCTCACTAACTTACTGTGTGCTGGCCTCAAACCTGTAATCCTCCTGTAAAAAGCACATCTTATTCTCTGTCAAGTGATGGTCACTGACCTTGAATTGCTCCTTGGTAACCCTCACATTACAGTTGTGGTGGTTTTATCCTTTATTTTGTAGAACCAATGTTGAACACCTGTTTTCTGTTTTCATCTTGTTGTTCTCCACCCCTACCATCACATATGTGTGACTCACCATCTTTAAAAGTTTTGCTTTTTATTCCCAGCTAAAAATTAACCTATGAGATCAATTACTCACTCCAGTGTATTGGAAGATGTAGACCCCTCCTCCTCAAGGTCATGTGGACCTTCACATCATCTGTTGCTGGCAGTGCACTGAGGCCGTTGTCCTTAGAGCATCACTTCTGGTTTCACACATTCTAACTAGGTATGCTTACTTATTCTGTGTTATCAAGAAGCATCCATATATGGATAATTTTATGACCAGGCCAAATCTCTCTAGGACCAGTTATTTAGTGGATATTTTTCTTTAGGTTTCTTAAAGTCATCTCAAACTCAGTGCACCCATAATAGAACTCATTTTTTCCATCACACCTGTTTTTCTTCCTGTGTTCTCTAGCCCAACAAAGGTAACCTGGGAATCATCATGAACTCTCTCATTCCTTCCACTCCAAGTGAAAATTATTACTAGGGTCTTGGATTCTACTTGTCTTGAATTTATCCACTTCCCCTCATTGTGCCTGCCATTTCTTGCTTACAGTGCTGCTGCAAAGGTCTATTCACCTATCTTTAGTTCATTTTGTACATCCAGAGTGTTTATTCATTTTTAAAACTATTGGGTGCTTTCAGAATTAAGTTGAAACTCCCGAAATATAACTTAAAAATAATGAATAGTTTGGTAGTCACCTTACCAGGAGCTTTTCTCCACCTTGAACCAGATATGTTTTTTTTTTTTTTTTTAATGCACACCATTTTCTCTGTAGGTTCCAAGCCTTTAAAAAGATGCTTCTTCGCCGGGCGTGGTGGCGCACGCTTGTAATCCCTGCGCTTGGGAGGCAGAGACAGGAGGATCGCGCAGGTTCGAAGCTAGCCGCGCGCGCTGGCTTAGGAGACCATGTTTCCAAATAAAAAAATGTAAAAATAGGTCTGGGAGTGTAGCCCTGAGATAGAAGGGCTTCCAGGAACCCCAGTACCACCACCACCAAAAAAAAAAAAAAATGCTTCTTCTGCTTGGAGTATCTTTCTATTCTCCCATGTGCCCAATTCTTACTCTTCTTCTTGCTAAGAAACTACCTCTGAACAGATGCCTTCTTTGATCCCATTTCTCTCAAGGCTGAGTTACATAGCTTTTCATCATCCCTAGGGTCACAATGTTCACACTGAACTTTAACTCCCTCTTGTTTATCTTCCTCAACAGCTCCTTACAAGTAAATGGGGATTAGAATGTTTGCTGTGTCCTTAGCATCCAGCCTACTCTCTATATTATAGTGCATGCTCAAAAAATATCAATAAAAAATTCCCAGCAGTGTGAAGAAAAAGTCTGCCATTTGAAAATCAGCCAGAGAGATGACAAACAGAAACACACAGATCACATTATAGAGTAGCTTTTCTATTTATCACAATCCTCAGTTTCTTATGGTAGGTTATCTAAAATAAATGTACCCTAAATAAACAGAAAAGGAGTATTCTAATAGGGTGGAATTGCATATTTTCTTCTCCCAAGGTATCATAATCTAATTTGAAAAAATTATATTAGTTAACAAATCCTTCATCTACTTGCAGCACTTTGTTTTTTTCTAGGTTCTATTTTCTTCCAGAAGCAGATGGATTTTCTGGTTGAACTGACATAATTCCATGTTCTGAGTTCTCACCCTTCTTCTACTTCAGTTCCTGGGTTATACACTGTGAATTGTTCAATATACACCTGTCGGCACTAGGTCAGAAGGGAAGGAAACACTTCAGATTCGAGAGCCACCACCATTCTTTGATGAGTGATGAACTCATGCCCTGATCTGCAGATGGGAGCGATCCCTTCTTCCAAGGAGTTGTCTTTACAAACTTTGAAGGAAAGCCTGGTTTAAAAGATGGCCATTCATTTCCTGCACTTATATTTGCCTGAGGAAATTTTGTTATCACAAACCCTAACTGGATACATAAATAGTGAATGAGTCAGCATATGGCCTGGTGACAAACACTCGGGCCTAGCATCTCTAGGCCCTTTGCAGCGTTCCTCTAGAGTTCTGTTTCCCAGTGCCCATCTACGTTTCATAGTCTCCTCCTGATTCCTCTATTATTGGGTCATCCTCTCTGAAGATCTGAAGAGCACGTTTTTTTTACTTCTTCTACAAAATGTATTGGTATGATGTAATTATGCATCACAGCGAGATTCAAAATTGTACATTCATATATGCACACAACATCTCCTGGTGAGCACGATTTTTATGCTGACTTCTTTGTGGAGGGTTTAAAGTACCTTTGTAGCCGGGTGTGGTGGCTCACACTTGTAATCCCCGCGCTTCGGAGGCAGAGACAGGAGGATCGCGCAGGTTCGAAGCCAGCCGCGCGCGCTGGCTTAGGAGACCCTGTTTCCAAATAAAAAAAAATGTAAAAAGAGGTCTGGGAGTGTAGCCCGGAGGTAGAAGGGCTTCCAGGAACCCCAGTACCACCAAAATAAATAAATAAATAAATAAATAAATAAAGTACCTTTGTAGACCCCATTCCTGTGCAAATTAATATTAACGTTTCTCCAATAGAGAGAGCCTGGCCCACTGAACACCAGTATGATATCTCCCTGGGCTGCTTCTTCCCAAACTGGGAGCCACGTATGCTTGTCATTGTTTCAGGGCCTTTCCTTAAACATTTCTACCCAGGAATTACCCACAAAGCCCCTTCTTTGTTCTCCATATTTTCTGCTTACCTAAATTTTAATTTCAGGGTTCATCTTAAGTTTCTTCTCCTGCACTTAAGCTAAAGATCACCTATGTACCATTCTCTCAAAGTATTTTCTGTTACTTTAGAGCAGGGGTTGTATTTTTTTTTTTTTTTTTACTTAATAAGAAAAGAATGGCCAGGTGCAGCATATAGCTCATTGTGAGGCCATTTAAATGCTCTGCTTTATGTGAAATGACACCTACAGTTGATCCTGTTGCCCTTCCCATTGTCTTATCTAAAAACCAAGTTAACACAAAGGAATACTTTGGGTTGTTGGTACATTCTTGTGATATTTTCCTCAGTTTTCAAAATGATTATACCGGGAGTTTTGTGTGGATTATGTTCCTCTGGCTCTCAACATAACCAGTCAATTTTCTTCTCATTTAGTATGAGACTCTGAAGGAAAGAATTAGAAGGTCAAATTGTATGTTTAGAGATTACCAAAAATTGGCTAGTATCTTTTTTAACATCTAGTTATAAGAAAAGAATTGGATCAATTGTATTTCTATGAGCTTGATCTCATTTTTACTGTTAGGACTCAGTAACAGTGCCTGGTACATGAAAAGGGCTGTTGGTAAATAAGTCTTGAATAGATTTATCATACCAGGGAGGATGGCTATAATATAAAAGTAATCTTGTACCATAATTGAAATAATATCAACAATAATATTTCCCTGCTGATTGGTTACTATCCACATCTCTGATTCCCTTCAGTATTGTGGAATCAGTAAAAATGGCATTTTTTAAAAAAAATCTAATAATAAGTGCATCTATATGCCTGCTTGGCGAGGTGGAATTTTTGGAAAGAACACATTTGAATAATAAAGAATAATGTAGAAATATTTACATAGTAAATATTTAAATGAAGGTGATATTTTAAATCTAAGTCCCGAGATATTGTTTCAGAACTTTATGCAGGGACCAAGCAGAGATCTTGTAAAGAATATTTCTACTTCTCATTTCTAATGGCAGGAAAGTGCAAATCTTCAGTGAGTTAGATTTCTAGCTGACATTTTCCTGGTGGTATTTTATGTTAGTGACATTGATTTTTGGACTTTATTTTCTACTAGGACATACCTCTCTTATTTTCAGTAGAACTGATTAACAGGATCTATAGGAGAAAAAAGAAAGCAAGACAGCAAAAATATACATGAAAACTGTGTAATAATTTTAAGCATCATTTTTTGGACCATTTTTCAAAATTTCTACAATGACTATGGATTTTTTTTTTTTTTTGGTGGTACTGGGGATGAAACCCTTATACCTCTGAGCTACACTCCAAGACCTATTTTATATTTTATTTGGAAATCTTCCTTTCTCTGCCTCCCAAGCGCTGGGATTACAAGTGTGCGCCACCACACCTGGCAATGGATTGATTTTATAATCAGAAAAACTTACTCTAACAACTGATATCTGGAAAGGAATACTTAGTTCTTAATATATTGGGGGAATCATGGACTTCTTTGATGTTTTGAAGAGTGATATAGAAAAATGAACATCTCTCCATCAATGCAAAATATAGCAGATGGCATACAATTTTAGCAGGATTTTTAGATATCCAGTAAGTGAAGGCTCTCATTTAAGAGGCACTGGAAAGCCCAGGAGACTGACCTCACCTCCTGCAGTAGTCTGGCCGTCCAGGCAGGGCTACATCTTAGGGCTTTATTCTTTTCCCCTGAGACTGGGTGGTCCAGGACACTTGGGGTCACTCTGGTAGCATCATCCAGTCCTGTAGTACTTATGTCCCCTCTATGAGTTGCTAAGCCTGCAAGGCTCTGGCTACACCTCTTTGTGTGGAAGAACCTCACCTATTTGCTCATTGCTGGTAGCTTCAAAATTCCTTTCTTTGAAAGACCCAGAAGAATGGATTCAGTCAGTAGTGGCCCTACAAATAAGCAAGTATATGTCTCAGTCCTGAATCTTCTGTTTCTTTCTCAAACAAGTCCTCCCATAATCTCTGATTTTATTGTGCAGGGGTGATGGAGACTTTTGCCTCGAGAATGCTCATTTTCTTCTATCATCTACTGGTTTCCTTTCTGTGCCTTTGATTTCGGGGATGACACCAGGAGTGGAGGCCTCTTTCACTGTTGGTTCTTAAGTCATTCATCCAATTGGGGGCTGTCAGAGTTCACTTGTGGGCTGCGAAGTTTGGGGATGCCAACGTTTTCCTTTTTCTCATTTTAGGCAATACTGTTCTTTTCCAGCTTTAATTCAGTAGTGAGAGAACACCAGTAGCGAGGGTGGCGCACACATCAGAGCCAGCTTTGGTGATAACTGAAGGATGTTCTTACTTTGTCAGAACATCTGACAGGGCCCTGATAAATCTTTCCACAGATAGCAGATCTTACAGATAAGGGAAGAGAGTTCTCTTTGGTGCAATAAAGCTGGCAAACATAGATCTAGAAATGACTGTATGATCATTTTTTTTTTTTGTAAATTGTTAAACCCTCCTCAATCTAGTCTCTGCAGAAAGCCCTAAATCAAAACAGGGGACTGAGATTCATTGGGTAGAGGAGTTGTGCTAAAGGTAAGGCAGTGAGCATTTCTGAGTTCTTCCAAGTACCAGTCGTGGGGGAGGTACTTCCACAGATGTTAAATCTATGTTTAATCCTAGGAAACTCCTTTGAGAAGGTGGTGGTGTTCTTATTTTTTACAGGTGAGAAAACAGAGGCCCATAGGGTATTTTGTACAAAGATTCACAGTTAGCAAGAGACGAGGCTGGGTGTGTCTGCTTCCAGCTTAGGCTCTTTCTGTAATAAATAGATAGTATGGTAGCATGTTGAAGTCTCTATTTTTAATTTGTATATATGTTTAAAAAGTATTTATACAAGCACATAATATATATATTAATATATATTTATTTGTATCTCATTCATAAATTTAGAACATACAAAAAATTAACACACATACACAAAGCCATTCTATCTTAGCACAACTACTTGTAGAACTTGAGCTGGCCCTGATGAAAATTTCCTCTCTTCTCTTTGTCACTTTGCTCAAACACTATATTTTTTCCTAGTCATCCCCTCCCCAGGCAAATTCCTCATATCATTGTGATCTAAATGTACAGATAGTTTTAGGTTTGCATTATCGATATCTTACTTTGAGCATAGTGTTTCTTTCTGTCACATCGTTTAGTGTTCTCTGGCTTCCATCGTAATGAGATCTGCCTCGTGGAAGGAGAACTCAAAAAAGCAAAACAGCCTCTGAGAAGTCTGGGTAGAATCAATGTGGGGCTACAAGGGCATCCCCAGGCTTTACTTTAATTCCAAGTTCCTTTCTAAATGAAAATGGTTGGCATGTTATCACTTGGTTTGTGGCACAGGAGAACATAGTTATGTTTTCTTGGCTGATCATAAACATGTGTCTACTGCTTTTATTTCCACTTTATTGGTAGCCCCAAGGAGACAGTAAGATGGTATGACTTTCAGATGTTGTCCCTCTACCCTCATAGAAATAAAATCTTTACATTTGTTGAGTTGGGGTGTGTATCCACCTAGGATCGGGCCAGGATAAAAGGCAAGGAAGGATGTAAACTGTGTGTACACCCTGTGTGGCGTCTGTCAGAGTTTGGGACTCAGTAGTCTGGGGTTGCCTGGTCCCTGCCCCTCCCAGATGGCCTGCAAACATCCTACCAGGTGCATGCTGTCTGGGGGTGGAGCAGCAGTACCCCAGCAAACTGCCTGTGATGGAGGATGCAGAGAGAAGTGAGCAAATTAGAGAGACACCAGTTAGAACATTTTTTATTCAGGAGCTGACCTTTTCTTTCTACAAAAAGTTTAGGTTGCCAGAGCTGGGCATGATGGCACAAACCTATAATCAGTATTTGCAAGGCTGAGACAGTAGGACTACGGGTGTGAGATTAGCCTCAGCAATTTAGTGAGACCCTGCTTCAAAATAAAAAATAAAAAAGGGTGGGGGTTATACTTTAGAGGTAGAATGCCCCTGAGTTAAATCCCCGTTACCACACACACACACACACACACACACACACACACACACACATGCATGCACACACACTGCACAAGTTGAACTTCAAGGTTTTTTTTAATAAATAAAAGCCCATAAAAAAGCACTCTCGTTCTATATTTCCCAAGAGCCTGCTTTCAGGGGCTTTTCCAATACTCTGCTGTACTCCTTGTGAGAGATTTAACATCTCTCATGGGTTGCCCCTCTCTCTTTCCCTCCTGTGTTCCATGATAATAAGATTGTGTTATGTAGAATTTGGCCTCCTGTTTGAGTAAGGACCCTGGTTCCAGCCCTAGTCAGCATCTGCTCCGCCTTCCTGTAGCTTCCCACTTCCTGTCTTCTGCCCTGTCTCTGCACCCGCCCTCCTTTGTCTGTGGACAGCTGCTTCTCCCAAGCTGTCTGCTCTCTGGAGGGACCAATGCTCTGCAGTTCTGCAACTTCCTTTCTGTTGTGGAGAATGTACGTTCACTGACGTAAATGGGGCTTTATGTCTTTATCAACTATGTGTGGAGTACGCTCTTTGCTAGAGAGGTTGATTCAGAGAAACTCTTTGTCCTAGGTGTCCTAGGTTCCCTGCCTCAGCATGGGAAGGAGGTGTGGCACCCCAGAAAGAGCACGGCCTTTTTCTGAGGACCAGGGTATTGGTGTTGGATCTGAGATGCAAGCAGGTGACCTGACCCTTAGCACCCTCTGTGTGCCTGAGATGCTTGGCCATGTAGGAGGAGAGAACAGACAAAGGGGCTGATCTGTGCAGGGTCTTATCAGCTAAGGGATTCTGATTCAGTCATACAAAGTCTCAGGGATGGTGACCTTGAGCCAGTCTCTGAACCATGCTCTCTGCAAGATGATCTTGAGACTGAGAGTCAGTGTTATGTGCTGCCTTGACTTTTGGTAAAACCAAGAGATGGAATGGCGTCACCATAGTTCTCTCCACTGGTGTTTTTGTGGTTAACATTTTCTGGCCAGACAATCTTTCTTATCGTAGGGCCCAGGCACAGTTCCTGCTTGTCCCTGAGGAGTGGGCTTCCATTCTTTGCTACTGTGGGCCCAATCCTCTTGTGGGAACTAGGGCCGCCTCACCCTCTTGTTACTATAGAGCCTGCTTCCCCAAGTCCCTGATGTCCTGCTGTTCATATGCTCCTCAGTGCAGCCTCCATGTGGCCTGTGTGGCGTGCGTTGTCTTCCCCTGGGCTCTGTGTATCTGTGAAAAATATGCTGCTGTGATTTTCACCTGTCCAATGTTGAATAACGTGTGTCCTTTCATTCTCATTTCCTTAGGGTGGGCATTTCTCCCTCACCAACAGGGTGAAGAGGAGGTGATCAAAGTATTTTGCATCCAAATTTCTAGCATCTTGCATGTATCAACTGTATTTTCATTTTTCACCTATTTGCCCTCTCTCCTGTAAACTTCACAGAGAAAGAAGCATACCTGCAATTTCCACCACTGTATCATCAGCATCCACCCCAGTGAGGCCTGACACTTGTAAGTGCTTGATAAATATCTGTTGAATAAATGAACAAGTGAATCCCAAGGGCCCTTTCTGTAGGATTGCTCTAAATGTTCTCTCTTCTCAGCTGCAAAATTTTTATCATTCCATCATCTGGGATGAAGTGAGGTGTGTGAGCAGAGCACACAGTTTCCCTCTAATTCCCCCAAGTTCTTCCAGCCTCAGTGTCTCAGGCAAACTAGAGGGGAAATATATCTAGAAGACATAACCTACCTCTCTGAGTTAGTACCAGCTCATCATGATGGTGATGTACTTTTGTTAATGCAAATATTGCCAAAATTCACTGAATTTGGCAGCCAATTCTACTATGCACCTGAGACATCCTGGCCCACTTGTCAAATAAATTTGAAAGAACTAAGGTGTGCATGCTTTCTCTCTTTCTTCTCCAATTCTTATTTCTTTATGGAGAAAACTCCTGCCTACAACCGAGAGAGGACAGAGCTGGTAGAGGAAGGAGTCTTTATTTTAGTGATTTATGTCATTGCACTAGCCATCACTAAGCCAGTGTACTATCCTACTCTTTTGGAACTGAAGCCAAATGAAAGCTGCCGAATCTGATGCTCTTCCTAATATACAAAAGCTAGGAAGAAAATGGGTCATAGGAGGAACTCTAGATGAGGTAGGAGATACTATAGATAAGCAAGGCAACCTAACTGAGGGGCTGGGAGGGGGGTAAGAGGGGAATTCTCTAATGTTCATGATGTACATTAATAAGCATATCAAAGTCAATCACTAAGCCAAATGAGAAAGATGGAGGGGGAGGGAATGGGGTGGGATTTGGGTAAGGGCTAATGGGTGATGAGTGCATCTATGCCTCCACTATCTTGTATTCCATCAATGGACCAATAAAAAATTAAAAAAAATAAATCTGCCACATATCTCAGCCATGGAAATGTTAGGGGGATTTTGACCTACACAAATTTTGGAAAACTTTTTATTTCCCTTTGATTGTTTCACCATTTGAAAAAAAATTAAGCTTGGGGGAGGCTTTTCTGCATTTGCTTTTTTGTGTCTTTTTCAGAAATACCCAAGATTTTTTTTTTAAATTTTAACATGTAGATCATCCAATGTGTTAATTTTATTCTTGTTTGCTTTTCAAACCTCAAGACCTTGAGAAATTCTCTTTGCTTTGTATAGTCTCTTAAACAGTGCTCTGTTTATAATAGTTTTTTTCCCCAGTGTTTGCTACTTGCTTTTTTGACAGTAGCAATCAGGTCAGTATGTCTCTACGAGGGTGAGTGTTATTTATAAGGAGACAAGAAAACAAAACTGGTGTCATTTTGTTGGAAGTTTTTCTGAATGGATTCACAAGGCATCCTAAGCTCTGTGTGCTGAAGCAGTGGAGATACCATGAATAATTTTAATGCAAAAACAATTTGGCCGGGCAGTTTCCCAGATGTTCCTGAACTCTGCTTAAATGGCTTTGTAGTGCCTGTTGCTTCCAGAGATGGTGATTTTGGATATGTCATCAATCCTTATCAGTGGTTTTTTGCATGGATTGATAATCTGGACCTTATGAGCTCAATTATATTATAAAAACAGTTGAGTCCCACAGCTTAAGGAGTAAGGAATGATAAGAATACATAAGGAACATGTGGTTACTCTCACCTCAGACAAGAAAGAACAAAGAAACAGAGGTGCAGAAAGAATAACCCAGAGCATTAGTTTGCCAAAGCATATTTTGGTTGCTTGTATGGCAGTGGAACGTAATGGAGTTTGCCTGCCAGTTACCCTAACACATCTTCTTGGGAGTCCTTGGCAGGACTCTCTCTATGGGATGATTGGACCTAGGCCTCATTAACAGAGGCTTTGCTGCTGCACTGGAGTTAGGTATAACGCAGGTGGATGTTAGCATCCAGGTTTACACGACCAAACCCACCTCAGCAACCAGCACTAATTGGCTCCCCTGGGAAGTCCCAAGAGAAGCTGTCAATTGCAAAGACTGAGTTTTTGTTTTATAATTTGTAGAGATTTCTCCTCTGTTGCTCTTTCTTACCCCCATCCAGACTGCCTCTCTTTCTTGCAAAAATAAATGGTTGTTCCCAAAGCACAGATAATTAGAAAGGCGAGGCACATCGTACATGGATTCCAAGGACATTTTTGTCCACTTTCTGTTCTCCGCTCTCCCCAGCCCTTCCCCCTTTTCCCCCTTCCTACAGTGAGTGCAGCCTGTACCCTGTGTACCAGAGGATCTTCTCCCAGGTTTAGTTGACAAAGTAGAAAGTAGTGTTGAGAAATAAATGTACATTGTCAGTGCATTGATAGAAGGTGGTTTCAGGTTTCTCTAATGTGTTTCTAATTCCACATTGTTGAAAACAAGAGATAATTTTAGTACACTCGCATGTTCTTTGAAATCATTATATTCTCATGTTAAATCACAAGATGAGCTATATGTTTGCAGGATATTGGGTGTAAAATAAAGAGTGGCTTTCTGTGGTTCCAGAATCTTCTGTTATGAAGATACCAATACTAGCTACCATTAGTGAGCACTTTTCTGTGAAGAACTATCATTGTTCCTTCTTTACAGGGAGAAACTGAGGCTCATTGGTAACTCAACGTACAGAGCAAGTGTCAATGTAAGGATTTAATCTTGGGTTTGTCTGACTCCAAAAGCTAGTGCTCTTAACTGCTATGTGGTATTGCCATTTTGTTTTATTTTTGTCCAATGTACAAAAATAATTTGAATTAGCTCTCTGACCAAGCATTCTTTCCAGTTTTTGAGGGTCTATAACAGGTAAGGTATAGTTGGCTACTATACTACGATTTTGTTAGTTCATGTAGTATGTGTCAGGGCTAGGATTCAGTATGTGTCGTTGCTAAGTCCAGGTGATAATAGGCTTTGTGGGTCGTGATGGTGGATTAGATAGACTCCAGCTAGTTTATGACTTTGTTCTCTTCTTTCCTGCACTGAGTTAGAAGAATGGGGAGGAGACCTGGGGGGAAGTTCTCTTTGCTGGAATTACACAGCCTGAGCTTTGATCTGTCAGTCACCTGGTTATGGAATATGATTAGTGCCAGGAAAACTCAGATGAGTATGAATTATAGAATCCAGGGCTGGGGGTGGGTAGAATTGAAGGGATTAACAAAGAATAAAAGTATAGTTTTTTTTTATCTGTTTCATGAACATGTGGGGCCCAGGAAAATGGCAATTTCTTCTTTTTGATTATACTTAATTTAAGAAGCTTTTGTTTTGAGTAGTACTTTACAGGAGGATTTAAACCTGATCAATGCAAATTGATTTTTAAAAAATCATTATAGTCTTTAAACCTTGGGCATTATCTTTAGGTTGTTAGTGCTAAACTCAGCCTAGCTTTTTGTTTCATAATGAGCAAAGTTAATCTGGAGAACATCAGTGCTAATTAACTCAGATAAACCAAAAGCACATGTATCTTCTTATTTTAAATGAGATGGATTTAGGAGTTGTCGTTCGTGTGTGTGTGTGTGTGTGTGTGTGTGTGTGTGTGTGTGTGTGTGTTTAAGGTTAAATGGAATAGAAAAGCAGTCAATTTAGTTACATTTTAAAACTCCTGGAAAGCCTTCTCAGAGTTATTTCCTTTTAGTAGCAGATTATAAAAAGACAAGTGTGTGTGTGTGTGGTGGAATATACATGGAGGAATCAGAATCTTTGTAAAGTCTGATTTGAAGTAGAAATTGATTCTGAAAATAGGTTTGGAGAATTAACTAGAGAAACTCCTATCAGCTGTAGCTTGGTCAGTTATTACCAACCCAACATTCGGGGTTGTTTCTATTTGATTGAGAAATAGGATACAAAAACAAACACATTACCTAAATCATATTTCAGCCATAATATTTACCTTCTGTTAAGTCCTATGTTCAGAAACTAAATCTCTTTAGCAAGAAGTTCCATAAAACAATTTGTTCTCAGTCTTCTTCCATTTTCATGTCTCCCCATAGCGTGGATAGAGATTCCAATACACAATAAAACAATGGAAGTGAGAGACAGAGTCTCAGGACGATGTGCAGACAGGACAGTCAGTCTCTGACTCACAGGCTGTCTGGAAGGGTTGGCAATGACTTTGAAATTTTATCGAGTCCATCTCTTTCTCTTTAGGCGGGGCTGTTATCACACCTTTCCCAGTTGATGACAATCTGTCCTGTATTTTAATGAAACTTCCATGTAGAGGACCCAAGCTCCCGGAGGAACTCATTGTCAAGTTAGGTGGTTTTCAGAGAATGGTCTGTTGTTTCTTTTTCTTGTTCATCTTCTCCACAGGGAGGAACAACTTTATATAAACAGGGTTGCATCCATGAACATCATTTTATATGGTTGTTGGGTAGATTGACAGATACTTAGATAATACAACTACCCTGGGGAGTAACGTGTCTAGTTTCTTTATTGTGGTTAGTTTAAGTCTCCTCTACTCCAGACTGAGATTACAGGCTTTCCCATTTTAAAATCATCCCGAATTGCTGATTTACATTCCCATTAGACTTTCCTATCTTTTACCAACTCTGGACCTTAAGTAAAACTTTAAATTTCTAGAGTTTTCCTCTCTGTGCTAAAATCATGCTGGTCTGTCAAAATGTGTGATTTTTTTAAAAACAAAAAGTGACTATTGGTATCTGTGATTGATAGGAAACTGGAACAACTCAGAGACCTGGGCAAGACGTTGAGTGGGTAATTTAGTAAGGGTCTCTGGTCCTCATTTATCGCCAGCAGAAATGTGGCTAGATTATAGCTGTTTCCTCAAGGGAGTTTTCATGAGGCATTAATATTATAACATGAAAAATGGTTCCCTTTTTAAAATAGGTGATGGTCAAGGCCAAAGATGAAATAAATCTAAACAGATGTCTTTACTAAAGGTCTTGATTATTTTGTGTTTTGGATAAAAAATATAGAACATAAATCTTAAAACCTTTAAGAGAGGTTTTATAGGGGTGTCCATGTATGGTTCCTTTTTTTCTCTTTTAAATGCTATTTTAATGCTAGTCTCTCTGTCCAGGCTTATGTACAGAGCAGAAGTACTGACTGTTGGCTTGGTTCTGATCCCGGAGATGTAGCAACACTCAGGGCTCCTGATCAGAGGATAATTTGTGCATTCTTTTGCGTTGTGAACTCTTTGAGAGCAGAGGTCTTCCTTTATTTCTCTTTGTAAAGAAGGTTTAGTCCTCTTTGACATTTGGGGAATATTTAATAAATATGTTGAGTGAATCAAACCGTCTCACTGAAATAAAAGGACCTGCCTTGAAAAATGTTTGAGCTTCCTGTCACAGGAAACATTAGTGAAGAGTGGGGTTTTGAAAGGGATGGAATTTGTAATCAAAGTGGTATCTCTGATCAGGAATTTATGGGAGTTTCCCAAGGGTATTAAGATAACATAAAAATAAAACTACTTGCAGATAACCACAGGTAGTTTAGGGAAGGGCGGAAGGCTTTGACTTTCTCCATTCTAAGTCTGGATAAATTTTCCTGTTGTCTTGGGTTCAGATTCTGTCTGGGAATATAGAATTATTGCTTAGACAAGTCCGCCCAGATTATAACCAGGGAGAGACATGCCACAAAATTTACTCTGGCTTTCACCTCCTGCTGTGCCATCGTGTACTTATGAATTCAGTTCATTAAATTTATAATGAATTTATTTTTCTACTTTGCTGTTCCATTATGTTGTGTCTTTGTTTTATGCTTCTAAATAGCATGGAATATGTCTCATACACAATTATTTCTTCTTTTTTTGTGGAAGAACTCAATAAATATTTGTGAAAAAATAGAAGATAAATACAGTGGCTCAGACATTTTCTAATTTAGCATCTGAAGATAGAGATAGTAACTATGATGAGCTTCTATTTGGGGAAGTTCAAGTTTTAAAAGTAGGAACATTATGAAACAAAATCACCTATCATTTCACTACCAAGAATAGCTACCATTAACTCTTAAGCTTATTTTCTCCCGGTCATATTTTATACAAAGGGGATTTTTATGTAAGATTTTCTTAAATATTTTTTATTTTCATGTTTCTTTTTAGGTTCTTCCCTCATTTTATTTTAATTTATCCATTTATCTTGCTATAAAAAGGCTGAAGTAAACACTTTTGAACACGCCTTTTTGTTTTTTCTTTAAATATTTTCAAAGCATCAAAGCTTATCATCAAACTGTTTTCAGAAGTTTATGACAATATTTGCTCTTTGTAACGATGCACAAACATTCCAAATTCATTGAAAATTCAGTAATAAATAGAAAACTTTTAAAAACTATTGACTGATTTAAATAAAAAATGAGACTTTGTTGATTTTTTGAGGGTGTTTTGGGGTCTTATTACTGAAGTCAAATCTGTGCTCATGTATCTGCTGGTCATTTTTGTTCTTTTGTGAGTCGCCCATTTGTGTCTTCCTGTTATTTTTCTTAGTGAATTAGATGAATGCTTCATTGCACAAAGCGCTGTTTCTGGCAGGTATGTAGCTGATGCCTATGGCAGTGTAGGGAGCCAGGAGAAGCCGCCACAGCAGGCAGCCTGAGCAGGCCCTTGTGTGGACTGTGTTGTAATTCAGCAACCAGGAGGGAGCTGAGCTACTAAATAACACCCTCTCTCTGTTAGTTCAGTTTTGCAAAGCCCAGGCTTGGCTTGTGAGGTGTGTGTGACGGTCTTCATTCTTCCCTTTGTCTCAACTATCGTTAGATAGGTGCAGAATTGCTGCCGAGTTGGGACTGTGGGCAGAGTCGGTGTGTGCTGCTCTCTGAGATACACGAAGTGTCGGAACTACTCAATATGGTTTGCTCTTCACTTGAGCAAATTGCTAACAGCTTGTGTGTGACTTCTTGAGAATAATGAGAACCTCGTTTTAGGAGAGGGGACAGATTGTGTCTGTACTCGGCAGCTCACATCCCACTGCAGCTGGGATTGCTGGAGACACTCCGCGGAGCAGTTGGACCCACACTGGCAGAGAAGTGTCCGCTTTGTCTGAGGAACCGCGGACTCTGTCAGCATCGGCAGTGACGCCTCCTCCAACATGACTTCCCTCCCCAAGTCCTCGGACGTGACAGAAGCTAATGTACTCTCTCTCCAGTTGCTTTTAGTCCCTTGCCATTTCATCAGGAAACTAAATGCTAAATGCCTTCAGACACACCAGAGGCAAAGGGATCCTCTTACAACCAGCCAGAAATTTAAAAGTCAATATCAAATCATATAGGTCACATGAGTTAGTACTGTTTTTTAATCTTTTGTGAAATATTCAGAAATAGCTCAAGAGTGACCAGTGCCATGAAAACCATCCTATAGCAAAATCAACAGTGAGAAAAAGAAAAAACAGCCTTTTACCCGAACAGCAAAGGTTTTCTTATAGGGAGAAGCAACAGCTTTTTCACCTTAATGGCAGAGGTATGGGAACAGAATTTCCCCATTTCCAGAAGAGCTGGAAATGACTTGCGGCTAGAAAAGTCTTTCCCGAATGCAATTTTTTATTGTTTTATTATTTTCTTCTTAAGAGTCTACAATGCTCCTCGTTACATATATGATTAAATTCAGATTCTCCTTGACCATCATTCCATACACATTTTATTTAGCTGTTTAAAATGGATATAATTGGCACTCAAAAGCTGATCCTATTTAAGGTGCCCCACTTGATGTTTTGCTGTACATGTTCATTGTGGCACAGTGACCACGTTCCAGTTAATTAAATCCCCGTTACATCTTCATAATTGCAATTTGCATATATGTGTATGTGGCAGTATTTAAATTTTAGACTCTATACTATTGTTAAGCAATTTTGTTCATGTGTTTGCTTTGCAGTATTGAGGATTGAACTTAGGGGTGTTCTTTACCCCGGCCCTGTTTTCTGTTGTTGATTTGAGATGGGTGTCACTATCTTGCTCAGGCTGGTCTCAAATTCCTTGGCTGGAGAGACCCTCCTGCTTCAGACCCTCAGGTGCTGGGGTTACAGATATGTGCCACCACACCTGGCTTGTTAAACAGCGCTTGAATCAGCTTTCTTGATTCAACCCCAGGATGTTTGCATATGCATTCTCTCCCAGAAGTAAACCCTCTCCAGCCTCTGTGAGTTTGAGATTTACTTCTTCAGACATCTGCCTGCTCTGCTTTCTTCTTCAATTCTGTACCCATTATACTATGTCAACTCACATATGCAAAATATATTGTTTTATAAATCCTTTTGGGAGCTGGGCATGGTGGCACACATTTGTAATCTCAGTACATAGGAGGCTGAGGCAGTAGGATAGCATGTTTGAGGCCAGCCTCAGAAACTTAACGGAGACTCTATTTCAGGATAAAAAATAAAAAGGGCTGTGGCTGTGGCTCAAAGGTAGAACACCCTGGGTTCAATTTCTAGTACCACAGAACAACAACAACAACAACAACAAAATCCTCTTGATGATGTTTGTATATTATTACTTCTTTCAGGGGAGAATTAATTGTAAATACTCTGGAGTCTGGAAATGCCACTTTCTGGAGATTTCCTACAAGATAGGCTGGGAAAAGATGTACTGAAGATAGGTCTTAGCTTTTACCCACTAAAATTAATTTTTTATGACAATAAATATGTCCAGAGAGATAGGAGGTTGTCACATATCAGGATTATAATTGTAAATGACAATATAAAGTTGGGGAAGTGTAAAAAGAAGCAAAGAAGGAATGTTTTGTGTGGGGAGCCATTAAGGCCTTCCCCTAGCCTGGTGTCTCTGACTCAGCTGACTGTCCTTCGCCCAGAGTCAACAAGGTTTGGGGCTATGGAAAGTTCAAAGAGGTCTGAGAGAAGATCAGGTGGTGATGACACGAGGGTACTGATTGACCTATCTGTAGTATGTGTTTTGTATTGGTCTTTATTGTATTCTGGTGGTGGTAGCATGAGAAGATTGACTTGTAGCTGTGTATAAATACCTCTGGAAAAACAAACCCAGCGTCGGCGCAATAAAGATGAGATTGACCCAGAAGCTGCGTTGGCCAGGAGCGTCCACGCAATAGAGAATACTGACCCAGGCATAGTCGTCGACCTGTAGGAAATATTGACCCACGAACAGGGGTCGACCAGTGGAGATAGTAGGCTGGCGGCTCCCCCAAGTTAGAGTTAAAATCTCTTCATCCCCACGCCTCACTTCAGAACCCCTACTCTTTGCCGGCTGGCTCCGGCAGTTTTGGGGGTTGGTTACTTGCTGAGCTTATGTTGGAAAATATGCTGCACACTTTTTGGACTCAGGAATGTATCATGGCCTGAGTCAAGCTTACTCTTGAGTAGCTGCTGCTGCTGCTGATGTGGAGAAATTAATTGTGAACTGAAACTATTTACTCTTTACAACAGTATTGCATGGTATAATTATAAATGAGGAAAATTGAGGTCCACTGAAAAGTGGATTGAGCAGGTCATATAGCTAACAGGCCAGAGAGTGTGGATTTGAATCCATTTCTTATTGAGTCCAAAGGCCTTGTATCTTGAAATATTGGTAAGTTTTCAGGAAATGGAAAATGAGTCATGATTAGTTATCATGACATATAAAGGAGAGAGTAGTTGTGATTCTGAAAGGTACCAATGAGCTAATGTTCATAAAGTTAAAACTATACACTCTTTCTAATCTCACCTGATGTGGTTGAACAGTGATATTTATCTTCATCATTTGACATGAAGAGGTGGTTGCTAAACTCACAAAAGGGCTAATATGACATCTCTGAACTGGGGGAACAAAGTATAAACCAAGGCAGTAGTCCTCTTCTCTAGAAAGTGTTAAACTCGTGCTATTTCCCAGTATATTTTTATAAGAGGAATAGTGTCTGTTTAATAAACACTCTTACTATATGTTAGTAGCTGTACTAGTTGATCATTACTATATTCCAGAACCTGTATTTTGTATGCATATTTTCTCATTTAATCTTTACAATGACCATATGATATAAATGCTCTTGATATTCTCAATTAACAGATTGAGGAAACTGAAATATAATAAAATTAAATAACTTTTCCAAGATCATATTTTATTACTACTGACTAAATCAGATTATGGTCATCCCCAGTACCCATGAGGCATTGGTTCTAGGATGCCTATGGCTACCACAATCTATGAATACTCACGTGCCTTACATATTACCATATAGTTACTTTCATATAACTTGTCATTTTCTTCTATATACTATGAAAAATCTCTAGATGACTTTTTATAATACCTAATACAATGTAACTACTGTATTGTTTAAGGAATAATAACAAGAAACAAGTCTGCATGTACTCAGAACAGACAATTTTTTTAAATATTTTGAGCCATAGTTGGCTGAATTTGTGATGTAGAACCCAAGGATATGCGGGGCCAACTGTATATTTAAGCATCATGATGATGTGCTTTATGCTTTTAACAACTACTCCCTGCTTTTTGCACATTAAGCATTATGCTTGATTTTACAGGAATTTGCACAGGTTTACGTAGATGACATTGAAGCCCCAAATTACTGCTACAAGATTATTTGGAGGGACACCATAGAAACCTTATCTCTGGTGATTAGTTACTATTATTTTTGCTTTAGTTAAAAGCACATTATATTGGCTTCAGGACAAGTGAATCCCAGCAATAGAGATGCTCTTGGAATCACTTTTTTCATCTGTAGCATGGAATGAACAGTGTCTCCCCTGCCTAAAGTTAGGGGCTGAACCAGACAGTCTCTTTGACTGGGTATCCACAAGACAGTACATTTCTATGGGTATCCACAAGACAGTACATTTCTAGTCCTCTGGGGTGCAGAGATGCTGACGCATGTGTGAATGAGCTTGACGTGGGCATCTTAAGTGGCATCATAAAGGCATGATGGGAAAAAAAATCTTCCCTTTCCTTAGAGTGGTGTTAACCTTTCTGCTGAACCGTGGCCTCTGCACCATCAAGGGATCTTCCAAGTAGCAATATCCCTACTATGAGAAACATCAGTGCCTTTATTTTCAAAATGATACGTTCTCTTTTGCTTATCACCCCTAACTAAAAATGAGTAAGAAGGGTGTAGAAAGAAAAGATATATATTCTCTTCTAAGAATCAAGGTTGATTGATGATTATTTTCAGAAACAAGAAGCATTCTTAAGGTCTAATATGTTGATGGTTTTCTTGGATTAGAAATTTATCATATTACATAATTTTGTAGGTAATTTATTACTGAAACAGGTTCTCTTTACTCAGTTCCATTATTATAGGTTTTTTGGGGAGACATAAAATTTCTGAAATACGGACTATCCCATTTTCAAAGATTGTTTTGGAAGTCATTAAGACATTTATCTCCTTTTGATTCAATATCTTTTACTTCATTACTAATTTTTGGCACATCGGGTATCTGGTATTGTCTGAGCACCTCTAAAGAGAGTAAGTGATATTAATTAAGATAGCTGTGCTTTTCCTCCTCAAAATCGATTTTTTGACAGAATGGTAATAATAGTGTTTTCAATACAGGTATCACTTGGGAATGTGTTCCCTTCTCATAGTGTAGCTCTTTAGTATAAAATTGAGATTGCCTCTCAAATCTAAAATGCCTTCTAATTTATCATAAAGGGACAAACTAATGTTCCAAAGCAGACTCGACACTTTTAACACACACCAGTTTTAGGGCCAGTCAAGGGAATTGGCTTGTTGGACAGGAAAACATTTCTCGGCTCATTGTTGTTTTAAATGCTTCCAGGAGACTACAGAATAAGAGACGCTGTGGCAACAACACTCAGCATGCCTGGGGGGTGGTTTGTTCTCTCATATTTGTGGAACCCGGTGTCAAGAGAGAAAAACATCTAAAAATAAAATGCATTTGCTCAGAACCTCTGGGGCAAGGTGCAAAGAGCCTGTTTCGTAGGAGCCAAGATTAAAAATTAAGTGGTTGAAATCTGCAGAGCAACAGCCATCAGCAGAACCGTGGGCTCTCGCTGGTTAACTCTGTGCCATCTGATTAGTTTCAATACATTGGTGTTGAGTGCTAATGTTCTTTAGTTGTTTTTGTTGCTGTCCATAACTCACAGTGACCTCTTTGCTGGTGAGTTGTTTCTTCACAGTCCAGTGACTCTTAGCCTTTTAAAGTATTGACTTAATCCATCTTTGTGTCCAGTCACCAACATGGGGTCAGTTCAACATTCTAGTCAAATTCCAGGTGGCAGGAATCTAAAACCCACTGAGGTATTATTCCTATAGCCCCCTACCCCCAAACCTGAAATACAGCATGGAATGGACAATAGAGTCTGAGGATGTTGTTAACATTATTTTAAACTTATCAGCAGAGGGAGAAAAGGGCAAAGGAAGTCAAAGGGATTTTACAGATTACTCTTTTTTGTTGGTGACCACTCCCTTGCATTTTGCTCCAATTCGCTACTCCTTCCATAGGAGCAAATCTTAAACCTAGAAGTCTGAAGGCAATAGAATTCTTTACTTCTACAAGTCTCATGACCAGACCATACCTCTGTCACTGCTACTACCATATTTTAAAGCATCTTTCAAATCTCCCCAGAGCCCTACAACTCTAGTTTATCATGTATTTGAAAAGCTCCATATTGGTACATTGTAGTCATACATCTTAATGGGGTACAGGATGGTAGAGGCATACATGCACACATCACTCATTTAGCCCTCCTCCAATTCCCACCCCATTCCTTTCCCCCTACCTCTTTCACATGTTTGGCTGATTGACAGATATGTTTATGAATGTACATCATTTATAAAAAATAAAAAAGAAAGGCTCTCCCCATCTAATAGAACTTCAAAAGTTGAGGCATCTTTAGAACAAATATAACTAAATGAGTAGGAATAAGTCTGTAGTTGATGTCTTCACCCAAAAGAGTGAAAAGTTCACTGTGAAATTGTGAGTGATGATTGTACAAATTGGAGTGAGATTAAAAGAAAATATTTTGTTTATAGGTGAGAAACGCATATTTCTTTGTTACAAAGGCGTGTTATGATTACATTCTTCACCTATCTCCCATACAGTTCTAGCTTTGATAGTCGTCTGCGGTGGTTTGCATTCCCCAAGGGCCCATCATGACTAAAGGCCTGGTACCCAGGATGGTGATGTTGAGGGCGTGGAACTTTTTGGAGGTGGGATGGAACAGAGGCCCTTAGTTTATTGTGGGAGTCAGGTGGTTGCAGTTTTTAATGTAACCCTTGGTGGTTCTTGTATGAGCTCTTGAGTTTGTGCAAGAGAATTGTTACAAAAGGATCAAGTCTGGCTCCACATATCTTCTTTCTGCTCACATCTGTTTGAAACGTGAATTTTTACTCCTACATGGGCTATCACCAGGATGTGCTGCCATCCAAAGCCCTCACCGCATGCTAAACAAATGGGGCTGCCCGGTCTTGGACTTTGAACTCCTTACACTGTGATCTGAGTAAACTTGTTTTAAGTAGTCTGTGCCAGATATTTTGCTATAGTAATACAAACATGCCTAATATACCATCTCATTTGAATATTAGAAAATAATCAGAGTTAGGTGATTAAGAAGGTCTAGGAACGCAGGGTCACTGTGTAAGCTATGCTTCTTTGAGCCCAGGCAGACCCAGTCTTGGCGACACCTCCTAGCTGCTTTTAGAGACACTCATCACTGAATAGAGACTCAAGTGCATAAATGGAACATGCTTTTATGTGCAATTAATATCCAAATTAAATTTTACATTTAATATTTTCATATTTTTGCATAGTCTTTGGAAAAGAAAATGATAATTTATAGGTGAAAAATATCTATGTTGTCAAGAACTCTTTTACTATCAACCTCAATTTTCAGTAAAAAAAAAAAAGGTGTCTGATGGTGACCCCAGTGTCTACAGAGAAGATAGGCTTTTCAGATATTAGGGTCAGAGTGCATGTAGAAGCACTGAGAGAAACCTTGAAATTTTAGCGGAATAGAATTTTCAACAACAAAATTTAAGGAACAGCCATATCAATGGGATTCTTTTGGGCAGTTATTTGAAATTTCCTTTACCCTATTTGGTATTATATAAATACTTTTAATAGCACACTGAATTAAGGCCATGATTTCTAGCCTTAGTAGTTTTAACATTATTTCAAATCTAACTCATTTTTCTGGAATATTAAGATGTGTGGTTTTGTTGTATTTGTAAGTAGAGCAGAGACAAGGGTAATGGATACATTTTCTCCCACCTTTCTGTTGGGCAAATGGAATTATTTTTTCAGGAAAAGGTATATACCTGCTTATATCTTTGTAAAATGCCTTTTCAGAAAATAGGTTTTGAATATTCATTTAAATCCTATTTCTTGTGACCTTATGTAGGCTCTGGGCTGTTAAATCTGAAGTGTGTGCGTTGCTCTATCTGAGCAGTAATTTTAGTGACATTTTAATGTCATATCTTTTCCTTAGCTGGTTCACATATTGCATACAAACTAAACTTCAGAATTATTTTTAAAAATGTTATATGTTGCTTAGTAATTTTTACATGACATCTAATCTTTTTGGACCAACCATAATTCATAAACATTATTATGTTTTATTCTTGAATGATTCATTGCACCTAGAAACAGAAAAGGCAATCTCAGTCATGCCATTATGACTTGATATGGACCTTGCTGTGCTAGTTACTTATTATTTTTACCAAATGCTGAATAAAATACACCTACCCCTGTCTGGACATAAGAGGGAACCAGGGCCCAAGGTTGCAGAAGTTGCATTCATATGCCATTAGTCTGTGGTCAGCCTCTCCCTAGAGGGTTGTAACCCCCTTAGACAACTTCCTCTTTGGGGAGTTGCAGAGTGTAGAAACTTCTGAAGGGGCCCATCTGCAGGGATAAGGTTTGGAGCCACCTTACGCGGCAGAGGGCCATGAATGGCCATTTCCTGTTGTGACTCAGGCTCAGCCCACCCGTCAGTTGCAGTCTTTGGGAAGAGTCATAAAGAGGCTCCGCTGTGTCTGTCGGAGCCACATGTTCATTGTCTGGTGGTGTCCCCTGCATGGTGAACACTAGCTGCTCCTGGATCAGGTATGCTTGCCATTGTCTTGAGGGTGATTAGATAAAAAAAGTGGTAATGCACATGTGTCAGGCTGATGGGACATGAAAATAGGGATTTGGGAGGTGCTGATATCTAGACATTTCCTCTTGAAACCAGAAGCAGGCAGGCAATGTGATTTAGAACCAGGATCAAGAAGGTCCAACAAATGGCAACTTGAAAATATACTCATTAGGGGTAAGACAGTGGTGAGACAAATATGCCTTAACAAAGAAAGATTAGAAGGGTCATGAAAGAATGGTCTGGTCTTTGCTCACTGTTTCCTTGAGTTGACATTACTGTGGTCTCACCACTGGGCCAGAGCAGTTCTGTAACTGAGCTCCCAGTTCCACCCTGTCTCACGCAGGTTGGCTTCTACCCATTGAAACCACAGACAGGTTTCACTGCTCCTTGCCCAAACTTGCCAACGAACTCCAGCCTCCCTAGGAAACAGACTGAGCATTCTGACCATGGCTGCTGTTTTTTTCCCCTGGGCCCAGCTCTGCCCTCTTTCTTTATCTTGCTCTGCTCTTATCTTTACTCACTCTGCTCAGGCCCCTCTGCTTTCCCAGCTCCTCCTTGAATATGAGATGCACATTTCCTCCTCAGAGCCTTGCCGTCTACATTTCCCCTGATTAGAATGTCCTTCCTCCAGATGTCCGCATTACTCAATTCCTCACTTCACTCTTGTCTGCTTAACGGCACTTGAGGAGGGAGGCTGTCCTGGCCATGCTGTCTAAAGCAACACATTCACACACGCCCCATCACTTTCTTCTCCCTCCTAGCGCTTAATACCACCTGTCACATCCTATTAAGGTGGATCACAGGGAATTGCCTCTTGGTGGGTCAAGAACAGCTGAATAGTAGCCATAACATATGGTTCAACCTTATATGTATTTATTAATGTGCCTATTATTTTTATTTATTCCCTTGCACTCATATTCACACTCTGTGAGGCCAGATGTTAATTTCGTTTTGGGAAACACCTCATAGCAAGCATTTAGAAAAGTGTGTTAAATTAATAGAAATGAAGAAAGCCAGTGGAATTTGTCAATAAAAAGCAGAGGAAAATTATCAGGGAAATAATGTGTGTGTGTTTGTGGGTTTATTGTGTGTGTGTGTGTGTGTGTGTGTGTGTGTGTGTGTGAGAGAGAGAGAGAGAGAGAGAGAGAGAGAGAGAGAGAGAGAGAGAGAGGGAGAGAGAGAGAGATATCTGAAAGAGAATGCAGAAAAAATATGCTTGGAAGGACTTCTGAGGAAGTTCAGAAAATTGAAGGATTTATTTGTATCTAGGTAAAGTCTAGTATAAAGGTTATACTCTGGGCTCTGCATTATCTATGAACTTTATATTTTTCTGTGTGTTTTATGATACAGAAACTAAGAAAGATAATACAGGTTTTGGGTAATATAATTCTGAATTTAAAAAGTTTCACATTTCCTAAGTGACATGATTCAGCTTATTCATTGTGATATAAGTTGATTTTGATAAGGGAAAAAATACTGTTTGCATTTCTGAAAACATGGCTAACAATCTTAATTCCACACCTACTATGAATACTGAGAAATACTAGGTGAAATCCTACAAGTAACCTCATTCATGCATATCTGATCCTGAAAGAAAATAAACCTATCACCATCAGTCAGAAATTAAGATGGAACTGAAAACCTCAGGGATAAACTTTTGAATTGATGTGGTGGCTGCTCCAGGAGGATTCCATTAATCTCATTAACCAAGGGTTTAGTTTTAACAACTACTTGGACATATAAAATGAAAAATTGAGGTCATTAATCAGAACAGAGATCTTTTGCACAAAGTTGTGACCTTTGAATAAAAGGGACTAGAAAAAAATCCACCATCAGCACAGAAGAGATAAGGAAGTTGTGTTCGAGTAAATAATGTCTCCTTCAAGACATATGACTATTTGTACCTCTTTGGGTTTGGGATTTAAATTTGTACTACTTGTGTAGTGTGGGAGAATTATAATTTGAGATTTCAGCTGACTAGTACCCCTGAAGCACCTGTCAGAAGCATTTGCAAACTTCATAGATGGCAAATTACACTAAACTAAGCTTTATAAGTCCTACAGATAAATACTTTTGGGTTAATCCAGGTACTTGGGAGGCTGAAACAGGAAGATTACAGGTTTGAGACTAGCATTGGCAACATAGATTCTCAACATCTTAGACAGACCATGTTTCAAAACCAAACCAAACCAAACCAAACAATACAAAACAAACAGTGCTGGAGGTTTAACTCAGTGGTAGAATGGCCCCCAGATTCCATCCCCAGTACACAAAAAGAAAAAAAAATACTTTTGAAGTATTGGCTCACAATATTTCTTCTTTTGAGAAATGTCTGTTTGGGTTCATTTGCCCATTTATTGATTGAGTCACTGGGGGTTGGTGTTAAGTTTTTTGAGCTCTTTGTATATTCTGGATATTAATCTTCTGTCAGAGAGGTAGCTGGAAAATATTTTCCACACTCTCTTCTTTTTTTGGGGGGGGGTCTAGGGATGGAACCCAGGGTTATTCGACCTCTGAGCTACATCCCTGCCCTATTTTTTTTTTTTTTTATTCTTTAGTTTGAAATAGGGTCTAAGTTGCATAGAGCCTCACTAAGTAGCTGAGGCTGTCCACGAACCGTGACCCTCTGGTCTCAGCCTCCCGAATGCTGGGATCACAAGCGTGCGCTACCACGCCCGGCTCTCCACACTCTCAATTGTTTTCTTTGCCGGGCAGAAGATTTGATGATTCCGTTCCACCTTTGCTCTTAGTTACATTTCCTGAGCTTTAGGGGTCCTATTGAGAAAGTCACTGCCTGTGCTTGTTGGAGAGTTGGTCATAAGTTTTTTCTAGAAGATGCAAAGTTTCTGGGCCTTCTGACCATTTTCTAGTTGGATTGTTTGTCATATTACCATTTAGTTTTGAGAATTTTTTTCTGCATATCATTTTTGTTGAAGTTATTCCTTTGTCTAATATTTGGTTTACAATATTTTCTCTCGGTCTATGGCTTATATTTTTATCCCCTTATCAAGGCCATTCACAAAAATGTTTTTTTATTATTTTGATAAATTCCTATTTATTTATTTATTTTTGTTTATATATTGATACTGGTGATTGAACCCAGAGGCATTCTACTTCTGAACTATACCCCCAGTCCTATATTCATTTTTTATTTAGGAACAGGGTCTTGCCACATTGTCAAGGGCCTTGATAAGTTGCTGAGGCTGATTTTGAACCTGCGGTCCTCAGTTTCCCACGTACTGGGATTAAAGGTGTGTATCATCATACTTGCTGTCAAATAATTTATTTTGAAATGAATTATCATTTGTTGTCATTCTTAGAGCTCTTCACCAAACTTTAAGTACTGAAAATTATCTCCTATCTCTTATGTTTCATATTTTACATGTGTCTGTTATCCATTTTGATTTATTTTTACATAAATGGTGAGGTATGAATCAAGTTTTATTTTTTGTTGTCTAAGATTATCCATATGAATTGCTCTAGCACTGAATGTGGGAATGCCTGCCTGTTCTCCAGAGAATTGCTTTTTCACATTTATAAAACACAAATTTGCCATATCTATGTGAAGATATATTCTTCCTTCAAAGCAAAGATAAATATAAATGGTTAAATAAAGATAAGGACATAGTTGCTTGTTCTTATATTTTTGGTTGTGTTGAAATTTTTCATAATAAATAACATCAAAGGAGGCATTTTTATCACTATCAAAGTCTAAAACTATTTAAAGAGTGGGGCATGATGGGGTGGGATGGGTTCGCAGTGCACTGAAGCCTAATAGTTACATGACTTTGACCAAGGTCACTTTCTTCTCTGGGCTTCAGTTTGACTTCCTGGGAACCAAAAAAGGCTGGACCCTAAAAGCTCTTGGCCATGTTATGTCCAGAGAGCATGTGAGAACTGCTCATCAGTGTGTTTGGAATAAGTGATGAGGAGAGGTATTCAGGCTGTCATTCTGGTTTATAGTCTAAAGAAGAGAGACTGTTCACATCCCCAAATAGAAGCTCCATAACTCACTAGAGGTTCACGGGTTAGGGAAACTCTGTACTTTAAAAGGTTTCATTATACCTGTAACTAATCATAGTTATGAAGAAGATATAATTATACCATCTTATAAAGCCACAAACATTTCTGGGTTTTATAGTGGTATTAAAATATTATGCTTCTTCAGATTTTATTTATAATTTATAAGCAAGTCTGAAATATAAATCAGAAAAATATAATATATGAAAGTCTTAGAGGTTTATTCAGCAGAATTCCAAATAAGTATTAAACCCTCTAAGGAACACTTATATTCTTTTAAGTAAACACATTGTAAATTAATCATGAGAAGATGTTTATTACATACATTTTAATTAACAATTTAGCTATTACATTTTAAGCAGAAAAAGGGTTTCTGCCTACCTTTAGGGCTCTGATTTTGTACCAATAATCTAGGCACAGTTTTATATTCTGGCTTCATCTTGCCTGAGGGGGTATTTAAAGAAGGTTAAAGTAAAAAAATATAGCAAAAGGAAATGTTTCCTCATCTTCTCTTTCTTCTTTTGGCAAATAGAAAGATTTTTGTGATCAGAAATTTTGCCATTGGTAAAATAATAAAGGATTAAATAGTTTACATATGATGTCCTATTACCTTTATTTTTCTAAAAAAATTAAAAGTGGTTCTCTTTCTATACAGAGAGACTTTTAACCCCCATCAAGGTACAATCAGGTGATTTCTAAAATTGCAGTTTTTTTCTCAAAAATGACCTGCACTAAAAATGTATACTTGTCTGGAACTAGCAGCAGTGCCTGGGAAATTATTAGAAATACAGGATTTCAAGGCTAGGCGTGGTGGCGCACACTTGTAATTCCAGCATTCAGGAGGCTGAGAGAGGAGGATCATGATTTGCGGGCAGCCTCAGCTACTTAGGGCCTTTGAAACTCAGTGAGACCCTGTTTCAAAATAAAGAATAAAAAATAGAGCTGGGGGTGTAGGTTGGAGGCAGAATGCCCCTGGGTTCCATCTCCAATACCTTAAAAAAAAAGAAAGAAAGAAAGAAAAGAAAAAAAGAAAAGAAATAGAAGATTTCAGGCTGAATCCCAGACTTAGTAAAGCAGAATTGGTATATACAATGTGGCATCCTGAAACAGAAAAAGAACATCAGTGAAAAAGTTGGTGAAATCTTAAGAAAGTTTGTCATTTAGTTAGTAACAGTTTAGCAATGTTAATTACTTAGGCTGTCAGTGTATCATGTTTGGGTAAGATATTAATGTTAGAGGAAGCTTTGTGAAAAGTACATGGGAATCATCTGTACTTCAGCAACTTTTTGAATAATTTAAAAATTATTCCAAATATAAATATTGATTTAAAATTTCCAGGTGATCAGATGATTCATTTGCACATTAAACTTTGAGACCCACTACTAGGAAACTCTTTTTTAAATATAATTTTATCAATACAATCTAGTTATACATCTAGTTATACATGAGGTTCAAAGTTATACAAACATGTACTCATCAACTGGTTTCCTTTTACCCCACCATTCCCTACTCCCTCCTCAAAAATGTTGGTAGTGATATCTTCACATATGAACATAAAATTATTTCAACTCTTTCCTTCCTCGAACTTCCTTTTCCCCTTTTCTCTTTCCATCATTTTCTCCTATTCTACTGGTCTCTTTTCTCATTTATCTGAAGTTGTATTTTTCTTCTAGCTTTCACATTTGGGAAAATAACACATGACTCCTGGCTCAGACTGCTGGTCTCACTTACCATAGTATTCTCTACTTCTCATTTTCCTGAAAATGGTATAATTTTGCTCTTTTCTATGGTTGAGTAAAATTCCATTGTGTGTATATACCATATTTTCCTTATCCACTCATCTGTTGACAGACACCTAGTTTGGTTTCATAATCTGATTATTGTGAGTTGTGCTGCTCTAAACATAGACATGTGTATATCACTATAGTATTTTGACTTTAATTCCTTTGAAGGGATACCAAGGAATGGTATAGCTGGGTCATATAATGGTTCCATTCTCAATCTTTTGAGAAACTTCCATACTGCTCTCCACAGTGGTTTTTACTAATTTACAGTCCCATTGTCTTACCATTCTCACTGCTGTCATCTATAAGACTTGATAATACAACTTAAAAAAGGAATATTTACTTGCTCAAGATATCCTTGGAAATTCCGGGTTCACTCCATGCGAAGCGAAGCTGGTGTTTGGGTCTCAAGATATGACAGTGGAAAGTGGAGAGAGAGAGAGAGAGAGAGAGAGAGAGAGAGAGAGAGAGAGAGAGAGAGAGAGAGAGAGAGAGAGAGAAGGGAGAGAGAGAGAGAGAGAACGAACAAGGCTTTTCTCTCATATCATGGAGAGACTGGAAACAAGAAAGAACAAGAGGGAAAGAGAACCATATATAGTCACCAAGGCCATACCCCCCAAGTACCCCTCCTCAGCAACTAAGTCCCTGCTTTCAACATTACTATTTTGTTTCTATGAGGACTAAGGGGACATTCTAAATCTGAACCATCACAGCTACCAACAGTGTATAAGGGTCCCAATTTCCCCATCCTCACCAGCATTTATTATTGTTTGTATTCTTTTTCTTGGTGGTACTGGGGTTCCTGGAAACCCTTCTACCTCCAGGATATACTCCCAGACCTATTTTATATTTTTATTTGGAAACAGGGTCTCTTAAGCCAGCGCGGCTGGCTTCCAACCTGCGCGATCCTCCTGTCTCTGCCTCCCAAGCGCGGGGATTACAAGCGTGCGCCACCACGCCCGGCTATTGTTTGTATTCTTTATGATTGCTATTTTAACTGAAATGAGATGAAATCTATGTAGTTGTGATTTGCACTTTCCTGAGGATACACTTTTAAAATAAGCTCTCTCTGGCCCTACATCAGACCTATTAACTCAAAATTTCTGATTATGGAGATTATATTTTAAATTTTAAAACATTTCACCGTATTCTCATGTGTACAAAGATGTAGGAGTCCTAGTTTAGAGCTCCCTTTAAAAAGATACTTTTCTTTTGAAAATGTAACCGAACATGTTAGGCCGTGTCTGGCTATGGTCAGAGTGTCTAGCCCTCTGATGCAGGGCTATTCTAAAGTTTTGTCAGTCTACACCATGGTGATGACAAAAAAAGTTTTCAACTTCTGTAAAAGAAGGAGAAACTCTATGGACCAACTCAGCCAAATAACCACACACAGTCAGAATTATTTAATAATCTAAGCATTTAAGTCTCTGGCAATTTCCAAATGCCATATAGCAAACTGGCAAATATTTATTCAAGAATGTCTACTAAATCTGGGTTATCAAGTGAGTTTATGGCATTTAATCTACATCCCTCTGGCTCTCTTTTTGTTCCATCAGCTCAGTAGAAACTGTACTCTTGAGTAGCTATAGTCAAATAGGGGTCTCTTTCTCTTCTAACCTTCCAGTTCACTAATATATTTCCCTGGCTTGAGAGGAGTGCAGCCACTCAGACCTCTGATTCCTACCCCCAGCTCTATGTTTTAGAGCTGTGTTTGTGTTCTAGGCAAGAGCACCAAGCGGTCTGAGGGCTCCTTAATTCTTTCATCTGCATCTTGTAGGGTAAAGCTTAGCCTCAGGCATGGAAGACCATGCATAACTGGCTTCAATCACCCTTACCCCAACTGGCTAGTAGGACAGAAGATCCACACCAGAAGAGGCAAATGTAAGAGAACAGAGGATACTGGCCCTGGTGAACACCTGCTTTTAAATAAAAATAGGAGTTACTCTAAGAAAACTCCATGCCCTCAAATTTAGAACAGTGATGCATAGACAATTTATAAGGAGAGAGGCAGATTATAAGTCAAAGAACTCTAAAATCTCCCCCAAAGAACTAATTTTATTTGGAACAGAATGTGAGAAAGTTCAAGCCTAAAGCATTACTGAAAACAACATACATCTCGGTAGTAAGTAATAAGACATGTGCAGCTCCATGGTAGCCAAAAGGTATGCTGTAGGTCAGCTGGAAGTTTGATAGAGATAACTAGGAGAAGAGACAGGTAAGAAGAGTCCTTCTGGCATCATAACAATCCTTAAAACTTGGATTCAAATGCTACCCTTGGAAGGAGTTCAGATTTTATTGGATTAAACCATGGAGCAATTTAGACCCCGAGGCATTGTTGAAATAAATAGAACAATCAGCCATTAGTTAGTGAAGCCAACTGTCAAGTGTGATATGAACAGAAACAGGCAGGTTAACAGAGGTGAGGGGGAAAGTGGTCAAAAAGTACAGGGCTGAGTACTGTCATCTCCTAGTGACTGGGAACTTGATCGAGGCCACACCCTCTGAGGGAGGACCTCAGAGGCTGCAAACCCCATGGAAAATAGAGTTAATGGAGTAGTTCAGCTAAGTTTCTAAACAATTAAATGAGAAAATAACAATGAAAAGCCTCAGGATACAGGGATCAGAATTGCTGAAACAAACAAAAATGTTTTTAGGAAAAGAAAAACAGCTTTCATCAAAAACCAAGAGGCTTGCATAGAAACAGGAAAGTGAGACCTATACGCAAGTTAAATGTGAGGGAAAATGAAGTACATTTGAGACGACATAGATCCTATACTTAGCAGATGTAAAAATGACTTTTATTAATGTGTTCAAATAAATGAAAGAAACCATGTTTTTAAAAGTAAAGGAAGGTGTGATGACAAAACAAGGATTGAGGAAGGGAACAGCTCAAATAAGGTTATGTTCTCATATAAAGGTATCACTACCGATGTCACTAACGTGTGAGGAGGGTCAGGGGGAAGGCGGGTGGGATGTGGAGGGAAATACCCCAAGTGATGTGTGCATGTATGTTTCTATCACTTTGAATTTCAGTGTGATGTATAATTATAATTCAACAGCAAAAGTATAAAATATCAAAAAATTATCAGTAAATAAATAGATTATAAAAATTAAACAGTGAAAATCCTAGTTTAAAATTAAAATGACCTAAAGAAAACATTTATTTTGGAAATTCAATAAGAAATTTACCTTAGCACTAAAAGTAATCAAGAAAGGTATATGGATAGAGATTTTGCAAAATAAAAAAACCAAAAGAAAATAATCAAGGGAATATAAACAGAACCTCAAAGACTTTGGGACACCATTAAATGTAGCAAAATTTGTATAGTTAGAATGCCAGAAAATGAGAGAGAGAGAGAGAGAGAGAGAGAGAGAGAAAAGGAAAGAAGAAGGAGAAGAAGAAGGAGGAGGAGGAGGAAGAAGAGGAGGAGGAGGAAGAGGAGGAGGAGAACAAGAACAACAACAAGAACAACAAGAACAAGAACAAGAACAAGAAGAAATAAATATTTATGAAATGATAGATGAAAATTTCCCAAATTTTATGAAGAAACTCATGAACTCCAAGTAGGATAAACTTGTGGGATCCACACCAGGCATATTATGGGAAAATTTTTGACAGACAAGACAAAGGAAAAATATAAAAAGCAGCAAAAAAACCTATGCAAAAAAAAAAATAACCCAATAAGGTTAATATGAGTCCTTATGAGAAACAATGGAAGTCTAAAAGCAGGACAGAAAGATTGATAGAGCTGAAGGGGAAAAAAAGTTGACCAAGATTCTTGCATTCAACAAAACTATTTTCCAGTATAAAGGTGAAATAAAGATATCCCAGATAAAGAAAAACTGATAGATTATGTTGTTAATGGATCTGCCTTACAAGAAATATTCATAGAAGTTTTCCATGTGGAAGGAACTTTGCCAACAAATTAGTTAGCTTAAATGAAAAAGAAAAATTGTTATTAATAAACAAACTACTTAAATTGACCCAAAATAAGTAGAATACATGGAAAACTGGTAAAAATTGAATTAGTAAATGAATAATTTTTCCCAAAGAAATTCTCCAATCCAGACAGCTTCACTCATTAATTTTAACAAAAATATGAGAATCATTGACACCAACTCTTCACAAATTCCTCACAAATAGAAACAACCAGAACGCCCATTAATTGCTGGTGAGAATATAAAATGGTGTAACCTTTTTGAAAAATAATGTGGTAATTCTTGAAAATGTTAAGCATGGAGTTACAATATGACCCATTGCTTCTTTATACTCCTTCATATGTACACAAGATAAATGACAACAAATGTTTACACAAAAAATTTTACCTAAATGTTGATAGTAGCATTATTTTAAGAGCTAAAAAGTAGAAGCAGCCCAAAAGTACTTCAATCAATAAGTTGTTAAACAAAACGCAGTGTATACACAAAATGGAATATTATTCAGAAATGAAATATTGATACATGCTAAAACAGGGATCACCCTTGAATATGTTGTGTTTAGTGAAAGAAGCAATGTCATGAAAGACCACACATTGTATAATTTCATTAATATGAAGTATCCATGGTAGAAAATTCTATAAAAAGTTGATTAGTAGTTTCTGGCAAGTGGTGAGTAATTGTAAGTGGGTATGAAGTTGAACTGGTATAAAATTGATTGTGGCAATATTTGTAACACTCTCATAAAAAATCATTGAATTATATACTTCAAATGGTATGTGAATGGTATCTGAAGAAAACCGTTTCCAAAAAATAATGTAAATAGGCATTGAGAGACAGCATGGCGTATAGAAATCATGTAAGGGAATTCCTTAAGATCACCACCTTGAGCTTAGGGTCATGTTAATTGCAAGAGCTCTGTGACCTTGCAGCTTTTAAAATTTATCTGTTTTGCCGGGCATGGTGGTGCATGCTTGTAATCCCGTCATTCGGGAGGCAGAGACAGGAGGATCACAGTTTGCAGACAGCCTCAGCTACTACTAAGTGAGGCCCTTCACAACGCAGTGAAACCCTGTTTCAAATATAAAAAGGACTAAAAAAATAGGGCTGTGGGTGTAACTCTGAGATAGAATGTCCCTGGGTTCCATCCCCAGTACCACACACACAATAATGAATAAATAAATAAATAATAAAATTTATCTGGTCTTGGTTCCCCCACCTGTAAGCATAATAGTGGTTTGTGTATTATAATGTTGTTATAAATAATAAATGAGTTAATATTGAAAAACACTAAAAGTAATTCCTGGAACAATATAAGTGGTAATATGTTTGATAAACAAGTAAGTATCATTTAGGAAGACTATTGTATTTATTCCTTGGAAAATTGCTTTTTATTCTGAGAGTTTGACCTTCCTATTCTTTTTCTTTGTGGTACTGGGGTTTCTGGAAGCCCTTCAACCTCTGGGCTACACTCCCAGACCTATTTTATGTTATTTTTATTTGGAAACAGGGTCTCTTAAGCCAGCGAGGCTGGCTTCGAACCTGCGTGATCCTCCTGTCTCTGCCTCCCAAGCGCAGGGATTACAAGTGTGCGCCACCGTGCCCATCTTGACCTTTCTATTCTATGTTGTAAAAATTTCCTTTGGCGAAAAGAGAAATGAAAGTTAACAGTACGTTGCAGTTATTTTGTAATGCTTTTAACCCTTTTTGTTCCATTGTCCTAGATATGAAACACCTATAGAAAGTTAAATGAGCAGGAAATATACAATATTTGGTCACTTAGAAATAAATATCTTGTTTAAGAGTTATATTCTGAAAAAATAGGTGAATGATTAGGATACTTTAAATATATATATACATATATATGTATAAACGATATACAAGCTCTATATTGTGATTTTCAACCTATTTTAATGTGTCTGTATCAGTTTCATAAATATTTGAAGAATTATAATTTGGAACTGAAAGGGTTAATTTAGAAAAGGAAAATAGGTGCTCCTATATTAATCTATAAGCATTTCTTTAATACTTTTTGAATATGAAACAGTATGAAATCTTAAATAAAAAAACACTTGTTTAAGAATTTTGTTTTTGTTCAGTGGCCCTTGGAAACTAATGCTTTTTTTAAAAAGATGCATGAATAAAGTATAAAGTATAAAAAAACCCCACCATGTACACCCCTCTAATCCCAGGAATTGGCAGACTGAGAAGATCCTAGATTCAAGGTCAGCACACAGTAATTTAGTGAGACCCTGTTTCAAATTTTTCAAAAAGGGCTGGGGATATAGCTTAGAGGTAGAATGTCCCTGGGATCAATCCCCAGTACTCTAAATGAATGAATAAATAAAAGTATTAACACTATAAGGACATGTCTTAGCATTTTCACTGATAAAGTCCCAAAGAGTTACCATACAACTTAGAAGAAGAAAGATTTATTTGCTCATGGTTTTTGGAAATTGGAGTTTCAGGCCAGGTGAAGCTGGCATCTGGATCTCAAGTCATGGTGGTGGGAAACAGAGAGAGCACATGGGCCGTTCTCCTCGCATACGTGAGACTGAAGCAAGAGAGAACAAGGGCAGGAGGAACCAAACATAATCTCTAAGGCCACAACCCCAGGGACTCAGGTCCAGCCACATCCTCCAGGCCTGGGTCACCACCCTGATAAATCCATTAGATGTCAACCCCTGAGCTAAGACATGAGCTCTTCAGGGGATACTCTATATGTAACCATGACTGGTAATATAAATAGACCTTATCACATCATAGATGTCAAAGAATGTGCACTAGAATAAATAAAAAACGTGCTGTGGATCACAAATAGGTGAGTAGCTCTTGGAGTGTGTGTGTGTGTGTGTGTGTGTGTGTGTGTGTGTGTGTGTGTGTGTTTTGTAGGTCTGGTGATGGAACCCAGGGACATTTGACCTCCGAGCTACACCCCCTGCCCTATTTTTTAAGTTTTTTTTTGGTGGTACTGGGGTTCCTGGAAGCCCTTCTACCTCTGGGCTACACTCCCAGACTTATTTTATATTTTTTTATTTGGAAACAGGGTCTCTTAAGCCAGCACGGCTGGCTTCAAACCTGCATGATCCTCCTGTCTCCGCCTCCCAAGCACGGGGATTACAAGCGTGTGCCACCATGCCCGGCCCCTGCCCTATTTTTTATTCTTTATTTTAAAAAAGGGTCTCACTAAGTTGCCGAGGGCCTCACTAAGTAGCTGAATTGAATCTGTCCATGAACCACGATCCTCTGGTCTCAGCCTCCCAAATGCTGGGATTACAAGCGTGCGCCACCACACCCGGCTATTCGTATTATGTGGGCTGGGTGGGAAGTAAAGATTTTTTGTGTACATTGTAAATAATTTGACCTAAATTGACTACTTAAAAATTCTTAAAAATGATTATATTTCTTTACTTTTATTAAGTAACCTGCTTACCTCAACATTGGAGAAATGTCTGTAGAAGGAGGAGATGTAGGATGGTGATTTAGCGACTTTAGAGGCTCATCATGACTCTCTCAGTATATCAAGAATACACATTTAATTTTGTTTTTCGGGTCTAGATTTGCCAATACATGAAACTAAAGGATATAGTATTTTGTACCATTATGTGCAATTTAGGCAAAACATCGATTCCAGGAAAATTATTGGTTATCCTTTTGGTAATCCAAGAATTGACTGGAGACTTAAAGGATTTAAATTTGCAGGAAAGTAAGATTATTCCTTGACTCAAAAGTCTTAGCATAACCTGTCTACAACCTTGTCAGTGACTACATTATTGTCTTAAAAGAACAGATCCATAATAATAACCAGAGTATTGCTCAGCTTAGCTACCCTAAAACATTCTCCACAGTATTTTATTATGTACTAATGTTCCTAATCTTTATATTGAAATTGCTTAGAACTGCTTTAATTAAAGCAATTTAAATTTGTATCTCCTACTGAGGCACTTTGTGCATGAAGCACCATAATGTGTAGTGGTTCTTTTTTATAGATTACAAAGTTAGAAAGAGTTGGTTACTCATCCTATTTGTGAAAACCCCATCTTAAACAGGGTTAATGAGAATGATTAAAGAAAATTTATTAAACAACAGACTTGGGAAGTGTCCTTCTCCTTAGAGTATGCCAACTCACTGTGGGATGCTTCTAACCTTTGCTGTCTGAGTAACTCATTTTTGCCACATAATGATTTAAATTTTATGTGATTATTTAAAATATTAATATCTCATCTCCACAGTTGATTTGTGAGCTTGATTTCACACTGGCTCTCATATGGACTCATCATTGTGAGAGGTCAAGGTTGCTCACATAGCAAAAGATGGTTTTATAGGATTATTATTGTCTAAATTGATTGCTTTTCTGTGTCCCTTAAGTGTGGTTTTTTTGGTTCCTATATCTCTTTGATATGTTACCATATGCTGTCCAAAGCAGAGATTTTGTTGGAGATACTGATTGCAAGTGATCACAATCCAACTTAAATGGATCAAATAATTGAAAAATTCCAGGGGACAGGTCTGTATCCAGGGCCTCAGAGATATTATTAGAATCATATTTCCATTGCACAACTTTTTTTTTGTATTGGCATAATTCAACTAGACTCTACTTATATAAACTGGTCACCAACTTAGATACCTTACTATAAGACTTACATACTATAGTTTCAGTTATATCCTATAGTTTCAATGACCTCAAAAGAAAGCTCCTCTGTTCTAACAGTTTTCATAAGTCTCAGGCCAAACTTCGCTGGACTGTTAGAGATCATAAGATCATCAGTGATCACCGTAGCCAGGAGATGGTCATATACAAAGATTGAGATGATCAAGTATGTTTTATCTGAAGAAAATCATAGTGTCACTATCAGAACATGAGAGAACAAATCTGTCCTTTCATACACACACAAAAAAATACACCAGTTTGTTTCCACACATATTAACTATTACTACCCATTAACATGACTTTTTCCTTTCTGCATTAACATACCTTTTGCTTTTTTCTAAAATAAACTTTTGGCATGTCCCAGGACATCACTGCATTCTCCCTGTAAACATGTAGGAGGAATGGGAGACCCAGGAAAAGTATAAACCTTAACTCCTATTCATGAAAAGTATAAACCTTAACTCCTATTCATGCTGGAGTGACATCTGCCAGAACCTATGTTAAAGCCTACACAACTCCCACTTCTGGTGGGTGCTGTTTGTCATTCTATGCCTTTCCGAGCTCCAGTTCACTTTTGTTGTTGAACAATTTTGGGGAATTCTGCAGTGAAAATTTTGTAAACCTAATGGAGGTTGAGACCTTTTTTTTTAATGCTGCCTCAGTCATTTGACATAAGATTTTTTTCTACCCTTGACCCAAACTTCTCTAGCCAAACATCACTATAGTCAAAGATTAAGCCATACTTCTGTAATATTGACAGACAGTTCTACAGCTCTTTTTCTAAAAGTGTTGCATTGATCCAGTTAAAATCAATGTTCCACACTGTTGCTTTTAGCAAAACAAAACTGAGTTAGATTGGTGGTTAGATTCTCTAGCAGCAGAGAAATAATCTAGAATGCTTCATTCACTCAGCATATGGATAGCGCTCAAAGAACGGGAAATATAAACTAGAACAGATCTTTCCATTGTAAAGGGCATTGCACTGTCTCATTTTTACCCAGATTAAAATAATCGGGAATTTTTTATATGTTTTATTTCAGAACCTCTATTCTAGTAATAATAATTCAGAATTGTTTTATTTCAGAACCTCTATTCTAGTAATTTTGTTAAATACTTTTTATACTTTTATTGGTGCAGTATGATAATACATCATAGTGAGAGTCAAAGTGATATCCGTCCCCCTTCTCCCCCGTCCTCCCTCCGCATACATATTAGTGAGATTGGTAGCAAAACCTTCTTGTACGGAAGCAATATTATTTGAATTGTTCCCTTTCATTTTTTTATTTTTTTGGTGGTACTGGGGATGGAACCCAGGGGCCTTATACCTCCGGGATACACTCCCAGACCTATTTTTTTATATATTTGAAAACAGGGGCTCTTAAACCAGCTGAGGCTGGCTTCAAACCTGTGCAATTCTCCTGTCTTCCCTTTCTTGATCCTCATTTTTCCTCTCCCTTCCCCTCGCACTGTTCTACTGTTTCTCTCTTCATTTGAGTGAAGTCTCTTTAGCTTCCACATATGTGATAAAACACATGACCCTAACTTTCTGAGACTGGCTAATCTCATTTAGCATAATATTCTCTAGTTCCACCCATTGTTTTTGCAAATGGCATAATTTTGTTCTTCTTTATGCCTGAGTGAAATTCATAGTGTGCATCTACCACATTTTCTTTATACAGTCATCTCTTAATAGACACCTAGGTTGGTTGTATAATTTGGCTATTGTAAATTGTGCTGCTCTAAACATGGATATGTATGTATCACTATAATATTCTAACTTCAGTTCTTTTGGAAAAATATTAGGGAGTGGTATGGCTGGGTCATATGGTGGTTTTATTCCTAGTCTTTTGAGAAACCTTCGTACTGATCTCCAAAGTGTTTGTACTAATTTCCAATCCCATCAACACTGTATGAGAGTTTCTATTTCCTCACATACTTGCCAGCATTTACTATTGTTTGTATTTTTTTTTTTTTTTTTTGGTGGTACTGGGGATCCTGGAAGCCCTTCTACCTCTGAGGTATACTCTCAGACCTATATTTATATTTTTATTTGGAAACAGGGTCTCTTAAGCCAGCGCGGCTGGCTTCGAACCTGCGTGATCCTCCTGTCTCTGCCTCCCAAGCGTGGGGATTACAAGCGTGCGCCACCACGCCTGGTTTATTGTTTGTATTCTTGATGACTGGAATTCTAAGTGGAGTTGATGCAATCTCAGTGTAGCTTTGATTTGATTTTCATTTCCTTGATTGCTAATGATGTTAAACATTTTTTATATATATTTGTATTTTTCTTTGAAGGTATCTATTAATTTCAGTATCCCTTTTTTTTTTTTTTTTTTGGTGGCACTGGGGTTCCTGGAAGCCCTTCTACCTCCGGGCTACACTCCCAGACCTATTTTTTTTACTTTTTTTTTTTTTAATTTGGAAACAGGGTCTCCTAAACCAGCGCACGCGGCTGGCTTCGAACCTGCGCGATCCTCCTGTCTCCGCCTCCCAAGCGCGGGGATTACAAGTGTGCGCCACTACGCCCGGCTTCAGTAGCCCATTTTTTAAACTGGGTTATTTTTTGGTGCCACTTTTTTAGTTGTTTATATATTCAAGATATTAGTCTTCTATCAAAGGGGTAGCTAGCAAAGATTTTCTCCCCATCTGTAGGCTCTCTCTTCAGACTCTATGTTGTATTATTTGCCACAAATAAGCTTTTTAATTTTATGGCATCTCTATTATTGGTTTTTAATTTTATTTCCTGAGATTTAAGGGTCTTGCTGAGGAAGTCTGAGGAAAGTTGAACATTTGTTCTCTCTTAGTAATTGTAGCATTTTGATTTAATTTCTAGGTCTTTGGTCATCTTGGGTTGACTTTTGTGCAAGATGAGAGAGGGGGTCTAATTTCATTTTTCTACATATAGCTATAGAGTTTTTCCAACACCATTTGTTGAAAAGGCTGTTTTTTCAGTATATTTTTAGCACTTTTGTAAAAAGTCAATTGCTATAAGTATTAGAATTTGCCTATGTATCTTCTTTCTTATTTCGTTAGTCTACGTGTCTGTTTTTGTGCCAAACAAATGCCCCTCTATTTCAAATTAATTAGAAAATCTTTTAGAAACTTTTAAGAGTTTCTACATAAACACTTTAGCTTTTCACATTAAAGTAATTGTTTTATGTTACATTTTGGCTATTTGTAATTTATTGCTAATGAAAAACAAAATCAACAATAACATCAAATGTAAATTGTAGTCCAGCATAGCCTCCCCTGATGCTTGTTGTCCTGACTATTCTGATGAGTTCTTTGAAGAGCTTGGGTGTTATGTGGTCAGCATTATACAGACAATTAATGTAATTGAGTGAAAAATCCCCTTCAGCAAAATAGCTTCTTCTGGGAGGAGACTAAACCGCCATTAAAATGAAGAAGAGTTATGTAAGACTTTTTTTAATCCAAAATGATTGGGCTGAATTCCAGATTTCCTTAATGAAAACTTGCTGAATAACTGTTATGCTTGCAGCTGCTTGATTCAAAATCAAGTATTGATTCTTGCCACTCTATCAACTAGTTTAAAAACTAGACATCTAAAAGGTAAACCCAAGTACGTGTTCAAAGAAATTATACAGAAATTTACTTTTGATGAGAGCAAGTGGGCCAGAATCCAGGATGAGCCTTTTAATTGTTATGACTTTTGTTGAGAGACATCTTTCTGATAGCACAGATTTTTTTTCTCCATTGGTCTTTGGCAAATAATGACATCTTTTGAAACCTAGAGGATCATTTATAAATTAAGGATGATGGTACTTGTATCTCCTTACCTTCTCTGAAATGTTATGAAACCTTCAACTTAAGGGCTAAATATTTTTCTTTTTATGGCTAGCTGTGAAATAAGTTTATTTTATCAATCTCTGAGAAGTTTTCAGTCAAGCAAATTTAATGTCCTACTCTCAGGAGAAAACATTGTGACTGACAAAAATAATACTTTATAAGAAAACTAGATATGTTAACTTTAAGGTTAAATGATTGATTTTATTTTATAGTTTTTTTATTTCCAAAGGAAAATAACATGTCATAAATTTGAAAAAAAATGATGTCAGATGAAGATTGGTATTAAAAGAGGACTGTAGTTCTGAAGTGAATGTATTTGAGTAATATAATATTTATGAGCACTTATGTCTCTCTACTATGGTGTTTCCATATTCTGAACTTCACAGTTTTTTGGCTGCTTCTCTGAAGAGAAAGGGCAATATTGACATATGAAATTTAGAAAATCTAGATGCATCATTGAACATTTATAGAAATTATTTTGAATTGATACCTAATTATTCTTAGTTCTTAACTGTTTTATTATCTCTTGTAGTATTACAAACTACTCTAAAACTCAGTGATCTGAGACAATAACCATTTGCTATGGTTTCCCTTCTAAGACTCATGTTGAAATTTGGTCCCCAGTTTAATAGTGTTGAGACGTGGTGGGCCCTTCCTTTAAGAAGTGACCAGGTCGTGAAGCAGGTTGTTGTGAAGTGAGTTTGGCTTCTTCTGCCCTCTCTGGCTTTCTTTTACCACGTGATCTCTCTGCATGTGCCTGTGTCTTCTTTCTGCTTGTGTGACCATCCATGTTGCTGCATTTATGCAGCATGTCAGTGGTGGGCTGGTGCCAGGCCCATTGGGATACTGGCATGATTGCAGTCTTCTGTCCAGTTTCAAGCCCTCTCTCCCTTTTCCTGTGATCTTTCCATGTGACCCCTCTTGCAGCCATTTTTTTTTTTTTTTTTTGTACTGTGCTGGAGCCAGCCAGCAAGATTACAGGTTCTGAAGAGAGGTGTGAGGATAAAGAATTTTTAATTCTAATGTGGGGAGCCGCCAGCCTACTATCTCTATTGGTCGACCCCTGTTCGTGGGTCAATATTTCCTACGGGTCGACGACTATGCCTGGGTCAGTATTCTTTATTGTGCTGACGCTCCTGGCCGACGCCTACTTCTGGGTCAATCTCATCTTTATTGTGCCGAAGCTGACGCTGGGTTTGTTTTTCCAGAGTTATTTATACACAGCCACAGGTCAATCAACAGTCTCGTGCTATCACCACCAGAATACAATACAGACCAATACAAAACACATATATTACAGAGAGGTTAATCAGTACCCTCGTGCCATCACCATCTGATCTCCCCAAACCTTGTTGACTCTGGGCGAAGGACAGTCAGCTGAGTCAGAGATATTAATTTAGGGGAAAGCCTTAATGGCTCCCCACAGTACTGGGGATGGAACCCAGGGACATTCTACCTTCGAGTTATACCCCCAGTCCTATTTTTTTATTCTTTATTTTGAAACAGGGTCTCACTGTGTTGCAGAGGGCCTCGCTAAGTAGTTGAGGCTGGCCACGAACCGTGATCCTCCTGTCTCAGCCTCCCAAATGCTGGTATTACAAGGTTGTACCACCATGCCCAGCTATAGCCAAACTTTTAATAGAAACTCAGGATATCCCACAGTAAAATGGTAAAGGTTTTTGAGTCTTGTTATTTCTTAGACCCAGAAGTGGTACAATGTAACATATGAAAAAAAAAAATTCTGATGGTTAGTTCAAATCACAAGACCATCCCTGATTCAAAGGGAGAAGACAGTACCAAGATATGACTGCTGGGAAGCCTGGCTCACTGGAGCCTCCAGAGTGAGAACCTCCTACATCTGCATTTATTAATTTGTCTAAATGTTGTGGAGTGTGTCTATTTTCATTACAAGAAATGTATCTTGCCAATTACCTCTGGGTCCTGGGTAGATGAGTTTAGTTAGACCTAGTTCTCATTATGAAAACTTTGTAAAACCTTTCTTTATCTCTGTGAACTATCTTATACTGTATTTCTTAGCCAATTAAAAATATCTTACCAACATAGGGAAAGGAGAGATGATCTTGCTTTTGTGGAGATGAATTTATGAGGAGAGACAGACATGGTCAAATTAGTAAACAAATATAACTGTGCATATATGTAAGTGCTTATAATTATTCACTATATTATGGATGCTAAAGGGAATGTATAGGGGACTGTGAGCATATATGTATATTAAGGAAGAAAAGCCAAGATAATATTCTCTGAGGCATGGGTATCTGTTTTAATTAAGTTTTATATGATGAGTAAAGTAGAAACAGCGATGGGGAAAGACAAGCTGAATTCCAGAAGATGACCTTGACATGGCAGGGACCATGCATTGAGGGAGGTGAAGTGTCTGAGGAAATGAAAACAGACAGTGTGACCATAATGCAACAAGGCTGGGCAAAGGTGATGTTAAATGGAACTGAATGAAAAATTGTAGCCAGAGAACATAAGGCTTTGTTGGTCACGGTGAGATTTTGTAAAAGTAATGAAATGCCACTCAAGTATTTAAGGGATTAGAGATAATCACAAAAAACAAGATTGCTGATTTATAAAATTTAAATCTGGTCTCTATTTGGAGAATCAATTTAAGAGACAAAAATGGGTAAAGATTAATTAGAATATTAATACAAAAGTTTAAGAGATATGTAATGGTAATGGAGCAGAGATGAAGATAAGTAAGCAGGTTTAGCAGGCAAAACAGAAGAACTGATTTGGTATGGTATGGGGGTAAAAGAGGGAAGAATCAGCAAAAAATGCCTCTTTTGTTTTTAGAGCTACATGCATGTCATATATGTATTTAGGTATTTGTATTTGTCTAGCTATATCTGCAGCAAAAGCATGTGTTTATGCAGGGATGGAAGAGACAATTATGAACCTGGATTAGCTGGGTGTGGTGGCGCACGCTTGTAATCCCAGCATTCGGGAGGCTGAGACTGCAGGATCGCAGTTCGCGGACAGCCTCAGCTATATAGTGAGGCCTTCCATAACTTGGTGAGACCCTGTTTCAAAATAAAGAATAAAAAATAGGGCAGGGGGTGTAGATCGGAGATCGAATGCCCCTGGGTTCCATCCACAGACCCGCAAAAAAAAAAAAAAACACCTAGATTTATATATATTCAATTTGAGATTCTTTTAATAAAACCAAGAAGGACTATTGAATTAGATTCAGGAGTTTGAATGTTGAAAGAAAGGTCTGGTGTAGGGATCGTTTTTGTGATGAATGATGATTGAACCTGGGAACACAAGGGAGATCACTTCAGGGTGAGACAATAAGCTGAGAAGAGCGGGAATATTAGCCTGAGCCTAGAGGAGCCCAGCCTAGGATTTTCTGAGCTGAGGATTGTGAGTAGGCAAAAGAGACTGGGCATGAAGGGAAATCCACAGTGGTATATTACGGACACTAAAGATAAAGAGATTAAAGAAGGAGTGGTTGAGAGATGATGTTAAATGCTACAGAAGGGTCAGTAAGAGGAGCAATGACAAATACCCTTACTGATGAAAATACGACCATGGTAACCTTTCTGAAACTGTTGAGTGGAGATGGTGAAGCAAACCATATTGAGGTGGATTGATGAATAAGGGAACAGTGAGAAAAGAAAGACAGGTAATGGATTTGACTTTAGATAAGCTCGTCTGTGGATGGGAGTGACATGAATGACGGTAGTAGGTATGGTGAAGTGAAATTTTGGAGAGAGCAGAAGAAAGAGATAATGAGTAGAATAGAGAGTATCTCAGAACAGCTGGAAGGGTTAGTTTTGAGATTAGATACTTCCTCTTTAATAGCTTCCTTACTAGTAAGCATTTAATTCAAAAGTAGCCTTTTTCTCTTAAGGTTACAGTTTTAAGTTGCTTTCCTCATGCTTTCATTTCTTAAAGAGCAGGAGTAAAGGTAACAGTACTTATAATTTTCAATAACTGTGAAAGATATGAGTTTTATCTTAGTTATAAGTTAAGATGTTACTTTACATAGTTTCATGGATGCTGTCAGAAGACATGAGACTCCTGGACGAGAAGCAATGACTGTGTTACTCATGGCACAGTAAGCGGCATAAGTTGCACATTTGCATTGGTTTCCTTCGCCCCCAAGTTTTGTAGAGGCAAAATTGAGTCGTCCTAGTGGATGATGCTGCAAGCCCAGAGGGCTTGCTACACAGTGAAAAAACTCTAAAAAGTAGGAAGCCTAAATTTTTTATAATAGGCTTTTTAGTAAACCCAACCAATTATGCTCTGGAAGGAGACCTTGTTTTTATTAAACCAGATAATAAACAAACCTTCTCTCTGCTCTAGGGGGAAACACTCTACCTGTTTTCTAAGGTTGTTTACTATATAAACATTCTTGAAAGGATAATTCTGACCCCAAACTCTCAGACTCTGATAAGAAGATATGCAGAAGCATGGGAGACTCATAGAAAATTGCTTCCCAACAACAAAGCTAGAATTTAAAGGTATTACTTGTGTGCTAAGCAGTAAGCTTACATTTATTTTATAGTCCAAATGCTCACTGTAAGGTGCTGTATTAATCTGTTCTAGTTGTCATAACAAAATGACACCGACCAGGTGGCTTGAACAAGAGAATATTTTCTTATAGTTCTGGAGTCTCTAAAGTCCAAGGTCAATGTGCCAGCAGGGTAGGTTTCTGATGAGGCTTCTCTTCCCAGCTTGTCGACAGCTGCCTTCCCAGTGTCCTCAGATGGCCCTTCCTCTTGGCACATACCCTCTTGAGGGCTCTTCCTCTTCTTACAAGGACAACCATTCTATTGTATAGCTCCCCATCTCATTTAACCTAAATTACCACTCTAAAGCATTTTCCCCAAATATAGTCACATGGAAGCTTAAGGCTTTAATATATGAATTTAGGGGCATCAATATCCATCTCATTACAGATACTAAATGCTCTTCATTACTCACTGTCAGTATTTTATACATGAGAACACAGGCTTAGAAAGGCTAAGAATCTTTAACAAGATCATGCGTTTAAAGTGATGGAATGGGATTTGAACTGAGCTCCAGTTCTGACTCCCCAGACCATGAGTATACATAATCTTCTATATGACTGAGTGAATGTGTTGTTTTTTAGGTTGTATAGGAGAAACATTGATTTCTGAGTTCTTGGATCAAGATCACTGGTTTTGTGAAAGAATATTGTGCTATGAGCCACACTTTGTCAGCCAGACTTTCTTCTTTTCTTTCTTCCTTCCCTCTTTCCTATCATAAAATTGTTTATCTAAATATTCAACACATATTATTGAATGCTATTATAGCCAGGTACTGATCTAAGTACTACATCTTTATCAGTGAAGAAAACAAAGTTCCTGACCCCACGTATCATACATTCTGGGTATTATGTGAAAGATTTTCACTACCCTTTCTTACATACTTCTAGGTATTTAAATTTTATTCAAAACTGAAAGAGAAAGGTAACTGGTATTTGCCCAATAACAACCATGTATTAAGCACCTCAATTTTTTATCTTATTTAATAATGGATGTTCTATTAGCACAGATTAAATTGCCCTGTTTAAAAATCTTTAATTATGATTATGGAAACAGTTTTTCTTTGTGATTGATTAGGGAAATTTTGGTTGAAATTTTAAGTGTTTAGATATAATGATGTATTTATGGACACTCATGCATGTGTGAGTGGTGTGTATATATCTATATATCTGTGTGTTTGTATATTTTCCCCTTCTGTGTAAAAAAAATAGTCCGAATACTAATTATAAGATGTTAATCTTACAATTGTAATCATGGCTGGTGAAGTTGGAATTTAAATAGTCGAATACAGTTTGAAACACAGATATCCATTTGTGCACATGTGTGTATATTTGTGCATATGTGTGTGTAGGAAGTACTAAAGATACTCAAGTGTAAAAGGAATGGATTGAAATACATCATGTGGCTTTGGTGACTGAATTTGGGAGTAAATGAAAACCGAATGAAAACCCTGTACTGCTTCTGGAACCATATTCATTTTTTGGGTAGCCTTAATCCTGTTACTTCTGATTGTAGACTGCTTTTCCCTTTTTCTATGTGTGTAGGTTTTACCTATACATGATATTTTTTTGAGCATACAGGTGGATTGCTTAAAATATACTTAAAAAGTAGAGGAAATAATTTTCAATTAAAATTTAAATGACTGTATTTTAAATATCATTTTTACATTTATATTATCTGGAGTGAAGGCACATTGCATAAAGTTTCATATGATTTTTGTGAAGGTTAATACCATTAGGTATTTTCTTGAGGTTTTCTGAATAACCATATTTTACTTATTTGAGCAGCTGTGATTTGGAATGCATGATTCACTGTTACTTCAATATTATAGCACTAATCTCTTGAGGTCTAATACTTTGTTTTTATAGTCCACAACTGGGGATTAGTAAGTTAACCTTAGCTGTCACCAGATATGACATGGATATAAAGAAAGCGATTTCATAGCACAGCTACTTTAAGGAACACTTTTCATGTCAATAAGAAAGCAAATAATAGTCAACCCATAGGTTGTTACTTTTCAAGATATATTTACCTACTTTAATATCTTAAAACATTTTTTGAGGTTTGTATTCTAACTATAAGAAAAATGGATAGGATTCAGACTATTTTGGCTTTAAATATTATGTTCTATTTTCTAGAATTACTATCAATAATTTATTTTTTCCTCTAGCTAATCAATCAATAAAATTTTAGCAGATAGTCACTACAATAATAGAATTATATTTTATCATAGTTTTAAGACAAACATTAAAGAGTCAATACTACAGCTATTGAGAGGATGAACTCTAAAAGTAGATTGCTGCAGTTTAAGTTCTAACTCTGTCGCTGTGTGACTGCTATAAGTTGCTTAAAAACTTTCTGTGTCTCAATTTCTTTAAGTGTAAAATGGATAACATGGATTATCTCATAGAGTTTTCATTCTGTTTAAATAAGGCAACATGTGTACAGTACAGCACTTAATACAGTGTTAGTGATACATTAAATAAAAGGTAGCAGCTGGGTGTGGTGGTGCATGTCTATATTACTAGTACTTGAAAGGCTGAGACAGGAGTATAGCAGGTTCAACAGTGTCAGCAAGAGAGTGAGACTCAGCAAACCAACAAAACAGAACAAAACAAAATGGACTGGGGTGTAGCTCAACTCAGAGGTAAAATGCCCCTGAGCTCGATCCATAATACCAAACAAACAAACAAACAAATATAAAAGGTAGCTTTGACTTACTGGTAAAGCCCCAGAGTGTGCTCTTTTTAGAATTACTCAAAGTGAGAAATTGGGTTCTCAGCTTTGCAGGTGCAATAATTCAGTTTTATCAGTGCTCTCAGATTTAATCAGCTTATAGTCTTTCAGAGAAGGAATTGAACAAATGAAGACACCAATGGCTAATGTAAAAGCCAAAAGCCCCATTTATTACAGTGACAGAGAAATATGTTGAAATGGTTACTGAGGTAATTTTCTCATGTAGTTTCTTTTACTTGTATTCTGTTATTCTGTTAGCCTTTTCTTAGAGATTTTAGTCTAATAGAAGAGATTTTAGTAGTACTATCATATATATATATATGATACACACACACACACACACACACACTCAGGGGGGGGAGATTGATTCATTGATAGCCTTTGAAGCTTGTATAAATACTAGTCCCATAAAACAAGTCATTACTCCAACCCCTAATTGTTCTGTTGCTGAGGAAAGACAAAGTCCTTCTGAGCATAGGGAGCACAAAAGAGCCAGGGAAGATGTATATGGAGTAAATGTAGGAATTGGTCCTTAAACAGAAGTTTTCTGCCTTGTAGCACTCCAAAGTTGAGGCCTGAAGAGGTAGATAAAAGATCCAAATTCATCTGGGGCTCCAAGAGCGGTGAGGCCCTGTGCCTTGTTTTGCAGATGGTGCCTAGAAAGTACCAAGATGCCGGAACTTCATCCCATGACACTGGTTGAGTGGGGATGATGGTACTTCCTGGCATGATGTGGTACTCTAGGTTAGAATAGTGTGAGCTAACTTCCTTGAGTTTCTTATGGACCACACAGTAGTTTAGAAAAAGCTTGCTGTTTCCTTCTTCCACTCAGATTAAACATGGCCACAAATTCTTTGCTATTTTCCTTTGAGAGATAGAGGCTAATTCCCTCCCCTTGAGTGGGCCTAGTGACTTGCTTTACCAATGGAATGCAATAGAAGTGAGCCTTTATCCTATGTTCATAGCAGCACAATTCGTAATAGCCAAAATATGGAACCAACTTAGGTCTCGTCAATAAATGAATGGATTACAAAATTATGGGAAATACACATAATAGAATTCTACTCAGCAATAAAGAAGAACAAAATATCACTGCAAGAAGATGGAAAGACCTGGATGACATTATGTTAAGTGAGATCAGACAAGCATAGAAAGAGAAGGGACCTATGTTTTCTCTAATATGCTTAAACTAGGGAGCATTAGGGATACCAGAGGGACTCCAGATAATGGAGGGGAAACCTCAGCAAAGCTAGAAAGGAAGGGTAGGAGAAGGCTGAGGTTGATTAATGGAGGAGCTACATTCAAATATGTGTATAAGGGTGAATGTAGCATGGTCAACCTGGATACTCATTGTTGGAAGGGAGGGAAAGGGGAAGCGGGGAAGGGCACCAAGCACCATGTGAATGTATGCCATTTTCAATATGATCCACGTAAAAAAATAAAATATAAAAAAAGAAGTGAGCATATATGACTTCAAAGCCAGCTAATAAGAAGTATTGCAGGTTTTGTGTGGATCTCAGAATTTCCCACAGGAGAAAGCCAGCTTTTATAAAAGAGAAATCTGACCACATTGTGGAATAAAGACTTTATGTGGGAAGGCCCTGAGACCACATGGAGATGAGAGTTAGGAATTAGTTCCCATCCATTTTTACCGAGACAATAGCCACCTGATTGGAACCAGTCTGGACTCCAAACTTGTCCCTTCACCAGTCCAACACCAACAAATGGATCCAAGGGAAACAGAAGAATTACACAGCCCATTTTTTGAAGATCAAACCCACAAGCCATGACTATAATGAAATGATTATGGTTGCAAGCTGTTAAGTATAAGATGGTTTGCTTTACTACAGTAGACAACCAACAATCTTATATGCCCACGCAATCTTGAACTAGGTAGAGAAAATTATGTCACTTGAACCACAAGGAGCCTTTTGGTCAGAGGGAAATTCATAGGCTGATGGCCCAGAGAACACCTGGAAACAATGCTACTGATCGTATTTTGTAATTTTGAGATTTTTTTTTTTTTTTACTTTCAAAAGACTCTAGGCAACCTCTATTCTCTCAAGTTTTGACAAAATGAGCCACTCATTTGTTAATCAGCAGGAAATATTAGCATGGACGTATGTTCCAAAAGCAAACTTTAGTACTGCCATGATTGCTGTCCTTAGAGTTGTACAATAGGGGTCCTTGCTAGCCATCTCCATTCAGAGCCTTAGATGCTACCCAGAGAGAGGAGGAGGATGGAGAAGTTTGATTTCACATGGAAAATCCTTACCTGATAGAGAAACCTGTGACTTGCTGGAAAGTATCTTCAAGTGACTAAGTTAGTTATTTGTCACAAGGAAAAAATGGGATTTGAGATAAGGATTATATAGTATAGTAATAGAAAATGAAAAGTTATTTTTTTTAGCACAATTGAGTTTGTGACTTTATATCAAATGTACTGGGCAAACAAATCCAGTAAATAAGAAAGTACTGACATATTTTTCCCTTAGGAAATCAAAGGAATGCCAAATTTACACAATTGTAAGTAGTTGAATATAAATATAAACATTTAGAGTAAAAGTTCTCAATCTTGGCTGCCCACTAGAATTACCTGAGGGACAATGTAAAAAATCTGAATGTCAAGGCTTTAGTAGGCAATAAAAATCAGACTAGGAAGGTGTGGACAGGCATCAGCAATTTTTAAATGTCTCCAGGCAATTCCAATCAAAATTGAAAAGCACCGGGATAGAGTGAGGTAGAATGGGATAGGATATAATTAAAGAAAAAACTGGAGAGGTAAAGACCAGATGTAGGGAAGCATCATGATCCAGGACAAGTGTGGACTTAATAGGCGATTTGGCAAATGATATTAGGTTATTGGCTCTCCCTTGTATCCTTGGAGTCCTTCGCCTTTTCATACCCTCATGTATTTCTTCCAACAAATAGCTGCCATGTGTATCTCTATGAGGTTGGCTGCCAGAGATACCCTGCCAAGCCCCAAATTCTAGAGACTTTCCCATCACATCCCAAGGGCACATTCTTAAGCCCTCATTGATGGTGATGGGATATAAACCATCCAGCTTCCTTTCCCCTGATGAGGGCAATCCTGAAGTTTGAGCTTATGATACAGAACAAGATGAACTAGGGCCAGAAAATAAATCTACACTGATTTCTTCAACAAAGAAATGGCTTTATGAAAGAAATATCAGCTGAAATGAGTATCAGGCTTAGTGACTTAGCTGTCAGCACCTTCTCTCCTTATGAAACGGTACACGTATTTCAGGGACTACTGCGACCTGCAAACCACACTTTGGGTAGTGTGATGGTTTGGGTTGAGAATGGCTTCCCAGAGACTCCTGTGTTGAAAGCAGTCTCCAGCATAGCCAGGTTCAGCGGTGGGGCATGGCTGGAGGGCATGGATCCTGGGGATGAGGCCTTAGAGACAGTCGAAGGCCCCCTCCTCGGGCTCTGTTTGTTTCCTTGGTTGAGTGGCTTTTCTCCTTCATGTGTCCAGCTTCTGTGATTTCTGCCTTGGAATTGGCTGACTGTGAACTGAACTTCTAAAACAGTCACAAAAAATAAGAAATCGGATGCTTTTTCTAATATGCGAAAGCTACGGAGAAATGGGTAACAGGAGGCACTCTAGGTAAAGAAAGGAGATCCTATAGAGGAGCAAATAAGGTGGCCTAACTGAGAGGATAGGAGCGGGGAAGAGGGAAACCCTCTAAAGCACATGATGTACTTAAACATATCAAAGTCAATCACTAAGCCAAGCATGGGAAGGAGGGAGGGGGAGGGAATGGGGTGGAGATCGGGTAAGGGCTAATTGAGTGATGTGTGCATCATGTGTCTCCACAAGTCTTTTATCCCATTAAGATTTTGATGGCAATGCACCACTAAAAACTTAAATAATAAAACAGTGAGTCTGAATAAATCTTTCCTCCTCTAAGTTGTTCTTTTTTTTTTTTTTTTCCGTGGAACTGGGGATGGAACCCAGAGGCTTTCTACCTTTGGGCTATACTTTCAGCCCTATATTTTTTTATATTTTATTTGGAAACAGGGTCTCACTAAGTTGCTGAGAGCCTTACTAAGCAGCTGAGGCTGGCTTTGAACCTGTGTGATCCTCTTGTCTCAGCCTCCCCAAGCACAGGGACTACAAGCGTGCACCACCACGGCTGGCTTCTAAATTGTTCTTGTCAGACATTTTGGGCACAGCAATGATAAAGCCTACTATAACAGGTAGCAATAACGTCCACTGTCCCCAGAGTGCCCTGCAGCAGTAGCCAGCATTACCCTGTGTGGACCATGAGCCGACCTTGACCTCATACCCTTACCTGGCCTCTTTCCTTTTATTCTCCCACTTTCTGATCCTTCTTTTTTTTTTTTCCCCTAGAGGCTCTTTGTTATAAATTACCTTCCCATAAGTCAGTATCTGCTTCTAGGAAATTCAATTAAGATAGGCAATGAGGATTGTATTGGAGGGTAAAACCTGTACTTTAGGGAGATAGTATCAATCATTCTGGGGAATGATTCAGAAAAATGAATGAATGCAGGTAGGAAATGAGATTGAAGAATGTCATATATCCATCAGGGAACTCGGGAGTTATCCTCCTCCATTACTCATATTTTTAAAATGTCAATTTCTTGCTATTTTCAGGGTCTTTGCTTTACTTTAGACACTCATTATTTTTTAGATTTAGAACAACAATTGTATCGTAAGGTAAAGTCAGAACCATGCCAGTACTTCAATAACGATGGACTAGAAATGGTGGGTTCCTCACAACTTAGAAACTAAAATCTCCTTTGTGAAATATATAATTTTTCCTTTATATTTTATAGCTTAAGACTGATTCTAAACTATACTTGTAAAAGCACCTAAGCTTATTACCCTAAATATTTGACTAGTAATTAAAGCTCTCTGGCCCCACAGTTTTCTTACTCTTTGAATGAGGGAGATGGAGTAGGTTATTTCTAGGGTACTTTTCAGTTATAAAAATGTTATATTTAATAATAGCCACTAGATTGTATCAGTGAAGTAGTGCAGAACAGATTACTCTAGCAGCAACCGTTCCTTTTCAAAACAAATTGACAAAAATTATACATTTTTCATAAGAACAGTTCTCCAAGAAGCTAACCTTTGTCCGTTTTTCTTAGTGATATGCTTACTGATTTTAGCTTTGCTTTGGAAGTGGGTGACAATCTAATTGAATAGATATGGTCAGCATGCAGGAGCCTTGGGAAGAGGTTGGATAATATTTGTGTGTATATTTGCCTGGACATGTTTTCTGTCATGGTTATTGTACTTTAATGATTAACTAGAGACAATAAGCTTGCTGCCTATGCTATTTTATGAATGCACTGTTACTTGTGGTACTTTCTAAGGTAATTTGAAAATAAAAGAAAATATAATTATTTGAGGGTGTTTTGGAAGAGATGGAAATATTTATAAAATAAAAGAGTAACGTAGCCGGGCGTGGTGGCGCACACTTGTAATCCCGCGCTTGGGAGGCAGAGATAGGAGGATCGCGCAGGTTCGAAGCCAGCCGCGCACGCTGGCTTAGGAGACCCTGTTTCCAAATAAAAATGTAAAAATAGGTCTGGGAGTGTAGCCCGGAGGTATAAGGGCTTCCAGGAACCCCAGGACCACACACACACACACAAAGAGTAACGTAATAACACCATACTTTCAAAAGAGTTAACTAGTATACATAGTTCTTACAGGGGTGTTTGTAAGGCTGGAGGAGATGATTTTTAATTTCCCTGATTTTCTAGAAACACATAAATTCAGCTTGCTGTGGTTTTTATGAATCAAAAATGTGATTAACAATGTGTAAATCACATCTGCTCATCAGTTTATCACACCTTGTCCCCAGACAACCCTGAAACACTTAAATATTTTGTAGACTCTGTATTGTCAAGCTTGTTTAGAGAAATCTGAACTTCACCATTGTATTACAGAGATACTCCCTTTCAATCTCAATTCCATTCCCTTCTGGCCTTCTTTTCTTTTGAGTTTTGAAGGATAACCTTTAAAGTGATAAAACATGGAGAATTAGGACATGTAACATTTTCTTAAGTGAGATATAAAAGAAAAAATACATAAATCTTAAATGTAAAACTCTGAATTTATTCCTATGTGTATTCTTATGTAAACCCACATGAAGATATAAAACAACATTTTAAAATGTTCTTTTTAGTCTCTTCCCAGTTAATTTCCCTCTATTTCAAGATTGTGGTCATTCTTACTTCTACCATTGTAGTCTGGCTTAACCTATTCTTGAACTTTATAGAAATGGAATCATGTACCATACCTGGCTTCTGCTCAAAGTAATATGATTATTAGACTTATCTTTATTTTTGCCTGTGGAAAATAAAAATAATACTTTGTTCTGGTTAGAGTATTTCTACTGTATGAATATATCACTCTACTCTTGAAAATATTTATATTTTTTATTGATGCATTGCAATCATACATCTTAATGGGGTGCAAGATAGTGCAAGATAGTAGAGGCATAGACACATCTACTCATTTCTTTTTTAAATAGCTATGGCTGAAATTAGGATTGTTGGGTCATAAGCTAGACATAACTTAGCTCTAGGGACTGCTGCCAAAGGGTTTTCCAAAGTAGTGGGACACATTTTTTATTCCTATGAGCAGTGTAGGATAGTCCTAATTTCTCTGCATTTGTGCCTATGTAGAATATTGACAGCAATTTAATTTTAGTCAATCTTGTAAATGTGTGGTAGCAACTAATTATGGTTTTGAATTTTACTTTTCTGATGAATAATATTGAATAACTTTTCTTATACTTATTGGTCTTTTGGAAGCCTGTTTTATGGAATATTATTCAAATATTCTTTCCATTATTTTGTGATTGGTTTGTTCATTATATATTATGATACATATGAGAAAAATATGTAACAAATTAACAAGTATCTTGTTCTAATCTATATTTTCTTTAATAATTCCATCCTTTTTGCAGCACTTACATATAGTAAGTTTTCTACCATTAAGCTACATACCTAATGCTTAGAAGTTCTTAATTTTAATGAATTCCAGCCTATCATTATTTTATTCTATGGTTCATGCATTTGATGTTCTGCTTTAAAATGTGACTTGAAACTTCACTTGCCACATAACTGAGTTTGGCAGATGGTAGGCTACTTTTTTCTCCCATATAAAAATTGTGATAATATTCATAAATATAAAATTTGCCATCTTAAAAATTTTAAGTGTACAGTTCAATGCTATTAAATATTTATGGATTGTGCAATCAGTACCACCTATCTTCAGATTTTTTTCATTTTATAACATTAAACTCTACCCGTTAAGCTATAGCTCCTTATTCCTTCCTGCCCCCAGAAACTGGCAACTACCTGTCTATTCTCTGTCTTATGAATTTGTCTATCCAAGTACATCATATAAATGAAATCCCTAAGTTTTATTCATGTCATGAAATATGAAAAAATCTCCTTCCCTTTTGAGGTCAAATAATAATCTATCATACATAATTTTATAATTTTCTTTGGACCTAACATGTCTCATATGCAATGAGAAGATATGTATACTGTTGTTGGGTAGAATGTTCAGCATATATCTGCTAGATTGAATTGATTTACTCTGACACGTAAGCCCTCATTTCATTTCTTACCTTTTGACCGAATATTATATTCATTACTGAGAATGAGTCATTGAAGTCTCTATTATTGTACAACTGTCTCTCTTTTAAATACTGTCAATTTTTCATATTTTATAATCTATTTTAGGCACATGGTTGTTTAAAACTACCATATATTTTTCTGTATCAAAACTTTTGTAAATATGTAATATCTTTTGTCTCTTGCTACCTTTTTTATTTAGTGTCTGTTTTGTCTGATAGTAGTCTAGCCACCTCCACTTTCTGTTGGTTACCACTGCTGTGGTATGTCTTTTCACATTCTTTCACTTTCACTCTTATCTGTGTCAAATTTAGAATCAGCCGGTTGGAGAGAGCATATTGTTAGATCTTGGGTTTTTTTTTTTTTTATCCATGCAGTCAATCTCTCTTTTTCTTTATGAATTTATAACAGCCTAATTTCAACACTATACAAAATTCTGCTCATTTACAATTCAATTTTTATCCTTTTCACTGGTCAATATTACAGATTACATCTTATACATTAGGTGCCCCCAAATACAAACCAATAGTTGCTAAAATAGATTAGTCTTTTAAGCAAAAACAAAATGTGAAATTGTGAAATTATAAACCAAAGTTCTACTTTTTTTTAGACTAACTGCCTTTTAAAAAGAAGTCTCTTGAGTCATGTAAAGTAAAATACCACATTTATAATTGCCTATGTATTTACCTTTACTGATCTCTTTCGCATAATTTAGAGTTACCGACTAATGTAACCTGGAACTTTCTTGAGCATATGTAGAAGGCAGGTTAAATGTATACAAACTCCCTCTCCCTTTGTTTCTTGTCCCAGATTCCCTCTGGAACATCCTCATTTCTCCCTTACTTTTGAAGGACAGTTTTGCTGGATTAAAGATTCTTGGATAATTTTTTATTTTTAGATTTTTTAATAGACTGGTCCACTGTCTTCTAGCCGCTCATGTTTCGAAGGCCAAATCTGCTGATAATCTTACATAGGAATCCCTTGGATTCTATAAATCACTTCTCTCCTGCTGCTTTCAAGATTTTCTCTCTGACTTTTGAAAGTTTGAGTATAGTGTCTCAGTGTGGATCTCTGTGACCAGTTACTTGGAATTCATTGAGCTTCTTAGATATTTATATTCATGTATGTCATCAAAACCGGGAAGGATTTAGCCATTATTTTATCTAATATTCTATCTTTCTCCTTCTAGGACTACCACAGTTAGTATGTTAGTGTGATTAGTGGTGTCCCACAGGTCCCCTAGGCTCTCTGTTCATCTTTGTTCTTCAATCATGTAGTATCTTTTGTTTCTTAGAGTTGGCAATTTCTATTTTCCTATCTTCAAATTATCTGAGTTGATTTCAGATTTAGAATTTTTTAAATTTTTTTATTGGTGTACTGTATTCATATATCATAATGGGGGTTAAAAAAAAACTTCTGTAGACATACATGCACACATCGCCCAGTTGAGCCCCTACCCAATCCCCACCCCATTCCCTCCCCATCCCTCCTTCCCATGCTTGGCTTAGTGGTTGACATCTAATATCATAGCAACTTTTATTAACAGATTTAGAATTTTTGTCTGGTTTCTTTTTAGGGTTTCTTCCTGTTTTTGATATTTCCATTTTGTTTCTACATTATTTTCTTGACTCTTCACATCTTCCTATAGTTCTTTGAATATCTGTAAAACAGTTATTTTTAAAAAATTGTTTAGTAGTTCTGCTGATAGGATTTTTTCCAGGAGCCATTCATGTTGATTTATTATTTTTTGAATGGCCTATAATTTCCTGTTTCTTTTTGTACCTGTGTTTGTTGTTGTTGTTAACCAAACATTTGAATCTAGTAATAGGGACTATGGGGTTTGGGCTTGTAGAGCTTTTCTTTCTTTTTTTATTTTTTTGGGTGGGAATGGATCCAGGGGCATTCTACCTCCTAGATACCCCAGCCCTTTTAATTTCTTATTTTTAAACAGGATCTCATTAGGTTACCAAAAGTCTCACTACATTGTTGAGGCTGTCCTCAAACCTTTGAGCTTCCTATTTTAGCCTCCCAAGTATTGAGATTATAGGTATGCACCACCATGCTTGGCCTTTTTTGTTATTTTCTAAAACAAAATTTGCTGTAGTTGATTTATATGCCAAGGATTAGTTCAAAGTATAATCGTAAAATCTTCCCAAGTCTTTAATGAATCTCACCTATGCCTCTCACTAGGCATATGTATTCACTTTCTAATTTTCCTTGCATTTACATTTACATTCAAATGTACTAGTTTTAAATCTGACTCCCAGAAGAATTAAAAATGAATGAGGGTTGAAATACATGCATGTGGTATGGAGGAGGTGTCAGATTTATTTATTTATTTGTTTATTTACTTACTTACTTATTTTTTGTGTTACTGGGGATTGAACCCAAGGGCATCCTACCTTCAAGTCGCCAGCCTATTTTATTTTGAAACCTGGATCTTACTAGGTTGCTGAGAGTATTGCTACATTGCTGAGGCTGTTCTCAAATCTTTAATCTTTCCTGCTTCAGCCTCCAAAGTACTGGGATTACAGTCATGTACTACCATGCCGTGATAAGGGTCAAATCTTTAAATTCTCTGACAATAATTTAAGCTGAAGGAGCAGGAACAGCATCAATGGGAATAGGTACAAAAACAATGACTATGTGAATTTTGGTCTCATCTCTGTGATTAGAAGCACCAATCAGCAACTGGAGCACAGATCCACAACATTTGCAAAGATAGGGTGCTTTGACCCACACTGGCTTCCTAAGCCATGTTCAAGCTGTTCCAGGAACATGTGCATAGTTGTCTACTATGGGCAGGAGGACAGGTATATATAGCTACTATTGAACAAAGAGCAGAAATTGACCAACATTTACTGTTCATTCCTTTCCAAGTTCTAAACCTTCACTAGACTCCAATTTTCCAGGATATTTGCATCAGACAGATTAAGCCATGCAACTATTATATCTGGATGAAGAGACAGATACTTGGTTCTTTCTACTCTGCCTTCTTCTTAGAATCATTACTACTGGGCTTGTTGTTTTAGGATGATAACTAGCTTAGGTATAGTGGAAAATATATTGGACTTTATAAAGATCTAGGTTTTGTTTTTCCAGTTATTAAGTATGTTACTTGCACATTTTACTTAATTCTTTAGATCTTCTTAATCATTCAGAATATGGTCTGCTAGTTAGGACATTTTCAGTTGCAAGTAGAAGAATCTTAGCTAAGTTATTCAACCAAAAGGCTTATCTGGAAAAGGGGTTTGTTTTGGAATCAGAGGAAGAGCTAGAGAAACCATCACCTGAGGGGCCTATCTATCAATGCTCGTATCTCTGCTCTTCCCACTGCATTGTTCTCATTGCCATTGACTGCAAAGAGGTTTATGAGGCAAGAACACACTGCAGCTGGCAACTCTGAGGTTCACAATATCCCTACTGAGAATTTCAATAGGAAAGAGAAAGTATCTTTCTGTTCTCTTCACTTCAGTATATAATAATTGTAGTGAAGGATTCTGGGCAATCTTGAGTCAGAATGTGTAACTCTGATTTGCCTGAGAGTTGGGGCAAACAGTAGAGCTATAGATCACATTAATTTATTGTATATTATACAGCTTGTAGAAAGCTATAAAGTGTACTTAGAAGTGACATTTTTAGCTCACAGTGACAGTTTTATACTGGTTCCTATTGAAAGCATTCTTAACTTCTGCTCTAAAGCTCCCTGTATGTTTAGAATTTTCCGATTTGCTTGTTTTTCCTTTCTTAACTTGTTCTTGCTGTGCATATACTAGGAGTCAGATGTCCTTAAGCAATATTTCCAAATGAGATTAAAAAGGTTAATTCTAAATTCTGCCAGTTTCAGGCATGGTCACCAGGTGAGTCATAGAAACTGCTGCAAAGGGTTGAATCACTTGGCAACTCTCCTTCCATCAGTTATGGCCAAGAAATTCTAATTAGCTTACATCAGAAATTAAAATCTGGGGCAAATATTTTTTTTTTTTGTAGAAACATTGGGCCAATATTGACATACAAGAGATCATTCTGGGGTGGTGTGTGGGAGAGGAATAATACAGATCTTGTGTCATGATTTGAATTTAGAATGTCCCCTAGACCTCATGTGGTAGACAAGGCAGCCGTGTTGAAGGTGGGACTTTGTTGCTATAGAAGGGGGCATAGCCAAGCACAGTGTTTTCCCAGGCCAGCTGCTACAGCATCTTGCGTCTTCTCTCCTCTGCTACCAGGAGCTGATAACAAGCTCTGTCCTCTCCTCTGCTCCCTGCCATTATGCCCTAAGGGCCTGTTGCCCTGGCTCTTATTTGGAAGCCAGTCTAACATGGACTAAAATTGCTAGAATGTTGAGAAAGAAATCTTACTTCCTCTAACTTTTGTGTATGTTTTGTATCACAGCAGTTGGAATGCTGACTGAAACATACTACACTAATAACTTCACCAGAAGACTGATGTTTAAGTATTGACTGGATTTCATAACCCCTGGGGCTTAGAAACCCACTTTAAAGGCTTTCTTGCTTCCTTGATGTCTCTGAGGTTTAAATGTCTTTTTCTTTTTTAAGTCCAACTCCTATTTGAAACATGGTATTTTCTCCCCTCTAATATTACTAAGGATCAATATGGGCTGGTGTCTTCTATTCAGCTACTGAGAGGGTATATAGCATGGTTAAAGTAGCCATAAGATGCCATCATTAGGGGGGCATCCCTGCTAACATCACTACTTCATACTTTCTGGTTTGTACTTTTTTCCTAACAAGTAAACTTTAATTCTTCAATTATTGAGAAGAGTAGTATTACTGAAATGGTGACTGGAGGTTGCATTAAATTCATTTTTATTAAGTTTATTAACATTTTCCCATGCTCACCTAATTCCCAGATAACAAATAAGCGGTTTCTATTTAATCAGGTTTAGAAGAGAATTCTATTATCTTTATATGCACACAAAATAGGAATCTTTGATAACAAAAGAGAAAAATTGTCAAAGTAGACTGTCTCCATGAATTTGATGGAGAGAATGGAAAGGTGGAATGAGCTGTGGGCAGAAATTAGGTTATGTAAATTTGAGAACACAGTTCAAGTTTCCTTGGATTTATATGACTTTATAGTGACATATAGTGTTGGGAGTGTTCTTGAAGCTATGTAAGAAATGATACTGATAAGGTTTTCACATATATGTACTGTCTTTTAAAAGCAGAAACATTTTATTTTTGAGCTCATCCTCTCTCTCAGGAGATAGAACTGAAAGAAAATGAAATTAAACCTCTGTAACATTTAATAAATTGTGGGAAGGTTTAATTCCCATTTTATTTGTTTAAGTTGCATATACTATAATAGGCTCAGGAGAAAACAAGAAAAATTGACTATACATGACCTCGATGAACTTCAATTATAGTAGTAATGATAGCATGAAAATTAAAATTATAATGCATGAAGGTGATGATTTGAAAAGTGTTGTATAAAGCCTTATGGTGCCTGCAAACAGATACCTGATCTTTCTGAAAGGGTCTGTGAAGGCTACACAGACATTTTTTTTCCCCTGAGGGTCTGGAGATGGAACCCAGAGGCATTCAACCTCTGAGCTACACCCTCTGCCCTATTTTTTATTCATTATTTTGAAACAGGGTCTCACTAACTTGCAGAGGGCCTCACTAAGTAGCTGAAGCTGTCCTCAAACCATGATCCTCTAGTCTCAGCCTCCCAAATGCTGGGATTACAAGCATGTGTCACCACGCCAGGCTGCACAGACACTTACCAGGGGATAAAAAATGAGATGGAGGTCTGGGAAAATAGGAATATGTGCCAGTGATAGAGGTACTAGAAAGGACTGGCTTGCCACTGTATAAAGGTGTAGAGGAAACTGGCAGGATCCAAGGGTACCCTGGAAAGAAGTGGCCCCATACAGCATGTTCTCATGGATTATGGAAAAAAAGAGCTTTGAATATTTTTATTAAGGAATTTATTATTTTTTAATTTATTATTTTTATTTTTATGTCGAAAATATTGAAAATGGCATACCTTCAGACTAGGCTTGGTACCCTCCCCTCCTACTTTCCCTCCCCCTCCCAACAATGCATAACCAGGTTAACCATGGTATATTTATATTTTTACATAAATTCGGATGTAGTTCCTTCATTAATCAACCTCAGCCTTCTCCTCTCCTATCCTTCCATTCTAGCTTTGTTGAGGTTTCCCCTCCATTATTTGGAGTCCCTCTGGTATCCCTAATATTCCCTAGTTTGAGCATATTAGAGAAAACATATGTCCTTTCTCTTTCTGTGCTTGGCTGATCTCACTTAACATAATGTTTTCCAGGTCTTTCCATTTTCTTGTGAATGACACGATTCTCTACACTAGCAAAACAAATAATCCAGTCAAAAAACAGGCAACTGAACGAACGAATAGACACTTCACAAAAGAAGAGATACAAATGGCCAATAGATACATGAAAAGATGTTCAACATCACTAGCCATCAGGGAGATGCAAATCAAAACTATGCTGAGATTCCATCTAACCCCAATCAGAGTGGCAAGCATAAAGAAATCAAATAACAACAAATGCTGGTGAGGATGTGGGGAAAGAGGAACTCTTTTACACTGTTGGTGGGAGTGCAAACTAGTTCAGCCACTATGGAGATCAGTGTGGAGATTTTTTGGAAAACTGGGAGTAGATCTACCATATGATCTGGCTATAGCTCTCCTGGGTATTTGTCCAAAAGGGTTGAAATCAGAGAACTACAGTAACATATGCATACCCATGTTCATAGCAGCACAATTCATAATAGCCCAAATATGGAACCAACCTAGGTCTCCATCAACAGATGAAAGGATTGCAAAATTATGGGAAATACACTACAATAGCATTCTACTCAGCTATAAAGAGCTTTGAAATCTATCCTTTTTGTCAATAGTGAGGAGAAATTTGATGGCAACAAGACCTTCTAATTAGCCACAAAGGGATAGTCCCAGCAAGCTGCCAGTGAACCGTTAGTGTTTAAAAATACACAGTGTGAATGCAATCTTGGGAATAGGAGGCTGCTGCCACCGTGGATACCACAACCAACACCATGGTGTCAGTGCCTCTTCTCAGGGATGCTGCTGACCCAAGCTCAACATTTCCACACCCCTGTTTGCAACAGCAGTAACCAAGGCAATGGGAAAATAGCCCCGGCTTAAATTCTCTCTTCCAAATATCCTACTGGACCACATCAGATTTGGGGACCTAATAAATAGAACCTTTGCTGCAAGGTACTCTGTTAATTTTCCTTCCTAAAGTCTACAGTGCAGGTGGGCTCACTAGATGGAGAGTGGAATTGACACTGAGGATTGATTCAACATGTTTACTAGTGATAAGGTCAATGAAACTGGATGAGAAACTGTAGAACAATATATATGCAGCTGAGCACAGAAAAGCATCTGCATTCACGGAGCATCGGAAGAGACAAAACAGGACTGGTCACAGAGTTGAGGAAAGATACAGTAGAGTGTCACATGGCAACCAAAGAAAGAGGAGTTTAGAAAGTAGAAAACCGATAATAGTCTGAAAATGCTATAGCACCATGGCTATTGATTTTTTTTAGTTAGTGATATTTTCAGCAAGAAAAGTTTTTCTATACTTACTACTAAGCAAAATTTCCATTACAGAAAATCAATTTAAAGAAATTTAATAAAAAATGAGTTTATTGCCCACATAACTTTAAGTGGGAACCAATTTAGGATCAGGGGCTTACATGGTGTCATTGAGCTAAGCTTCTCTTTCTCACTCCCCTATTTTCTTTGATTGTCTGCCTTCTGTACTGACATCATCATCAGGCATTGTCTATGAAGCTAGAAAACAAAACAAAACAACCATGAAACCAACATATTGCTGACAGCTGGTGGTCCCCAAAGAGGAAAGAAACAAAATATATCAGTATCCCCATATCAATCTTAAGAAAAAGATTGACTGGTCTGATTTGGGGCATGTGCCTTTCACTGTACCAATTACCTGCGGGCTGTATGTGCAGAGTTTTCTGATTGGTTCTGCTTGTGTTACATGCCCACCCATATTAGTGAGAAGGGATATCTTCAATTATACTCAAAACATGAAAAAGCATTTCAGTGAGGATCATAAGAAGTTATGATCTGCGTATCCAAAAAGGGATAAAGGATGCTGGGAAGGCACATGAGAATGATTATATATTTAGAATGCACTGGTTAAAAAATACGTAAAATGACAAAGAGCCACTAAAATCTTAGTGACATTTAAAAATGAATTCTGAATTCATAATACCTCAGTATATTTAAAAATTATTCATATAATGATATTTTTCTTCTATAAGCCATGATTGGGAGCTTGTAGATTAGCAAGCCTCTTTCAATCACAGTGACATCTCCAAAACACAACAGATTTCAGGTCTTGAAGTCAAGTTAATCATGGAGTTCACAAGTAGTTTATGTACACTTTCAGGTGCTATTAATTAAAGAAATGCTAAGGAAATGTTACAAGACTTATTTTCATTTAGTGTATGGAGTACTAGTAAATACTATATTGTCCTTCCAACCAAGAATCTAATATAAAACAGGACTAAAATAACCATGTAAATGGGCTTTGGGTGGGAAGACACATATGGTTACACAATAAATGTTATTTAGGTTTTTCTTTTTCTGATTTTATCTTTCTATTTTCCATCTTTATATGTGTACGATTGCAGAGACATTGAATCTGGAAACAATGGAATGAGGAAATTTTATTTCATATATATTTAAGTATCAAAATTTCTAAAAGAGGTAGCTTCCCCCCAGGAGCATAGAGATCTGTGCCACGTGACATGTATCCTGTACCTGCCCCTGTCCCCCATTAAGGGATGCTCTCTATTATTAGTTCCTCTGTCTTCAAAATGGAGATCACTTGGGTTGTCTTCTTTCTGCTTCCTATCTGCCTCCTGGAAACAGTTCTCGCAAACTGCTTCTATCTCCTCAGAAGAGAAATAGCATCTGCAAACTCTTGCAGAGTGAACCCCTGGTGCAGAGTGATGCATGGAGTGTTGGAGGGATGGCAGAACAAGAAAACACCTTTAACCCAGAAGAATGAGAGCAATAGGGTCTCAGGGCTGTGAGGGAGGAAAGCGCTGGGTCCAGCTGGCACCATAGTTCCGACTGGCTCTGGTCCCCAGCTATGGCTGCACTACTTCTTAGTTTGGGCTATTTGTTGTGATGTGTCATCCCAGGTGTGGCTAGCATCCTATGAACATCATGCTATGTGATAGGAATGGAGCTCTTAAAAACAGAAGTATCGCAGTGAAACTGGTCTTTTTCACGAAGGTCGCCCTGTACCCTCCTAGACATTCTAGCTCCCCAGATACATGTGCACTGGCATCTTTAACTTTGCTATAAAAGAAAGGAAAACCCTAGCTTAAAGTAAAGCTTTCATATTCTAAGAAAAAGAAAGGAAAAGACCAACAATAAATAAAATAGTGAAATCCTTATAAAATCATATTGGGCCATGATGTATTTGGAAAAGCAATGAAGTTTGACAAAGGGTTTAAAAGAGATTGGTTTATTAGATATCAAAGAGCTTCTATGGGTATTTTTTTTAAAGGAGGGTGTTTTCTTTGTGTGTGTGTGTGTGTGTGTGTGTGTGTGTGTGTGTGTGTTTAATTTGGACGCAGGGTCTCTTAAGCCAGCACAGCTGGCTTCAAACCTGTGAGATCCTCCTGTCTCCCCCTCCCAAGTGTGGGGATTACAAGTGTGCGTCACCACGCCCTGCATAGGAGTGTGTTTCTCTTTAACCACAAGTACTTTGTTTAGTTTATGGAAAAACCTTTATTTATAACCCACAAATCCGATGCTCAGAGAATTTGCTAGAAAATTTTGTCTAAAATAATTGAATTCGGTTTTGTCTTCTCTATTTTTACAAATCTGATATATTTATTATACATGCTGTTACTTTGCTGTTTCAGAATTCATGTTTAATTTTATAAGCTTATGCAGCTGTATTTTCTTTTTAAAAACAAAGTTTAAAAGGTTTCTTTTACTCTTTTAACAAAAGGACATTTCTTTTTAGAGGAAAATTGTAAATTTGAGAGTTTACATACATTTTTAAATTCTCAGTTCTCTTTACTAACCCTAATATTTCTAGATATTGTCACAATAGTAATTTTGCTGAGTCTGGTTTTTTTTTAAATTAACATGAGATTAGGTACAATTTTTAGGCAGTTAATATAACTGGCAGTATTACCTTTTTTCCACCTAACTTAGGGGCATCTTTGACATTTGTGGATTCTAAATTGGAATGAATTCCTCCAGGCGTGGTGGCGCATGCTTGTAATCCCCATGCTTGGAAGGCAGAGACAGGAGGATCTCGCTGGTTTGGAACCAGCCCCGCTGGCTTAAGAGATACTGTTTCCAAATTATATAATAAGTCTGGGAGTGTAGCCCGGCAGTAGAAGGGCTTCCAGGAACCCCAGTACTACCAAGATAAATAAATAAATAAATAAATAAATAAATAAATAAATATTGGAATGAATTCCAAAAGTTGTACTAAAATTCACACTGAAGAAAAGACTTGAAGCTGCTGTCCATTTTCTTTTCTGTTCAGTGTATTTTACCTTAGAGCTACTGAAGTAGGAAAGTGATTACTTACAAATAAGTAATTTACTTGCTTAGGAAGGCTTTTGATCATGTTATGGTAGATCTTATTAAATTTTCCACTAAGATAATTATTGCAGGGAATTTCTCAACTTAAAGCAAATACTTCATTTGGTTCAAGTTAATTGAAAAATCACAACCAGTTTACAGTTGCCTTCATGACCACCCTCCCAAGTTTTCCATCTCATCCATCAATATTTAAGCTAGTAACCACTGAGTATATCTCCAGAGATGAATACCATGCCCAAACAAAAGGGAAAAAATCTCACACTATAATGATGTTGGAAAAATAGGAATAAGGTAATGGTGACATTTCACCACCTTGTGACATCATTCCTGGTTCCTCCTCTGTATTATTTAATGCTGTACAATAGTAGGCAGTTTGCTGAGCTGAATGGTTGCCAACATTTTAGCTTTTTTTGTTTTTGTTTTTCAGATGAGTGCCCAAATTGCCAACAGGATGCTTTCCTCAAATCCCCATCACACCCAGAGAGAAAACAATGACATAGCAATGTGTTTAATGTTTCAACAATATTTTTATCTCTGGTTCTTTCTGGGAGATGGGAAGCTACATATCATTAGGAACTTCCTGATTAATTACTTAAAGTATAAGGCTTGTAGTGCTCAACAGGGAACAATCCAGAGAACAGGTCACTAAAGCTAAGATGGATACTTTCCTTGGAGAAAGCAGGCTTCCTAAGGTCTCGCTGGCAGTGTTATCTGACTCTGCAGGGAGGTTTCCAGCACAGCTTTCTCTTCCAGGTAATCATTGAAAATAAGACTCCAACCAGTCAGGCATTAAATCAGAGGATTGAAAGGCAAAGAGCTCAGTTAGAAATCTGGTTTTCATTTGTAAGCAAGCTTTGAGTTGCCTTTTTCTTCACCTTTTCCTGTTCATCGCTGGCTCCCAGTCCCAGTGAGGTGGGTGTCCAGCGGATACCATCTGCCTTTGCTGGCACCTCCTTCCCTTGTTGGCAACTCTTGCCTGCTGGACAGTGTCCTGTCAGGTCTAGGGCCTGGATTTTGAATGGTGGGCTGGTGCCTTTGTTGGTCTGTGGACAGCACTTTGATACTTTAGTGATGTTTCAGGCTACATTGACCTTGGTATATTCTCATTGTTGCTGCATGTAAGAACACAAGAGGAGAGGGGGAGTAAGGTTGGGTACTGCAGAAAACATACCTGTATGTTGCCAAGTTGGAGCTTGGTGCTACTTGCTGTCTTTTATTTTTTATGACATTTCTGCCTTCAAAGAGCTAGTTCTGCTCGACTAAGAGGCTGTGTACTGAGATTTGCTGTAGCTATATTTTGTGAGATGCCAGCAACATGGTTCAATCCACTGTGTAACCTGTGACCTTTGGACCTTGTCCTTAGTCTCCTGTCCCTTGCTCACTCAGCCCCAACTACTCTGGCTGTGATTCAAGATATAACACAGCACTTCAGCTCACTTATAAAGTCTTTCCCAAGCTCCTTCAGACTTTTATTCTTATATGTCATTTCAGCAAACATCTTCCTGGCCCTTGCATTTATTATAATTGCAATTTCCATCCTCTATTCACTGTTTATTTTTGTCTTTGAACATATCACCATCTCACATTATACATTTTACTCACTAACCACTTTTTACTTATTAATTTAATATTTACTTATCAATTTAGCATCTGTCATTCCTTTCTGGTATATAAGGTAAATAAGTGTAGGAATTTTATCTTTTTGTTCATAGCTATATTTCCAAAGCCTAAAATAATGCATGTAATTTAGCAGGTGCTCAATAAATATTTTTGAAAGGGTATTGAATGGATGGAAGATCCATATTTGCTACATTTACTTTTTAGTTATATTTATTACTTTTTTTTACAGTACTGGGGATGGAACCCTGGGGCATTCTACATCTGAGACACATCCCTAGCCCTATTTTTTATTCTTTTATTGGAAACAAGGTCTCATTAAGTTGCAGAGGGACTCACTAAATAGCTGAGGTGGGCTGAGAACCTGTAATCCTCCTGTCTAAGCCTCCCAAGTACTGGGATTATAAGTGTGCACCACCATACCTGGCTATTGCTTTTAAATAAATGAATACTGTTTTGTTTTATACTTTTAAAAAATATGTATTTCTTAATCTAAGTCTACATGCAACAGAAGTGCTCTATGAACTTTCTCCATTTAAATTTGGGGCAAATAAGAACAAACATACCATTTGCAGGAAAGTAGATGGGACTGGGAAATACCATGCTAAATGAGGCAAGCCAGATTCAGAAAGTCAAGGTCAAATGGTTTCTCTCCTGTCGAGAGCCTAGAGAGAAAACATGGAAGAAAGGGACTCTTGTGAAAACGGAAGAGACTCATATACTAAAATAAGAGCAGCGGAGGGTAGAAGGGATAAAAAAAGGAGTATGGTAGAATGAAATTAATCAAATTATGTTTTGTACGTGTATAAATGCATCACAATGAATCTTACTATTATGTATAGTTTTAATGTACCAATAAAAAGTAAAGATGGAAATCCAAATAAAAATAAAATAGAAACCCAATTAAAAATAAGTGTGGGACAAAAATTTGGTCTACTTCTATATTTGTGAAGTCCTTTGGAATGAGCCAGAGTCCTAGGTTTATGCTGATCACACTGAAATAAGATGAGGCCATTGACTGATTAAATTCAAAGCTTGTTCTTCAACCTTTTGGACATTCCATGTACTGTCTTTGTCTGAGCTCAGAATCGCATTGACAGTGTATCACTGAGTATTTCTAGGGATTAAAAATATCTCATTGAAGAGAGGACTGGTGTTTATGAGTGCTTTCTATATATCCTTCACTTTCTATAGAGGATCTGATGTGATTCTTATAAAAGCAACATAATAAATACATTAGTATTTCTATTTAAACTGAAATTTCGAATGTAGTTGTAACTGTCCAAGGCTTCACATGAGAGGAGGCCACACTCTTTCCAGGTTATGCTGTAAAATAGAGATCTCTGTAAGAAAACAACGTTGAGGAATTAGACCCCCTCTCATTTTACTCATTCTCTGTTCGCTGAATATTGCTCTTACCTCCGGGCCTGGCTAGCCCCTCTGTTGCTAAGAGTTGGCATTGGTTTCCTATGGGATCAAGCCCAAGCTCCTAGAACTGGACACAAAGCCCCACATAGATTCTTTTCCATTTAATGACTGCAGGTTATTTCCCTCACTGCCCGTAATGAATCCTCTGCTCTGGCTGAGAAGACTTTTCTTCTTATTCTTCCTTTTTCCGGGTCTGCCACCCCTCCCTCACGATACACTTGTTTACTGGTCTCTGGGTTTGTTTATTTATTTATTTACTTATTCATTTTGTGGGTCTGGGAATGAAACCCAGGGGAATTTGACCTCCAAACTACACCCCCTGCCCTGTTTTTGTTTTTGTATTTTGGTACTGGGGGTGGAACCCAGAGGCTTTCTACCTCCGGGCTATACTCCCGGACCTATTTTATATTTTATTTGGAAACAGGGTCTCAATATGTTGCTGAGAGCCTCACTAAGTAGCTGAGACTGGCTTTGATCCTCCTGTCTCAGCCTCCCAAATGCGGGGATTATAAGCGTGCGCCACCACTCCCGGCTACTGTGCCCAGTTTTTTATTCTTTATTTTGAAACAGGGTCTCACTGAATTGCAGGGGGCCTCACTAAGGCTGAGGGTGTCTGCGAACCGCGATCCACTGGTCTCAGCCTCCCAAATGCTGGGATCACAAGCATGTGCCACCACGCCCAGCTTCTGGCCTACTTTAGACACTCTTTCTTTTCTGCCCATTTATACACTCGCCACTTTTTAAAGTTCTCCTGATGGCTATACACTTTATTTTTCATGTCCCTGGCTGGCCTACAATCTCTGTTTTCTTTTTATAATTATTTTTGAACTTACTATCTGTACCTTATAGTTAACTAAGGCCTAATCAGAAACCATTGTTTCCTGTAATTGTTTCTAGTCTCATTCTTGTCCTCTGAACAAGATTTTATTTAAAGATGCTTCTGTTTTCCATTTTCTTTTCTTTTCCCAGTATTTTCTAGCACAGACATCATTTCATTAGGAGACACTCCACAAATATTTGGCCTTTCATCCTGAATATTTATCACATTTTAGGAAAACTATGACATCATTTTAGGTCAACGAGTAAAATATGGTTTATTCAGCAGCATTTTTTCCTAATCTGGTATCATCTTTGTGCATCTTGTGTGCAAACATCATTTCAGAAAGTCTATCAAAGATTTTGCTTCTGTTTCATTATACCTGAAATTTGAATACCAGTTTCCATGTTCTGAAAAGTTTGTATAAAATCCTTGTAAGAACTCAGGGTGAGTGGTGTAGTGTATGTATAAAATATTCATCTGCAGAAAGCAAAATGAAAAGGTGAATGGACATTTAGAAATTTTAGAGCAAAGCACAGAAAACTGGATGCATGACAAAGCCAAAGAATTCATTGTTTCATTTCAAGAGCAGTTAGAGAAGGTTGAGGAATCTATTCTTTGAAGTCTTAGGATTTTTCTTTCTTTTATTTATTTTTTTCTGCTTAGCCCTGTGCTTAGAAAATACTTTGCTGTTTCCATGAGATTAAAGGTAATCTGGAAAGATTTTAACTTCCTAGGCAGTTAAGCACTTATTAGCATAAGATTAGAATGGGCAGAAACTACTAGGCATGATCTGCAGGTGATTTTAAGTCAGGTGTTAAACTGCAAAGCTTTCTTTTTGGCAGGAAGAGTCTGTCAAGGCACCAGTGAATGTGTTTTGGCAGAAGGAAGCTGAGAGGGTCAGAACACAGAGGTCAGCTCTGTCTCAGGAAACCTAGGATTGTAATTTCTTTGTACGGAGTCATGCTGTGCTTGGTGATTTCTCAGTGGCATAAACTGAATATTGTGCATTTTGTCTAATTTTTAAATGAAGTAGATTTATAATTGCTATCATGCACTACCTCTTCAGATATATTTTCAGGATGCTTTGGGGACTGGAGGGGGTCTGCTACTCTACTTTAGAAATTCTCTCTTTAATGCCCCTCTAATGCCAGCTTCAGCTTAGTGGAGAAAGGGCAGATCAGGCTGGCCACATTTCAAATACCGTGGTGACAGAATCTGAACGGGACCTGCTCCTAGCCGAGGGACAAGTGCCCTGGTCGAGATGAAAGAACGTTTTGCCAGTTTGCAAGCAGAGCGGAGTGTACTCAAAGAGGGGTGATGAGTGGTAGGTGGCATTGTGGAGCAAGCTGTCACCGTGAAAGGTCAAGCACAGATTCGCAAGTGGGACCGGGCAGGCTGGCAGAGCATCACAGGGCAGAGCCTGAGAGTGGGAGCCTGTGGTACTGGGGGCAGCAGGCTGTGTGGCTGGCTTCCCGAAGGGCGGGCAGCAGGCAGGGGCCCAGCCTCTGAGCTGGGCATTAGAACTGTAGTCCTGTGGAGCTGTCAGGCAGAAACCTGGGAGACAAAGAAAACAGGGGAATAAGACAAAATACAGCTGGTGAAAAAGGTACCAAGTAGATACAGACATCCCCACAAATAATAATAATCAAGGGAGCCAACAGAGGTGGGTACTAGGTCAAGGAAAGTCCCAGGTCCTTCATACGTCTTGACTCTACTTATCTTTATAACCTGGTGCTACTATTGTCTCTACCTCACCAGCTAGGAAAGTGAGTCATGGTAAGGTTTCACAGAGCAAGAGTTGCAGGATGGGTATTTCAACCGAGGCATTCTGCCTCAAAAGTCTGTGTGCTTAATCTCCAAGCCATCCTACTCACACCTGGAAAAGGTGACACAAAATCACATTTCATCACTAGTCTTTTGAGAAAGGAGTTAGTTTGGACCCAGAGAGATATGCATTGAATTTCACCTCTCCCCACTGCTACTTGAGACACTTTGGGGAGAATCATTTAATTGACCCTAGGCTGTATTCCAATACCTATAAAATGAGGAGAATGCCATATACACTATGAAATTATTATTATTATTTTATTATTATATGTCATGGCTTTAGAAAGACTAAGTGAAATAGATAAATCATTTATATTGTGTCTTAGCTTTTTGTCGCTATGACCAGTAATTATAAGCCATTAACATTGTGTTTGGCAAGAAGCTGCCACACAACAAATATCAGTTTACTTTCATTCTCTCAATGCTCATGAATACAGAGCTCTTTAAACCTCCTGACTGGGCATAGGATTGTTTCTGGGCTCAGAACTAAGCTAAGCTGAACAGTGCTGCTGCTGCCTTCTTGTAATTTACAGAAATGTTTGCTGGCCAACGCTTTCATACATTGTTATTTTAGCCAATGAAACGTTGTATCTTAAAGGCTTACACTAATGTTCATTTGGGGAACAATAACTAGCAAATTTAAAAATTGTTTTGATCTGGGCATAGTGGTGCACACTTGTAATCCTAGTATTCAGGAGGCTGAGACAGGAGGATAGCAGTTCTCGGACAGCCTCAGCTACTTAGTGAGGTCCTTTGCAACTCAGTGAGACCCTATTTGAAAAAAGAATAAAAAATAGGGATGGGGGTATAGTTTGGAGGTAGAATGCCCCTGGGTTCCATCTCTAGTACTGCAAAAGAAAATATGCTAATCTTCTATAGCTTTTGAGATTCCATGCTTTTGTTGACTTTGTTAGGGTCAGGAGAACTAATGGATATGAGTGTAAGCTTGGGTTTCTGTAATTATGCTTAAGTTTCAAAGTCCACCTTACATTTCATAACAGTCAGGGCATATACGTTAACAACCTAAAATACCTTGCTGCCAATCAGGTCATGAGTGATCTGCACCTGTCTAGAAACCTTGCACTGATTGTATTCCCACTGCCAGAAGGTGCCAGCAAATGAGTGCTCCACTATTGGGTTTCATTATTTTTTAATGTTCCATCCAATAAAAAAAGAGGGTATCGTCTCTTGTTATTTTTTATATACTTACTACTGATATTAATTTTTTACATGTTAATTTAAAATTTTAATTTATCCCTTTTTTGTGAATTTGCCTATTCATGACCTTCATCTTTTTTTCTCCTGGACATATTTATCCTTCTAATCTCTCAGCACTAAGCATGGCACTGGCTTTATTGTTCCATTTGATGAAATATTAAAAAGGCTGGACTCAGTGTTGACTTTTTCCCACATATTTCTTAGAATTATTGTTTTCTTCTTAGATTTATAGATTTCTTAATATGAAACTCTTCTCAGTGCCAAAGTGGGTAGATTTATGGATACTATTTGTAGACCATCTTACAGAAATTCTCTAAATGGATGGTACACTTCCATGATTTTTTTGTTGTTGTATTTGAGCTGTTTTTCAAAGTGAGTTTGAGAGAAAGGAGAGTGAAATAAATGGACTGGAAATTCCATTTTATATCACAAGTTTGGTATATATGTTCACTAATATCTACAACAGTATCAAAACTTACTACAATTAAGGTATGGAAAAATTGCCATTGCTTACTTTCAATCTTCTAGGTTTAGAGTCCTTATTACCATTGATGAAAGAGAATAATTCCATAAAACTAATGGTTCATTTAGGAATTAGTATAAAATGATTTATTTTGGGGAAAATATTCAATTAATTCAATCTTTGGCTGACTATCAAATTTTTAGTCAGACTTTCTTCTCTTCAATAAGTTCTGGCCCTTTCCCTCAAAAAACCAATGGCTCTGAGAGCAGGAGAAAATGTCTATATCCTGGTTCAAACTCCCTTTCTTCATTTGAAAATTTGTATTGAAATGAAGGTGTTTTACAAAATTTTGTGGGATTTGCATCAGTTAACACATTTTAAGTCATTGGCATACTTTCTGTAAGTGCTCAGTAAATTCTTTATAATAATAAAATCACTGTTCTCATAGTATTGGGAAGTCAGGATGTTTCTATCCATGTGCCTTTTTCCAGTTAAGTGCTCTTGAAATGATAGGATCTCTATCTCTTTGTCACCATTTTTTTCCTGAGGTACTGAAAATTGAACTCAGGGGCATTCTATCTCATAGCCATACCCCCAGACCTATTTTTTATTCCTAATTTTAAAACAGAGTCTGACTAAGTTGCAGAGGGCCTCACTAAGTAGCCGAGGCTGGCTGAGAACCTACATCCTCCCGTCTTAGCCTCCCAAATCCTGGGATAACAAGCATGCACCACCATGCCTAGCTTCTGTCACCATTTTAAAAGTACCCTTTTGGCCTTCCCAAATAATAGAAATTCTTTTAGGGAACTAAACTGTCTTTGCTGACAAGGCAGACACCTAACTCTTGCTGAGACTAGGGAATCTCTCTTCCTCGTAATAGTTAATATTAGGATGATCAATGACATCATCTTTGGTATTTTCATGATGGTAGAATGTTGAGCAATTGGAAATTTAAATACCCTTTTATTATTTTTGAAGAATTTTATTGATGCATTGTAATTATACATCATTGTGAGAGTAAAAGTGATACAAACATACATGCACAGAATGCTTGCTGTGTTTCCGAAGCATCCCACCACACTCTCCTCCTCCTCCCCATACTTGGTAGTGATATCTTGATTTATTAGCATGACGTTATTTGGTCTGTTTTCTTCCTCACGCCTCTTCTTCCCCTTTTCCCCTCAATCTTCTTTACTTCTACTGGTTTCTCTCCTTATTTTTATGAAGCCTCTTTCCCTATTTTTTCTCTAGCTTCTGTATATGAGAGAACACATACAGCTCTTGTCTTCTAAGACTAGCTGATCTCATTTAGTTAGCATAATGTCCTATAGTTCCATTCACTTTCCTATAGATGACATAATTCTGTTCTTTTTGATAGCTTTATACCACATTTCCTTTTATCCTTTAATCTATTGACAAACTAAAACCAGATTTAGTGTCTGAAATTTAAGTAGCAGAAGGAAAGAAACTTGGGTTTCAAAGGTTTTTTAAGAACCTGGTTGTGGCGCCACATGCCTGTAATCCTGGTATGTGGGAAGTGGAAACAGGAGAAACCTAGGTTCTAGCCCAGCCTCAGCAACTTAGTAAGACCCTCAGCATTTTAGTGAGACCCTACTTCAAAATAAAAAAATAAAATAGGGCTTGGGGTGTAGTCAGAGATAGAAAGCCCCTGAATTAAATCCCTAGTACCCCAAACAAACAAATGAATAAATAAGCAATCAAACAACAACAAAATAAAACAAAGAAACAAAAGGGGTCTTTAATTCGACAATTCATAACAGACAAGTTAAAGACCCTTTAAATCCATGTATTTCCTTCTGCTACTTAGATTTGAGACATTCAGTTTTTTAAAATTATTGGTGCGTTGTAGGCATCGATCTTGAGGAGGTACAGGACAGTGGAGGCACACATGCCCACACGACTCATTTAGCCCTTCCCCATCTCCCACTCCACTCTCTTCCCCTCCCGCCTTCTCACGTCCTGCTTAGTGATTGGCTTTGATATTTTTGTGAATGTACATCATTGTTTTGTTTTATAGCTTACATACTCTCATTTATAGTATTTATTCTGAAAATTAAAGATATTTTTAAAAGATAAAACTCTACCTCCCCCAATGCCATTGCTCTTTTGAAAAACTGAGCTAATAAGCCATTGGGTGATCCTTAGGAAAGACTGCCATTTTCCATTTTCACTAAACATTTCATCTATTAGCAAACTAATCTTCATAGTACTTTGTTGTCATGCAGTCTCACATCCATCCCTCATCACCATTACGAATGAAGAGAGAACAGAGTCTAATTACAGGTGCCAGATGGGTACCACACGAATGGCAATGGTTCAACGCAGGCTCCAATTAGAGCAACTGAGCTCTGACAGCAATGGGGTAGTCATAGGGAACCTGCCTGAGTTTTCTTCTGTGTATCAGGTCCTCCACTTATCTTTTTTTCTTTTCTCAGAGCCTTTTAAATTGACTAAGAAACTTGCTAGCTAGCTGCTTAGGGCTAGTGGTTCAGATAACATGTTGTAATTAAGTTTTTGCTGAAAAAATGATAGGATTCTTTTTGAGGGTACTCAACAAGTCCTTGAGGAAAGAAGCATCAGAGTAAAAAAGGGGTTCAAAGCTTCAGGTGTTAGGTTTGGGCCTCACCACAGAAACGGAAGATTAAGTCTTGCATTTAATCTTAAATACTATGCTTGAGCATATTGAGAATTAGGATCTCACCTCTCATTTTGTGGCACTGTCATAGCAGAGTGATAACCCTGGAAGAGTACATTTTATTATTTATTTGTTTGTTTATTTCTTTGTTTGTTTGTTTGTTTGTTTTTACAGTACTGGGGATGGAAACCAGGGGCATTCTGCCTCCAAGCTACACCTTTGGCCCTATTTTTCATTCTTTTTTTTTTTTTTAACAGGGTCTCACTAAGTTGCAGAGGGCCTCACTAAGTAACTCAGGCTGACCGCAAACCTGCGATCCTCCTGTCTCAGCCTCCCAAGTACTGGGATGACAAGCATGCACCAACATACCCGGCTGAAAGAGTAATTGTTAAACAAATAAATTTGTAGCACTGGTAGTGTAAATCTCCTAAATACCAAATGCTTGCTTACTTTAAATTGAGAAATTGACCATAATTCACTGATTTTAAGCTTGGCCACCAATAGGTTGTTCAATAAACTTTGAATTTCCCCTGTCTTCCAGTTTAAAGGATTAATTAGGACTATATTTTGACTTTATTCTTAGGGTTCATCAAGGCTCTTGGCGTTAAAGATGCGTCAAAGGACCAGAGTATCCTGGAGCTAACATTTAGGAAGCACTTTCTTTGAGCTGAGTACAATGCTTGATATGCAGTGGCCCATAGGTCCATTGTTCAATCAGTACAGTAGTCCTGCAATATAGATTCCAATATCCACATTTATTTTGGCCATAAAATTGTCACACATATGGGTCAAATAATTTCTCAAGACCACAAAATCAGAAAATGGCCCAAAGAGAATTTGAGTCCAAAGCTCATAATATTCCACCAATTAATCTGACTCTCCTTTTCATCTCCCCATCATTTCACATGCAAATACTGCTTCTTTAGGGGATGGCTTTAAAGTCATTTTTCAGAAAGGGGTGAACTGTATACCTCTTCATAAGAATGAATGCAGTTTTAAAAGTGGGTACTCTACTGAAGGGGTTGGGATGATTTTTCCTATATCGTATATTCTGAATATGAAAGAAAGAGTAGGCTTAAAATGCACAAAGTAGCCTTATAATGTCTACTTTCATACATCTTGATTTTGTTGCACATTACCGTTCAAAATCATTGTTTAAATAGCAAAACTCTTGACAAGAAAAATTCCAAAATTCTTTATCCAACTTTTATTTATCTGCTATTATTTTATTTATAATATTTTAAATAACTCTGCTTTTTACCATTGATTAAAACTTTGCTACTTGGTTCCAACTAAACCCAAGGGTGTGCACACTTTTCAGCCTGTCTGGGAGCTAATGACTCCACCACAGTGGCCTCATTCCCTGGGAAGGACGCTAATGAGTTGTTGCTGCCTAAGAGGCAAAGGATTGATATGTTTGAGTTTCTACTTCTGATCCTTACTTCCTTGTTTTTTTCCTTGTTTATGTTTCTTTTAATTAACATTACATCTCTTCATTTTTGTGACTTGCTTTTCTTCTGTTTATGTATTCTGAAGGCAATGACTCCTTCAGTAGCAATTGTTAATCAGAACAAATGATTGCTTCAGGGTTCTTTCTGAGTTACTTGGTGCTAGGATTAAAGTTGTTTTGCTGAAGCCTCATTAGATCAATTTTTATGCGCCTGCCTTAAGTGAGATCTGCATGATGCTCTACCATCTCCTTTTGCCTCTTTTTCTTTATTTTAACTCTGTTTTATTTTCTTTAAATTCTCATTGTGTCTCAAATGATCCCAACCAATGGTCTTACTAAGTCTTAAAGTAATTAAATTGTCATTTTTTTCTATGGGAACCACTCACAATGTAAGTTTTGCAGGAGAATGATAATTAGATAGTCATTGCTGATTGATAAACAAAAGCAACTAAAAAACTAAGGGCTGTATTAGTTAAAACTGAACTTTTGGAAAAGAGGGGCTGGAAATTAATGACAATAATTTTACTCCTATTGCTCAGATGAAGAGGGCTATACATAGTTGAAATCAAGATCTATGACAAGGATTTTTTATTTTAAGGATTCTTTATTTCAATCTCTCTCTGTCTCCATTCCATCTATCTGTCTTTCTATCTACTGTCCATATGTCTTCCAATGTTTTTCCTGTTCCAGAGACAGAATGGTTGATGCTTTAGAACTGAGCTGGTTTACCAAAAGAAAGTGCTGACAGTGGCTTGTAATACATGTCTTATAGACTATAGTCTGTGCACACATACCATAGCCTTCCTCAAAATGCTATTTTAACACTTTTAAATTTTAAAAATATTCAACTGGGAAGACTTTAATATGATAGAAGAAGACACAAAAATATTGTAAACGAGACAAGACTCATTGGCTCACTGAGCCAATGGTGAGCAGCTTGAACAAGAGATTTCATGGGGATCTTCTTGATATCATTTTGGTTTTCCTCTTGGTGACTCAGGAATTTTATCCTGAGGCTCAATGAATCTGTTATAACTTAGCTGGGATGACACATTCTGGAGGATCTTTCCACATTGCATATTGGGCCTCAGGTGAGCAGACCACGCACCATGCTGTCTTATGATTCACAGGACAGAATTGTTCTGCCACCTCCCACTGTCTGGGCCTGGAAGGGCACCATAATGTGGCAGTGGGAGGGATTGTGGCTAAGAAAGCTGTTGAAAGGAAGCTTTTGTTGTAACCTTCTTCTCTGCAGTAAGAAGCCAAAGCCAAAGCAAAGTCTTATCAAACAACAGACTCCACATTTGTGAGAGATGAACCAGAAGGCCTTTGGCCTTGTGTTTAGATTAGGAGTTGTGTTTTAGAGGAATGAAAGTATTTTAGATGGAGAGAAAGGCCTTAAAGCATGAAATCTCAGACAAAAATATAATTTAATTCCTGCTAAATAACTCAGCTGAGCCATTTTGAAATACAAGTCAAGGTGAGGGTTGAAAGAGTGGGTACTTTGGCATTTATATACCCTTGAAAACAAATAATTGGGCTGCCCTGGAAGCTAAATGATGTACTTTTATTTTTCAAAATGTCATTTATTTTACAATACATTTGTACCCAAATCAAAAGTGACGTATGTTCTCTTACGTAAGCGTGACCACCTGCACATTATTCATTCAATGGGCATTTTCAGTACACTTCCTGGTGTGGAGTTCTACAGCCACCTCTGCTCCCTTTATTGTAGAAAAGAGTCCTGACCAGGTTCACAAAATAAATAAAAGGAAAATTCAGGTGTGGTGGCACATGCCTGTAATTCTAGTACTTGAAATAGGAGGATCTCAGGTTTCAGGACAGCTTCAGTCATGTACCAAGATTCATGGCAACCTAGTGAGACCTTGTTCCAAAACATAAAATACAATAGGACTGGGAGTATATTTCAGAGATGCAATGCCTTGGACTCAATCCCCAGTACCCTCCAAAAAAATAAAAAGATAAAATAAACTGCCAGTCTCAGCTTTCATGTTCCTTTTCTTATACTTCGGGGAAAATATCAGTATATGAAATGGCATTTGAATAACTTAAAGTCAAAGCAGAATAACTCAGAAGAGGCTTTGAAGCCATTAGGTGTATGAATCACTTGATATCTTCTGGGGGTCCCACACCAGCTATTCTGAGCTATCAGAGCACATTGTGCATTGTACAACTTGTCTCTCTTCCCCACCAGGCTGGGAGCTCCTTGCAGAGAGAGATTTTATCATATTTATCTTTGCATCCCTGGACACTAGCATAGTCCATTGCATGTCACTAGTGCCTAGTAAACGTCTGGTGAATGAATTAGTAAGAAAGATTGCTCTTATCATTTGGGGAGAAGAGAAGGGAACAGGATAATGATTTTGTAGGAATTGAAATGATGAAAGAAAAAATTGATTATTTTATGTCCAGAGACAAAATATGCTTCTTTCATATAATTCTAGTTAAGAGAAAAAATTCAATTCAGCAGAGTTCAGTAAGCATTTATTGAGCATATTTTATGTGATGATTTCACACATAGATATGAAACATTTTGTGCCTTCAAATGTAGGGTACCAGCTGAAAGAGTGGCAATGATATATAGGCAAATAGATCATTTTAATGTAATTTGGCAAATACGCCACTGGAAGTACTGAGGAGGCATGAGAGAAGGAGAGAGCAGGGGCTTGACTCAGAGCAGCAGTGAGTGGGGCTGGGATGTGGGGAGAAGCAGGAGACTCTTTTAGGAAGAGAGGACATGTGGGTTAAGTCTTGAAGCAGAAGTGGCCAAGTAAAGAACATGGATATGGAGGATAAGGAGGAGAAAGGGGAGAAGGAGCAATAAGAGGAGGAGGAGGAGGAGGAGGAGGAGGAGGAGGAGGAGGCGGAAGAGGAATAAAGGTCAACAACAAGGAGATGGAAATTGGAAAGAGAAGTGAGTGTGCAGGAAACTACAAGAAGTTCATAGTAGTGAGTGGGTAAAGCATGATGCATGTAGAAACAAGGGTTGTCATTGCAAGCCAAAGCCATGGCAGCTCTTACCATGTGAAAGAGATGGATCTGGGCTTTGTTATGAAGGGGATAGGCAGCCATTAAAGTCTATTTATGTATGGACTTGAAGGAGGTAGTATTGTTAACAAGAAGACCTAATAGAAGGCACCTGAAATAGTGTATATACAAGTCTGGAAGAGTGATGGCATACTTAAAAAGACAGGAAAAAGCGCAGTAGTATTTGCAAGGCATTTCTGCAAGAATTAATCATTGATTTAAGTGTGTATTATAAGAAAGTGAGAGGGATTCAGGATTTTACTGTAGTGGCTACATAGATGATGGTATCATTGAGAGATTGAAATAGAGAGAGGGAGAGAGTATAGTAGGGTTATGTTTGTGGCTAAAGGATAAAAGAAAAGAATTGAGTTTATATATGGAGATGGAGTTTTAGGGATATTTATGGATATTTCAAATGGAAATGTATGGCAGACTTTTGAATCTGAAGCTTAAGAGAAGTCAGGGTAGAAGATATTTGGTGGGAATTATTAGCATACATATGTCAACAGAAAAGAAGGAAAACTAATGGGTTTTCCATGAATATAATGAAGAACAGAAACAAGTGCCAGTCAACAGTCGGGTGCTCTGAATTCTTCATAATTATTATCTGGGGAATTGGTCAAATATAGATCATTGCTACCTCTCCCAAAAGTTATGATTTATTAGTAGAGAACAACCTACATATTCTAGCTTTCCTCGGCTAATTTTGATTTGCAGTCATGTTTGTAAAGTATTGATAAAGAGTAAGAATAATGGTATCACCTATACTTAAGGGTTGGACAGAAGATTATCCTATGAAGTAGAAAGAAGTTAAACATGTAGATGAACAATCAGCAGAAAGAATGATAACTAAAGACAGATAAGGAGAGAGTTTGTAGAAGAAACAATTCTCTAGTTAGAGGATTTTTGAAGAGTTTGATATTCTTGGCAATATGGAGGTCTAGAATATTTAGAGAAAGAAGTTGAAGTGCAGAAGGAATGAAACTAGGTTGCACAGGGCTGAAGGTTATAAGGTGAGAATAAAGAGGCGGAAAAATCAATAGGCATTTATCCCAGAAGAAATTGATTGTGAAGGGAAGGAGAGAATGATATCTGAAGAAGAGGAAACGTAAGATAATAAGGATGGTTTTCTTTTGATTAGGGGATAGACTCTCAAGGGAATATTTAGAGGTTGAGAAGAGAGAGTCAGAGCTAAAGCTTATAGGAAGAGCGATAGGAGCAGGATGACTAGATAGGAGGAGAAACACCTCATTCTCAAGGGTAGAGAGGCCAAGGAGATGGAGCTGGGAAATAGCAGAAAGCCGAGTCACCTTGGGAAGTATTAAGGTGCTAAAATAGTTAAAGGGTACAAAGCTTGTTGAAATTGAAGCTAGGGAAAGAACCCTATTGTCAATATGTTATTTTAGGAGTATTTCCAATGTTTTTTCCCATGTTGCATATTTTCTAACTTAAAATGGTAGGAAAATATTTTGTAGATTGAGCTACTGTTGGAACTGAAAAACTCAAATCTGTCAATTGCTAACTATTTTATTTGTATTTGTTTTTGTAATTCATGCATTTTGCATTCTCAGAATTATCATAGGGGGAACCTCAATAACTGTTAGATTTTATAGGCAAAGTATAGCCTGAAGATTTTTTTTTTCAGGAGAAATTCTTACTAGAGCCAAAAGAAAAAGGGAAGTTTCCAATCGGATGATACCCAATGGAGGGTAGAAATAGCATGATTAAGGAGGAAGAATGGAATTTTGTCCTATTCCCATTCAACTAAGTCATTTTCCGGTCTATAGATGTCTAAAAGTTATGTGACTATATGAATATATTACTTTGAATCTTACTATGATATATAATTACATTGCACCAATAAAAGTCCAAAAGAAGGACAAAATTTAGTTTTCTATGTGAAATAGCAACTTTGGCACTCAAAAGCAAATGAATAAGCAATCTTACAAAACTCCCAGAATAATTATATAAACTGAAGTTAGTACTTTTTGTTATAATCTAAAGAAAAGATGATTAGTGACTTCTTCTTTTAAACTAATTTTTAGGTATTTCTTTTTCCCAAATGTTGATAACTTGAACAAGCAAAGGCCCACAGAAACAAGAACAGAACCAATCATAATACAATACCTAGAAATAAGTACTGATATTTTTAATATTTCTTTTCTCTCTGTGTAGCTTTTTATAGGATAGTAGTACGTATACAGCTTTAACCCTGATTTTTCTTTAATGTTGCAACATTTAAAAATAATCTATTCATATGTAGTTAAAACATTGTGTAAAATATATTTTTGTCTGCATCACACACCAGGATTTTTTTCACATTTTGTTTTATATTCCCTTATAATTGGACATATAAATTGTTTCCAAATTGTCATTATTTTATGTAACACTGCCAAGAATGCTTTTATCATATATAGCACTTTTTATATATCAGTTTACTTCCTGGATAATTATATAAAACTAGATTACATTAAAGCTTTTGGTATTTATTCTCAGATTCCATTCAAAGGACATATGTCCTTTTAAAACATATAAGTAACATATAAAACCATATTTAATCATAAAAACACATACACATAGAACATGATTCAGTATTTGATTTTTAAAAATATAGCTTTACTAACTTGTAGGCAAAATAAATAGAAACTTTCATATTTTAATTTTCATTTCTTTGGGTAAATAGGGAGATTGGATATTTTTCACATTTTTGTATAATTTTATTTCTAAATTGCAAAATTTATACTTTTTTATCTTTTCTTTATTTATTTTTAATTTTTTATTGGTGCACTGTATTCATACATCATAGTGGGATACAAAAAAACTTTTGTAGACATACATGCACACGTCGCCCAGTCAGCCCCCACCCGATCCCCACCCCATTCCCTCCCCATCCCTCCTTCCCATGCTTGGCTTAGTGGTTGACATCTAGTATTTTAGCAATTTATCCAAAATTAAAAATGATAATCTCACATAACAGTTTCATTTGTCTGATACCAAGCTTTTGATAACTTAAAGATAACATTTCAATATTTCTTTTTGCTTTCTTTCTTACCAGTGAATATTTTTTCTTTTGTTTTTAGGTGAAACTATCATATATTTTTATATTTATTTTTCAGAAAAAATCTATCCTAATATGGAATATGGACTCTAGATAACCAAAACGATCTCGAAAAAGAACAAAGCTAGAAGATGTATATTTATTAAGTAAAATGCTCATAATTTTCTTTTGGAATTATCCCTTTATTTTAAAATGTGTTCTATTAAGTGATTGCTAGGTTTTAGACACTGTCTAACACTATTGAAAAGGCAAAGGAATGTTAAAGAAGTACTTTTAAGAAATTTGTATTTTGCAGTATAGGAGAGCCTATTCAATGTACCTTATTCAACTCCCAACTGAAGCAAAAATTAAACTCATAAAAAATTAGTGGGAAGAAAAAGCAGAGGATAGTAGTTGATTTTGTGGTATGAAATGTCCTTGGTTGCGGGGATTCAAATAACACAGAAACCTATGTGAGCCGGTTGTGGTGGTGCACGCTTGTAATGCCAGTATTTAGGAGGCTGAGACAGGAGGATCACGCAGGTTTGAAGCCAGCCTCAGCTACTTAGTGAGGCTCTTAGCAACTTAGTGAGACCCTGTTTCCAAATAAAATATAAAATGGAACTGGGAGTATAGCCCAGAGGTAGAAAGCCCCTGGGTTCCATTCCTAGTACCACAAAAAAGAAAAGAAAAAGGAAGGAAGGAAGGAAGGAAGGAAGGAAGGAAGGAAGGAAGGAAGGAAGGAAGGAAGAAACCTAGGTGACTTAGAGCAACAGGGAAAATTGTCATTGGAAGGGCTTTTGCTGAACTTCAGAAATTAGAAAGAGTTCAGAAAGATGAACAGAAGAATAATTTTAATAGCATGAATTTAGGCCTAGGAGGTAGAATTGAACATGTTATAGGGTTGGAGAGATTAGACCAGTCTAAGGTGAAGGGATGGTGTTGTGAGATGATGTGACTGCATTGTGAGATAAGGTCAGATTAAGGTTACATATTGCTTGAGCCCTCTAGTTGCAACTTATCACACCTCAGCCTCTGAGAGGCCTCATCCACCTCCTCCTCCTCTTCATTGTCGTCGCCGTCTTCTTCTTCTTCTTCTTCTTCTTCTTCTTCTTCTTCTTCTTCTTCTTCTTCTTCTTCTTCTTCTTCTTCTTCTTCTTCTTCTTCTTCTTCTTCTTCTTCTTCTTCTTCTTCTTCTTCTTCTTCTTCTTCTTCTTCTTCTTCTTCCTTCTCTTTTCTTTCCTCCTCCTCCTCCTCCTCCTCCTCCTCCTCCTCCTCCTCCTCCTCCTCCTCCTCCTCCTCCTCCTTGTACTGGGATTTAAACACAGAGGTATTTACCTTTGAGGTATACCCCAGCTCAATTTTGCTTTTTTTGAATTTTAAAACAGTTTTCTAGGATGCTACGAGTCTCCCTATGTTGCTGAGGCTGTCCTGGAGTCTCTTACCCTCCTTTCTTAACCTCCTATGTACTGGGTGGTCTTATGGGTGAGAGTCACCATGCTCAAATACTGTTTATTTCTTAACTTAGTTCAGAACCTAGCATATTGGTGCACAATAATTTTTAATGTACCAGAATGGCTTTATGATCCATCAGTCACTACATAACTGAATTGCATTGTGAAAGAAGAAAATATAATTTCTGAAAGAAGAGAAAAATAGGAAATTCTTCTGAAATGCTCAAAACGTGGTCAATATCTTTTCTACTATTTGAGGATACTTGGAACCCTTTTTCACTTTTGTCCTTGAGTGGCATTAAGTATTGGTACATTTGCCCTTTACATGAATGGATTTATATTGCAGAGAACTTTATGGTTTTCAGAAAACTTTCTGATAAATTATCTAATTAATCCCTGTTACAACCCTGTGAAATAGGCTGTGGAGTTCCTGTTATCTTCATTTTACAGAAAAATAAGCTACTAGTAGAAGGAAAACAGGAAGAGATTTTCCTGATACCTTACAGCGCATGTGTATAACATAGTGGTGAGAGTAGAACTCATTTCTTCTGATGACCAGTTCAGCGATTTTTTAATATATAAATCCTTAATCTCTAGGAAAGAACTTGTCATCTTAACTCCCTTATCCATGCATTTTACCTGAACAATTTATCCAGTGCTCCAGTTCAAATTCCTTCTCTGCGTGTTCCAGTACCATCTATCTGACCTGCCTCTTCTCTTCATTTCTATTTCTAAAGTATTTTCTCTGCAGGAGAAGACTCTTCCTTCTCCCTAATTAACTTTTATATGGAAATTCCTATCATAATGAAATCGAACGTGCGGGTGTTCACTTGCCTGGTTTTCTTTCTAGTGTACCTAGAGGGAGAATCGTTTTCTGCTGTCTCACCATATTATCTTGCTGAGAGAGGAATTCATAAGAACTAAGATAACTGCCTTCCTAAAAGTAAACCTTTTTATCAGACATTCTTTGGTGTAGGCACAGCCTTGATATTTGCAGTAGGCACAGCCTTGATATTTTCAGAGGCTACCCTTTTGTTGATAATTAATATGCATTGGTTCATGATATTGGCATAAAAGGAGTGTGGCCATATAGACAAAAGCAGACTGTAGAGGAAGAGAGATCAAGTTTGCATTCTGGTGCTGCTATTTACTGGGCAATTCACTTTCCGGAGCTGATTTCCTCTCTCATGCAATGGAGATAATGTATTAACTCTATCTACTTTGCAGGGCTGCTGAGAGCATTAAAGATAAATGATAGGTACTTTTCTTAGGGCAAATTAAGCAGCAGAAAAATGTAATCCTCTTGTAGGCTACAGATCAAATTTGTGTGGCCCATCTTTCATTTATTTCCCCTGCTTCTCCTCTCTCTTCCCTGCTATACCTAGGATGCTTTCTGCCCTGGAAGGCTGACCAGTGAGAAGAAGTTCATCACAGCTTCCTTTACCCTCTGGCTTACTTCAGTTTTGCTGGCAGGGAGTCCTGGCAGGAGATCAAAGGGAGAGAGGAAGATGAGATCATGTGGTCTTTCTGCATCTTCCTTTTAGGGTCACTTAAGGCTAACTGTGTCCCGAAGAGTAACCTCCCTCATCAAGGCAGCCTGCTCTGCATGACCCTCCATTCCTATGTATTAACAACTCATCTGTCTGTTTATGCCCCCTCTCCCAGGCCTAGTGGGGCAAAAACTATTGATAGCTCCAGAGACTGCACTATCTTATTATGGATTCTTCTACCCTACACACATCTTCTTAAGTAGTATTTACTAAACTCTCCTTCAGTGACTCTAATATTAGTATGTTGTCAGTTCACTCTGGGACACTAAATGATATTAAGAATTACTACGCAGCTGGGCATGGTGGTGCATGCTTGTGATCCCTGCACTTGAGAAGCAGAGACAGGAGGATTGCACAGGTTCGAAGCCAGCCTCGCAGGCTTAAGAAACCCTGTTTCCAAATAAAATATAAAATAGGTTTGGGAGTGTAGCCCAGAGGTAGAAGGGTTTTCCAGGAACCCCAGTACCACCAAAAAAAAAAAAAAAATTACTACTCAGTTGAAAATATATTTTCCCAAGTATGTTTTATTTGAAGGATTTTAGAACTTTCAAAAGAAAAAAAATTAATTGACAGTTCTGTGTTGTTACTTTTGGCACTAAGAGAAGAAAAAGTAATGATGGGGGAGAATGATGATGGCAACAGTGATGGTGATGATGATGTCGTTGAGAGCCAAGCATCTCCTATGTAGCAAGTATTTTCCTAGACATTACTTTATACACATCACCACATTTAAGCTCAAAGAGCATATGCATACTATTAGTGACTTACCTAAAGCTTACAGAGAACACTAGTGGGAAGCCAAAACTCAGAGCTATGAGCTATATCTATTTATCTACTAGGTCTGTACCCTTTTATGGAGGCCAGGCTACCTCCAAGGTATACAGACTGAGAAAGGCCTTCTCATCAATAGTCTGTTTCCAATTAAATCCATCTGCTTATTCGAATTCCTCTAGGTTCTAAATCCTTATAGGAAAGTGTCTGCTAATGATGGTCTTTAAATTAAGGCTTTCAAGGCAGATTTACTAAGAACTTGATTAATTCAGTAAACTTCATCAGGTTAAATTTATTATTTGTCTGATTTGTTCATTTAAAACCATTGAGTCACTAGCTCACGATAGGCAACCATTTAATAGTTGTCCCTAAGGGTACTTATTACATATTAATGAATAATTAAATATTTTGAATGAGTTTTTCTCTGATAATGTATAAACTTCCAACAGCAGTTAGCTAGATTTTTCTCCCTAGGTATAATGTATTTGGTTTATTGTCTACTTTTGAAAAGAAATGAATCGTATATTTTTGTATACTTTGAGAACCTACAAGGTGTTAAACATTATAGCTATTCTGTAAAGATGTCTATGTTCCTGGAGGTGTATTACCTAAAAATTTTCTCTTTCCTTTTGGGGATTAGCTTCTTTCTCTAAGCCCACTCTTTAAAAAAAGTCCAAAACAACTCAAAGAAACAGTGTTAATTTTGTAAAGCTCATATTTGATGAGCTTGAATTTTACCCTAACCTTCAGGTAAGCATTTTTTTACCAACCTGGGAAGAAGGCTTTGTTACCTTGGGAGCTTTATGTCCTTGGATTGCATCTAGAAATATTCTTAGATGTGATGTGGGGACCCAAAGGTAGCATTTCTGTTTCTAACTCCATCTTGCTATTGAGGGATCTCTGGCTTCCCTAAAAGTATTTGCATTTTTTTTTTTTCAGTAGTCTTGAGGAATGACTCACATAAGTTTCAGGTTTTGTTTATTTGTTTTTTGTTTTGTTTTGTTTTTGTTTTTGCCCCTAGGGAGTGCCAATGCAGGCTGCTGGAGAGCTGAGTGAAAGTCTCTCTGCACCAGTTGGGCCCTGGTTTCTCCTGAAACTGATGGCTGGCCGCACACTGGCATCTACATAGAAGCTGTGTTCCCTGAAATCTCCTATACTTTCAATATATAGTTTTCAAACATTTAGCAAAACCAGCTCCTTCAGACTTTGATTACTATCACTCTTATCCCTAAACCTCAGGCACAAGTTCTTTTTGAAAATCTTTGAACAAATACAGATGATGAAAGGACACACTGTTAACATCAGTCTACACCTACAGTGTCAGCCTACCCTTACATTGTTAAGAGTTTTTGTGTTTTGGTGAAACCCATTTTCCTTATCCTTTTTCCCTTAAGGTAAGCTCTTTTGCAAAAGTCACATCAGCCCACATGCAAATGTGCCCTATGAGGATGCAAGTCGTGTCCAGTTGGGAAATAGCAGAAACGCAAACAGCACATGTAGCTGTTTAATATGTGCTTTTCTTCAAAACACAGGATTTTCTTCCTAGGGTCTTATGGAGAGTGAAGTTCCAGAAACAGGCTATTCATGTCATTGAAGTGACAGCTACTCTGAAATATTCTTTGTCTAATAGCCATTCCTTAACTAGGCAACCTGTTCTCAACTCCTCTCAAGTATTCCTTATAACCTCTTTGAACTAAAAGAGTGGAGAACTCACTAAATTTACTGACAAGCTCCTGGGATGGCTTCACTGTCCTGTGGATTATTACTAATGAAACCAGAGCCATGACAAGCGTGCCACACTCTTGCTCTTCCCTTAGATGTAGGAGGAGTGCCCTAGTAGTAAACACGCTACCTTGATGATGCCTTAGTGGAGCAGTGACAAGCTCCCCACTGTCCTAGCAAAAGACCAGCACACAACAGAACTCAGCTGCCTCTTCATTTCATACAGTAAGTTTAGGCTGTGGCTACCATACCTAATTTTTTTAGCCACTGAAAAAGTAGGCTTGCATATTTAATGGAAAACAGATGGAGCTTGAAATCTCTAACTTACATTTAACAAAGCTGTTTTGGAAATATTGCTTGTGTGTACTTTTATTGCTTTAAACACATCACTATTTTAGCTTGTTTTGATGAACTATTTAAGAATCATTGTCCTAGCCTAAGACAGCATTTTTTTTAACTGCACGTGTTAATCATATACTTGATTAAACATTTCCTTGCCACTTTTTTCCAGCATTCCAGTTGGCTTTTGAGTGGATAATTGTTGCAGTGAGAGCACTGACGTTGGAAACAACTAGTGCCTGTTTGAATTACTTATAACACAACCATGAAAAGAAATACGTGTGACTTGCTTTCTCGGAGCAAAAGTGTAAGTACCTTTTATTTTCATTTCTTTTCTGAAAGTGTGTACATATAACTTTTTGCAATTTTCTTTGGATTTTAATACTGTGTTATCGTGATCAGGCTTGTAGGAAGACATTGGTTATCATTCAGTTCTCCAACTGTATGTAGCGTATAAATCAACAAGACTTGTTTGTGGCCCGGTTGACGTTTGATGGGAATTCTTTTTCTGTCAGTTTATCAGCCTTTCTGTTCACTCATATAAGCCTACTGGTATAATATAGAACACCCTATCTTTTAATGCAGACAACATATAGGAGGATGAAAGTTGAAATTGAAGAAATTTATGTCTTGAATATTAAACTTTGTGTGCAATTCCAAAAGCATAAATTGAAGTTGTGTCAATAGTATTTAAGCTGATCACATTCGGAAAGTTGTCCCCTTTATATGACCTTTCTGCCCTGGCATAGGTCTCTAATTGCTCCTTTTTATCTTCTGTTTTTAACATTTTTAAGTCAGTAGATCAAGGACCCTGATAAAGGTTAACCCTTCTTTCAATTACTTAGTTTTCTTCAGGTACCAAATTCATGACCATTTTTTGTTAGCATATGAAAGAAGATATAAACAAACAGAACAACTTGGAGAAAGCTACACAGGCATGGATACAAGCAGACTGTTCATTTCCATCAGGAGAACTCTAAGTAAACTCGTCCCTTTGTTCATTTACCCACGGGGGAAAAGGCATCCAAACAGATGTGGTTGTGACGTAGGAGCATTCATTTGAAGGCATCAGAAAAACCACAAATGCAAACACATTTCTCTAGTATGGGAATGCTTTGTGTTACATCCAGTGATTCAATTGTGATGGCTCAAGGCCATCTTCCATTCTTTCTATAGAATCACCATCTAGCTTTTAAGAGTGAAGCAAGGGTATATATAGAGAAAAGTCTGATATGTCCGATAGGGTATCTTATTAAAAAAGTGAAGTATACTAAGAAACCTTTTTACTGAGTATCATGTTAATAACCAACTAAATTCAACAAACTCTGAAGAAATGTTCAGATTCATTTGTACTACTAAATGGCGTTTGGTTGTGTAGGTTTTACATAAAATAAGAAGCAGAGATTTGAGCCTGGAATTTCTTTCATCATCATACAGATTCCTCATTGTGGCTAGGCATGGTGGCACATGCTTGTAATCCTAGTACTTGGGAGGCTGAGATAGGAGGATTGTGCAGGTTTGAAGCCAGCCTGTGCTACTTAGTGAGGCTCTCGGCATCTTGTGAGACCCTGTTTCCAAATATAAAATGGAACTGGGAGTGTAACTAAGAGGTAGAAGCCCCCTGAGTTCCATTCCCAGTACCAAAAAAAAAAAAAAAAAAAAAGAATTCCTTATTGTAATAGCAGGTGACCTGCACACAAATACCAAACAACAAACACATATTTCTGAGTTTTTTTATTGTGAATTAAATATGAAAGCAAACTATTAACATGTCGCTTCCTTCTTTTATTGAATTTCAGTTGATATGAGGGGAGAAAATATTTTAGAGTAAAAAAGTATATTTTTTATAATTAAAATCTATCATTAAACATTTCCCAGTTCTTGGAGGAAAATTCTAAAAGCAAATGATTAACTGAGCCTTGACTTTAAAGAACTGGGAGTACTTAATGGTGCTAGAAGATTTCCTATTTATATTTGTTTAATGCAAGATTTTTCATCTTGGTTGGAGAGGCACATGCTTCCTAGACTAAAAGTACCTGAGCTGCTTACATTTGTCCAAATGTAAACAGTGGAGCTCTCATTTCACTGCTTCCTAGCTTCTCCAGAATTCACTGGTATAAAGAAAGTGCTTCCACTTAATTAAATGAGTCTAAGCGGGAGATTACTTTTTATTAGAGAAAAGAACCAATCTTTTTCCTGGATAGAAGTTGTCACTTTAAGGCTTCAAAAGTTTACTTTTTACTGGTATTTTAATGTCACCCCACCCACCCTCCAGCCCCCACCACTTAAGCTTTTGTCATAACAGAATTCAAACTTGTGCACTTGGAAATAGATGCTTCCTGTTTTTGCTAAGGAAAGTTTAAACAATTGATTTGGTTTGGAATCTAAGAATGTTTTACTTTGGCATTATGACATTTGAGAACCCAGAAGACATTTTAAATGTTAAAACAGTCTCTGTTCCTTTTATGTGGTACTCTGAGGGTCTTTTATCTGTCACTGTGAGTTAAGACATTCAAAAGAGGAGGAGATAGAAGACCATATGTAGGCAGTGAACTTTATTAGTGAGTTTTACTTACTAGAGGTTTCCAGGGTAACTTGTAAGACCATTCAGTCAATCTCTATAGTATGTAAAGTATTTAGGCTTAAAATAGGTAGTCAAACTAGGTGAGAGTCCTGTGTGTCACCAGTTTGGAATCTATGATTCTAGCTTATGTTATGCTCATCCATAAACTGGATTTGTTTTAGTTAGCTTTCCCATTGCTGTGACCAAAATATCCAACAAGAAATAACGTAGACAAGGAAAAGTTTATCGAGACTCATGGTTTCAGAGGTTTCAGTTCACAGGTCCAACTCCAAAACAAAAGTGGTCATGGCAGCAGCTGAGTGTGCGTGCGGAGGAATGCTGCACCCACATCATGGAAGCCAGAAGCAGAGAGAAAGCAAGGGGAAGAGATAGGAGCATATAGTCCTCAAGGCCACACCCCAGTGACATACCTCTTCCAGTCACAACCTACTTGTCTATGTTACCACCTGATAATTCCATTCAAATTATTAACCCATCAATATATTTTCTGGAGATAAGATTATAACCCTCACAAATTATTTCAGTTCTGAACATTTTTGCATTTCTAATACATGAGTTTTGTTTTAGGAGACATTTTGTTTTCAAACCATAAAAAATTGAATATCAATTCCCAAATAAATATAAAATCAAGGTATTGGGGCAAAGAAAGTATATTAGTCAGATCAGGCAATTATAAAAAAAAACACAGGTTAGATGCCTTACACAAAAGTTTATTTCCTCCAAATTCTGTAGGGTTGGGAAGTCCAAGAACAGGTCCTAACCAATTCAGTTCCTGGTAAGGGTCCTTATTCTTGTCAATGTCCTGCAGACAGCCATGTTCCTGCAGACAGCCATGTTGTAGGGTTAGATGAGATCATAAAGACAGTCCCCACCTGATTGGCAGAGAAAGGAAGCATACTCTCGAAAGTCAAGTCTCTTTTTATTAGATCACCTTTTCTTCTCATTTGGGGCCTGTCTTCATGATCTCCTCTAACCCCAATCACCTCCTGGAGGCCTTACCTCCAAATACCATCCCACTGGGGTTAGAAATTCAATATATGAGTATAAGTGTGACACAAACATTCAGTCCATAACAGAGAGCTTGATATTCTTAAGGAATAATTTCAACAAGTCACTCTGATGTTTAAGCCCAAAGGATGGTGGAAAACGTGTAGAATCAACATAATCTCTTAACTGGGTCGTATTGCCAACATCTTTCTTTTGTTTTTCATTTTCTGGGGGTTCTATTTATGATAATTTTTAAGTTTCTAATTATCTCTTCATAGACCTAGAGACTAATTTTATTCAAAATTATTTTTTCTTCTTTTACTCTGCTTGTTTTATGTTGTTTGTTCTTAATATCCAATCCAATGCCACAGATATCTGATTCCTTGTCCTATTAATGGACTTACCAGTTGGGCTAATTTTTTAGAGGTTTGTACATTTCAGATTTGACAATCTGAGTCACCCCATTCCCTAAAGCCCACTACCTCACTGTTTTTGTCTAACTGAAAAAGGGAAGAACATGTATAGAAAAGAAGAAAAGATATAAATATTCCTATAGTCACTGAATACTTTAAAATCAGGAGTTATTTAAAAGAATTTTTAAATAGTATTTCTCACAATACCTCTGTTGTTATTCGCTGAACTCATGAATTTTTATAAATCTCAACTGGTGAATTAAACTGTATAAAGTTTAATTCTTCTTCATTAATCAATCCCTTTGTGTTTTAAATTCTAAAGTATGTTGTAACATTTTGCATTAAGTTTTCAATTTCCCAGTACCCTGACTCATTTTCTTCTGACCAGTTTGGAGAGATTCAAGATATCAGCTGTTCAATTGGATTTGTTATTTTCTTGATGGAATTGCCCTCCATTTGACTTGGGATTCTTTTGGATGTGCTACATTTGGATAAATTTGTCACTCACCAGATGTCTTTAATTGATGTCCCCTGTTCTGTTAAATAGGATTGTTGTTTAGTGGTAATTCAAAACTGGAAGCAAGTCCTGGATGTTTAGAGGGCATGGAGTATCTGGAAAATTTTTTTGTACCCTAAATGAAAGCCTGCCTAAGCAGGCTGTCAGTTTTGAATCCAGAGGCTAAGGGCCCATCTGGTGACATATGCCCAGTAGATTTTCTAGAATTTCTTCTTTTTGTAGAAGACTTTTGAAATATTGTCTAAAGCTTGTGGACCAAATTTATCCTATTCTTAAAAATACAAACTTTTTTCCAATTGTACTTTACATGGCTTATTTTTTTCTCCAAAGCAATCTTTCTACTAATGACCCAGGGTGAGTAATTTATGCTATTTCATCTGGCTTTTCTTCTGCTGGTGCCTGCCTAGAGAGAGCAGAACAAAAAAAGAATTTGGAAAGGATGAAACATTTTGTTATGGTACTCCAGACCTATCTGCATTTATTATCCCTCACAATTACCCTGTATGATATACTATTTTTCTGTTTTTATGGTTAAAGTAAAAATAATGCATCCCTTCTTAGACAGGCCTTCTTTCTCTACTATATTCATTACCACCTAAGGTACAAGATTGACATGGTTGTCATAGCTTAGAATCCTGACAAAGTTAAATATGCAGAAACTGGATTTTTTTCTTGCCTTCACTCCTTAAGGTCCAAAGAAGGTCAGCAGAGATGCTGTAGGTAAAAATGTTTTGAAGGCTCAAAACACAAAGCAAAATTAATATTATATTTTTATTTGTTCAACTGCATGTGTATATGTGTATATGTATATATGCATGTGTATACACATGTATATATGCAACAAATAGAAATAAGAACTCATAGTTTTAGAGATTGCATTCCTTTGATCATTATTCCCACCATCCAGTTTGTTTGTTTTTAACATTCAACCAATATTTATTCAATGGCTCCTGTGTATTAGGCTCTGGGTATCTAGTGTGGATAAGACAGTTGTTGTTTCTATCATTAATGAGCATATTTGACAACTAAACTTATAGCTTTTATAATTTGTTAAAATTATTTCACCATCCTGTCACTTCAACTCTGATCCACCAACTCCATCCCATTATAGCTTTTAGTTTTCCACAGGGAGACTGAAGTCCTAGCCCCATTGAATCTCCATGTACTTGCTCTCCATCACATTGTGGGTATTCTGTTTGGTGGAGATATTTTTGAGCTGTGAATAATGTGTTCTAATTGTCAATTATGCTCATTGTTGTAGAAACATGGATTATTTTAGAGTAGTTAAAAAGGATTTTTCTTGGATGATCAACAATAGTATAAGAATAGATGAGTACATAAATGAGTGTGAGTCTGGCAAGAAAGGTCTGAAAGAATCCCTGATCAGCAACCATTTGCTTTGAAACCAATCACATGTCACACAATCGTTTTAGCAGCCAAAGCCAATCACTAAGGTTTGTTTTTTTGTCTCAAAAAAACCTCCACTCTTTTCTGATATTGTCATGTGTCTGCTATTTTATTTGGGGCTGATTTCAAGTGGGAATTGAATTTTAGATGATATGTCTAAAAATAATTTCATATATTATACTTAGAAGTATAAGTACCAAAATATATAAAATCTACGTAGAAAAGTCTTATTGATGATGAATACTAATATAGACCTATGTCTCTCTAACAAGATGACATTTTAAAGAGAAGCATGCTTATTTGTTGGAGTTTTTAATTAGTAATATTTTGCTTTAGAAAGAAAATTTTCTAATAAAGTCTTCTTATTTTTACTAAAAAACAGTTCTCTATATTTAAAATTTGGTTGAGTATCTTTTTTTTGTTTTTGAAGTGGCCATCAATAAACAAGTACTTTGAAGGCTAAAAAATAACTTCAGTTAAAATCATCAATGTGTTCAGTTTGCTTTCCGTCACCAGCACATTCCTGGGCAGCATGGGGCAGGTCCCTGAGGTCCTGAGCTACAGTCTTGGCCCTGCAGCTGTGTGTCTTGTTGGAGGAAGTAGAAGTGAAAGAACTCTAACTAATTAGAGATTATAAAATGCTCTCAAAATTTGGCATGATGTCTTTCTTAGAGTACAATGAGGAAATGATATTTAAAAAGCACCAAAGAAGTAAGAACAGAACACCTAAACTAATCCAACTAAAGACACCAAAAAACTGTTATACAATATTCAACTATATTGTATACTTCTATACCAAATCCTTTAAATCTTAAAGATTTTTTTTTTTGTGTGATACTGGGGTTCCTGGAAGCCCTTCTACCCCCGGGCTACACTTCCAGACCTATTTTATACTTTTTTACTTGGAAACAGGGTCTCTTAAGCCAGCACGGCTGGCTTTGAACCTGTGCGATCCTCCTGTCTCCACCTCCCAAGCGCGGGGATTACAAGCGTGCGCCACCATGTCCGGCAATCTTAAAGATTTTTAAAGTGGAATTGATCTATCAAAATCCAGATTATCATCCACAGTGAAACAAGTTTACATTGCTTGTTGATAAAGCTCATTCTTGAAAGTTCCCAAACTCCTCTAAGTTGTGCAAATGAAAAGTCATGATGCCAAGGCTGGGGATGGCTGATGATTCCTCACTGGATCACCCATCCCTTTTTACACGTCCTTTTATAGCCTGGGTCACATCTCATGGGAGAAGGATGGCCAGCTTATAATTCTTATGGTCATAGCCTCCCCACTGTATTCTTCCTGTCATAGCAGTCTGGGTTTCTGTTTGGGCAATGTGGCTCCTATGTTAAGAAGTTGGCAGTGCTGATAGCCTACTGCACTCTAATACTTATGTTCACTGGAGTTGCTCACCAAATGGCACCTGAGAGATCTGGAGAGTTAACAACACAATTCACTTGGGATTCAAGCTCTGCAGAGAATCTAGCTCACTAAGCATTAAAAATCAAATTATTAAAAGTACTAAAAATAATTGATAATACTGCAATGCCACAACAAAAGCAGCACTTTCTACAGACTCGTTTAAAATACCAACTATAAGTTTTAAGGTCCTTCCCATTGCTAATTGCCAAGTACTATAAAATATTATTGAATTCCCAGTTTGTATTTTTCTATGAGGCTATTACACAGTATTAATTTACCAGCAGGATTCCATTTCAACGCCATCTGAATCATATAAAGAGGAACCTAGATATTGTTCAGAAACAATAATCCCAGATGGAATATTTAAAAATAAACAAGAGGCCGGGCATGGTGGCGCACGCTTGTAATCCCAGCGTTTGAGAGGCGGAGACAGGAGGATCGCGCTGGTTCGAGCCAGCCTCGCTGGCTTAAGAGACCCTGTTTCCAAATTAAAAAAAATATATATAGATATAGATATAGATATAGATATAGATATATAGATATATATAAAGAATAGGTCTGGGACTGTAGCCCGGAGGTAGAAGGGCATCCAGAAACCCCAGTACCACCACCAAAAAAATAAAAAAATAAAAATAAAAATAAACAAGAGATTTGATGAAAAGATGGGAGATTCCTAGTATGTATGTATACAAAGAAGAAAAAAGTAAAATATTTTAAAAATTTGATCATGTAGAAATAAGCAACATGTATACCCTCATCCAAAATCAATAGGTAACTGGCAGAATAGTCAAAGAAGAACTTGTCTTTGAGTAGCATTATTGTCTACTTGAGAAGAATTCACATGTCCTAAATTCCTGAAATGATGTTTGAAAATTTTCTAATGCAAGAAAGGAAAATAAAGAAGAACAACAAAATGAAATTAGATATTGACAATGTGACTCTGAGTAGATGTTGATGAAAGCTTTCCAATATGGTTTTCTAGCATTTGCACAGTTTTTAAGTTATTTTTTTCTTTCCCTGTAGTATTGGAGATTGAACCTGGGGTCCTCTATCTTTTTGCTACAACTTCAGCCCTATTTTTTTTTTTTTTGGGTGGTACTGGGGTTCCTGGAAACCCTTTTACCTCCGGGCTACTCTCCAAGACCTATTTTTATATATTTTTTAAATTTGGAAAGAGTCTCTTCAGCCAGAGAGGCTGGCTTCGAACCTGCGTGATCCTCCTGTCTCCGCATCCCAAGTGCAGGGATTACAAGCGTGCACCAACACGCCCAGCTTCAGCCCTATTTTATTATATATTTTTTAAATTTTGAAATAGGGTCTTACTAAGTTACCATATGCTGCTGGCCCTGAACTTGTGATCCCCTGTCTTACCTTCCCAAGTATTGGAATTATAGGTATATGCCACCACGCCTAGCTTGGTACAACAGTATTTTTGAGAAAAAATGTTAAGGAATCTTAAATCAAGATCTTCCAAGTCATAATGATTTTTAAAGTCTGCATTATTGTTAATAAAATTCTAAGAAATTTCAATGTTTAGTATATAATTTTATCTTTTCACTATCATACTTATAAATGTATGTATAACATGCATATCCACATAGATCAACATACATAGATCAACAAACATAGATCAACAAACAAACATATATCATAGATTTACAAATATGTTAATTACATCTCATCATTTGGAAGCCAAGTTGGATATTTTCATTAGAATAATGCACATCATTCCTTAAATTGTCCTATAGCTTAATCTCATGAATTACTACCAAGAGATTACCTTGAGTAAACTACCTTGCTGACCTTTGTTTTACTTGTGTAAAATAAAGGCGGCAGACTAAGTAAATAGGAGGATTTATATCAACCCTGAGTCTATGACTATCTATTTCTGATACTGTGTATTTCTCAGAAAAGGCTTAATTAAAATTTTTCAATTATGACTCTTATAGTCAAAGTATAGGCTCTTCTTTTTTATTTATTTATTTTTTATTGGTGCACTGCATTCATACATCATAGTGGGATACAAAAAAACTTTTGTAGACATACATGCACACATCGCCCAGTCAGCTCCCACCCGATCTCCACCCCGTTCCCTCCCCATCCCTCCTTCCCATGCTTGGCTTAGTGGTTGACATCTAGTATTATAGCAATTTATCCAAAATTAAAAGTGATAATCTCACATAACAGTTTCATTTGTCTGATACCAAGCTTTTGATAACTTAAAGATAACATTTCAATATTTCTTTTTGCTTTCTTTCTTACCAGAGAATATTTTTCTTGACCTAGTAAGTATCTATCCTTCCCTCCCAAAGTGTGAATGGGATCTTGATTAACGTTCTGAGCTCATTTCGTCTCTGCACTCAGTGCCTCTGTTTGTTGGGCACTTGGTGCCTCTAAAAATGAATGAAATTGAAAATATTTTCACTGGGAATAATAATTAACTTATTATTATTATTATTTATTAATTTCGTATTGACATTTACTTAGTTTTTTAGATATTCAACCTCAGACTTTATTTGTACATTTTGCTAATGGAAAGATAGAAGATTCTAATATTTAAAGTGGCCCTACTTTGAATAAATCTGGTTAGGTACAATGGAATGCACCTGTAATCTCAGTACTTGGGAGGTTGAGACAGAAGGATGGCAGGAACAAGAACAGCCTTAAGTAACTTAATCCCTGTTTCAAAATAAAAAATAAAATGATTGAGGTGTAGCTCAGTGGTGTAACTCCCTTGGGTTTAATCACTAGTGCCATTTGAAAAAAAGAAAAAAAGAAAAAGAAATCTGAGTCTGAATTCATTTACTTTCTATCCCAATGGCAATAGTTTTGAGCAGCTCTGTTAACAAGCACCATTTTGATCTGACAATTCACCCCAGTAACTTCAGGCCCGTCTTTCTTTTGTTGAGGCAGAGATATCTGAACTGCTGTGGTAGGTATAGATGGATGCTGTAGTTTTTCTTTTTTATCCCTGAATATAACTGGGTTATAACATGTCACCAAATTTTACCAAAGCCTTGATATGATAGAAGAAAACTTCAATCCAGAAAGAAAGTCCTTAGAACTGGATGTGAAAATGATCACTTTTGCATTTACAGGACCAACCTTTCTTCCCCGGCACCGACTTACCTCCTTGTAGCTTTGTTGTCTCCCCACTGTGAAATGATTATTTTCTCTTGTCTTACATGGCATCCAAGCTCTTGACTCTCCTGAGATCCCACATAAACCCCTTTCTACAAGTTCAATATACATAATACTTTCAAAGGTATAACTCTACCCACAAGATAAAACTTTTGTATGGCATTATACAGAGCAATTTAAACTGAAATGTTTACATTCCCATTGGGAACTTAACTTGTCCTTTGTCAAACCAGAGCAGCAAACTTGCCTTAGAACTAGAGCAAAATCTTCTTTATAGGAACTCTTCCAGTCTCCCACTCTCAGGTTCATCCACTATGTTGGGGCTAGTTTATAGGTAAGGGGTTTTCCACTCCATGAAAAATATTTATAGGTGAAAAATTATCAATAGGTCCGAACAATCACCATTTTCACCTAACTTTCATCATTTATGTTAATCTCAGAAGATAACTTCAATGTCTTAATTTCAGTATATTGAGGAATTCAAGCATGATATTCCAGCATGGTCTTCTGCTTTAAGCTCAGAGCTGCAGAGAAAGCCTTTCCTGCCCTTACTGTAAGAAAAAGCTAGATAAACTGCACATTCATGAGTTTTAAAAATCTGCCAGAGAAGCAGCAGCTGCCACAAAATCCAGAAAAGACAATCACTTGCAAGAAGGACGAGAATGCCATCATCTGTTTACCTTGCAAAGGCAAGGAACCACCAGGTGATATAAATCCGGTGAGAGGGCTCAACTAAACATTGTAGTGAATTGCTAAAGAATGAGTGTGAGCCAGCATGAGTATGTGGACATGCTAGAGGTTGCCGATAGAGCAGAAACATCCTGCAGCAGACCCTCCACAACCTCTACCAGGAGCTTGCACAGAAGATCAAGGAGAACAACAGCCACTGTGGACACCAGATCCATCTTTGCAATGGTCTAAACAAGTCAATTGATAAAGAAAGTAGCAGGAGTTGTTGTTGTAGGGTACTGGAGGAACTTTGTGCTGAGGGGAGGCAGGGATGGAGGAAACAAGAAAACTGTGGTTTATCTCTAAGGACAGGTGTCACATGCATAGCCCAGCTATGGCAGGGTAGTGCAGTAGGTAGTGGACAGGCCAAAAAACAGTGTATGGAGATGGCATGCAAGATAGAGGATTTATTGGGAAAGCTTACAAGAAACCAGTGACTGCCCCAAGAAGAACTCTGTTATGACTGGTTGAACAGATAGCATCTCCGTCCCTGAAGGTGCTTCGCCAAGCATTGCCTCCTCTCCCTCAAGGTGTCCTGTGCTAGGGAAGCCAGCAGCACAAACAACACCCTTTCTGCAGTGCCCTCAGTTCTACTCTGCTAGCCAGAGGGATTCTAGATGTCAGCCTGCAGAAGTAGTGACATCATCACCCTCAGGTACTTTGTTCATATGACCAGAATCCCAAGGAGCAACTGCCCTGATGTATGTGCAAGAAAGATTTTAATTTAAGAAAAGATTTTAATTTTTTATTGGTGCACTGTAGCCATACATCTTAATGAAGTACAAGATGGTAGAGTCATACATGCACATATTACTCATTTAGCCCTTATCCAATTCCCACCCCCATTTGTTCCCTCTTTCTCCTTCTCAAGTTTGGCTTTGGCTTAGTGATTGACTTTTATACGTTTGTGAATATACATCATGTACATTAGGGAATTTCCTTCTTCCCCCCTCAGCGCCCCAGCTAGGCCTTCTTCTTTGCTCATTTATGGTTTCTCCTCTTTCATCTAGAGTTCCTCCTATGACCCATTTTCTCCCTAGCCTCCACATATCATGGAGAGCATCCAACATTTTACTTTTTGTGCCTGACTAGTCTCACTTAGCATCATGTCCTCCAGTTCCATTTGTTTACCTATGAATGATGTAATTTTGTTCTCTTTATGACTAAGTAAAATTCCATTGTGTACATATCCCATAGTTTTGTAATCCATTAATCTGTTGATGGACATCTTAGCTGGTTCCATAGTTTGGCAATTGCGAACCGTGTGGCAGTGAACATGTGTACACATGCATTAGTTTGGTAGTTTGGTTTCTATTCTTTTGGGTAGATACCCAGGAGTGGTATTGCTGGATCATATGGAAGGTTCATTTCCATTCCTCTGAGGATTCTTCATACAGTTTTCCAAAGTGGTTGCACTAATTTGCAATCCTACCAACAATGTATTAGAGTTTCCATTTCTCAAAATCCTCTCCAGCATTTGTTGTTATGGTTTTTTATTTTATTTTATATTTTTTTTTGTGTGTGTGTGGTACTGGGGGTAGAACCTGGAGGCTTTCTACTTCCGGGCTATACTCCCAGACCCATTTTATATTTTATTTGGAAACAGGGTCTCACTAAGTTGCTGAGAGCCTCACTAAGTAGCTGAAGCTGGCTTTGAACCTGTGCGATCCTGTCTCAGCCTCCCAAGCGCAGGGATTACAAGCGTGTGCCACCATGCCCGGCTGCTGTTATGTTTTTAATGATTGCCATTCTAAATGGAGTTAGGTGAAAACTCAGAGTAGTTTGATTTACATCTCTGATTGCTAATTATTTTGAGCATATTTGCATACATTTATTAGCCATTTGAATTTCTTCTTTTTTGAAGTGTCTATTTAGTTCACTTGCCCATTTCTTGATTGGGTTGTTTTCTTAGTGCTGAGTTTCTTGAGTTCTCTGTATAGTCTAGATATCAGTCCTCTATCAGAGGAATAGTTGGCAACAATTTCTCCCATTCTGTTGGCTCTTTGTTGAGGTTCTTGATAGTTTGCTGTACAGAAGCTCTTCAGTTTCATGCAGTCTCACATATTGATCTGCCTTTTAGTTTCTTGTTCCTTTGGGTCTTGTTCAGAAAGTTTTTACCTCTACCTATGTGTTGCAGTGTTGTACCTATTCACTCTTCATGGATCTGCAAGGTGTCTGGTCTGATTTCCAAGTCTTTGATCCATCCTGAATTGACTTTTGTGCAGAGTGAGCAAGTAGGGTTTATTTCCATTTTTCTGCATATGGTTAACCAGTTTTTCCAATACCTCTTGTTGAAGAGGCTAACTTTTTGACAGTGTATGCTTTTGGCCATAAGAGTGCGAATTTGTTTCTGAATCTTCTACTTAGAAGACCCAACAAACTCAGCCATGAACCTTATAGAATTAATCAACAAATTCAACAAAGTGTCTGGATACAAAATCAATTTTAAAAATCAGAAGCTTTCCTGTATGCCAACCATAAAACCACTGAAAAAATTCAGAAAATACTTCCACTCAGGATATTTCACCAAAAAATAAAATACTTAGGAATAAATCAAGGAGATAAAATAGCTCTACAAAAACATTATAAAACATTGATAAAAGAAATCAAGGAAGAGCTTAGAATATTGAAAGATCTTCCATGTTCTTGAATAGGCAGAATAAATATCATCAAAAGTTATATACAGATTCAATTCAAAACCTACCAAACTATCAAGGTCATTCCTCACAGACAGAAAAATTAGTCTTTAAATTCGTTTGGAACATCAAAAACCCCAGAATGCCAAAGTAGTTCTCAGCAACAAAAACCATGCAGGAGGCATCACAATACCTGACCTCAAACTATACTACAAACTTCTAACTATACTACAAAACCATTGTAATAATAATAATAATAATAATAATAATAATAATAATAATAAAAACAGCCTGGTACTGGCACAAAAATAGACACATAGACCAAAGAAAGGTAACTCTCAATAGGTAACACTAACTTACCCATGTTCCCAGTGAGCCTAAGAAAAAGCCAGTGCACTTTACATTAATATACATTCGCACTTTATGGCCCAAATTGTCTATACTTGTATTCTAAGTGTCCCCTTAACTTAGCTAGGTTTTGGGAAACAGAAAGATGGCAATCATAGACATGGTATTTTACTTCTCCCCGTTTTTTTTTTTAAGGACAACAAAAAAGGAAGAATTGCTATAGCATTTGCGAAGGAGGCATCCTTATTATGAGGATACACTGTCTACTTAAAGCTGAGGCTCCATCAGAACATCAAGGAGCATCCTTCTCCCTCAGTCTCTACCAACAGGTTCACAAATACCAAGTTAAAGTAGCAGTGGCATTTGCCTGCAAGAGATGTAAGAGATGCCTGTAAGAGATTCTGGCCCAATGCCAACAGAGGGCCCAGAGCTAAAGGAGGAGCAGATATTGAGAAAAAAAAAGAAACCCTGGTAAGACACTTTACAGCCTAAGCAGAAGGCAGTACTGAAAAAGTTTGAAGCCTATGTGTACTGTAGTTAGTTATAGAAACAAACCAACAAAAAGCCCCAACCTCAAATCTAGCCCAATTCCTAACTACATTAACCCAAATGCCTACACTAAAGGCTTAGCAGAAGGAAAATCATGTTCTTTATGCACAAAAAAGTATTTATCTCAGTGTATACTCTCTTCTACACAAGATACCTAGCTTTTAGCAAATATATATAGTTAAAAAGATAAAACACTCCTAAGTGGCAGTATACAGAAATATATATATATATATATATATATATATATATATATATATATATATAATATAACCATATATAATATGTGTTGAAATTATTAGTCAAGGAATCTAAAGCAAATGTGATTAATATATTAAGGCTGAAAAAGGTTGATAACCTATGAGAGCAAATAAGTAATTTCAGCACAGCTATGAAAACACTAAGAATCAGATGGAAATGCTAAAAAAAAATAAAAAACACATACCCCAAACAATCCCATAGTAACAGAGATAACAAATGTCTTTGGGTTCATTAGTATACTTGACACAACTAAAAAAAGGATCAGTGAGCTTGAAGACAAATCAGTAGAACTTATCCAACCTGGAATACAAAAAGAAAAAATAGGGGAAGAGAGCTGTTAGAGATAAGAAGATAGACAGACTGATAATATTCAGATTGCTAAAAAACAAATAAAAATAAAATTTTGAAGGCAACTGGAGTGGGGTGGGAGATTAATTATCTAAAGACGACCAAGTATAAGAATTACAGTAAGCTTTTCTATTGAAACTGTGCCAACAAAAGACAAAGATGTGATGACTATAAAATACTGTAAGAAAAACAAAACAATAAAACACCTTTCAATCCAGAATTTTATACCCAGTAAGAACATAGTTAAAATATAAAGTAGCTGGGCATGGTGGCACATGCTTGTCGTCCCAGTACTTGGGAAGCTGAGACAGGAAGATTACAGGTTTGCAGCCAGCCTCAGCTTCGTAGTGAGGCCCTCCACAACTTAGTGAGATCGTGTCTCAAAATAAAAGAATAAAATTAGACTGCGGATATGGGCTAAGAGTTAGAATGCTTTTAAGTTTCATCCCCAGTACCACAAAATAAATAAACAATCAAACAAATAAAATATAAAGGAAAAAACTTTCTCTGAGTGAGTCTTTCAGGGTTGTATTTTCTTGAATGTCTGCAAAGTAATATGTAGCCATGTCCTCTTTTTAAATTTTTCTTTCTTTCTTCAGGTCTAAAAGAGATTTCTCCTATTTGAGACTGATACTTCTATTGCCTAAGTGGACTTAGTTACGTTTTCTCTCTTATAAACTCAACTGTAATTGTGTTAATCTCTCTTCTATCTCTCTTTTTTTACCTTGGTCTTTGAATGAAACCTTCCGGTTGCTTCTGGCTATGCATCTTTCTTTTGAAAATTCTGGTATTCCTCTTTATTTCTTGATAGTTATTTTCTTCCTAGCTTGTATTACTATTAAATAATGCTGTTCCCCAGGATTCTTTTCTGACCCCATGATATTTTAAAGTATTAAGATATCTCCCTTCCTGGATTTAGCTGTAATCTATTTGACTACCTCTAAATTTGTTTTTCCAAATTAGATTTTGGGTTTTAGTCCTACAACACTATCCAGATGAATCTCTATCCAGATGAGTACTGTACATGCCGCACATTTCCTAAACTATATCACTCACCATTTTTCTTTTTGAGATATGCTGCTAAGTACTTTTCATCAAATTTGTTGCCCCGTCACCAATACATTGCCTAAGCCACATCCCTGGGCACCTCCCTCAATACCACACTTACCATTCCTCCCGGCATCAAAACAGGCAATACATGTCATTGCATGCATCTGCTTGCTTCAAATTTCTGTATCCTCCTTATTTCTTCTAGTTATTATATGAATTATCTGGGGTATTACCTTATTCTTCCTTCTGAAACTGGGTATCATTAAAATATACTACAGTAATGAGAAGTAGTAAAATTATGTAAGTGTTGTATACAGAAGCCACTGACATTTTAAATCTGTATCTTTTCACAGTTGCTTTTGATTGGAATTTGATCTAGCTCTTAAAGACTAAATTCACAACAAAATAGAAGCTGATTGTGCGCATAATTTCTATAATATCATTTATAAATTATTATTTTAAAGAATATATATAGCAGAGACTTATGCATATATAACTTTGTATATAAACTGATTGGATGAAATGTTAGATTATTTTTATATATTATTATTATTTTTATATATTATTATTATTTTTTATATATTATTATTTTTTATTATAGTTTGTGGACAGCCTCAGCTACTTAGTGAAGTCCTTTGCAACTCAGTGAGACCCTGTTTCAAAATAATAAGAAAATAGAGTTAGGGATTTCACTCAGAGATAGTATGCTTCTGGGTTCTATCCCGAGTACCATAAAATATATATATATATGTGTGCTAATGTGACTAATAATAATAATAAATATAGTAATTTATGTTTGTAAAATGTAAGTAAGTTTCAATTTACCAGTGCAACATTTTATTTTTTTCCTCACAAAAACTTGGAAATAGGAAAGGAACTTATTTTTAGTCTCATTTTACGGAGACTCAAAATATACTTTAGCTAGGTTGAGTTAGCCAAGTTAATATGTTTATACATTCTGATAAAAAATAAATTTTAGACCTCCTGTATGTATGTGGGCCTGAAACATAGTTTTCAGTTTTTTTTAACTTTAAATACATTATAAGAAGCCACCTATGCAAATAGCAATTTCTGCAAGAAAATTGGCCATCTAGTCTTTATGACCTTTTGAATATATTTTCTCAAATGCTTAATTTCTAATTATAAGATGGTCATTCAGATTTGAGTGGGTTTAAGTGGCTAGATAGGTTTTCATCCTTCTAAGAAAAAAGATTTATAAAGCACTTGTGAGTTTCCTAATAGTTAGACTTTTTATTGAAACCTCTCCTTGGATGAGTTAATCCTTCCATCTACTGTAGAGCAATATGGTTCTCTAAGTTTCATATTTTATTTAAAATTTTATTGTTTCCATGATTAATTTGTCTCTATGCACTAGTTCAATAGAAGTAAGAGCATATAATTCTGAAAACTCATAGCCGTCTTCCTCTCTATTTCCTGTCTGTAAAAGGGTATTTTTTCTGTATGTATTCTGCACTGGATAATTTTGGAAGTCAAGTGTATTTGCCTAGGAATATGATCCCCCCTCTCTCAAAGTGATTGCAATCTCTGGTATAGTTTATCACACTGCACTCATCAAGGAGCAGCCATGTGTGATTTGTGTATACTACTTTGCTTAATCTTCCTATCCAGCTGTTGTATACATCAACAAAGGAAAATGAGCCTATTGCATTTTGGATACAGGGACTCTCCTTTGTGCCAAATTCTACTGTAGTTCAACCTCAGAAGGTAAACAAATTTTACAACATTTAGGAAATAATATCTTCATTTCAACAATCATGACCCTGAAATATGTTGCCAAGTACACAGTTTGATCCTAAAACTTTGAAATATTTTCATCGTTAGATTATTATGCTTTTTCATGGTTTTCTGTTTTTATGCATTCCTATTTTTTTTCTGTGCTTTAAAATTAAACTACTGAGCATTTTTCATTATTATTTCTTTGATCACTACTAGAAACTAAAGGATCAGAGATAAATGTATTCTCAGGATTACATAAACAGCTTATTATAATTTAGAAACATGTTCTCTTGTGTTATTTCATCTATTTTATTATTATATATCATCTATGTTTCTATGTTTTTGAAGCATTGTAATTTTCTTATCAAGTAATTTTTTGTATGTGTGTAGAGACCTCATTATAACTGTCCTATAAAAAATTCATACGATGGTTTTCAGTTTACAAAGTGATTTTCACAAACATTGCCTTATTAGCTACTCATAACAACCTTGTAATATGTTATTATCCATTTTTGCATTTAAGAAAACACTTTTGCTAGGCAATAGAGAAGGAATGTGAACTGAAGACTTTTAGTCCAAACACTGTTACTTGTTTATTCTCCCTCCACATATTATTTTTTGTTATTATTCCCTGTTACATTTTATATTTGCAGTTATGCTGACCATAATTTCTCAGGACAACATACCAATTACTAGCCATTGTTTTACTAAGCAGAACCTTATTTGACTTATCCATATAATACAGATTATAATAACTATATCACAGAATTGCGATGAGGACTAAACCAACTAAATGTTAAAGTGTCTAACAATAAAATCCCACTCATATAATATGCTAGGTTTTGTTTCCTTGTGGCTATCTAAATTTTTTTCAATAAACATTGTAAAGTCTTTTAAGTTTTATTCATATTAGGATTGAAAAATCATGGTCAGTGTAATTTATTTATTTTTGAGGTAATGAAAATAGAATATTCAAAACACAATATAAACATGACTTCTGCAGAGCTTTTTAAAGGTATTCTGCCACATGTATTACAGTGCATATATATTTTATCACGTGTGAAAATGGTCAGTGTAATTTATAAGGTAAAAATGACAGGAGAAAAGAAAGCAGAAGAGAGAATCAAAATCAAGAGCAGTTTTATGTGAAACCAATAAAAACTTGAATCTCTTACACTTTCATGCAGGAGAGTACAAACTAAAATAAATTGCAAATACACACACACACACACACACACACACACACACACACACACACACACTCACCCCTGATAGAAAACTGTGTACAAACAAGAGAATTGGAAGTAAATGGAATAACTGATGTTATTCTTGTTGGTGTACTCTCTTAATTTCTTTAGAATCTCTATCCATAGGGCTGGAAAGAGAACTGAGAACTGAGCAGTAGGGAAGTTATCAAAATATTTGTCTTTGGAATGTTTTTATGCTTATATCATTGAACATGGTATATCTGGTCTAGTGGGGACTTACTGAAAGAAATATAGTATTTTTTTTTAACTGAGAGTGGATTAATAAATGAATCAAAGAAGACTGAGTTAGAAAACTGTCCCATTTCTTCATCTCTTGTCTTAATTCAATATTTTCCTTTTTCTCATTCTGCAGTAGTGATGAATAGTATCACATAGAAAGATTTGGAAACTAGCCCCATCAAAGAATTGTCTGTGTTCTTTAAGAAGAAAGACACTGGATTAAGGGGGTAATTAAAGGTCCCAGTTGGAGAAAAAAAAAAGTTGAGCTAGTTTATTTAAAACATTTTTGAAGCTCCTAAATATATAATTTTTTATAATAACATTGAAATACCAACAGTGGAGGTATACTTTTATTATAAAAAACATAATTAATCTTTCCTTTTACAGCTTCCTCACTTTTGTATTCTGATCACCAAGGTCTTTTCATTCCAAGATTATAGATGGTTTCGCCCATGAAATTTTCCAACACTTATGGCTTTTCTTTATCCTCTTCATGTGTGACAAAAAATTTTATTTTCTTTCAAATGCATTAGACGCTGTAAGGATAGGTATCTGAAACAGTTTCTGAAGATGAATAATCCTCTGTGGTAGCTATTTTGTCCACATTCTGGTAGCTTATTTTACAAAAGAGGGAAAGGAAACACATTCAGTTTTAATAATTAGCACAGTAAAAGTTAGAGTGAGTATGCTGGGAATAAGGAGCTTTCTTTCCTTCCTGTCTTTTCTGATCTTCATGTTGCATAAGATGTGGTTATATTAGTAAATAAATGCTAATGTAACTGAGGATGCATGGAGCCATGCAGCTTGTCTGTTCAGGAGGAGTGTCACAGAAGAACTGGCATAAAGAGATCCATAGTATTTTGTGAGAGAGAGTGGAGCCCGAGTAGGAGTGATTAGAAAAGAGCCAATGAGGCTGGGTGTGGTGGCACACGCTTGTAATCCCCGCGCTTGGGAGGCAGAGACAGGAGGATCATGCAGGTTCGAAGCCAGCCACATGCGCTGGTTTAGGAGACCCTGTTTCCAAATAGAAATGTAAAAATAGGTCTGGGAGTGTAGCTCAGAGGTAGAAGGGCTTCCAGGAACACCAGTACCACCAAAAAAAAAAAAAAAAAAAAAAAAGAAAAGAAAAGAAAAGAGCCAATGATTCCCTCCACCCACAATGAGATAGATGGAAAGACAGGAATGAAGAAGTTGAAAAAAAAAGTCATTAAAGTCTTTCTCTAGAAATTACCATGCCAGGAACATCTGTTCAAAACCCCCAACCAGAAGAGCATTCCTTTGACAAGATTTTGCTTTTAACTTTGATAAATCTTGGTTAGCTCTTTTGGGCTTTCAGTGGCTTCTTGGCTTTGTTAACACCTCACTTCAATCTTGCTGGTCAACCTGGATGTAGGCAAGGTGGTTTGCAATTCAAAAGAGAGAATCTCCAGCCAGAGCTTTAGTGTGATTGCATAAACTTCTGGGATTTACAATTTAGGAGCCATTCAGTGACTTCTTCAACTGACAACTGGTACCAGCCCAGACTTTTAATCAAATAGTTAATGTCTTCCTACAGTGTCTTAGGAATCCTGCATGATCTCAGTGAGCAATACCCCCTAACATTTTCCTCGACTATAAATCCCATGTTGACTCCATCATTCCATGAACATGTTTTTATCTTTCACATTTAATTTTCACACCATTTATAATTAAGATATTGACATAGAAGGGGTGACAGATAGTTACCCATGTTTCCTCTTGTTTCTGCACCATTTACTGAATAATCTGTCTTTTTCATGGAAGTAGAAGCTTTTGATTGCTTAAATGGAATAGGAGAAAAAATAATTAACTTTCAGATATCACTAGGTTTTACACATAATGTTCATTCTACTCAGCCTCCAGGAAAATTCCATTTTAAATCTAGGCTTAAGTGCTAAGCAGTGCCTCTGGGTAATTTCCATGCTACTGGTAAATAAAGGAATTCTTTTGAATATTTTTTGCCCTTAGATTTACTCTTCACTTGACAGTATTATCATTTGCAATTTAGGAGTAAATTTATTGATACTCTCTCTTGATTTGTTGCTTCGCTTATTTTTATATTAAGAGTTCTGGAGGAATTGTTTGTATTAAATGATGATTTTCCTTGAAAACAAAATATTATAAAAGAGAAGGTCAATAGGACGAACTAGAAAATAAATGGCTATTTGGTAACCATAGGGAATGAAACACAGCTTTGTGACATTTTGTGATTAATATCTAGAAAAGAATTCCCAGCCAATAGATCAGGCTCTCCCCAAGGTTGCTGCTCTAATACTTCTTCTCTTTCTTCGTGGTATGTCTGAGTTTTTAGGCAGTGGAGATCCCCTGGGGCCAGTCTTATTTTTCTTTTTGAAATTTTATTAATGCATTATAATTATATATTATAACTAGGCTCAGAGTGTTAGAAACATATGTGCACACAGCAGTTGTGTGTTCCCGTCCATGTCCTACCCTGCTCAACCACTTTCCCTAAAGGTAATATTAACATTGATATTGATAGCGTCATATATGAGCAAAGGATTTTTTGAACTGTTTCCATCATCGTATCTTCCTGCTTACCTCCCTACCTTCTTCCCTAAATCCTCTTCCATTATTCTACTAGTATCTCCCCTCATTTATCAGAAGTCCTCTTTGTTTTCCAGTTTCTCCCTAGCTTCCACTTATGAATAAAAACATATAACCCTTCACTTTCTGTGACTTGCTGATCTCACTTAGCATACTATTCTCAAGTTCCACCCATTTTTCTACAAATGTCATAACTGTGTTCTTTATGGCTGAGTAAAATTCCATTCTGTGCGTATACCATAATTTCGTAATCCATTTGTTTGTTGATGGACACCTAGGCTGGTTTCATAGGTGGGTTATTGTGAATTGGTCTTCTTTTCAAATCAATGTCAACATTCACTTCCTTGATTTTTTTTTACTGTCCGGCTTACTCAAGTTTATGGGAGAGGGCATAAGGAACAGTGCGTCCTTATGTTAAAGTTTGGAAGAAAAAATATGCTTACATTTTTGGCAGCTTTTCTAAGGGTGCTTTCTATAAAGAAGGCATCTTTGCATGGTCTTCATACTGTGCAACTACCTTCCATAGCACTGCTATAGCCAGTATATGTGCATCCCTAAAGCCAGTTGAGGACAATTATTGCAGTCACCAGAAGAGAACAGATAGAGTATAATTGCTGTCTATGGGATCAGACTCAAATGTGCTTCTGTACTTGGGTAAATGTAAAGCCATATTTCCTTCCAGAGATAGCAAAGACCACCAGAAAACAACACTCAAGAAACGATGTTGCTTAAAGGAAGTAAAAGCTACATTGCAAAATCTTCCCAACCAGAAAATATATCAAAATGAGCTGAAGACAATTTTCAAGAGGTTAAAAATACAGAATAATAAATAAGCAAAAAAAGGGCAAGAAATGGAAGGTACGGAGAGATGGTAGTGATCAGAAAGATAAAGAGGGAGAACAAGTGTGTTTTGTAATAACTGACCAAAGTGGTTCATAATACAACATAGCTAGCCTAATATTTAGCCCATGATTTCAATCAAGAAGAAATGTCTATACCCATATATACCCTAAGCTTCATTCAAAATGACCTTGAGTTTTAGTTTGGTAGGGTTTTGGTACAGCTGTTATTTGATAATAACACATTGTGTCTTTCAATTTACTTAGATTGTTTAAAAAAAAACAGATAACTGGAAACCATCTGTGTTACTTTGTAATTTATTCTCAGGACAGGGACTAGGAACAAAACACTTAATGCCTGGCCGATGAAATCTCTCATTAATTCAAGGAGCTCTACAAATTCAGTCTGTAGCACCAAGTAGAATGGGTGCCAAGTGCCAGGCTTCTTGAGGTAAATACAAAATTAATTTCTTTCTTTGTCTTGTGTTGTTGGGTGGCATCTTTTACCAGTCTCATGATTTAATATGAATTATAATTATCAGGAATAATTGCTTTAAGTAAATATTCTTAATACCAGGAAATTTTGGTTTATTATGTCTGGGAAGAGATCCAGAGATCACCACATTGAAACTAGGTCACCAGAGATTCTGATATAGGTGGTCAGAGGACCACACTTTAATTATATTGTTTTTTACACCATATCTATATTTTATATGTGGGAGGTCAATATGGAACAGGTACTATGTAGTTCAAATATTTCTTCTAATAATAGAGATAGAAGTCCCATCAACAACTCAAGTAGTACAACAACACAGAAATGGCTCAACGCAGAGCAATATGGAACAGGTACTATGCAGTTCAAATATTGCTTCTAATAATAGAGATAGAAGTCCCATCAACAACTCAAGTAGTACAACAACACAGAAATGGCTCAACACAGAGCAAATCCAACAGATTTTAAATAGGTTCTTTGAGACATAATGGAATCTGATCAAACTTAGCTGTTGAGACACAAAGAGACCAACTCTAAGTTGATGTGCAGGGATAATGGGAAACATTTCAAAGGGCTATTATTCATTTCAGTTATTGACACCAAACTCTAAGCCCTGGAGAGCATGATTAATTTTGCCCAATATCCTACTCTGCTGTTTATAGGCCATGCTGGGTAAATCTATTTTGCTAAAGTTTCTTTTGCAATAATGTACTTTATTCTGTTGGCTATATATTCTAATTTAATGTGTCCTAACTCCAGGTTCTAACATTAAAGAATGCCCCCTAAACTTTTCCATCTGAACATATTAAAGGCATGATATGACTTTTGACTTGTTAGGAGTAGAGGACTCAATTGATGCAATTAAAGAAAATGGTTGATAGGCACAGCAGCCCAGTGATGGTGGATGCAGCGGACTCCAGAATAAGCCCCTTTGTCTGCCACGAAAGAGGGATGAAATTTCTAGAAAACCACTCTGCCTCGTTGCAGCTCTGTTTTCTCCTCTGTACCATAGGAGCAGGGACAGGAGACAGGAGATCATGTCTGTGATGCTTTCTAATGTTAAATAGAATAAGAGGGTGCTAAGCCTTTTCACCTGTTATCGTATGTAAATCTTATCATTGCCCTCCATTTCCAAGGATAAAAGGTTGTTGTTGGTACAGATGAATTGAAAACCAGGGCAATTTATCAGGGCCTGAATCAGGCTTCTTGCAAATGTCATTTCATTACATGTTCTTTTTACTAGCTAGAGTTGTGTTATGCGTTCTCTGCCTTAATGATTGATATCTGTTGCCAAATGATTTGGAATATGGTGCAAGACTGTGGAGGGGGAGGGAAAAATATCCATCTTTCATCCATACTGCTACAGGTTTGCATGGGTATGAAAAAACTACTGTGTATCCCCAATTACAGGATCCAGAAAGTGGCTGCTATTCCACCTCTTGCCATTAGGTGGAGCAGTTGAAGAATGGGAAAATATGCCCAAGAGATTCATACTCAACAATGCATGAAAGTGATGAAAGATCATTTTTCCTCATAAAATATATACACACTCTCTCTCTCAATGGCTATATTCTTGTTTTTTAATTTCAGTGAGTGAATAAAAGGCAATCAAGTTAAAATATATTATATTGAGTCTTTTTGATGTTAACATAAAATTCCATTTAGGATTCAAAAACCAAAAATAGATACAGAAGTTCACTCATATATTTTCCTCAGAGAGTAATTAATGTGTGTGAGGACAGCAAAATAAAATAGCAGGCTTATGAAAATCCTGGAAGTAAAAAGAACCATGACTGTTACTGCAGTCCTCTTCTGAGTGCCTATTGATTTCCTTTAGCATCCAGGGTACTTAACTATTTTTCCTCCATTCACTTTTTTTGGTGTAACTCCATATAAATTAATTTACCTGACATATTAATGGATAATTAATTAAGAAAATCTCTTGTGTCAAGTACAACATGATGAATTTCATGACTAATGTTACCTAGACTCTGCTTGAAAGTATTTTTATTGACTCATTCATAGAATGCTATAAATGACTTAGAAAAAAATGTTTACAGCAGAACTTAGGAAAATTTTAAATCAGTCTCACATGCTAGTATGATTCATCATGATAAATTCATATGCACATAGCATCATTTATGCATATAACATTATTCTGTGTGTTTCCTTCCTATACCTTTCTATTCTTTTTTTCTCTACTTCTCCTTCTCTTCCTCCCCTCCCATTACTCTAATGAACTCTTTCTTTATTTTCAGGAGTTGTCCTTTCTTTGTGTGACACTTGACTTCGAGTCTGGCTTATTCCACTTAACATAATAATTTCAAGTTTTATCCATTTTCCTGCAAGTGACATAATTTAGTTCTTTTACTGGCTGAGTAAATCGTTATTGTGTGTATATACCACATTTTATTTATTCATCTAATGAACACCTAGATAAGTAATATAATTTGGCTATTGTGAATTGTGCTTCTAAACATAGATATGCATGTGTCATTATAATATTCTGACTTTAATTCTTTTGTAAAGATACTGAGGAGTGATATACCTGGGTAATATGGTGGCTCCATTCCTAGTCTTTTGAGGAACCTGCATACTGATCTTCAAAGTGGTCGTACTAATTTACAGTCCCACCAACAGGGTATACAACTTTCTATGTCCCCACATCCTCGCCAGCACTTATTATTGTTTGCATTCTTAATCATGGCCATTCTAACTAGACTCTTAGATGGAATCTCAGTATAATTTTTATTTGTATCTCTTTGATTGCTGGGGATGTTGAGCTTCTTTTTTCATATATTTGTTGACCATTTGTGCTATTTCTTTTGAGAGATACCTATTTAGTTCGATTGTCTATCTGCTGATTGGGGTTTTTTTGGTATTAAGTTTTTGAGTTCTTTATATGTTTTGAATATTAATCCTCTATCAGAGGCATGGCTGGCTTAAATTAGTCTCTTAAAAGATACCAACTTTGACTTTCATTTACCAGTATCTACATTTAGGGCAAAGAGTAGAAGAATGGAGAAGAAAACAAGAATATACAGGAAGAGACCTAAGAAATATTTTTGATTATTATATGATTTCTTCTTAAAAGTAACACCCCAAGGGTCATAATAGCAGAGATAGTAAGGGAAGAGTAAATGTGGTAATTTACATTTTATATTAAGGAAGTTTTCATAGAGAAAGCAAAAGAGATTTGGTAGTTTAGAGCAGCTGAGGGATTGAGGTGAGCATCCTGGTGCACACCAGAGATCCCAGTACTTGGGAGGCTAAGAGAGGAGGATCATAAGTTCCAGGACAGCTTCAGAAATTCAGGGAGGCCTTCAGCAGTTTATCAAGACATTGTTTCATAATACAAAAAAAGGAAGCTGGAGATGTAGCTCAGAGGCATAGTACTCCTGGGTTCAATCCCCAGTAATAAATAAATAAATAAATAAGGATTGATGTGAAAAGCAACTAAATAAATATAAATGAATGAATGAATGGTCTGAATTTCCCTTGACTCTGGTCCAGCTAAAACGAGTTTTCACAATTTTCCTAATATGTTTATACCTTTTTTTAAAAAGGGTATTTTTGTGTGAAATAGTTAAAAGTTCCTACAATTCACAGTTGATTAATTTCAGATTCTCAACAAATTTGCATGAGCTTTTCAGAGGACTGTAAGGAAGACAAATTACTAAATTTGCTATAAATCACTAATATTTCAAATGATGCTCATTTGCATTAAGAATATAAGAGCAAACTGGATTTTTACACTGCTATAATTTTACATGAGAACCGACGTCAAATTCTCCTCATATCTTATTTCTTAATTCCCAAGAACCCAATACAAGAGGAAGATGAGAATCAAGTTTGGGCAGCTTTGCTCTGTTAAGTAGTGTATCAGGCTGATAAAGTTAATAATGAAAGTTCTGACATATTTATATGATATTTGATATACACTGGGCACCAAGCAAAGCATGTAATTAACTCGGGTAATTCTCACAATAACATTGTGAGATTGATACTATTAATTAACAGTCTTTCCCATAGGATTGATTTTTTCAATCATCTTGTCTTTATATTTTATATATTTTGAGTAGAACTAAGTTTTGTGGTCAAGATTAAATTATTAAGACCAGTTAATTATTTCCTAAATTGTATGTATAGCAAAGTGATTATTAGTTTTCATGAGTAATAAATTATTACTCATGAAAAAATTTTAAAAAGGGAGGGAAAGAGAGAGAATGCTTTTGTATTTGAAATATCACATTATTATTTTTTAAAAAAGCTAACTACTTTCATAGCAGTGATACAGGCTCAGAGGAACAGTAGTTAAGACCACTATGTTTTCTTAAAACAAAAGAAATAAAATCTAGGAAATTCAAGAAGTTAGATTGTTCTTAGTACTAAACACTGAAAATGTTATCTTTTTGAATCACAATTTAAAAGAGAAGACTACTATAAATAAACTGACTGAGAAAATGAATAATCAACACATACTTTTTAAGTGTTACTTTATTAGAGAGAGGTCTTCCTTAACCTCCTGTCTTCCTTAACCTCCAGGCTTGGTGGCGCACCCCTGTAATCCCAGTACTTGAGAAGCTGAGACAGAAGGATTGCAATTTGAGGACAGCCTTAGCAAGCAGTGAGACTCATCAACCTAGGGATACCCTGTTTCAAAATAAAAATAAAATAAAATAGGACTAGAGTGTAGCTCAGAGATAGAATGCTACTAAGTTCAATCCCCAGTAAAATACACACACACACACACACACACACACACACACACACACAACCACCCTCTTTATTCTCTAATTTTTCTTTCCTTTTTTAATTTTCTCTCATAGTATTTATTACTGCCTAATATCTCAAGGTAGTTTATAAATTGTTTTCTCTTCTTTTGCTTCATAAGGGAGAGGATTTCTCTGCCTTGTTCACTGGTAATTTTCTTACATCTGGAACACTGCCTGGCATGGTATATGCTGATGTTCAATAATTTTTTGATAAATGAAAGTATAAAATAAGTAATAAAATTTGTGTGGCTAATAGACTGATAAATAATTTTAAACTACCCTGATTTGATAAAAAAAAGTTTCTATGCACTAACAATTAATTATCAAAAAATTAATAAAAACCCACTTAATAAGCATCAAAAGAGTAAAATGTTTGGGAATAAATTTAAACATGATGAAAGATGGAAAGAATGTTTTGGAAAAAATGTTTTGGAATAAACTTAAATATGATGAAAGATGGAAAGAAATCCCATGTCCATGAATTGGAGGACAATGTAAAAATTTCTTTTCATCCCAGATGACTTATAGACTCAAAATCATTCCTGCAGATATGTCAATAAACCTTTTAGGACAGAAATTGAAGGAAATGAAAATTCATATAAAATTCATTCACAAAGCAATCTTTTCATACTTTTATTGATGCCTTATAATCTCACATATTAATGTAGTTTACAGTGATAGTGACATATATGCACACAGCAAGAAGAATAAAGCTGAAGGCATTATATTTTTATTTCAAAATATATGTCAAAATTAAAATAATTAAACAGTATAGTATTGGCATAAAACAGTTTTATAGACCAACAGAACAAAGCAGATTCCAGAAACAAACCCACACATATATAATCAACTTATATTTGGTAAGGGTGTCAAGAATATACTATGAGGAAAAGATTATATCAATAAATTGGGCTGGGGAGACTAGCCATCTACATGCAAAAGAATAAAATTGGAGCCTTACACTGCATAGAAATCTTACACTGCACTCTCAGGCCAGTGAGCATAGATTTCTTTCTAGAGCCACTTTTTAAAAACTATCACCATTTGATATTGATACGTAGCATTTCTAACCCATTATAGTTAATAAAAAAGTCACCTCAAAATGTATTAATGGTTTAGGATAAGATCTGAAAGTGAATATAATTCATACAAAATGAATACAATAAAGCATACAGGAAAGGCTTTGTGACATTGAGCCTGTAATTAAATCTCAAGTCTCTCAAGTCCTCTGCTCAAAATATTTATAATTAGCCAGGCATGGTGGTGCACGCTTGTAATCTCCGTGCTTGGGAGGTGGAGACAGGAGGATCGCGCAGGTTCGATGCCAGCCGCGCTGGCTTAAGAAATTCTGTTTCCAAATAAAAAAAATAATAAAATAGGTCCGGGAGTGTATCCCTAAGGTAGGAGGGCTTCCAGGAACCCCAGTACCACCAAAACAACAAAAAACAAAAAACGAATAAAACCACCAATAACCAGGAGATTTTCATTTTTCTCTATTTTTATTCTATGTGTATTTGAAGAATCTCTTTGCTCTAATTGCAATGGGAGCTTGAATAAGATATTTGTGCTTTGTTAGAATAAAAATTATCAAATAACTAGGGTTAGTTACCTTGTAATTGAGGTTGTAAGCTGACAATTAATTGTACAGTATACAAAACTAAATAATTATTTTTACTGCCTTAATGTTAAAAAACATAAACCTGTATTTGTCAATGCAACCTAAAACATACTACAAAGTTTCTAAATGAGACATTTCCAAGATTACGTTTATGATCAGGGACTATTGTGTATGAACATATTCACATCTGTGTCTACATACATATAAATACATTCATGAGATTGCCTTGTTGCCTTTTATTGTGTATTAACAGATTTTTCTAACCCTCAGGGTTATGGTTGAAAAAGATAGAAATGCATGCCTATACTTTGTAGGAGGCAATGAGATTTATTATTAAGGCCAAGTATTTACCTTTCTTTACATGCAAACCTGGTATTCAGAGACCTTGACACATCTATTTTCTGCAAAGTACCTTGTTTACTTGTCAAGATCAATAACTTGGTTTGCAATGAAGATTGCATAGAATTCAGATCAGAATAGAAATGGCTACCTATTTACCTTGGGGAAGTATTTCTCCTGAAACTCTTGAGCCAGGGAGCATAGATTTCTTTCTGAGAGGCACTTGTTAAAAACTATCACCATTTGATATTGATACATAGCATTTCTAACCAATTATAGTTAATAGTAACAACAATAACAATGCATGGCAAACATTAGTACTTTATGATGGTTTAAAGGACATTTCTCATGTTTTTTGTCCCATTGCACTCTCAACATTTCTATAAGATGATCATGTCATATGTTATACTATTTTGTCTATGGAAACTTATAAAGAAGCAGACTCAGAGATCGAGTCAAGTTTGCATAGCAAGGAACTATCAAAGTCAGTTTTTCCAACTTGATCCATGTATCTTTATATTTTATTTCACGTCTGTGAGATTCATGGTTGTTCATATTTTTCTTATAGGACAAAAAGTTGAGTAAGAGTCATTAAATTCAATGGTGTATTGTTTAGTTCATTCTATACATATATGGGCTTCCTATGGCCAAGTATGGCTGGATGTTGGGTCTACTACAATGGTGAGCAAGATAGAATTAGCCCCACCTGAGTAAGCCTCATAGCTTCAAACAAGTAAAAACAAATAACTGAACAATTAAAGTATGTATCTTCTCCCATTTACTATGCTAGGACATTTTATGTATATATATGAAATATACTTATATAGAGATAGATATAAATATAGATATCGATATAGAGATCTCAATGGGAATGCACAGGAAGGGCACATACCCTTAGATTGTTATTAGGATCTATATTCATTCTTTAACATATATATTTATTGGTGTATTATGCATCTTATTGAGGTTTAGTGTGATAGAAACGTACATGTTGTAAAGGTTTGGATTTAGAATGTCCTCTTTAGCCTTCATGGAATCAAGGTAGCAATGTTTGGAATGGGGCTTGGTTGCCAAGGAGGGGTCCTGGGTATGTGGCTTTGGGGATTATGTATTCTTCCTCCTCTCCCATGTTGGCTCTCTCCTCCTAACCTCCAAGAGAGGAGAGTGGAGCTTTGCACACACTCTCTGCCTTCCACTACCATGCTCAGAGCTTGAGACCTTACATGGAGTGAATCCCACATTTGCTTATTTGTAAGCAAATAAACCTTCCTTCCTCTAAGTTGTATTTTGGATTATGATTTGGAAATGATTAAGTCATTTTGGATTATAGCTGTGAGAATGTTGACCTAAACACAGGTACATAGGACCCAGTACATTTTCTCCCAGATTCCACCCTACTACCTCCTCCTCCCATTTATAATATTAAATTTGGCATTTTAAATGACCAGTTAGTAGAGTAGGGTAATATTTAAGAATTATGCTTGAAAACCACATTTAGTGGAAAATAAAGATATTAAGTCTATAATTGCTGATGTTAAGTTGAATGTAGTTGACTATGGCTCAGGGTCTGAGTTTCAAAATCAAAATACAAAGAAGGAAAGAAAGGCAATAGGGCTTACAACAAAAATCAAATCAGGCTTAACTTTAATTGACCATAGTTTTAAATATAGACCACTGTTGAATGTTATCATACACTAGGAGTGAAGCACTATATTTTTGTTCAGAGAAGCTCTCCAAGGCACAATTCCTCCATGTCTCTTTACCCTGTGTTAAGAAAATAAGCACAGCTATTGTTGCGGGGTGGAAATGTGTGTGGTGTGTGTGTGTGGAGAAGTAATCCCCCACCACCACCACACAGACAAACATACAGAAAAACCGTGGATTCTTGTCCTAAGCTAAGAATAAATATTCATTGCTTGGACAGCTGCTGAGGATTTAAAGAAGTTTATTAAAAAGATAGAAATATAGAAATAGTTACAGCCCTGTGCTGGAGCGAGGCACAGGGGGGCAATTCGAATGAAAATGCCAAAGAACTCCAGTTTACTGAGTTTTTATCCTGTCTAAGTCCAGCAGGTCCCTCTGATTTTGGAGATCATGTTACCCCTTATCTCAAACCACACCCCTCTGCTTCTGTTATCTCTCCAGCCGAATTTGTGGCCTAAAGGGGGAGGCATCTCTGTCTCCAGACACAGGCTTTTACCTTTTTTTTTTATCCCCCAAAATGTGTGAAATTGTTCTTAGGAATGCAAAGACACACATTTTTCCTGGCTCTAGTCTTCCTTCCTTTACAAATGGAAATTACAAGTCTCTTCTTCTTGTTAGCTAACCCTGGCTTTCTTAGTAAAGAAGATATATTATAAAATTGGAAATCTTTCCCAATACTGATACATTCATACATTTTAAAACCTCTTCCCAATACCAGTACAGCTATTACTGTGTCTCTCAGGACAACAATATTTGTAAGGACTTGATTTCCTATTTGAGAGTTCCTTTGTAGACCTGGCTTAGAAAATGGAGATGTTCTATTAAAGATTCATGAATTTCTGGTTAAAGAAAAAATGCTGACCAGGGTTGGATTACCTAAATTTTTCTGTTATTACCTATGTGTACATTCTGCTTTAAATTTGCAACAGTCAAGTGCTTGTGCTGGGATCAAACTCAAGGCTTCACACAAGCTAGGTGAATGTTCTACCACTAAGCTACACGTGAGACCAGATATATGTTTATTTAAGGAGCTATGTTTTGGGATAATTTGTTATACAGCAATAGATACCTGATGCACATCATCTTGTCCAGTTACAATGAAAAGTAAAGAGAGTATAAGAAAATAAAATGTTTGTAAAATGCCAAACTTTCATGTTAAGTCTTGGGAAATGAGAGTTGGAAATAAGAATGTCCAAGCGCCTGTTCCTTTCATCTTTCTGGTAAATAGTGAGCTCAGGGTAGCCCATTCACAGCCAGCACTTGGTAACCTTTGTGATTGACACAGCAAGAAACAACCCCATGGCTTGTTTGTCAAAGCAAACAAGTTTTCTTTTCGGTAATTTATTTGAAAAGGCACCAGCTTTTGAATGTGTCCTGGGGAAACCTTTCTTGTATTTCCTCCAAGCATAATCAATTCAACAGAAAATTCATGCCTTGCCAGCGACCATGGGGAGATACTGATGTAACTTCTTCTTTATAAGCTGTAGGGCCTCTTACTGTCCATCAGTAGACATCATAACTGTATTGCTGTTGTAGTGGCTTGCTCAAATGGTGGCTGTATAAATGGTGCTTGTGCTGGTATTAATTTGTGAAAGAGAAACTTTCAACTTGAAATGGAAAAAGAAAGGAAACAGCTCACTTCAGTGATCATTGGATATGTACAAAGAAATAATAAAGCACCCAGTAAAATGAGCACCATTGCTTTTGGTGAAAGCAGATTAACAACACAGATGGGTTTCCCAAATAGCAACAGTTATTATCTTTTTCTTGTGACAGTAGTTGTGGTTCCTTCTTTATTGTGAACCTGGTTGATCCAGTTTTTGGACTACCAAGGGCATTTATTCTAAAGTAGTATTTAAAACTGTGTAGAGATTCATCAGTGAAATGTATCACTAGTCAGTTTAGCAAAGCATATTTATAAATAATATGAGATAAAAATTTTAGAGGATAAATTTAAGCAAGGTATAACTGATAAATTAAAATTATATATATTTAGAGTATTCAATATGATATTTTTATGTATGCATACCCTGCGAAATACCAGTGAAGTCAATTTGTATACATACTCCTTCTGTAGCTATTTTTTGTGTATATATAGTGAGAATAAAGTCTACTCTCTTAGCAATGTTCAAGCATACATTGCCATCAGTGTTAGTTATTTAGTTTTACAAAGGAGCTCCAGAACTATTCATTTTGTCTAGCTGAAACTTTGTGCCTTTTGACCAAATTCTTACCATTCCCATTGTCCCATGCTCTAGGCCATGGCCACCATTATTCTACTTTCTGTTTTTAAAATTTGACGTTTTAAATTCCACATATAAGTGAGATCCGATGGTTATTTCTATGTATAAATAAATTACTTAGCATACTTTTTCCCAGGCTCATACATGTTATTACATATGGAAGAATATTTCTCCTTAAACCAAAACATTTTCCATCTTCATGTGTACGTGACCACATTTTTTATCTATTCATCTATCAATCGATGGACAGTTGAGTTGATACCATATTTTGTTTATTGTAAAAAATGCCTCAATGAACTTAGGAGCCCAGATATATCTTCAATACACAAATATCATTTTCTTCTCTAAAAGTGAGATCATTGGAGCAAATGAGTTCTATTTTTATTTTTTGAATAATTTCCATATTGTTTGCCATAATGGCTGTACTAATTTACATTTCTATCAATAGTATAGAAGATTTCTCTTTTTTCAACATCCTTGCTCATACTTTTCTTTTTAATCATTTTGGTAGTATTCATTCTGACAGGTGTAAGGTCTCATTGTGATTTTAATTTATATTTCCCTGATGACTGGTGAGGAGCATTTTTTTCATATACCTGTTGGCTATTTGATTCTTTTGAAAAAAATATCTTTTCAGTCATTTGCCTATTTGTTTTTTAGTTGGGTTATTTTCTTGATACTAAGTTATATATTTTGAAAACTGACTACTATGAAATGTGTGGTTTGCAAATATTTTTCCATTCTGTAGGTTGTTTCTTTACTGTTGATTGTTTTCTTTGCTGTGTAGATGCAGAATTGTAGTTTGATGCAGTCCCATTTGTCATTTTCATCTTGTTGCCTGTGTTTAATATACTTTTGTACTAATGACTGAACCAGACTTTTTTTCTGAGATAGATAAATGTGTATTTTATGCAGAGTGGAGAAATTGTATCACAAAAGTCAATGAAGGTCTTTTTTTTTTTTTTTTTTTTTTTTTTTGCATGTTTGCAACTTTTCCAAGGATCTGGGCCTACTCTTATGCTTGTGTAATTGTCTTTGTGTGATTTTGGATACTAAATTCCATCAGCAGGATTTATTTGGAAAGAGATTACAGGGTGGAAGAAATATAGTTCAAGAAAGAAATAGTACATTAAGATTTATCACATAAATTTGAAGAACATCTACTGATAGGTAGATAACATATAGTCTTGTTGAAAAATTGGACATATATGTCAGAAACTATCTAGTGACAAAAGGCAAGGAAATCTCTTATGTATAAAATATATAGATTTCACATGAGACAATTTTAGCCAAAAATTCTATAATGTTGCCATTTTTGAGCCAAATATCAAAAACTTCCAAGTTATGATTACAGCTACTTCTACTAGCAAAATATAAGCACAATTCACTCCTTCATTTGTTCTTTCTCCAAGTGTACCAGGTATTGGCTATTTGAAAGGCTTCGTGCTAGGTACATTGGAAGACAGGAAAAGCTCAAAGGATATGTGGAAATTAACACTTTCCAGGTGCCTCTTCAAATTTTGTAAAATTTTTAGATTGAAACAAGGTTAATTTGGGTTAAACTAAGTTCTTGATGTAAAAGCAAAGCAACAGTAAATAGGCTAAAACTCTATGGATTACAGTGGAAGCAAAGTTAAGATGACCCTTAAGTAAATTAGAATTGTTGAGAACTCTAGTAATTACAAGTCCTTTCCCCAAAGCTCCCCCAGCAATTAGGAGGCAAGGGTAGTTTGGATCAAGATCTCATAAATAAACATACAGGCTGCCAGTCTCTGGAGGTGAAAATGTCATTGTTGAGTGTGTCAACTAAAGGACTCAGAGATAAGTGATAACTCTCCTGTCATCCTGACGGAAAATATATTAACTTCTTTAAGCCAAGATTTATAGTGAATTCAACAGCACAATTATAAGGAGTGACAATTGGGACCTGCATAAACCAGGCTTATTTAAGTGTTTCAGAGAAGAACATATGCTACTATTAAAGAGTTGTGCTAGAACAACTGTAATCCCTTAAGATGAAGCTAGCTGAGCTTATTCCTGTTTGCTTCTGCTAGGAGTATATTTTTTATGTGGAATAATTAATGCCTCTATAGATGTCCATTCCAGGGGAGGCCATTGAGCCTTTTCTTACTTTTATAGCCAAAGTTATTAGTTATTAAAGGATGCAAGAAATTCAGTTGGCCATGAATTCTGTAGTGATACTTAAATTGATCCAGGTAGTTAATTTTTTTATATTTATTGCATGACTGTTTTATGCAAGGTATGGCAATTGGTGTTGGGTGGTATGTATCTGGAAAGAGGCAGCACTGTGTCATGTCTTGAGGTGCTTGGGTCCAATATGAAAGAATGACAGTTGCAAAGATATCCAATAAAGGGGGTTGGTATATCCAATAAAGGGTTGGTATATGCAAATGGCTAAATGAGCATCTGAACTGGGCTTGAGAAATTAGTAGAAATTTGGAACTGAGCCCTGGAGAGGGCTCTCAGAAAAACATAATAAAAATGAATGAAGGCCAGAGTCAAGCTGAACAAAAAAAGAAAAAAAAGAAAAGAAAAGCTTAAAGATTCTCTATAGTTGCCACTGCCAAACTTGTCCTACTCCCTCAGAGCCCTGCCTGCTAGAGAAAGCTTAGCAATATTCTCTGTAGCAACAATAAGCAATGGGGAGAAATCCTTCATTCTTGTTGGGCAATAGATACATGGGATTTCTGTTGGCAATGCCTTAAGCCAGGGAGTTAATTAACACTTTATTTAGTCAGTGTGTGACAGGAGGGAGAGGGGATATGGGATTAAGCAGACCATCCAGCATTCATCCATATATCAAGAAGCAGGGCCAAAGAGTCAGCACTCCCCTCCCAATGCTTTTGAATTTCAACATATGTAGAAGCTTCATCCTGGTTTCTGTACTCAGGAGAGGGCAGCTGCCACAGAGATACTATATAGAAAAAACTGGGATCTACTTCTGGGATTAGCAAGTCAGCACCCAAGTGTTTGCAGAGCAGCTAGGGAGGTGCAGAAGGAAGCTCTTACTGCTCTGACATTCTAGGAGTGGCTGCTGAGTCAACAGGAAAGAATAAGAAAAATGTTTCAAAAGTTGGCATACTTCACATTGTCTCTGCTCTTTTTGTCCATTCCCTTGGTTCTGACCATTTCTTCAATCACACCTTTCTTCTTGGCTTGACTTTTCTCATACATTATTGAATGTTAGAGAAAGACTGATTTGGGGGAAACGCATGCACAAATGACACAAATATAGCGGATAGTCCTTTTTGACAAAGATATATTCTTAATTATCTCAATTATTTCTAACATAATAACTGTATTTTCATATTGCTTAGTGGTTTTCACTCATGGCTTTATGTTAGTATCATCTTGATAGCTTAAAAATTCCTATTCCCAGGCTGCTACTAGGTCTTTTATATCACAACCTTGGGAGAGGATGCAGGCATCAGTAGTCTTAAAAGCTCTGCAGGTAACTCCAGTGTGCATCTGGAGTTGACACTCACTGCACTACATGTCTTTAAGATGAATAATAAAACCCAGACTGGTAGTGGGTGAAAATATATGTGAATTTAATGTGCAAGTTCCAAATTATTAGCAGTTCTCAACAAATGTATTTTCATTTCTAAAATAGTCTTCTAAGGAATGAGCTTCGTAAATTTGTTATAGAATATTATTTTAGTGATGTTTCTCTGTTAGTAATGTGAAGCATGTTGCATATAAACTGTCTGGAGAATGTGCCATTATTTACAAACATGCCACGGAATGCAGCATCTTTTACAAAGGTTTATGAAAACAATATGCTTCATTTTTGTTAGTAGAAAAATAGCTTCAGAATTAGACTCCTGTTAAACAGAAAGCCCAGAGCGTAGATGAGAGAAGGGTCTGATACCTTGTTTACTCTCAGTTGCTGCAAGAGCCCCTTCTTTTCAAAACCCATTATATCTTTGGCTGTTTCCTCTCTAGACCATTCAATGAAAACCAGGTATGTTTATTCTGCTTCTCCTACACCTTCATCCTTTTTTTCATTTTCATGGCCACCATTCAAATCCAGGCTTTTATTTTTTTAGCTTGGTAATTATCATACACTCCCCAAACCAGTGTTTCTTAGATATAACCACTGAACAAAGATTTAAGGGAATCATTTTCCACTCCTGTAGTGGTTCTCCACTGACCTCAGAAATATCACAACTCAGTAGCCAGGGATTTGGGTTCTGCATCATATAGACCTAACCTTGTTTCACAAGACTACTCCAAAGAAACCTGTTCTAGCTGCTTTGCAGTACTCAGCATTAGCCATGTTTGTTGTTTTTATTTATTTTTTCCTATATCAAGACCTTAGCTCATACTGATACATCCACCAGTATCCAAATCCCACCCAGTATGGAAGGTTAAAGTTGATCTGTTTCACAAGATCCTAAATCCAAGTTGAAAGGAGTATTTTCCTACTACAACCACTCACAACTTGTATTTTTTCCTTTTATGTGGTGCTGGGGATTGTACCTCTAAACTACACTCACAACCTGTCATTATTTTTATATGGAAATAGGATTTTACTAAATTGCTAAGAACTTTGCTAAGTTGCTGAGGCTGGATTTGAACCTGTGACCTTCCTTTTGCAGCCTTCTACATAGTGGTATTACAGGGGTACACCTCCAGGTCCAGCCTCATCACAGCTCTTTATCTGACCACTTTTGAATATTTCTCAAAAGCCCCTTAACATTTTGAAATCTATGTCCATTATTTGTAAGATAGAAACAATGATACCTACTTAAACTTGTATGTGACAAGTAAGATTACATATGCAGAGAGATAGTAAACAATTTTCACAAAGTCTCTCCTCCTTTCTTCCATGTGTTGTTCATTATAAATTTGTAATTTCCTGGTGAGAAGAGTCCTGTGATTGGTAAAGTATTGCTTTTCCATGTAATGTCTATGGTAATGTTTTATACACAGAGGCACTCCATAAATATAAATATTTTATATGAAAGAATACAAGATTTTTGGCTGCTGTATAAATTATAATCAGGGTTTAAGGAGAAAATATAGACCAGAAATCTAATGGTTGTTTAATTTAATTTTTCAAGGGCATAACAACAACAACAACAACAACAATAATAGTAATAGTAATTTTAAACAAAATTACTTAAAATTATCCTATTAATTTTTCCAAAATCGTACTAAGAAAAAAATAGTTATCTTGATGAAATTTTTGTGTGTGTGTGTGGTACTGGGGTTCCTGGAAACCCTTCTACTTCTGGGCTACACTCCCAGACCTATTTTATACTTTTTTATTTGCAAACAGAGTCTCTTAAATCAGCGCGGCTGGCTTCGAACCTGCGTGATCCTCCTGTCTCCGCCTCCCAAGCACGGGGATTACAAATGTGCGCCACCACGCCCGGCTTGATGACAAATTTTAAAAAGCAGGTTAGGAGAACTGATTTAGATTAGATGGCTTCTGAGTATTAGTCAAAGAACAAACCAAGGCCTCTCCAATTTGAAAGCAAATATATTTTCAGCTCACCAGGATGGGTTACCTTTAAGTTCATGTATTTCTGGATGAACCATTACAGAAAACATTTTTTTTACTATTATCTGTGTACTTGATTCATACAAAGATGAGTAGAAGACCAAGCAATAAGTTGGTGAGAAGGAATTTTGGACAAGGTGGCCAGGCTTGGAAAAAGCAGGTACAGGAAGAACAGGATTGCAGAAGGTCAGGTTGGCACCCTCTCTGAACTCCTCTCACGCCACTTAAGAGTCCTAAATCAAAGCTTTCTGTAGATGCAATGTAAGATCTGGAATAGGCCACTAATCCTGCAGGATGATTCTATTCATTAATTTATTTTTTAAGTATCCTTACTTTTCTTGTTGCTAGTCATTCTCTTTTCCACTAGATGTTCACCTTTAAAGAGCCACATATTTCCTTTGCTAGTGATTATTTTCTGCACCTAAGTACTCTCTCAGGTGTTTCCTAGTGATGCCTCTCCAGACCCTAGTGCTGTTCAGGAAACAGAGGTCCTACCACTGTATTGCTTGCCTTAACCCACCAACCACAATGGAAGAACAGGTTCTCTCTGAGAATTTTTTATTTAGGATACATTGATTCTAGTCTTTCTTTACTGGAGCTAAAGAGGATCAATATTCATAGAATAGAGAGAGTGAAACTGATATCCAGAGAGAAACATAACTGAGAGACTGTGAACTGCAGGGATAAAGAGACAGAGTATAGCTGACTTCCTACTTGGTAGTGATCTAGCTGGGATCTCTTCTGAAAGAGGCTTAGTTACTTCTTTAGGTTTGGATTCTATAAAATAGTCCTACAATCTATTAATAAGTTCCTCTTTTAGTTCTAAGCCAACAGAAGTTGAGATCTATTTATTGGAGTCAAACAAGTCCCCTAACAGTGAGAGTTAACTAATTTTTAAGTCATTCTCAAAATTCAATTTTAATTTGCTTTTGATCAAGCTGAGTCACTAATCTATGCTGAGTCCCTGTTATCCTGTTCTTTATTAGGATCTACAGATTACCTCTAGGGTACATTTTATAGCCCTTAATGTCTCTTCTACAAAACTAATTATGGAGTTTCATAATGTTTTAAATACTTTGGCTGAATAGCAAGTTCATTTCATCTATTCTTTCAGTTCTTCAGTAATGCTGGGGTGGGAACTTTTCAATTCTTGATCAATTCCTTCCTTCCTTTTTTCCTTTCTTTCTTCTTTCTTTCCTTCTTTTTCAATATCTCTATCACAGAGTGAAGAATCAGTTAGAAGATGACAAAATTGTCAACTATGAGACATCCTTAGCCCAACTCACTGAATAAATTGAGCCACCATTGAACCTCTTAAGACACTACTTTTATGTTGAATATAGTAAGGAGAATACATTCAGGTCTCTTCCAGCATGAAAATTATATAATTCAACAATTCTGTATCCAATCTGAAAGATACTGTTTTACAAGATAAATTATTTGAATATTTGTGCAGAATATATATTACCCAGAATATTTGTTCAGAATATATATATTCAGAATATATATTAATATACAGAATATATATTATTAGTATATAATTAATAATAATATATTATTATTATAAACTTATTTGACTGTGGGAAACTTTTTAAAGGATTATGTATTGAAGAACACCTATAATAGCTCAAAGGATTTAATACAAACTTTAAAAAGTAAAAAATGCTGCAAGAAATAAACACATTGATTCATATGCTAACTCAGTTATAGGACCAAGTTAATAATAAAAACGAAGTAGGTTACATCATTTTTGTTTTCCTTGGGAATATAAAAAGGCAAAAGTAGTTTAAATGATGAAACAGCTTACATAGTATAGAGAAGTGATTATTAGAAGGCAGTGTATATCAGTACAATTAATTGGTAAATGATACTAAAACATTGGTATTTAAATTGTACTTCCTGCATTTATCATATGCCTGATTACTTATATAATTTTTTGTTTTGTTCTACATATATTTTTATAAGAAGAAATGTTATTGAAGAATATTTTTGGAATACCTCAGTATTTTGCAGTTTGAGAAAAAGCTGACTGATGTGGTCCTAGATTCTGTTTCCAAAGAACAGCCTGCAAAAGAGCCTTTCTCTTTCTCCAGGAGCTACATGTTTATATGCATAGCTATTATATTGACTTATTCTCCCTTGGTCTTTTGTATTCAAGGGCATTATATGTATTTTGTGACAGTAAGTCTGGAGGTGGAATTTTGTAGAATTTGGTGACATGGTCCTGGTATAGGTTTAAACTGACCTGGCCACATTATATGCTTTGAGAATAGTCTTTATACTTAAGGGCTTTTCACTGAAACTAGTATGCGTGATTAACATGAAGTGCCTTCTATTAAGAATTTGAAATGTGTACAGTAACAGAGTTATAAATTGCACTTAATCATTAGTTTATTTCAGGATCTTGAGTAAAACCTCATGGCTGTACCATTGCCAGTTTGCAACAAGCCCTTTATATAATAAACCTAAGCTTCAATTACTTAAATGAATTGGTATATTTCATACTTCTTTGGCTTAATGCTTAACTGTATTTCCTACTCAACATGCCAAATATTATGAAGAAACTATATCAGTACCTAACAGCAGCTTCATCATTTTGGATATTTAAGCTTCTATATTAACGGATAAATATGTCAATCTAAAATTTTTGTGGCTTTGGGGATCTCATTGCAAATATTTTAGCAAGCAGAGCTTATACTAAGATGAAGAGATTGCTAATTTCCAAAAATGATATTCAAGAAAACACAAAACCAGTCAGGCATGGTGGCCCCGCGCTTGGGAGACGGAGACAGGAGGATCGCGCAGGCTCAAAGCCAGCCGCACTGGTTTAAGAGACCCTGTTTGCAAATAAAAAAGTATAAAATAGGTCTGGGAATGTAGCCCGGGGGTAGAAGGGTTTTCAGGAACCCCAGTATCACAAAAAAAACCCCACAAAACCAAAATCCTACTATCCTGCACACAATTTTATTTGATCCATTAAAAACAACAGTGTGAATGTAAATACCAACATTCCAATGAGGACTAATAATTGGAAGCAATTATTTATAGAAGTTATGTCTCATACATTTTAACTATTTGTGATATTAATTATTGTGGTTTAATATTGGCCACAGAGGGGATAGTTTAGTGGAAGATTGGTTCATATTTCTAGGAATGTCGCAAAAGTCATCATTGAGAATATATATAAGTGCACACACATATACACATTTATACATTGAGAATATATATAAGTGCACACACATATACACATATTTAAGTATATGTACACTTAAATTCAGTGTCAAAGTATGTAGTTCCAAGAATAATGTAATCAAATTTTTAAATTTATATGTATGTCATATGTATTTTGAACTTCCCTGCATTGACTGACTGTTATAAGCAGGAAAATAATTCTTTAGAATTATTAATGGCATTTCTGGGTTCAAAAAACAGAAAAATGAAGACCATGCAGATCACAGATATGAAATTACAGCAATCTAGATGAAGTAGAAATCCTGGGCAAATATTTCATTGAAATCATAGAAATATGAGATTGGGTGAACAAACATAATACAATGTATTATGTTGAAATTTTATAATAGTCTTCCTTTGGCTACATCCTGCTCAACATTTTAAAGGGGAGTTTTCATTAAACCAAAAAGTAATGCTAATCAACTTTGTGGAATCTTCAAAGTTGAAAGGAATGGGTAAAAATGGTATGGTTCAAAAATAATTTAGTGATTCAAATGTAACAAGGCAGAATCTAATAGGAACTAATGTAAGTCCTGATTTAAAGTTAAAAAAAAAACAAAATGTAATAACAGAGCTACAGAAAGACAACATTGTGTGGACAGTTCTCATGAAAAAGAATAATCATAGCACTCTAATGACTAACAGTGCGATAAGTCTGGTCTAGAAATCCTTTAAATTGAATCTCTCTATGAGAAAAAGAGAAATAAACATTAATTGAAATATTGTTGCTCAGACAAGCATATTAGCAGTAGTTCATCATGCTTTCCCGGTAGGCAGAGAACCTGTAGAGTCTTGCCTGTTCACATAGGAAAACAGTTCCCAGAGTGTAACCTGCACGGCAGTGATTTATACAGTGTTAGTGGTCACTGTGAGAGGGAAGGTCTGTGGTCACAGAAGCTTGGAACGGATGAGTTGTTAAGCAGATTCAACAGCTGTCTTTCGGGCAGCACTTCTCAGTACTTTAAGTACCAATGTGCATTGCAGCTATCGCTGACAGCATGGCACAGAGAGGCCTGGAGTGAGCAGTCCTATCCCAGTGTCCCAAAAGTATTTTCCATCGCTTATGACTACTTATCCTCAACCTTTATCTCATGACCTGTCTTCTTGGACCACAATCTTCCTACCATCATCTCCCTCTAACTGAACTATTTCCTTTTCCAAATAGCATCTCACTGCTTTCCTCAAACACAAGCAGAGGTGCCTTGTTTTGTTTAAAACATTTTAACCTTGCTTCTCCCTGTACCTACCCACTCATTTTTTTTCCTCTCACTGCTTCTGATATCTGATGATTTTTTTTCTTCCCTTTTCCCTTCATTTTTGAGCAAAGGACAATTTGTCTTTTCACAGATCATATTTCAGACTAGCATTCTATGGTCCATGCCTACAAGCATGCTCAATTAGAGATGTCTAGGAGAGGCAGGGGAAAGATGAAGCACTGGAAGTTAGGTGTTAGTTCCATTCTGACTGTGAGAACAAATTATCATACGGTGCTTTCTTATGAACAATAAAAATTTATTTCTTATAGTTCAGGAAATTCAGAGGTTCCAGATCAAGGTATCAGAGGATTTGGTATCTGGTGAGGACTTGCTTTCTACTTCATAGATGGCTGTCTTTTCACTGTAGCACACATGCTGGAAGGAACAACGTGTCTTTCTTGGACCTTCGACCTAAACATTTCCTGATGACTCTACTTTCAGATGCCATCTCATTGGTGATTAGGTTTCAACATGTAAATTTTTTTTTTTTTTTTGTGGTACTGGAAGCCCTTCTACCTCTGGGCTACACTCCCAAACCTATTTTATATTTTTTTATTTGGAAACAGGGTCTCTTAAGCCAGTGAGGCTGGCTCCGAACCAGTGCGATCCTCCTGTCTCCGCCTCCCAAGCACGGGGATTACAAGCGTGCGCCACCATGCCAGGCTCATCATGTAAATTTTGAGGAGACACACTCAGAAATACCAAGGTCTAGTGGTTGAAGGTTTTATTAATGAGAAGGAATAGAATTATTCTAGTTTATCCTAGAGTAAATTTTACTAATATCTGTGTGTTCAAGTCCTAGATCCTTTCAGCAGACTAGGTAAACCTAGAATGTTTTCTAAATACTATATTTTTAAATACAAAATAAAATTGTAAGTTTAGCAGACCCAATTTGAACATACTTTGACATGCATGTGATAAATGTAATGAATTAAGAAAATATCTGTGGTTTCTACTAGTGACAAGAGCACAAAATAGTCACTAATGACTATGTACAAGATTAAGGAAATACTAGAGTTATGTTACTAATTACTAGAGTTATGTTACTAATTTCCTTAATACTAATACTAATACTAATACTGAAAATATACAGGTAATGTTTTCTGTTCATGTTTACAAACTCTTGAATTCTTTTTTTTTTTTTTTGGTGGTACTGGGGCTCCTGGAAACCCTTCTACCTCTGGGCTACACTCCAAGACCTATTTTTTTAATATATATTTTTATTTGGAAACAGGGTTTCTTAAACCAGCAAGGCTGGCTTTGAACCTGCACAATCCTCCTGTCTCTGCCTCCCAAGCGCAGGGATTACAAGCATGCACCACCACGCCCGGCGTTACTAACTCTTGAATTCTCAATGAACCTCAGATAAAACACTAATGCTATAAATGTTAAAATATATAGTTACAAGGAGTCAGACTTAAGCTCATTATGAGTAAAGCCTTAATAATAAGGTTGTCCTAGAATGGAACAGACTTTCTTACAATGTAATTATTTACTTCCCAATAGAATTATTAGTGTCTATACAAATTAATGCTATACAGTTTATAGTATAACACTAATTAATATTAGTCATCATCTAATAAGTGCTTAGTAGGTTCATGTATTGGGTTAGGAATAATTTATGCATTATTTTATTTTCACAAAAGTTTCATGAATTTATCTTTACTTTATTTAGAATAAAATTTAAGTTTTTAGATTTTCAAAAGTTTACTGCAAGTAAGTGGAGAGTATGAACTCAAACCCAAATTTTGTAACTGCAGCTTATTTTGTCATCAATGTAGGGGACCCAGTGGACACATAAGATAATTGGGAATTATCTTATTTATCCTTTTTTATTTGATACATATGAGGAAACCAGGACTAAAAAGTCAGGTGACTTACTCCAGGTTATACAGATTATAACAGAGCCAGAAATCGGAATTTGCTGTGTTGTTTATATAAAACACAAAACAAGCTTTTATCCTTTGGCTCACCATCAGTTAGTAAACAAATACAATTTGAAGAGACTGATAATAAAAGATAGTATGGTTTGGAACAGAATATATACTCCCTTTTCATATCATTTAGACAATACAGGTACCCCTTAAAGTGTTAGTGCATTTATTCATTGGGAAGACAAAATTTACTTAACTAATGTTTTTATTTTTTATTTTTTTGTGGTACTGGGGATGGAACCCTTCTACCTCCGGGCTACACTCCCAGACCTATTTTAAATTTTATTTGGAAACAGGGTCTCTTAAGCCAGCAAGGCTGGCTTCGAACCTGTGTGATCCTCCTGTCTCCCCCTCCTAAGCTGGGGATTACAAGCATGCACCACCAGGCCCAGAAACTAATGTTTTGAATATAATAATGAACTAATACTAAAATATTTTGCTTTTGTTGCAATATACTTTATATTATGAATAAGATCTTGCCCTCTTAATATCTATATTCTCACAAATCTTTCTTACCAGAAATTATCTTGCATATTGTCAAAACAAAGTATCTATGGCTAATGCATGAATGAATAAATGAATATAATTGCCTGGTTTTCTGGTTCCTTTAAATTCCTACTTAGATCCACAAGGTAATTGGCTATTTATAATACATTGATTTTATTTTTTCTTCTGAAAGATAATTATAGTTAAATTTATATTATAAATAATGAAAGAAGGAATTGTCTAGACTAGTTCAAAATTTAACATATTGTAAATTCTTTCCACAGAATAGAAAAACATAGAAATGAATAAGCAATAAAGGTCTAAAAGATAATTTTTAAATAAGAACATATAATTTGTAAAATTTTTGAGCAAATTTAGGAAAGGTAGTTCAATAAAATGAGTAGAAATGCTTTTAATATTCTAATTACTTATAAATAAGTTTTATATAGATTTCTATAAGTTTTATATAGTTATCTAAAGTTTTATTTTATTTTTTGGTGGTACTGGGGTTCCTGGAAGCCCTTCTACCTCCGGGCTACGCTCCCAGACCTATTTTATATTTTTGAAACAGGGTCTCTTACGCCAGCGCGGCTGGCTTCGAACCTGCGCGATCCTCCTGTCTCCGCCTCCCAAGCGCGGGGATTACAAGTGTGCGCCACCATGCCCGGCTTATCTAAAGTTTTATATAATCTGCCCTTAATAGATGCTCAATAGATAAAAGTGCATCAACTTTTGGTTCAAAATGTTAAACACAATGCATACTCTTTGATTTCTTTTCTTCCTTCTGAGACCAAATTAAAATGGTAGAAAAACTAAATATTTATAATGCGCACCAATAATCATTGTGGAAAAGTATCTTCATCGATAATAGAGCTCATCTAATTTCTAGAAGATAAAATATAAACAAGTAGCATTGATCATTCATTGGTGCCAAAAAAAAGGGCAAACATTGCAGAGAATATGTATAGGGAGAACTACACTGGCAGAAACTAGTCAGGCTCCAGTTTTGGATTTCACACGGATGGGTACTGGGATGAGAAACACTGCTATTATCAGAATTCTAATCAATAGTATGTGTATCTGCTTTTGCTGCCTAGCAAACCACATTTAATAAAAAATGACTTAAAACTTAAGGCAGATTGTGCTGGGTTTGTTCATGTCTTCACTCAACTACCTGTCGGTCAGACCTTCTTCTGTAGATCGGTTGTCTGTCAGCTAGGATGATAGTAGTAATAAGCTCTCTTGAATCTCAATTGCTTGTCATACTATCCTGGGATTGCTCACATAGTGGATAAGGAGGGTTTTAAGGAAAAAAATGCAGTAGGTAGAGCTCGGAAGGCCAAGTCTTAGAATTGACACGCTTTTGCTTCTGCTTCATTCATTCTATTGCTCAAATAGGTTGTAAGTTCAGTCCAGATTCCAGGCAAAAGCTAACAGAAATGGACTCTATTTGCTAGTGAAAAGAGTTACAAAGTCACATTGTAAAAGGTGTGGGTATGGAGAGGAGATAAATCATAACTGTTTTTTAGTTTAACGGTATACTTGGACTATTTTTGTCCTTCTCCACTCATTCCACCTGTTCTCAGCCCCCTATCAGAATGTCTGGTTTGCAGCCAAGTGCTTGTCACCAACCCAACAAAACATAAGCAAAACAAGATCTATCTAATGGAAGAACTGAACCTCTGAGGAGAAGTAGAGCAGTTCATATGGAGATTGTTGCACTGGAATAAAGGATGTGACTATTCATGTCTTTCTATTTAAAGTCAGATAAAGCCGGCTAATTCATATGCCAGGACCTCTTACACGGACCCAAATGTCAGAATTCTATTGCTTTATTTAAAAATATTCTTGACTAGAAACTGAAAACCAAGGATCATTAGATATTTGAGGGAACTTACAACATGAACAACAACAAAAAAAGGTCAAGATGAACCAAATGGGGAAATGACTCCAGAGGAAATAAAAATAATTCATAAAGATGAAAATTGATATTATTCTTAGAGAGATTCAAGAATATTTTAAATCCTAAAGCAAAATTAAAAAATTTATAAGTTATTGAGAAGAAGGAAAATCAGAATATGGCCAAGCTCTTAAAAATACAGCTGTCCACCAGGTTCTGTGTGTCTGTATGTCACTGTCATCATGAGCTTATGCTGTAATGTGAGACTGTAATGCACCAATAACAGTATAAAAAGTCAAAAGAAAAAATAAAACTGTCAAAACTGAAAATTGTCTAGGCATGGTGGGTGGCCCATATCTATAAGTAATCCTAATACTTGGGATCCAAGACAGGAGAATCACAGGTTTGGGGCTAATCTCAGCAATGGAGGGAGGCCCTCGGCAACTTAGTTAAATACTGTTTCAAATAAAAAATAAAATAAGGTTGGGAGTGTGGCTCAGAGGTAGAACCAATGCTGGGTTTAATACCCAATACAATAACAAAAACAACAGAAAACCAAAACCAAAACCATACAAACAAATGGAAAAAGTGAAAGTTCAAGTAAAGAAGTATAAAGTCCGGGAATCCTTGAAAATATAAAAAAAATAAAAGAACACATAAAGCTACTTATGAATGGATCACAAAATTATGGAATATATACACAATGGAATTCTATTCACCAATAAAGTAGGACAGTATTATGTCACTTTCAGAAAAAAACTGGATAGACTTGGAGAACATGTTAAATGGGATTATCCATCGCAGGAAGTGAAGGGTCATATAGTTTATCTTATTTTTTTTTTAATATAATTTTTTTAAATTAATTTATTTTTTTTAATTGGTGCATTGTAGTCATATATCAATCACATTGGAGTACAAGACTTGAGAGGATATACAAGCACACATCATCCAATTAGCCCTCCTCCAGCCCCCGTCCCATTCCCTCCCCCTCCCTCCATCCCACACTTCTTTGGTGATTTACTTTGATACATTTGTTTATGTACCTCCTGCGTTTTAAAGAGGCTCTGTCCTCCAGTATTACATACCCTCTGATTGGTCACATTAGTTGCTTCACTATAGGGCACTTTCTATAGCTCAACCTCTTCCTGTTGCCCTTTTCCTCCTAGTTATTGCTGATTAATAGAAGCGTCTGATTTATATTTTCTGCGATATTTCTCTGTGCATGCTGCGTTGCAAGTACCAATCCCACTCTTGATGGTCCCAGTAGTGGCCTGGCTACTCAGTGGACTGATCCAGACCTCGCTGGCTCAAGCAGCGGCCTTGCCTCATGGGAGGACCCAGTTCTGGTCTCGCTGGCCCCTGAACCGGTCAAACCCCTAAGCTGGCTTTGGTCCCGACCTTGGGGGCTGCAGGAGTGAACTTGCCTCACGCCAGGCTCCGATGCTGGCCATTGGCCCCTGCACCAGTCTAACCCCTTGGCAGGATTCCAATCCCGGCCTCGGAGGCCCCAACACTGGTAATGCCTCAAGGCAGGCTCCGATGCCGGCCTCACTGGCCCCAGCACCGGCCTAACCCCTTGACAGGCTCTTATCCTGGCCTCAGAGGCCCCAGTACCGGCCTTGCCTCAAGGCAGGCTCCGATGCCGGCCTCGCTGGCCCCAGCACCGGCCTAACCCCTCAGCAGGCTCCGATCCCGGCCTCGGAGGCCCCAGCACTGGTCAGGCCTCACGGCAGGCTCCGCTGCCAGCCTCGTTGGCCCCAGCACCGGCCTAACCCCTCGGCAGGCTCTTATCCTGGCCTCGAGGCCCCAGTACCGGCCTTGCCTCAAGACAGGCTCCGATGTCGGCCTCGCTGGCCCCAGCACCGGCCTAACCCCTCGGCAGGCTCTTATCCTGGCCTCGGAGGCCCCAGTACCGGCCTTTCCTCATGGCAGGCTCCGATGCCGGCCTCACTGGCCCCAGCACTGGCCTAACCCTTGACAGGCTCTTATCCTGGCCTCAGAGGCCCCAGTACCGGCCTTGCCTCAAGGCAGGCTCCGATGCCGGCCTCGCTGGCCCCAGCACCGGCCGAACCCCTCGGCAGACTCCGATCCCGGCCTCGGAGGCCCCAGCACTGGTCATGCCTCAAGGCAGGCTCCGATGCCGGCCTCGCTGGCCCCAAACCGGCCTAACCCCTCAGCATGCTCCGATCCCGGCCTCGGAGGCCCCAGCATTGGTCATGCCTCACGGCAGGCTCCGCTGCCGGCCTCGTTGGCCCCAGCACCGGCCTAACCCCTCGGCAGGCTCTTATCCTGGCCTCGAGGCCCCAGTACCGGCCTTGCCTCAAGGCAGGCTCCGATGCCGGCCTCGCTGGCCCCAGCACCGGCCTAACCCCTCGGCAGGCTCTTATCCTGGCCTCGGAGGCCCCAGTACCGGCCTTGCCTCACGGCAGGCTCCGATGCCGGCCTCACTGGCCCCAGCAGCGGACTAACCCCTCGGCAGGCTCCGATCTCGGCCTAGGAGGCCCCAGCACTGGTCATGCCTCAAGGCAGGCTCCGATGCCGGCCTCGCTGGCCCCAGCACCGGCCTAACCCCTCGGCATGCTCCGATCCCGGCCTCGGAGGCCCCAGCACTGGTCATGCCTCACGGCAGGCTCCGCTGCCGGCCTCGCTGGCCCCAGCACCGGCCTAACCCCTCGGCAGGCTCTTATCCTGGCCTCGGAGGCCCCAGTACCGGCCTTGCCTCACGGAAGGCTCCAATGCCGGCCTCACTGGCCCCAGCACCGGCCTAACCCCTCGGCAGGCTCTGATCCCGGCCTCGGAGGCCCCAGCACTGGTCGTGCCTCAAGGCAGGCTCCGATGCCGGCCTCGCTGGCCCCAGCACCAGCCTAACCCCTCGGCAGGCTCTTATCCTGGCCTCGGAGGCCCCAGTACCGGCCTTGCCTCATGGCAGGCTCCGATGCCGGCCTCGCTGGCCCCAGCACCGGCCTAACCCCTCGGAAGGCTCCGATCCCGGCCTCGGAGGCCCCAGCACTGGTCAATGCCGGCCTCGCTGGCCCCAGCATCGGTCTAACCCCTCTGCAGGTTCCAATCCCGGCCACGGAGGCCTCCGTAGTGGCCTTGCCTCACAGCAAGCTCCGATGTCGGCCACTGGCCCCGGTAGTGGCCTTGCCTCACAGCAAGCTCCGATGTCGGCCACTGGCCCCGGCGCCCGCCTAACCCCTCAGCAGGTTCCGATCACTGTCTCTGTGGTTATTATTTCAAAGGTTCCAGTTGTAATGTATCAGATCTCTGCCTCCCCCGAATATTGGCCACTGGCATTGTCACTGCCTCCACCGTTTCAAATCCTTCCCAGGCTCTTTTTCCACTCTGAATGTTGTCCAGTGTTCCTAAGCATGCGTGATGGTAGCATTCGACATTTGGTGTAATTTCTCCAAAAAAATAGAGTTGGTAAGATCCGGTTTCTGCTTCTCCTGAATACAAGTCTCCACCACCATCGCGAAGAACTCTTTCAACACCGCATTTCTCCTTGGTCTCTGCTAAACTCTCTCCTTATATGTGATGTCTGAGATTCTTAACAATATAGAGAAATAGCAGTCCTCTTTCACGGCGAATTTTTCCATAAGTTCCAGTGCATTTAGATAAGTTTTGTCTGCATTCCAGTGTCCTGGCATCCATAACGGCTTTCTTACCACCTCTCCGATATTTTTCTTTATCTTTTTCTGTTCTGGGCCCGGTTTCTCCAGGGGTCTGGCGTGCTACTCGCAGTTCGGCCGGGACCCAGAGTCCCGCGACCCGGGCCCCATCTGGCGTGCCCAGCCCGCGACCCCCGCCCAGAACCCAGCGTCTTACTGGGTCCGGTTTCTCCAGGGGTCTGGCGTGCTATGCGCAGTTCGGCCGGGGCCCAGAGTCCCGCGACCCGGGCCCCATCTGGCGTGCCCCGCCCGCGACCCCCACCCAGAACCCAGCGTCTTACTGGGCCTGGTTTCTCCAGGGGTCTGGCGTGCTACTCGCAGTTCTGCCTGGGGCCCAGAGTCCCGCGACCCGGGCCCCATCTGGCGTGCCCAGCCCGCGACCCCCGCCCAGAACCCAGCGTCTTACTGGGCCTGGTTTCTCCAGGGGTCTGGCGTGCTATGCGCAGTTCAGCCCGGGGCCCAGGGTCCCGCGACCCGGGCCCCGGCTTTTGTGTGCCGCGCGCGACCCCTGCCCAGAACCCAGCGTCTTACTGGGCCTGCTTTCTCCAGGGGTCTGGCGTGCTACTCGCAGTTCTGCCTGGGGCCCAGAGTCCCGCAACCCGGGCCCCATCTGGCGTGCCCAGCCCGCGACCCCCGCCCAGAACCCAGCGTCTTACTGGGCCTGGTTTCTCCAGGGGTCTGGCGTGCTATGCGCAGTTCTGCCTGGGGCCCAGAGTCCCGCGACCCGGGCCCCATCTGGCGTGCCCAGCCCGCGACCCCCGCCCAGAACCCAGCGTCTTACTGGGTCTGGTTTCTCCAGGGGTCTGGCGTGCTACGTGCAGTTCGGCCGGGGCCCAGAGTCCCGCGACCCAGGCCCCATCTGGCGTGCCCCGCCCGCGACCTATAGTTTATCTTATATGTGGAAGCTAGGGAGTAATCAGAGTTTAAGTGAGACCTTAGATAAAGGAGAAGAAACTCCAATGGAGTGATGCCCCAATTGGGGGGGGGGGCTTTGGAGAGAGTTGTAGTGGCAAAGGGAGAACTAACAAAGGAAACACTTCCACTGACATTAGGACATACTTTAAATTATCAATGGCAATCTCAAGATCATGTGTGGAGAAAGGGACAGAGTGTGGAGGGAGCCAGGCAGAAGCTCACCAAGTGCTGTGTGCCTATGTCACAATCACTCTGAGCTATATTATGCTGTGAGACTGTAATGCACACAATTCCTGTGTGTTCTCCATTCTGTAGAACTTTTATGGTTCTATCATGCCATTGTTGTCTCTTTCTTCTCCTTCCAAAGACTTAAAGAAGAAGTTCTGACTAAGCTTAGTCAGTACCCATACCAGATTTCCTATGCTGATTCCCCAGAACCTTTGCCAAGCTGTCATATGAGCACTGCATGTTGTTATATATAAACACATATTTTAAATGAATTTTATTTCTGTTATAAGCAAAGACTACATATTTTAAAAATCTGGAGTTTTCTTTTTTAATTTTAGAGAACTAGATTTTCTTTAATTTCTATTTAAATGTAATACAATATTTAAGACAGAATTAGTTTGCTTTTTAATGAACTATCAATCAAAGATACAAACTAAAACTTTGTTTCTTGTCTTTGGGAAATATATAGTTCAGCTCTAATTTACTTCAAAAAATTATACTATTTGCAGTTAAAACTAAAGAAAAAAACTTTAAAATTTTCTGGCTCAGTCAAATGTAAGAAAATGCTTAGTAGAAAATAAACTGTCCTTTGGCTTTGAAAATTCTGCCCATGTCATTGGAATATGGTTCATTACTCAATCAAGGAGTGATAAAGATGGGCTGTGAGGTAAGTCCTGCCCATCTGGTGGCTTTCAATGTAGAGAGCCTCAGTGTATCAGTTAGAGTAATTAATACTAGATGCTATAACAAATAAAGCCTCAAATCTCAGAGGCTAATAAAGCAGAAGTTTATCTCATTCATGCAAAGTCAGTTGATATTTCTGTTTGCCATCTGCTTTTCACCTGGTAATTTAAATTTATGGGTTTCTTTCTATGCATCTATGACTTTATTCTTTCAAGCTTAAAATTTATGTTTCACAAGTAGAAGATAGGGGAAACCAGAGACGTTTTCTATGAGCAGGTCCAGAATTGGCATATATTGCGTCCCTTTACTGTACATACACATGTCATTGCATGAGAAATTTGTTGTAGCTGAGGGCACAGGAAAGAAGGAATGAATTTCAGTGATTCTTTACCACTCTCTGCTTAAGGTCAGATAAAAAACAATGTGCCATATCCAAATCAAGTTATTTCAATGGCCCTTAAAACATATATGTTGTTTCTACATATAATGCTCACATATTTCTTTTGTATGATATAATTCAGTGGGCTTCTGGTATAACCCAAGATCATCTTTGTTGACTTGAGGTTATAGTACTTTGTAAATGTTCCAATATCAGAAGCTTAATGTATGTTGTTCCATAACTTTTCCAACTGCTAAGTAACAAGTAAATCCTTTCCGAGTCTTACTAGTTGGAAAGTCTTTTCCTCCCTCATCCTTTCTTCAGTTACACAACTCTCCTGGTTTTCTTCTTTCATCTTGGTTTTCTCTCTTTTAATTTTTACTTAGCCATTAAATTTTGGGATTTCCCCAAATCCCAAATATATTCCCCAAATCCCAAATATATTCCCCAAATCATAAATATATTCTGGCCTCATATATTCTTTCCCCACGATATCTTGTACTTTCCATGCCTTTAATTCTCCTGATTTCAATTATCACTTAAGTATCAAAGAGTAATTTCTATATTCTTCTCATATTTGTCTTTTGGGGCTCAGAACTATATATCCTACTAATTTTCCAGTATTTCCCACTGAATGTTCAGAGGATCTTTGGATCCAAACTACTCCAAATCGATACCCTATTTTCCCTTTACTATCAACTCGCATCACCTGAATTTTCTCCTTGCAGACTTTATGACAATCACTAAGGCATGTTGATTTTACCTTCCAGTTATATGCCACATCCATCCTTTTCTCCCTCTTTCTTAATTCACAAGCCCCAGTCTACCTAAGATGTCATTACCTCTTTTCTGACCACAGTGATGGCTGTCTGGATCCATTTCCTGGCATGCATCCTCTTCTTTCTCCCCATCTGATCTCTTTCCCACACTGCACTCCTGTCTTTTTAAAACAAAAATATAACCTCATCACTGACCACATACTCTTGTCTAAAATCTATTAATGATTTCCCATTCTTCTAAAACTATTAACATTCCCTTACTGTGGCTTTCCAGGGTCTCTATGATTAGAATCATGCCCTGTGTCCAGCTTTCTTTCTGCCTTGTCCTGAATCATCCTATATTTCAATTTTTAAGCTCCATGGACACAGACTTTTCATTCAAGGCTCTTACTTATGGTGTTCTCTCTGCAAGAAATACTTGTTCCTATTTCTCTTGCCCATTTTCCTCAGTGATTTGATCCTTATCTTTCCCATCTAAGAAAAATACTTTTTAGTTGGTAGTCTTTTCTGAAGTTAGGACTCATTGCTATTTATTATCATAGCACCCTAGGTATTTCCTTCCATATAATTACCAAACATTTTAATCATGTTGTGTGTTTAAATGGTTAATGTTGCTTACTCATTGAAAGATATTGATTTGCTCATCATTGCATAAACAGTACCTATAACAATGTCTCATGCTCCTCCATATCCTAAGAGCATCACTGTTTCCAATTGCTCCTCCTTTTTGAATACCAATCCCTATCCTACCACCTTACACAGAGTGAACCTAAATAAGTCTGCATTAAATTGAATTGGATCTTAATGGCTAGAGTTTAAATGTAATAATTTCCAGGACATACTTCACAAAATTGCATTGTTGGCCAGTCTTCTTGAGTCCTAATCAAGAAGTGTGCCTTCCTGCTTCATACAGAATCATGAATTTTCTATTTAGAAGGAGGGATTTTACTGCTAGATTAAGACAACCTTAGAGATATCAAGTTGATGCATTCCCATTTAATTTATTTAACCATTTGTTCGCTTCTAAAGGAGCAAGAATTTGGTAAAAGAAGTAATACTTGGGTAAAATATTTGTGTAATAAAATTTTATGCAATTTTACACAATTTTTAGTTCTTACTGTGAAAAATAAGAACACTTGTATAGAACAGAAGTAAATTTTTTTTTCTGTTTGTTATTTTGGATGTTGTTTTAGCATCTATGACTTTTGACCTTAGGCTTAAATTTTTTTTTTTCAAAGACAGTTGAATTTGGGAGAGTAAGTCATCTATGTTTTATAGAAAACCCCAGGATATCTATATAATCTGACAGATGGGACTCCCTATTTGAGTCAAATGTTGAATACACATTAGAAGTTATGCTTCTCTCTATGCATTATTAACTGAGCACCTAATCTTTTGAAGCTAATGGAGGTAAAACCATAGTCAAAGGTCCCTTTAACTCAAAAGAAATATGTTCCCAATTCTTTCTTCAAACTGTTGTTTCTTTGAGGATAAGATTCTTAAGATAGTAAAGGGTCATTTTAGCTCAAAATTGCAAAAAGCATAGTTTTTGTTTTCTCATTTAAAACAATAGGCTTTGACATTCAATTCCTAGTACTCATCTTTAGCCTAAATAAAATTAAGTTTCTCATTTGGATATTTTCAGGAAAGCTAGGATAAGAGGCGCATTGAAGGGGATAAAGTAGATGATTTATTAATTAAACTGACATATTTTGATTCCCACTCTGTGCCAAAAACTCTTCTATGTACTGGGAAAATATTTATGAATAAAGTTTCTACTCTCACAGATCTTTATTTTGAAACACAGGTGATATAAAACTTTATCAATTAAATTAAATCACACACATATATACATACATACATACATACATACACATATAGTTGGTGTTTAAGGAACCTTGAAGATACAGGTGTGGCTGAAGTATGAGAAAAAGAAAGAAAAAGTAATAGATTAGGTAAGAGATATTATGTAGGCTGAATTTTCTTACTGTGAGATGAAAAGTTTCCTAGTCGTGTCCAAATAAAGGATGCAGTTTGCATTTAAGATTTATTGAGATCATTTTGTCTACTATGTTGAAAGAAGATATTGGCAATACAAATGAAGGAATATCAATCAGTAGGTAGATTAGGTTCCACAGAAGAAGAACCTAACATGGAAACTGTTGTACATGTGTTGTATTAAGGCAGTGGTATCAGGAAAAACCTGCTAAGAAGTAAGGTCAATAGAATAAGTCTCAGAGGACGGAGGGTTGAGAAGCTAAGCAGAAATATAGTAATATCTAAAGCCAAGACTCAGCCAGATCATGGAGCTCTAGTATATAAATAGTGTCACAGAATTACCTCATGCTGAGTTGAATATAAGCATTTGGTTTTCATATTTAAAATACTTCCATTAGTACATTGAAATTGTATATTATAGTGAGGTTCAATGTGCGAACATACATGCTTACAGTCTTGGTGTAATTCCCTCTTCATCCAATGTTTCTATCTCCTCCTATCTCCTAATACAGAGTAGCCACACTGGTAGTAATACCTTTATATATTTCCAAAACATTATTTGAACTGTTTGCTTCTTCAGTCCTTCTATTCCCACTTCCCACTTCCCTTCCTCAATCTCTTTACACTCTCTACTGTTCTCTCTCCACATTTATTCTAAGTTCTTTATGGTCCCTGTTTTATACCTAGCTTTCATACATGAGAGAAAACATACGACTCTCAGCTTTTTGAAACCAACTGGTCTAACTTAGCATAATATTCTCTAGTTCCATTCATTTTCCTGTAGACATAATTTTGTTCTTATTTATGGCTGAGTAGAACTCCATTGTGTATACACACCACATTCTTGTTATCCATTCACTTGTTGACACCCACATAAGTTCCTTAATTTGGTCCTTGTGAATTATGATGCTATAATTATGGATCTGACTTTATTTTCTATTCCTGCATCAGTAGCTCATTGGTTTTTTGTACAACCAGGGGAAAGAAAAAATAAGCTTATAGGCATCTTTGGGAAAGGCTCCCGGAGATCTTCCAAAGGTAATGATCCAGAGGTGAAGCTCTGAGCTCTTTAGCCATCAATACTCACAACATCTGGAAGATATGTGTATCTCCTCAGGAAAGGGGACTCAGAAAGAGTACCATTCACACCTACTACAGGAGACAAGTCCCTTATTCTAGGCCATAGGTAAAGATGGCTTGGACCTAGGCAGGATCTTATAGATTTGCTGCTTGACTGATGTCAGTTACAAGGAAATGTGAAGTCAAAAATGTTATGAATGCTGATCTGAGAAACTGAAAAAGTGGAGTTGCTATTTCCTGAGATGGAAAGGAAAGATCAAGAATTTCATATAAAATTTAACATATATATTTTAGCATATCATTGGAAAAGTTTAGTAGTCAGTTGGTTTTATAAAAGTCAGTAATTCAGGTCAGGTCTAATCTAGGTAGTTGTGGTTTTAAACCTGGAGAGTTACTTTGGATAAAAAGATATTGAGTAGAAACAGCAGGTGAGGCAAATGATGACCTAGAGTGAAAAGAGTATTGGAAGTCAATGAAGACAGTGTTTCAAAAGGGAACAAGTGGATAATTGCTGAATGTTGCTGATTACCTAAGTAAATGAGAACAAAGAATTGACTGATGGATTTAGCATTAAGGGGTCCTTTAATGACCTTGATAAGAGCCATCTTAGTCAAGTATTGAGGACAAAAGTAAAATACTGAGAACAAATCCAACTCTTGGGAAGGCAGAAAGCAAAGACCTTGAGTTTGGACAACTCTCTGAAGCAGTTTTACTCCAGAGAATTTACATAGAGAAATTATAACAATGGCAGTTGACACTTAGTGGTATATATTACAGAAGGTTTTATGTTGATTGGAGGAATTCAGAGAAAAGGAAGAGGGAAATTAGTGATGCAGGAAAGAAGATATTAATTGGAGTGATATTTCTGAGCAAGTAAAAAGAGAGATCATTTAAATAGAGGGTTTGGTAAATGTGATGATGAAAATAGAGGAAAAATATTTTCTATTTTGTTATCATGTTTTCAAAGAAATAAGGATCAGGTAATCAGCTGAGTTTGTGAATAGGGCAGAAACTCTTGAATGTCTGAAGAGATTACTAAAATAATCATCTGTAGGGGTGTACATGAACTAGGAAAGGATAGTAAGACTGTTTGGACAGCTATGAGCACTGAAAGAAGTAATCTGAGCAGGTCCTGAGTATGCAGAAAGCTTAGGGCGAGGGAAGCATTTTATAGGTGGACAGACATACAGTTTTCCATTTGTTAGTTTGTTTGTTATCTTTATTACTGGGAATAAAACCCAGAGACACCCTACCACTGAGCTACATCCTCAGCCATTTTTTACTTAGTGACAGGATCTCACTAAGTTGCCCAAGCTGGCCTCAAACTTGTGATCTGTCAGAGCCTACTAAATGGCTGAGATCACAAAATGAGTCACCATGCCCACTTAGGAAGCATTACATAAAAGCAATCACAAGAATGCATGCAAAACAGGTAATAAATTGCTACACTTGTAGTATTAAAAAATAATGATGGAAAATCACACTAAAAGAGTCTACATGTATTATGTCTTAAAAGAAATTGGGACAAAAGACTTAATAATAATTTCATTATATAATTCAGCACAATGTTCACAATTTTTTTTTCCTTTGTGTTACTGTGGTTCCTGGAAACCCTTCTACCTCCGGGCTATACTCCCAAACCTATTTTTATATTTTTATTTCAAAACAGGGTCTCTTAAGCCACCGTGGCTTCAAACCTGTGTGATCCTCCTGTTTCCACCTCCCAAGCACAGGGATTACAAGCCTGCGCCACCACACCTAGCTAATGTTCACAATTTTGATGAGCATACTATAACACCAAGGGAATTTGAGGATGTGAATATTGTACTGAAATACCGATAATATTTTAGTCTTATCTTTTAATTTTTAAAATAAAAAATACCAATATAGTGGGTTTTTATTTTGTGAGGGTATATTATTTAACTGATTTAGGCAAGACAAATTTTATTTTGTGGTCAAATTCAAATAGTGATATATTGTCTCTGAAGTAAAATTAAAAATATGATACAGGACTGGACATTTTTTGTCACTGTTTTTATGTAAGAAAAGGCTTAAAAAGAAAGACTCCTCATGGAAAATGATGACTGTGGGATACAGCACATCTCAGTAGCTATAACAAATGAAAATCAAATACCGAGAAGGCAGCTCCCTTGAAAGAAAAAAAAGCAGCAAAGATACATATGAATGAAAAGATAAAAAAGGGAACCATGGTGGAATAAAATCCTGTAGTCAGATCTCAAGACAGCAAAGAGGCTGAGTGTATGACTAACCTGATGTGGAGGGCCACACCATCTTGGAGCACACTCCTGAGCTGTGTCTGCCAGCTCTGCAGCCCAAAGAAATCCTCAGCAAAGAAGCAAAGGACTTGAGGTGAAGTAAGCAGCAGCAGAACTCCAACGTCTTAAGTGACCAGCACCATGCTTCAGGGACAGAAAAAAAAATTAAAAAGATCCAAAACCCCATTCATTCACCAGAACTAGCATCCAAGGCAGGACACTGTGCCCTCCAGAGACCTGGACCCACAGGATAATAAGGTCATTGTGTGTTTTAGCAGAATGGCCCTAGGGACCCTGGTGGGCTAAGATCTGGCGATCTACCCCTGAGGTGGTCAGTTATAACCTACAGAGACACAGGAAAGGCCTATAGTGCCCAGGGAGCAGTACCCACACAGGGCCACAGGGAGTAGCTTTGAGATTATGCAAGACACCCTCTGCCAGTATGGGTAGGGAGGCACAGGCCCAGGGCTGGAAAGGACAAAACCCTGCACTTACACAGAACAAATTTACAGTGACACCCACCACCCTGAGACCTGAACACAAAGCAGTGAGAGGTGAGAGAGGGGCACAAACACTCAAAAAGTGGGTCCAAGAACTGACAATAGGTTACTGAGCAAGTGAGAGATATTGGTACATGCTTCAGAACCTACTACAGTTAACAGACATTAAACGCCTGAAAATATTTCTGCAGAGGTCAAGTAGGCCCTTTTTGTGTTAATCTGCAGTATTATTGTTCACTGTCCTTAGTTTTTTGGGGGTTACTTTTGTCTTTGAATTGCTAATGTTATTAGTTGTTAGTTGGTTGTTTTTGTCATTTTCTGCATGTTTGTTTTCTCCCTCTCCCATTCTCTTACAAGCTTCTTCCCTCTATCCTATTTATTCCCCACTCTCAAAACTCTTTTTTACTCTTTCTATATTTCTTTTCTTTTATATTCAAGCTATTTCAGATCACTATACCTAAATACTTTGACTATAAGAATCCTACTATATATTTACTATCTCTCATCTCAACTAGGTACAACTTATTATACTTAAACTATTTCTCAACTTAATCATATGCTCTACCTTACCCTATTCTTGTACCCATCAGACCAGAAATAAATGAAATAGAGATAAAAAAAAACAAAAAATCAACAAAATAAAAGACTGGTTCTTTGAAAAGATTAATAAGATTGATAAACCCCTGGCCAACCTAAATAAAATAATCAACTCAAATAATTAAAATCAGAAATTAAAAAGGAGACATCACCACAGACAGTGGGGAAATCCAAAGGATTATCAGAAACTATACACTTACAGCCAATTGATTTTTGACAAAGGGGCCAAAAACACACACTAGAAATAAGATAGCTTGTTCAACAAATGGTGTTGGCAATAAATCCAACTTTCTCACCCAATTCAAGATGGATCAAAGACTTGGAAATTAGACTAGAGACCTTGAGGCTCCTTGAAGATGGCATAGGTCCAACACTACAACACATAGGCAAAGATACATACTTTCTCAAAAATACCCCAAAGGCACAACAAACTAAATGGCAAATCAATACATGGGATTGCATGAAACTGAAGAGCTTCTTTACAGCAAAGAAAACTGTCAAGAACCTCAATCAAGAGCCAACAGAATGGGAGATTTTTGCTACCTACTCTTCTGATAGAGGATGAATATTTAAAATATACAGGGAACTCAAGAATCTCAACACTAAGAAAACAAATAACCCAATAAAAAATGGGCAAGTGAATTAAATAGACACTTCATGAAAAAAGAAATTCAAAAGGCCAATAAAATCATGAAAAATGCTCAACATCATTGGCAATTAGAGAGATGCAAATCAAAACTACCCTGAGATTTTACCTAACTCCAATTAGAATGGCAATCATTCAAAACACAAACAACAACAAATGCTGGCAAGGATGTGGAGAAGTGGGAACCGTAAAACATTGTTGGTAGGATTGCAAATTAGTACAACCACTTTTGAAAACAATATGCTGGATCATCAGAAGAATGGGAATGAATTTACCATTTTATCCAGCATACCACTTCTGGGTATATACCCCCCAAAAAGGAAACCTAACTATCAAACTAATGCATCTGTATCTATGTTCCTAGCTACACAATTCACCATTGTCAAACTATGGAACCAGCCAAGATGTCCATGAACAGATGAATGGGTTACAAAACTGTGGGCTATGTACACAATGGAATTTTACTCAGTCATAAAGAAAAATACAATTACATCATTTACAGGGAAGTGGATGGAACTTGAGGGCATTATGCTAAGTAAGATTAGTCAGTCACAAAAAAAAAAGAAATTGGATGCTTTCCCTAATATGTGAAAGCTAGGGAGAAATGGGTAACAGAAGGAACTCTAGATGAAGAAGGAGATTCTATAGAGGAGTAAATAAGGTGACCTAACTGAGGGGTTGGGAGGGCAGAAGAGGAAAACTCTGTAAAGTACATGATGTACTTAAATAAACATATCAATGTCAATCACTAAGCCAAACATAGGAAGTAGGGATGGGGAGGGAATTGGGTGAGTACTGGGTAAGATGATGTGTGCACTTATGTTTTTTTTTTTATCTCATTAGGATGCATGACTATAATACACCAATAAAAAATTTAAAACAATTTTATACTCCAATAAACTGGAAAGCATGGAAGAAATCGACAGATTTCCAAGCACATAAATAGCAAGCCTAAACCAACCAATAGCAAACAAAGAAATAGAAACAGCTATAAAAATTCTGTCATCAAAGAAATACCCAGGCTCAGATGGGTTTACAGCTGAATTCTACAAATCTTTCAGAAAAGAACTAATCCCAATATACATAACTTGTTTTGAGAAATCAAGAGATGAAATTATTCCAAATGCCTTCTATGAGGCCAGTATCACATTAATAGCAAAATCAAATAAAGATACCTCAAGAAAATAAAATTACAGACCAATATTTTTGATGAATATAGATGAAAAAATTAAAAAAAAATACTAGCCATGTGCATTCAAAACCGCATCAAGAGAATTGTAAACCAGGACCAAGTTGGTTTTATCCCAGGAAAGCAAGGCTGGTTCAACATACAGAAATTATTACATTTTATTCATAACACACGTAGAACTGAGAATAAAAATCACATGATCTTTTAATAGATGATGAAAAAGCATTCAACAAAATACAACACCCATTCATGTTAAAACCCTGTGGTAAATTGAAATAGAAGGAATGTATCTCAACATCATTAAGGCAGTATACAATAAACCCAAAGCCAACATCATATTGAATGGGAAAAACTGCAAAAATTCCCTCTAAATTCAGGAAAAAGACAAAGATGCCCACTATCACCACTCCTTTTCAATATAGTCCTCGAGATTCTTGCCATAGCAATAAGACAAGAGAAGGCTATCAAAGAAATTCAAATAGAAAAAGAAGAATTAAAATTATCTTTGTTTGCAGATGACATGATCCTATATCTAGAAGACCCAAAAAACTCAACCAAAGGACTACTGGAACTGATTAACCAATTCATCAAAAGTGGCAGGGTACAAAATCAACCTAAAGAAATCAGTAGCTTTTCTATATGCCAACAATGAATCCATAAAGAAAGAAATAAAGAAAACAATTCCATTCACAATAACCTCAAAAGCAATAAAATACGTAGGGATAAACCTAACCAAAGATTTTTATAAAAGACCTCTACAATGAAAATTATAAAAGATTTTTAAAAGTATTGAAGAAGACCTTGGAAAATGGAAAGCTTTCCCTCACTCATGGATAGGCAGAATAAATATAATCAAAATGGCCATTTGGCCAAAAGTGATCTATAGATTCAATGCAATTCCTATAAAAATCCCAAGGACATTTTTTTTTTTTTTGGTGGTGGTACTGGGTTAGAACCCAGAGGCTTTCTACCTCTGGGCTATACTTCCAGACCTATTTTATATTTAATTTGGAAACAGGGTCTCACTAAGTTGCTGAGAGCCTCACTAAGTAGCTGAGGCTGGCTTTGAACCTGGGAGAGAGAGAGAAGAGAGAGAGAGAAAGAGCGAGGCAGAACAGTGAGTAGTGGAAGGGGACTGAAAGAGGAAGTGGAGTGTGGGGAAAAGGAAGATTGAGTAAGGAAACAATTTAAAAATTCGGTGTCTCAGCCGGGCGTGGTGGCGCACGTTTGTAATCCCAGCATTCGGGAGGCTGAGACTGGAGGATTGTGGTTCGCGGACAGCCTCAGCTACTTAGTGAAGCCCTCTGCAACTTAGCGAGACCTTGTTTCAAATTAAAGAATAAAAAATAGGGCAGGGGGTGTAGCTCAGAGGTCGAATGCCCCTGGGTTCCATATTCAGACCTGCAAAAAAAAAAAAAAAATTTCTGTGTCTCTATATAAAGGCATTACTACTAATCTCAGTAACATGTATGGGAGTGTGAATAGGAGGGAGTGAGGTAGTGTGCAGAGGTAAATAAACTAGGTGTTGTGTACATGTATATTTGCATCACATTGAACCTCACTATAATATATAATCACAATGCATCAATAAAAGTAAAAAAATCTTATTATTGGTATCTCCAATTACTTTCTTACATGATCAATTATAGTTAAAATTAATGAATTTTTTTCAAGAGCGGCACCCCTGAGGATGGTACAAGGAAGGAACATGGCAGTAACTCTTACCCTGGAGGTGATTTGGCAGAAATCTGGAAAAAATTATGCCAATCAATACACCTCTCACATTAGAGGGATGCAATTCTGTTAGCATACTGAGAAAATAAATCTTCAAAATATATCTAAACTACATGGATATTTAGTATTAGAAAATATGATAAGCCTTTTCAGTCTAGTGAATACTGTCTTTTTCCTATATAGTGACTTTCGGAAGCTTTTGAAGGCCATGGTAAATATTATCTATCTATCTATCTATCTATCTATCTTTATTAAATTATATATATAGTATTTATATGTCCATTTATATAAATATATATACATATAAACATATACATATAATACCTTTATCAGTGTTAAGTATGGGGTAAGAAAGTAGTAATTACATTTCATTATTTATTGTATCTATTGTAATACTCTATTATTTAAGTTGGATTTGAACAAGAAAACTAGTGACAGTTGTGCAATACTTTGCAGTCTGGTAAAATTTTATCTTCATGTAAAGCAAAATATTTGGGGACAATAATAGAGAATAAGCTTGTGATATTAATCATATATTTTTCTCCAACCCACACTATTAGCCACTGAGAACCAGATTCTATAATTGTGTTTTCTGCTTTGTCCTTAGCATAGTGTCTTGACCTGTAGCTCTGAAATAAATTATTTCCTCAGAGATGTGTGTGTGTGTGTGTGTGTGTGTGTGTGTGTGTGTGTGTGTCTTTGTATGTTACTGGGGATTGAATTCAGGGGTATTTTACCTGTGAGCTACATCTCAGTCCATTTTATTTTGTTTTGTTTTGTTTTGAAACTGGGTCTCACTATAGTGTCAAAGCTGTCCTTGAATTTATGGTCCTCTGATTTCAGCCTCCCAAGTACTGGGATTAAGGCTTGTACAACTACACCAGGTGCTACTTGCATTTTGTGAGTTCTGGAGGGCCAAGTAAATTGAGAATGCTTTTGTTCTGCATGTGATTAATTTTAATTATAGTCTTACCATTAAAATATTAATAAGTGCAAAACAATCTATTACAATCAGGGAAAATCTTCACAATAATGCTTCATATTTTTTAAGCACCAATAAACATCTCTTTTGAGATTTATAAAATGTTATAAATCTCAAAAAAAGATGTGCCATAGCACATCTTTTATATTTAAGAAACTAAGTTGCCATCATATAAAAGTCAATGCAACAACAAAAATTTATTGTGATCGTGATCTCTCCTATAATCTCTACTTGTGGTTTGATCATGTTTATATTCTTGTGCAAAATATCTGGCTTAGAAAGAAAGTTGAATACGAGAGAGGGGGGGGAATGAAAACATATTTAGGAATTGGCCTTGTATTGGTGAATAATTTATCTTCTACTATCACAGAGGAAACTAAAATGTCAAGAAGTCTATAACAATGTATGGCCCCAAGAAATGAACACACAGCGAGCAACTGTGATGGGCTGAAGAGAAATGTCTGGAGAAATTCCTGTAGCTAGGCCTCCACTTGACCCCTGGGTATGATGCTGCCCTGACTCCTTACTGGGGAGCAGCACACAGATTCTAAAGAAGATAATGTAAGGGTTAGAGATAATTGGGAGAGGTGTTACTGAAAGTTTTTGAAGGATGAATCTGTTTTATGCCCACATTTTTTATCTTTGTTGCATCCATCTCAGTCTTATACATTGTTGGTGCCAGACAAGTTTATGCTGCTTATTCTGTTCAAATGGATTAGGCATCTTCTTCCTTAAGGTGAGAGATGTTGGCATAGAGGAGGGAATTATTCAAACTTGATTCTTTTGCTTAGAATTGGCCCTTATTTATTTTTGGTACTAGATTAAACCCAGTGGCATTCTACATCTGTGGTATACCCTCAGTTTATATTTATTTTTATTTTAAAACAAGGTCTCACTATGTTGCTGAGGTTCTTGCTAATTTGCTGATACTGGCCTCTAACCCATGATCCTCTTATCCCAGGCTCCCAAGTACTGGGATTACAGGTGTGTGCTATTATGCACAGTTTGACCCTTATTTTAAATAGCTGATATACAGTTATATTATATTAGTGTCATTTGGAAACAGAAGAGAATTTGATAGAGCCTATTATTTATATTATTATAGGGGTTTATAAGTATAGTGATTGCTTCAGAAAGACTTCTCACTGCTGTGACCCAAAACAACTAACCATATCATTTAGAGAAGGAGGATTTATTTGCTCATTATTCTGGAGATTTCAGAGGTTCAGTCTATGTCAGGCCAGGTGTGTGGAGCTCAGGACATGATGGTGGAAAGCAGAGAGAGGGACAGAGTGAGCCCCCCCCCCATATCATTGAGGTAAGAAGAAAGAGAAAGAGAATAGGGGGAAGAGATACCATATATAAATGATCCCCAAAGCTACATCCCCAGGAACCCCTTCATGGCAACTAAGTCCCATATCTTACATAGTTGTATGGTTTCCATGAGGGCTATAGGGACATTCCAAATATACACTATTATAGTGATTAAAAACTATTATGCACTAATTCAAAGAAAGTTCATGAAAGTCCTCTTTGGGTGAGGTTGTCATCTTCCTCAAATGGATGTCCAACCTTCCCCCTCCAAATACCACAGATGACTCAGGGCACACAGATGCAGAACTCTATAGACCTCTATCCTCTGGAGATCTTAAATGGGTGCACAAACAGGGTAAAAACAAAATTAACCTCTTCCATTTTCTAGAATAATGAGTCACAGAGTTGGTCTCTTCTATGTTCCCTACATAGACTTTTTACCATGTTGTCATTGCCTGGTGCTAAGAGTCCTCAGTGAATGCATACTCTATAGTAGATAGAAGTGCCCCTCCTGTGAGTATAGTCTTGAGAAAAAAATCTATGCAGATAGTCTCATCACAAAACCAAAGCAGTCTTTTTGACTTACCTTAACTGTGAGCTTAGTGTTTGCTCTGAAGAATAGTTTTCAAAATGAGTAGATCAGAGAGATGTTCTTTTTTTTTTTTTTTTTTTTTGGCGGGGGGAAGTTAGGGGCAGGAGCCACTGGGGATTGGGCCTAGAAGCATTATACCTGTTGTGAGACATGTTCCCAGGCTCATGTTTTATTTTTAAATAGGGTCTTATTATGTTGCTGAGGCTGTCCTTGAACCTGTGATCCTCTTGTCTCAGCTTTCCAAGTACTGGGAATATAGGCATACACTACCACACTTGGCAGGGGTATGCTATTTTTACTAAGTAGAAAACTCTAGAGAACCCACTCTAAATGTACTTGGAAGTGCAGCAATAGATATATGGAATGAAGGTGGACAAACAACTTGATTCTAAACCAGAAATGAGTCATGCTAAAAAATTAGCATATTTTTTCATAAATTTTGCTAATACAACCCCACAAAGTTCAAAACAGTAGTGTTTACTCATTTTGTGGAAATGTCAAAATTAAAAAGAACAGTGCTAATATTTGTTATAACGTCTGAAATCGAGCACATAAGCATTTATTTTAGTTAGGGAATGATTTATGTTTCAGAATAGAAACAACAGGCTTGTTGGGTTATCAGGCTTTTTTTATTTCCTCTAGCAACATTAATCAGTACTGTTATAAAATACAAGGAAATGTAATCATAGCCTCTTCTGTTTGCCAATACCCCTTCAGACAGCTGGATTGATTTGGGTACCCTTTGTGAAATATGAAAAAACTGACTGTGGTGTTGGGGAACTCCCACAAATTAGTTTTTTAAAAAGCATATGATTAAAGCAGATATCATAAATCTAAGGATAAAAATATTCTGTAATCAATTAAGTCAAATAACCATTAACATTTGAATAATAAATAAAACCTATAATTTTGGTAAATAAAAATCCTTATAAAATATATAATAGATTTAAAAGCAATTATTATTTATATATCAAATAAGAAAAGTTAATAACTTATTAGATTTAGCTTCTTAAATCTACCTTGTCATAAGGTACTTTTCTTTATTGTAAATATTCATATAAAAATTAGTAGTATTCCTATGTGGCTGACAGAATAATTTCAGATATGTCAGGTTATGAAAATGAATGCCACTAGAAGATATGAGTGAAATGATAAGATACACACTTGTATTACAAATTTTATGCTAATTAGTTAAATGAAAAAGTCCATGCCTAGGACATTTGCTCTGTATACATTGAAATAAAACACATTCTTAGAGTAATGACTAATAAACATCTTCAGGAGTATACAATTCTTCAGGAATATTTTCAAATGAAAATATTTTTAGCTAAGATATTTAATAAACGTATACTATTTCTGTTTTCTAATGAATGCCCAATCTAATTTCCTGGTGACCACTGAGCTCTTCACTTAAAATATTGTTAATATTATTGTTGACATTTAAAGATAACTAAAAATGTCCTGTTCATATAGTTTTTCTTTTCTTCAAACAGTAGCTTTGGCATATACTTACCCCCTTGTTCTCTTTCTAGAAAAGCAAGTAAATAGCTGTGAAGCATAGGTTTTATTTTATTTTATTTTTTGCAGTACTAGGCATCGAACCTCCCAAGTACTGGAATTATAAGTATACGCCACGATACCCGGTTGGTTTTAATTTTTTAATTCAAATTTGAATATTTATTTAATACCAGGTGAAAGTTTGATTTTTTTCTATTAATACTTAATAGTTTGTGTGTGTGTGTGTGTGTGTGTGTGTGTGTGTGTGTGTGTGTGGTACTGAGGATGGAGAGGATGGAAACCAGGGGCATTCTACCTCTGAGCTACACTCCCAGCTCTATTTTTTAGTCTTTTTTCTTTTTTTCTTTCTTTCTTTTTTTTTTTTTTTTTTTTTTTTGGTGGTACTGAGGTTCCTGGAAACCCTTCCACCTCCGGGCTACACTCTCAGACCTAATTTTTTTAATATTTTTATTTGGGAACAGGGTCTCTTAAATCAGAGAGCCTAGCTTCGAACCTGCGCAATTCTCCTGTCTCCTCCTCCCAAGTACGGGGATTACAAGTGTGCGCCACCATGCCCACCTTAGTCTTTTAATTTTTGAAACAGAATCTCACTGAGTTGCAAAGAGCCTCACTTAATAGCTGAGGCTGTTCACAAACCACAATCCTCCATTCTCAGCCTCCCGAATACTGGGATTACAAGTGTGTACCATCATACCTAGTTTATAGTTTTTTTGTTTTTTTTTTTAATTCAACAAGTGTGATAGAATGATTTACTCCAAGTATGCTTTTCCCCTAAAGAGTAAATTCAGGTTTTCTGTTTATTGTGCCTCTGTTTTGTTGAGTTTGTTTCTTTTTCTCCTCTACCAAATATACTTCTGAAAGCCCTTCAGGTCTCTGTATGTGTCCAGAACTGTGTGGATCTCAGCAGTGGATACAATTTGGCTCAAGTTTGAGGCCTGCTTGCATTTTTTATTCCTATTTAATAAATACCATCCCTCCATCTTGAGCTAATTATCTGCAATAGGAATCCTAATCCAGGAGTGATTCCCCTTCTCTAGGAAATAGTACAGCCCTTAATGTCCCTCTGCTCTCATCCATCATTTCTTTTTAGCCCAGTATAAAGTGACAGTTGTGAATGAGCTTGAGAGTTTGATATTTCTACTCAGTTCATGTTCATCTAAAAGAAAAAAAGAAGAAAAAAGGAGCCTGTTATCATCAGTTGCTTTAAGTCTGAATCTCCAGCAGGAAACTAACTCTGGGGATGTTGACTTGGACTGGTGTATCTTTTTCTTCACATGGTCCATCAGCATGCCCACTGCTTCTTCCTTCTGAAGAGCCGTCTAGAGCTGTAGCAGTCACTGTGCTTCCCTGCAGGAGCTGATAAACTAATGGGACTCGTGGGGCAAGAATGCTCTGAGAACTTTCTGCACCACAAACTCCAGTCCTTCTTGGTGGGTGATCTTTTCTGTTCTTCATTATTTCTTCTTTACTTAAATGAATATTATAAGTAGAAAAGGAACAAAGATGAAATTAGGATGAGGACTGATTTCTTTACCAGTCAGGACCGCAGGGCACTGACATTCAGCCTTCTGTTTACAATAAATATTCCATTATTCTTATTGGTTGTACCCAAGAATATTGAATTTTTAAAATATATTGAATATGGTCCCATGGTTATAGCCATTCCTGTTCTTAGTAGTTCTTAGAGCTGAAGAAAGTTTTCTGTTTATTTTCTTTTTCAACTTTCTGGATCATCACATTCTCTTTTTTCTCTTTTGATAGGGAGACTTAATGAAGGAGACACTTCAAATGATGCTGTATACATATTTGAAATTATCAGTGCCTATGTCAATATCATGTATGGGGAAGGGGAGGCAGCATAGGGATTCACTGGAAGCTCACGAGTACTGTGTGTATGTGTGTTACTGTCACTCTGAACTTCATTCATAGGAAGTGTGATTACAAAACAGCAATAAAAGTATATTAAAAATAAATAAAATAAGAAATATTGAATGTGACCCCATGGTTGCCTTCATTCCTGTTCTTAGTAATCCCTAGAGCGCAAAGCTTTATATTTGTTTCTGTTTAAATTTCTAGGTCATCATCTTTATCTTTTCTTTTCTGGCAGATCGCTATCTTTCCTCTGTCAGAATATAATGACTGTTGATTGGAACTAGCTCTTTTAGTCCAGGATCTTAATGTTCCTCCAGAAGAGGCTAAATGTGTAAAAATGCAACTATTATCAACTCATACAAAGCAATATTGTATAATTACAAGAATTATTCTGCAGTCTTGTTTACCTGTCTACCTTGACCCCCCTTTCAATGTCCTCAACCACTCCTCCCCCTTCCCTTCCCCTTTTGTTGCAGCACTGAATAGATGATGGGATGTTTCAGGCATTTCTTCCTGAAACTCAAAACCCCTGGTTTATGTTCAGATATCCTGCGATCCACTTTGATGCTAAATTAAAAGCCATCTGGATTAGAGAGCTTGGTTAGATGACTTATAATATATTATGATCCTAAAATTTAATTATCTCTGATACCTTATATACATCAGCTTTTAAGATAAATGGGTATTACTTTATCATTTTAGTACTTTCAAACTCAATTGAGTTCTCCCAATTTTCTAGGGCTCACTTTTATATATTTTTAAAGAATTATTTATTTTCACGGTTTGGGAAGACCCAGACAGAAAGCAGCTTTCAGTGTTGGTGGCAACAGAAAGAATACTAATAAGTGTTAGTCATCCTCAGTAAATTAAAAATATAATAAAAAAGGAAAATTAAACTGCAGTGTGTTTGGGTGCATGCTCTATTACCATAAATTCACATTCTCATCTCTTCTCTGAAAAGGAGTGGGTGTGGCAGAAAGCATTTGTGAAATTCCATTAGCATTTTTAGAGAAAATTGCTCCATTAAATGATTCAGGATTTGACTTCTAGCTTCCTAGGCTCAACTTGGGTGCATGAAACAATAATTCTAAGATAGATATATCACAGAATTCTAGAGAGAGAATATCATAGAATTCTTAAGCCTGAAATATATCTTAGCTCTAGTCTAAATTATTATTATTATTATTATTATTATTATTATTATTATGCCAGTGATAGACTGATAGGCCCAAACTCTCATACCTTATGGCAAGTAGAAATTTATTAACTCATTTTCATTTCATATAAGATATTAATGAAAATAATTGAGAGACAATAATTTAGACTAGAGCATAATACTTTGTACTCCTTCATAGGCAAGTGAATGAATATATGAGGTGCTCTGAGATTCAAAATTGGCAGCAGAATGACTCCATTATAAAAATGTATTTTTCTGCCAACTTATTATTGACTAGGTTCATTTGAAAATACATGAATGAAGAAATACAACCATATGCAGAGTTCCTGGGCTTTGTATTATGAATCTTCTTTCATTTTATTTTTCTAAGAAGATTTCCTTTCTCTTTTTTGCTTAGTTTTTATATGTACTAGATTTTGTTACTCTGGAAATTAAGATCCCATCCAACGTAGATTCCCTGACTGTTGCCTTCCACCTGGATCACACAAGTAGCCATACCAGTTTATGTCACATTGTTCTTAACCCCACAGTGCAAAAGTCCATGTAAACCTAATAGTGCGGTTACCAAGTGATCTTAATTTCCCAGGAACATGACCACTTTGGCAGTTTGTACGTGTTTGGTCTGCACCAATCTTCAAATCACAGAAAGCTGTTAATTCCAAATCACTTTTGAAAAACACATTTTGAAGTCCTCTCACATACTGGTGTGAACATTTTAGACAACTAAAAGGTTAACATGCCTTGTGATTTTGAGGCCTCGGCTTTCACTTAAAAGCAGGTCAGGCCTCTGTGTATATGTGACCACACTTCTTAAGAGCTGAGATAAACCCATGGTGCCCTACAGCAGAGCTGGAAATAAATGTTGTATCCACTTAGTACATGGACTCCTACCAACTACATTCAATCGAATACAGAATTTAGTTGAAATTTAGGCCTTCTTTTGCATGAAATCAGGGAAAATGAAGAAATCTGAGGAAAGTGGTAGTTCTTAAAGACAGGGATTAGAGTATCTGATAGTTTCGGCTATTGCTTCCAAAGGGGTGTCAAACATGTATCTGATTTATCAATGCTATTTCATCTTGTGAAAAAAATGATAGAGGAGAAAAGTAAAAGCCCAGTGTGGATATCAAAGTTTGATATAAGAAAAGTGTGATATCAAAGTGTGGATATAAAAGTATACGGCAAAACCATCTTCATAAACAACTGATAAGGACAAATAATATAACCAACTAGTTTCAGACTAAAAGTATCCTCTCCTGCCTCTCCTCTCTCCTTTTCTCTTTCTTTCTCCCTTCTCCCTAAATTAATATTTTTACAGGAACTAAAACAATTATATGATTTAAAAGCAATAATTTATTAAAAAGCAAAACAAAGATTTCTCTTTTCCATTCTTTCCTCTTCCACCCTATTTCTTGCCTTTGAGGAATTTGACTTATTGGTGATATGTTTAACCCTCCAGTGTTTCCATTATGTGATAAAAACAAATCTTTCATAAATACATTACACAAACACATAAACACACACACACACGAACACATACACTCACATACACAATTCTCTTCCATGTTTAATAGTTACCTTGCTTCCTCACTGTATTGGTCTCAGATTTTTTTATTCTAAGTAATAATACATAATAGAATAGTTTTGTGTTAATATAAGAAAGTTGCCCTTTTTATTAGAACTGAGTAGTATGCAACTATGATGTACTGTGATGATTATTATTATTATTTTATATATATATTTGTGGTAAAAGAGAAGAAATTATTAAAATCAGAGCAGAAATCAGTGAACTAGAAAATAAAAAAAAATGAAAGATTAACAAAACCAAAAGCTAGTTTTTCAAAAAAATAAACAAAATAGATAAACCACTAGACAACCTAAACAAAAAGGAAGAGAAAATCAATCCAAATTATGAAAATAAGAAATGAAAAATGATATTATCATTGGCAGCATGAAAATCCAGAGAATTATCAGAAACTATTTTGAAAAAACTGTACTCCAACAAAATGAAAAACCTAAAAGAAATTGACAAATTTCTAGATACTTACAACCTTCCTGAACTGAGTCGAGAAGATATAGAAAAGTTAAACTGAACAATAACAATAAAAAGATTGAAGCAGCAATAAAAAGCTTACCATTAAACAAAGCCAAGGACCAGATGTTTTCTAAGAGAATTTTATAAAACCTTTATGTAAGAGCTAATCCCAATATTCCTCAATCTATTTCTTGAAATAGAAACAAATAGGACTCCAACAAGTACATTCTATGAAGCCAACATCACCAAATAAAGGCAGCTTAAGAAAAGAAAAATATAGGTCTATATAATTGATGAACTTAGATATAAAATGGTTAAACAAAATACTAGTAATGCTCATTCAAACCACATCAAGAAAATTATATGACATGACCAAGTCATCCCAGGAATGCAAGGCTGGCTCAACAACAACAACAAAAAATCCATGTGATTTATCACAAAAACAAAAACAAAGAAATTTCACATAATCATTTCAATAAATGCTGAAGAAAGCATTCTATAAAATCCAAGACCCATTTATGCCAAAAGCACTACAGAAAATCAGAATAGAAAGAACATGCCTCAACATTATAAAGGATACATACAATAGATGCACAGCCAACATCATATTAAACAGGGAGAAAATACAAGAGTTCCCCCTAAAAAAAGGAACAAGGCAAGACTGTCCATTATCATCACTTCTTTTCAATGTAGTACTTGAGACTCTAGCCAGAGCAATAATGCAAGAGAACAAAATCAAAGGAATACAAATAGGAAAAGAAGAACTAAAACGATCCCTATTTGCAGATATCATGAAACTATACTTAGAAGACACAACATACCAAAAGGTTATAGAACTGCTCAACAAATTCAGCAAAGTGTATGGATACAAAATCAATCTTAAAGATGGGAGGGGGAAGAGGGAAATTCTCTAATGCACATGATGTACTTTAACAAACATATCAATGTACTAAGCCAAACATGAGAAGGAGTGAATGAGGTGGGAACTGGGTAAGAGCTAAATGGGTGATGTGTGCGTGTATGTTTTCAACATCTTGCATCCATTGAGATGTATGAATACAATATGCCAATAAAAAAATTTTAATCAGAAACTTTCCTGTATTACAATGATAAATCTACTAAAACAGAAATTAAGAAAACACCTCCACTCACAATATCCCACAAAAAATGAAATACTTAGGAATAAATCTAACCAGGAAGGTAAAGGACCTCTACAAATAAAATTATAAAACATTATAAAAAAGAAATCAAAGAAGACCTTAGGAGATGAAAATATCTTCCATGTTCTCAGATAGTCTGAATAAATATCATCAAAATGGCCATTCTTCCCAAAATGATCTGCAGATCCAATGTAATACTCATTAAATTACCAAGATCATTTCTTACAGATCTAAAACAATCATTCCTTAAATTCATTTGGAACAACAAAAACCCAGTATTTCCAAAGTAGTCCTCAGCAATAAGAACCATGTAGGAAACATCACAATATCTGATACAAAACCATAGTAATAAAAATGGCATTGTACTGGCACAAAAAAGACACATAGACCAGTGGGGCAGAATAAAAATCTGAGAAATAAATGTGCACACTTACCGGCATTTTGTTTTTAACAAAAGGGCAAAAAACATACAGTGGAAAAAAAGATAGTCTCCTTTCTTTCTTTCTTTCTTTCTTTCTTTCTTTCTTTCTTTCTTTCTTTCTTTCTTTCTTTCGCAGGTCTGGGGATGGAACCCAGGGGCATTCAACCTCCGAGCTACACCCCCTGCCCTATTTTTTATTCTTTATTTTGAAACAGGGTCTCACTGCATTGCAAAGAGCCTCACTAAGTAGCTGAGGCTGTCTGTCCACAAACCTCGATCCTCTTGTCTCAGCCTCCCGAATGCTGGGATTATAAGCGTGCCCCACCACGCCTGGTTCTTTCCACTATTTTAAGACTGTTTCATTAGTCTTATTTATTTTGTTTGATTTTCTCATTTCTTGATACTTTGTCTAATATAGTTCCTACTGTGTCTATTTTATATGACAGTCTTAATAATAGGATTTTTTATACATCAATTTTCCTTTTTTCTCAGTTATTTTCCAGAACTCTGTTAGTTTCAGTTCACATCTTCCTGTTCTTTGAGCACCACCTCATCCCCTTTTGCCTGCCGTACACTTGACTGAATTCTGTACTTTCACATTAGGTTATTCCTTTAGAGTTGTGATTCCTTTAATATTTGTTTTAAATTTGTTACAAATTTAGGTGTTATTTTTTCCTGGAGGTTTTGAAAAAAAAATTGAATTGTTTTCTTCCTTCTGCAGAGCTATTTCACTGCTCTTTTCCTTTCATTTTCTGGTGGTATCTCAGCATAAAGGTGGTGATCTTATATTTACACACAAAACATATTCCAATTAGTTGGCTTATCCTGCACCGTGAGTTCCAGGAGGACACTGAGAAGGCATGGGGGTGTGCGGTAGTTTTCCCTATTTCTCAGCATAAGAGGCCCCTTTCTGTTGCCTCATGGTGCTTTGTGTAGCTCAGTTGTCCTCAGGCCCTTAGCAGATTCCCCAAGTGGCTCCAAACCATACCTAAAGTCCTCCACACCCACAGCCACACACCAATTAGCACTCAGTTTGGCTGGTTTGAGGTATTTGGGCTCTACCCATGCACAGAAATAATTTGTACATGAACAAGTATTTTTGTTCTCTTTTTTACTTTACTAAAGGTGTGTGTGTGTGTGTGTGTGTGTGTGTGTGTGTGTGTTGAGAAGTTATTTACTTTCTTTGCTACTCTATTTAGTTTTAAAGAATTAAACTTAGCTATGTCTTTTTAATGACATAAAATGCTGAGACATAAAGAAAGCAAAACTCTCAATTCTCATTCCATTTCTGTCATTTCTTTTGCCAAGAATAAGCACTCTTTCTCTCCTACATCAGAGAGATGCTTTCACGTTTAGAGTCCATAAGGATCTTCAGGTTCTTTGACCTGGCTTCCCAGTGGCCATGAGCTGAGCAGCTCCCCCCTATCACACCCTTCCACCTGGATGTCCTGTTTCATTTCAGGCCTGGAGCATCAAGCTGACCAGGGAATGAACCTCTGAAATGCTCTGATAAAATACCTCCAAAGCAAAATTCCCATCAGTTTTGGAGAGCTAGGAGCTACAGATGGTACTGTCAAATAAATTGTTTTAAAGGAACAGAGAAACCAAAGAACTTTTTCATGCAAATACACCCCAAATCTAGGACAAGCCTGGGCTTGTGGGAGAAGACAAACACTTTCCACAATCATGATGAACAGAAAACTTCTTTGCTTATTGTGTTTGTGTGCCCTCCTGTTCCTACCTGAAGGATAATATAGTTGAGAAGGAAAAACTGATGATTCCAGACTGCATGGAGACTGTTGTAGGAGTGATGTCCTTGGACATGTGGTATACACTTGTCATCTCAGTACCTGGGAAACTGAGAGAGGACGATTCAAAGCCAGTCTCAGTAACTTAGTGAGTCTCTCAGCAACTTAGTAAGACCCTGTTTCCAAATAAAAAATAAAATAGGGCTGGGGATGTAGCTCTCTGGTAGAATACTCTTGGGTTCAATCCTCAGTATCACTTAATAATAATAATGATAATGTCTCCCAGAGATACTATTACATGAAAATTTGTATGAATAAGCCATGCATTATATAGGCCTATCTGTATAGAATAAAAGGGTTGAAATTAAATGAATTAGCAACCCCCCAAAGTACCATGAAGATTATTTCAAACTAAATATATCTAACTAGCCCGGGTTACAGAAATTTTATCTGAACTTAAGTAGAACTTCTGCCAAATACAGCTGCCACTGACTTCATCTGTAAGAGCTTATTCTTTGAAAAACAAAAGTTGACTACGAGGACCAGGAAGTGAGAATTCAACTTCAATTGGGGGAAACTTCACCCCTCCAAAGGAAAAATGTGCAGCCAGGAAAGACTTAGACTGTCCATTTCATTAGCATCAAAAAGGACTTTCCATACCTTCCCATTGATACTTTCTTCTTCTGGTGAAGTTATTATATAATCCTTTATCTCTGGCTAGTCAGTGAGTTACTCCTTATTGAGAAACTTATGAATTATAATGAATAAACCTTCTCTTTTCCCTAGTTTTTAAGAAAAAGATTCCTTGATTCTAGGATATAATTCCATAATTTACTGGTGAGTTAGTTATATTACCTTCTCACAAAACTTACCTTGGTCAGAAACAGTGAAGAACTGGCCTGCTAATAGAATAATGTGGTGACTGTATTCCACTCAAGTGAGAAGGACAGGAGTCTTGGGAATGAGAGTTTACCTGTAGGGAAAGTAACATTGCACCCAGCTTTCAATGAATACTTAAAGACTGATTATTCTTTACTTGTTCCCTTACATTTGTTTGGTTTTGGCTGTATGTTGACAGTTTTACTATGTTTGTCCAAGGTGAGGAGTAAGTAAAAGTAAATGTTAAATCATTGTGTCTGGTTGTGATCTGTGATGAGAGATTTAATAGGAAAGAAGTGCAGTTCAGTTGAAAGACACAGACATTCATCAGTACCAGGTATCCAGACAGATTTATAGCTAAGCCAAGAACCAGCGCCTACTCTCCACATTGCTTACTGAAATGAGTGGGAAGAGCAATCTCACTCCATATCCAGTGAGACTGGAACTATTGACTTAGAGGGTATTTTAGTCTCCTAATCCCTGTTACCTATATGAGCAGGTATATATCAGGTTTTCTTCTGAGTCTTAGGGTTCTATAACTTTCAGTGGAAAAAATCTTTCTGCATTGTATATTATTGGATTCCCTAATGTCCATCATTCATTCATTCTCTCTCTCTCTCTCTCTCTCTCTCTCTCTCTCTCTCTCTCTCTCACACACACACACACACACACACACAGACACACAGACACACACATAGACACACACACACACACTATCCTTATAAAATGTATAAATAAATTTGTGCACAGAAGCACAGAAGCATTATTATACATGTACAAACACTAAAAAAAGAATAAGTATTTGTGTACAGACATTATTATTAAAGTTATATAATCTCTAAGATAAATTTATTGTTTCAATAACTGCACATTTTATATATTTTGGGGAGCAAGTAAGACATTCATCTTAAATTACAGGCAAATTGACTATCACTTTAGATATTTAAATATAAAATATCTTACACCATAATGCTAAGTCTGAATTAACTCCAGTAAGTCATACCATGAAAACTAAATAATCAAATGACTTTTTCATTGAAAATAAGCTCAGAAAAATATTCCCATTATTTTACTTGAATTATGTATGTCTTATGAGTTCTTTTCAGATGTGAATTGGATTTGGGATCAGAAAGACAGCTTTAAAATTTTCATTCCCCTCTTGATTTCTGTTTGTCCTTCAGCAAAGGGATTATATTTCTGAGCCATTGTTTTCTGAGTTGTAAAGATAAAACCTCACGTCATTCAATGAACCTTCATCTGGGTGTCTCATCCACAGCCTAGGAGAAGCTCTCATTTCCTCATCTCTCCCTCACTTCTCTTCCTTTTCCATATTTTACTCTCTGCCAGGTCTAGTGCTCCATTCTCTTGCTGTGATTTCCAGAGAATAACACTTTAACAGAATCACAATTATTCTGAACTGAACACACCACTTCCTACTTAGTTGAAAGGTGTGTCAACAAGAATTCACACTTAAAGCCCTGAAAACATATCATCTGCCCAAGACTGTTGACTGGCAGCCTAAGAGCTTTGCTAAATGAAGAAACGTCCATGGTAATGGCGATTTTCTCAAGCATTAGTGGTTACTCTGAAAGGAAAGATGTGAGTTGGCAAGGAGACTTAGGTATGAGGTAAAGAACTAGATGTTTCCTTATAGACTAATGGCCTGGAAGCCATGCAATTAAATACTTTGAAGGCTCAGAATTCCATTATTTCTCCAGGAGACAACACAGTTGCCTCAGTCATTAGCTTTCAGGGTTGCAGCCTTGACCAGCATATTCCTGGCTTCATTAAAACTATGCATTAGTGTTCAGTGACTTGTAAAAGTAAACTTCCTTCTGATAGTTTTGTGTTCCTACCCTATAAAGGACACCCAAATGAATATACAACATGAGAAGCCACACCATTTAAAGTCACCTTCTTCATCCTATAAATCCTTGTTTATTCTTAACGTTCAGTAACCTAAGTCATAGAGCAAGCAACTTATCTTTAGAAAATTTAAAGTTATGTCTTCCCATTTTGAAATAAAATAGACTTTTCAAAGATACCATCTGTGAATAATTAATTTAAATAGTAATTTTAAAAAATTCTATTGTGTAGGGTTTTTATTTTTTCTTGTTCATGCCAACTGTTTTCATAAACTCTTGACTTTTCCTTTTGAATTTTGCTTTTCATGAGTAGAAAAACAAATGAAAAGTGCTCACACAAAAATATAAACACATAACAATGTAAAGTAGCTCTATTGGCTTGATAGGCCTGCTGTAATAAAGTGTGACAAATTGACTGGTTTAAAAAGAAATGTATTGTCTCATCCTTGTGGAGTACTGAAGCCTGGAATTTGGACGTTGGCAGAGTTGTTCCTTCTAGAAACTGTGAGGGAAATGTGTTCCCCTTTGCTTGGCTTGTAGATGGACAGCGTCCCTCTGTCTCTCTTGACATCATCTTCTGTCTATCTGTATCTCTGTTCCAATCCTAAATGTCCCTCCTTTTAAAATAAGGATTTCAGTCATATTAGGATATAAGGATTTCAGCCATGGATTAAGGTCCTGATGACTTCACTTAAAATGATTAACTCTGTAATGACTTTGTCTCCAAATAAGGTCAAATTTTAACATCTAGGGGTTAGGACTTCAACATGTGAATGTGGAAGGGATTCAATTCAGCCCTGTAGGAGTAATCATTATAATAGAAGCATTTTTTATCTTTTAAACCCTTGACAGTGCTATCATAGTGCATGCTATTTGGATTAATCTAAAAGAAGTTTCTACATTTTTATGAACATTCAGGTTACCTTCAACTTGGTGTTTGATGTTTTATAAACTGATCCATAAATGGTGGCCTTTAGTCACTTGATCTTTATCCACTGACAGAACATTTCTTGAGGATCCAGTGATGTGTACTTTGAGACTTATGAAGGATGAGAACTCAGTCATTCTGAAATCACAGAGTTAGTATGTGGTGGAGCAGAGATCCAAATCTATATCTGACATATATCTCATTTTAAGGATAATGCTATATGCATACTCATTTGATTCTAAGGTTAATGCTATATGCATGGACAATAGTATTATATTTTAAAATGCTCATTTCAATAAAAATATTAATTTCATTATTACAAATAGAGAAAGTGCTCACTAAATAAAAATTTAAGATAAAACTAAAAAATTATGGACTGACTAATCTCACTTAGCACGATGTTCTTCAGTCCAGCAAATGATGTAATTGTTTCTATGGCTGAGTAAAATTCCATTGTGTACATATCCTATAGTTTTGTAATCCATTCATCTGTTGATGGACGTCTTGGCTGGTTCCATAGTTTGGCAATGGTGAATTGTGCAGCTACGAACATAGATATGCATGCACTAGTTTGGTAGTTTGGTTTCCATTCTTTTGGCTAGATACCCAGAAGTGGTATTGCTGGATCATATGGTAGATTCATTCCCATTCTTCTGCTTATCTTTCATACTGTTTTCCAGAATGATTTTACTAATTTGCAATCCCACCAACAGTGTACTAGAGTTTCCACTTCTCTACATCCTGGCAAGAATTTGTTGCTGTTTGTATTTTTAGTGATTACCATTCTAATTAAAGTTAGGCAAAAGGGTCATAGGAGGAATTCTAGATGAAGAAGGAGAAACCATAGGTGAGTAAATAAGGTGACATAACTGAGAGAAATGTGAAGGGAGAAGAGGGAATTCCCAAATGTACATGATGTACATTCACAAACATATCAAAGTCAATTACTAAGCCAAACATGAGAAGGGAGGAAATGGGATGGGAACTGGGGAAAGGCTATATGAGTGATGTGTGCATGTGTGCCTCTACCATCTTGTACTCCATTAAGATGTCTGACTATGATGCACCAATACAAAAAGAAAGGAAAATGAAAAATTATCAAAAATTATGAAAACAGATATTAGCATTGCCCCTAATCTCAACATCCAGAAATAAACATGGGTATTATCATTTTACAGAAGAAAGTATGAATATTTTTAAAACTCAGTTTATATAGATGTAGCTGTATCATTGCTTTGTTTCACATGTCACCAAGAACTCTTTGCACAAAAAGTTTTCCCATCATTTGTCAAATTCAAAATCACCCTTAAACTTACTGAAGAATTATTATTAAATTATTTAATGTAACACTTGTGTTCATTTTATATTCTTCTGGAGATAATATGATACAAGTCTATATTGTTTCAGCTGGAATTCGGTTTTCTTACTGCCTTTTCTAGAATCCAGAGCTGAATGACCCAATTCAGTGAGGCAGGGCACAGGTAACATTTTGCCCTTTCTCCATGCTCTGGTTCATTTCTGAACCTGGGACTTCAGATATGTCACAAGCACATATATTTTCACAGTGATAGAAAAACTGGACCATTTATTAACAGCCTTTTAGAAATTTGAGGCAGAAACAAAGGGGAAGAGTGATGATCTCGTTCTTGTTTGGCTCTGCTTTAATTACCTTCCTGAAGAGAAAGAAAAGATCTTAGAATAGCATGGTGTTTGTTACAGAATCAAGACAACCCATTGAATCAGAGGATGAGCAGAGGACCTTGGACACACATCTCAGCACAGAATTGAGGACAGACTCCGTGCTCCATATTCCCTTTTAAGTTCTATGGCAGTATCAGTTCATGGCATCTCCAGAGAGATCTCACACCTGCCTCCCCATCTAATTTCTTTCTTTATTTTAAGCTCTACAGACCAATATTATTGATGAATATAGATGTAAAAATTCTAAACAAAATGCATGCACATTCAAACCACATCACAAAAATTGGATACCAGGGACCAAGTTGTTTTCATCCTAGGAAAGCAAGGCTGGTTCAACATACTCAAATCAATACATGTTATTCACCACATAAATAGAACTAAGGTTAAAAACAATCACATGATCATCTCAATAGATGCTGAAAAAGCATTCAACAAAGACAACACCCATTCATGTTAAAAACACTGCAGAAAATTGGAATAGAAGAAAGATACCTCAACATCATTAAGGCAATATATAATAAACTAAAAGTTAATATCATATTGAACATGGAAAAACTGTGGGAGTTCCCTTTAATATTTAAATTTTTAACTGATACATAAAACTTGTACTAGATGGTGCAGTGGTATACTCTTGTAGTTCCTGTTACTGCAGAGCCAGAAGCAGGAAGATCACTGAAATACACAAGCTCAAGGTTAGCCTGGGAAAAGTAGTGAGAACTATTTCTCAAAATTATACTTATTTGTGGGGTACTGTGTGATATTTTGATGCCTGCATTCTTTGTACAATATTCAAATCAGTGTAATATATTTTTTCTTTAAACAATTACCACTTTTGGGGGTGAAAATATTCAATATTCTTGCTTGTAGCTTTTTAAAAAATATATAATATATTATTGTATTATATAGAGGTTCATCTTTTCCCTCTAACCACAACTTCCTTTTCCCATCTAACAATAACTTAATATCTGTTAATTTACCTTTATCCTCCCCTTTACTCTTCCCAGTCTCTACTGATCACCATTTTACTCTCAGCTTTTATGAGATCAACTTTTATTGGTTCCATATATGAATGAGATCACATGGTATTTATCTTTCTGTGCCTGGCTTATTTCACCTATCCTAATTTTCCAACTATACTGTTGCAAATGACAGAATTTTATCTTTTTATGACTAAATATTACTTTTATGTGTGTGTGTTCCACATTTTCTTTTTCCATTCATCCGTAGGTGTACACTTAGGTTGTTTTCAGTTCTGGACTCTTGTGAAGTGTTGCAATGAACATGGGAGTGAAGATGCCTCTTTGACAAACTGAATTAATTTTTTTATCTATACATCATAGTGGGATTGCTAGATTATATAGTAACTCTATTTTTAATTATTTTGAGGAACATCCATACTGTTTTTATAATAATTCTACTAACTGATATTCTCACCAACATTGTACAAAGGTTCCCTTTCTCCACATCCTCATTAGAATTTATTATCTTTGACTTTGTTGATAAAAGTTACTTTCACTCAAGTGATATGGTAGCTCATTTTGGTTTTGATTTGCATTTCCCTGATGATTACTGATGTTGACTATTTATTTATAAATATGTTCACCATTTATATGTCTTCTTTAGAAAATGTCTATTTAGCACTTTGAGACTTATGAAGGATGAGAACTCAGCCATTCTAAAGTCATAGAGTTATTATGTGGCAAAGCAGAGATCCCAATCTATATCTGACATAGGTTTCACTCTAAGGTTATTGCTATATGCATAATCATTTGATTCTAAGGTTAATTCTATTTGCATGGACAATAGTATTATATTTTAAAATGCTCATTTCTATAAAAACATTGATTTCATTATTATAAATAGAGCATTATTATAAATCTTCATTTTTAATTGGATTTTGGATGGCTGTTTTACTATTGAGTTCTTCTTGTCTGATGTATAGTTTGCAAATGCTGTTTTCCATTCTATAGTTTCTCTTTATATAGTTCTTTTAGTTTTTGTTTTGCACAGAATATTTTAGTTTAATGGAATCCTGTTTATCTATTTTTGCTTTTGTCTGTGTTTTAGAAGTTGCCATCAACCTTCTTTGTGTGATTGACACGTTTACCCCCACAGCAACTTCTCTGGAACACATTTACTCTGTAGATATTTAACCATTTGTGACCTTTTGGCTTTAGATTTGCCTATGAATGTTTTGTGTGGTAAGTCTGGAATCCATCCTAATGGCATGCTAATGTTAGGCACATCCTTCTGAGTAGTGTATCCTGTCTGGGCTCACCTGAATGCAGCCCAGTCATGTCTTCTTGTAGATTCAGTCGTTTAAAATGTTACCTAGTTAAGAATGACCCAGGTCCATGAATCATACTCCAGAATATTGTAATTTGACCTAAATTCTTATTCACAGTAATAAATGAGCTTGGCATGAATTTTAGCTGTGAGTGATACTGGTTTAGTGATTCAATTTTGGCCCTCCTAAATAAAGGTAATTAAAAAGTTAACTATTAAAAAAGAATGAGTAGATCTTATTTTTTGGGGGGGTAGTTGAAAGTTGTTTTTAGAGGTACAATCATGGGTTTTCGTTCAGGCAACAGATAGAATCATTGCAAATCATCTACTTCATAAACTTTTGCACTTATAGTACCATATAATCTACGCTTCAGATAATTGTGAGATTTTTATTCTTATGAAAAATTCTATTCATGGATAAAGTTTTCAGAAAACGCCATGAAGCTTAATAACTCTCTCTACTGAATGGAAATAATTATTCAGGTCATCCTAAAATGTACTCATGGTCTCTTTTAGTCATTAGAGAGGATGAAAGGCTAATTCTTAAGTGTAAAACAATTCACAAGTTAAAAAGTATATGGTATTTAAAGTTTCTTGTTCCTTGGCTATGGAGTAGTACATTAGTTAATAATCAAAACAATCAGATGTTATTTGACTCTATATCAGAAAGCCTAAGTTTTTGGTTTTTGTATTTATTTTTAGAAATGAATTTTCCACACATTCTTACTGGACAAAGATATTTTAAAGTTTTTCTATAGCCTCTTCAATTGTTTCAACTAAAATATATGTGTTTATCCTAGTTTACCTTTAACTAGATTGAACCAAGGTGTGTGTGTGTGTGTGTGTGTGTGTGTGTGTGTGTGTGTGTGTGTGTTTTAGCTATCAGAGTAGAGAATAGCATTTTTTTTTTTTTGGTGGTACTTGGGTTCCTGGAAACCCTTCTACCTCCGGGTTACACTCCCAGACCTATTTTATATTTTTATTTGGAAACAGGGTCTCTTAAGCCAGAGTGACTGGCTTCGAACCAGCGCCATCCTCCTGTCTCCGCCTCCCAAGCGTGGTTACAAGCGTGGGTCACCATGCCCAGCTAGAGTATGGCATTTTTAAACTGTGAAATATTTTCACCTAGTATAATAAATAACTCCCATGCCTTTATATCACTAAGCAGTGAAAAAGCAATTAAATCATAATCAGGGCATGCATTTTTAGAGATGATCACAGATAGCTGCAAAATCTATTTTTTTAATATTGACAATCTCTTCCATTTAGAATTTTGTATTTTAATCGCTATTACTTGTATAATTTACAGACCCCCTCATTTTTAAATTTTCATAGCTTCTAGCTATGAACATTTGCATGGGACAAATATCCAACCCAAAGTAGCTTATGCAGTTTAAATAATGACAACAATAATGGTGGTAACTTATTAGTTTATTTTTTATTTTTTTATTTTTTGGTGGTACTGGGGTTCCTGGAAGCCCTTCTACCTTCTACCGGGCTACACTCCCAGACCTATTTTTACATTTTTATTTGGAAACAGGGTCTCCTAAGCCAGCGCACGCAGCTGGCTTCGAACCTGCGCGATCCTCCTGTCTCTGCCTCCCAAGCGCGGGGATTACAAGCGTGCGCCACCACGCCCGGCCTTATTAGTTATTTTAGAAGGATGTTTGGAGACTTATAAACAAAATGAATAACTGCAGAGCCCAGACCTTAGTGATGCACTTTGTTATTAATAAAACTTTTCTTGCCATCAATGTATTTCCTCTTCTTCACGTCATCTACATGCAGGCTCTTTCAACTGGGAAGAGAATAGCAGTACATCTCCTGTGGCAAAGATCACTCTCCTATCCACATTACTCTTTCTCTGTATCAACATAGAGAAGGATTCTGCATGGCGGTTTTGTTTTTACTGATTGCGTGTTTACACTTAGGACAAGTACTGCTAATAGGAAACTGACGGTCTCTTCTGGTAGTTCGGAAATGAGGAACAGGAATAGGATTCCTGCCAGAATCTTGGGGAATGATTGTGTGGTGTTTTACTAAGAAAGGAGGCTAAACAGTCTAAACTCTTAGAGTGACTACACCCCCGGCCCAGAATCTTCTCTTCCTAAATGTCTTTCCCTTCTCATTACTTGAATTCGTATTGGGAAGTTAACCTACAACTAATCTTTGCAGGTTCCTATACTTAAAAAGACAGCACAAAGTCAGCTACTTTGTTGTATCCCCAATTTTAGTGCAAAAATTTTCCTATTGTTCTTTATCTCCTTCCAATTAGATGATTGCTCTTAGGGAAAATTAATTGGGGGGTAAACTTATGGTTTCTATTCAAGACATTGTATAATTCCTAATTAAGACATAGACATAGAAGAATCAGAATTTATTGTGGTTAGGTGGGCATGGAAGGGCATGCCTAAAATTCAACTTCTTGGGAGGCGGAGATAGGAGAATTGCAGATTGGAGGTCAGTTCAAGTGTCGAACAGAAGCTCATGTATTATCCAGGTTTGGAGCAAGAATGTGGCTGGAGGGAGTAGATCCATGAGGGCCTAGCTAAGAACTCTGTCTGTCCCTGGTTTCTTTGTCTCCCCTCCTCCCTATTCCTTACTGCCATTGAATGAGGGCAGCTTTTCATTTTCTGTTATGCTCTGAGGTCTTGGACTGAGTGGTTCTGCTGCTCTGAGCTGACTGGTTGTGGAGTGACCTCTGAAACCATGACCCATATAAACCTTTCTCCCTCTAAATTGTACTTGTCAGGTATTTTGGTCATGGAGATGAAAATGCTGACTAAACCAGCAAGTAGCTTAGTAAAACTCTGTTTCAAGATAAAAATGTGTAGCTCAGTGGTAGAACTTCCTGAGTTCAATCCCCAGTACCACAGAGAGAGAGAGAGAGAGAGAGAGAGAGAGGAGAGAGGAGAGAGGAGAGAGGAGAGAGGAGGGAGGAGGGAGGAGGGAGGAGGGAGGAGGGAGGAGGGAGGAGGGAGGAGGGAAGAAGAAGAAGAAGAAGAAGAAGAAGAAGAAGAAGAAGAAGAAGAAGAAGAAGAAGAAGAGATGGAAGAGGAGAAGAGAAGGAGGAGGAGGAGGAGGAGGAGGAGGAGGAGGAGGAGGAGGAGGACGAGTTCGAGTTGGTGTTGGTCTTTGTGTGGGCAGTGTATCCTGGGGGCTCCAGCTAATCTGGCATTAGTTTCTCAGTTGCTGGATCATGGCAGAGCCCTAGGAATCCTGGGGAATAGGCCAAGTTATTAGTTGAAGATTCAGAGGGGCTCAAATTAGCAACTACTTATTAACCAGGACAGAGATTATTTTAGTGTTTTGGTAATGATACATAAATGCTGACTCACCAATCTGGGTTACTATCTAGGTGGAATTTTTTTTTTCTGTCCAGGGAAATGAACCCAGAGTTTCATTAAGTTGAGGCCTTACTAATAAGTACATTAGGCTGTCCACAATCTTGAGATCCTCCTGTCTCAGTTTCCCAAGTGCTGGGATTACAAGCATTTGCCACCATGCCTAGCATAACATATTTTACGAGTTAAATGTTTAGAATGTTAGCCGAAGATGATGTCTTATTAAACGGTTGCTCTGTAGCCTGTTTTTTTTTTTAACCTGTACTTAAAATGGACCACTAAATTCCTTGAAATTGTTTGCAATTTTTGGTGTGTAAATAATTTATATATGATTTATTTTAACGGGAAGGGGAGAAAACACTTTACCAGATTCTCAAACTCATTTCAATCTCTCTCTCTCTCTCTCTCTCTCTCTCTCTCTCTCTCTCTCTCTCTCTCTCACACACACACACACACACACTCACACACACACACACTCACGTGTTAAGATGTTAAGAATCACTATCATAAAATGTCATATTTCTTATTTATGTAAATGGGTTAGAACTTAAGCTTATATAAAAGTAGTATAAAATAATGAAGAGACAGTTTTAAAAGGAATAGGACACAGCCCAGACTTAGGGAATTCCACTGAAAATTTCTCCCTAAAACACCATTGCTATGCCTATCTTCAAGCTGTTAATCATTAAATGAGTTTATTTTGTATCTATTTAGCTTATGTTTTTACCAGTTCTCATTCATATGAACTCATGGTTAAAATCTACAAATGTCCATGTACTATTAATCATATTTTTCCCACAAGGTGATAAGGTTTGAAACTGCTCAGTATAAAAAATAACTGGGCCTAAGGCTTGTGTACTTCTTTTATAGAACATCAGCCAGAGAAGCCTCAATTTACAATTCACAATGAAGAAAACTGGCCTAGACTTTGGACAGAATGTCAAATAAACCAAAAGTTTAAAAGCTAAATGAGGTCAAGTGCTTTCTCTGACATATAGTAAAACCTAACCCTTGGCTCCAGCCAGGCCAGACTGTTCTCTTAGAGTTACTAAAGATAAACAATTGGCAAGCAACGAGCCCATTATTAAGACTGATGCTTACACAGTTCCAGGGAAACTTCCTTAATCAGTTCTGCCTGTGCTTTATTTATCTTGAAACATTTTTAGGAAAGCCAGACAATATGAAAGAGTATTGCTGAGGCCCAGGCAGTAAGTGAGTAAGCACTAACCAAATTAGGGGTGATCATTCTATTTTAGAAAAAAATACAACGTTTCCCAGGAGTTACCTCTAATTTTTAAGGTTTAGGACTTGGTTTTGCATAGCATTTACTGTCTTTTTTGATCATGGCGTCTGATGATGAGTCTTGGGTTTTCCTATGTGTATCTATTGTACCAAGCTTCTTTTCAAACAACGTGAAATTTCATAGAGTTAGAGTATTACGGTCACTTTGCTTTTTCTCCTGTAGTTCCTGTTCAAGCTTGCCCACTCCGTTTCTCATTCTTGCCTTTTTGTTTATTCGCAGTTCTGGGGATCCATTCACAGTCATGCACATGAAAGGCAGGCACTTTCTATAGAGCTACACCCAGCTCTGTTTTGTATTTGCTACTCTATATATCTTAACAAATGTAACACTGATTCCATATTTGATGTCTAAAATCATGCAATTCTTTGCTAGGAAGTAAGGGAGAAATTTCATTCTAAAGGTACTTGAGGTGAAATCCTAAAAGGTCCTGGCTTCCTTCATTCATGCAACAAATACATAGTCTACAATTACAAGTTAGGCTTCAGTAAACAAAATGGACTTGGTTGCTTCTCTAAGGGTATTTCTGGTTAAATAGACAGTATTAACAGGAATTCTTCATGTCGGAGAATATCATAAAGTCAGAGCTGAGCATGAGCACACGAACAGTAGAACAGCTCAGAAGAAAGAATTGAGAGTATGGCCTCAGACAGAGGGTAGGGAGAGCAGTATGCTTCTCCCAGAAGGAAATATTTTAGCTATAACCTGAAGAGTGAGAAAGAAGTAGGCAAGATGAGAGGGGAAAATCTATGGAGAGGGATCACGTGCCCAAAAAATAACTGTGAAAGTGCAGGAAGGCAGGAATGAGTAGAAAGAAATCACCATGGACCAAAGAAGGAGAGAGCCATTCATAGCAAGAGTGAGGCTCCCCAGGTGTCATGTTCCCAAGACCCCCTTCCTGGGCCAGGGTCATACCACCAGATCTGCCCGGTGAGTTGTAAGCATGAGAGAGATTCATGTCAATTTCTGGCCAATTCCTAAAAATAAGTCAAGCCACTTCTGCAGTAGAGTATCCATCAGACTAAGTGAATTAAACCAACAGTTATAATTTGGAGGCTAGGAATTCTAAGATTAAGGTGCTGGAAGATTCAGTATAAGGAGAAGTCTTTCCTTTTGGTTTGTAGATAGCTGTCTTCTTTTTTGTTTGTTTTTATTTTTGTGGTATTGAGATCTAACCAAGGGGCATTCTACCTCTGAACTATACCCCTAGCCCTATTGTACTTTTGATTTTTGAAACAGGGTCTCATTACATAGCTGAGAGCTTTGCTAAATTGCTGAGGTTGGCTGCAAACCTACAATCCTCCCAAGTGTTGAGATTACAGGTGTGTGCCTTTCTGCCTAGCTGCCTGTCTTTTTATTGTGTCTTCATGTGGTGCAGTGTAGAGAGAAGTAAATGCTCGAGTCCCTTCTTGGAAGGGCATGAAAGTTGTTTATAAGAACTTTACCATCATGGCATAATCACTTCCAAAAGGCTCCACTTCCTAATTGGAGGGTTTAAGATCTCAACATAAGAGTTTGGGGACACTCAGATACTAATTCTATAACACAGAGGGTGAGGAAGATGAGAGGAGAGGTCTGTAACAAAGACTAAACTGGTAGGGGAAATGATTTTGTGTAATATTGCAGTAGGTGTGCTGCAGCGAGTGGTTGAGGATGGGTGGGGAGAAACCTCCCTTAATGCAAAAAAGGAAGAAAAGGATGTGGAGTGTCCATGACCTTGGTAAAGCTACCTTTTTCAGACTTTAATTAATTTATCCACAGAAGTAAAGATGCTGAGAAAGCCCCCCTCCCATGGTACTAGGGATTCAATCCAGAGAGTTCTACCTCTGAGGTATACCCAGAGTATTATTATTATTATTATTATTATTATTATTATTATTATGTTGTTGTTGTTGTTGTTGTTGTTTTTGAAATAGTTACACTAACTTGTTGAGGTCTTTGCTAAAATTGCTGATACTGGCCTTGTACCTGCAATTCTGTCTTAGCTTCCCAGGTACTGAGATTACAGATGAGCGGCACCACGCTCCACTGAGAAAGCCTTTATTAGTGTACTTCTTTGTGCACTCATTGCATGCACAGAGAGACAACTTAGTACACCTCTCTGAGTTGTCCAGAGCAGCCCCAGGCCAGTAATGGAGGCTGCTTGTCAGCTCTTCCTGCCCAGAAGTCAAGAATCTGTGACCCTGTCAAGAAGGCAGATGACCCCATCTTTCAGTATATGTCAGACTCCATCTGGTATAGCATTGTGTCAGAGGTCTGGCTGAAGAACTGATGTTGAACCTTCTCCCATAAATATTTTTGGTAAAAAAATAAAAAAATAAATATTTTTGGTAAGATTTTTTTCTTCATAAACCCTCACTAAAGTCAAACCTGAGGCATTAACTTAAGATGTGGTATTAAATTTACCTTAGGGTATCAAAGGCATTTCACGGGGTGCATGATCATGAATAATTTTAAGAACATGATTTTCAGAATTTCAGTCCCCATATGTTCTCTGTCCTGAAACAGAGCTGCCTAAGAACCAATCCAGATGGTATTAACAGTTCTTCTAACCCAGCTCCCCTTCCCAGAATTGTCCCTTTCTTCTTTTACAAAAGGAACGCTCAGCTCTACCCCACCACTAATTTCATTATAGCACATTTGTATAGAGTCTAAAAATTTTGCTGTAGAAATGTAAGAAACAATTAACATATGGTCTTGGTAGTGGTATTAAAATTGAATAATGAATGTAAAATGACTTATGCAAGAAGAGTGGTTATCAATTCTTCACTTTTAGCAAAATTGAAGGTATATGATTTCAAGTAAAAATAGTGGAGAATAATTTTTGATTTAACTTTACTAGCTTTTTTGTCAATGTATCAAGATTTTGAGAAATGTAATGATGTTGTTGAAATAGAATTTTCTGCATCCCTATGTGCTCATTTATACCAATAGATTACCATAAAACAAAAATATAGAATAAATTTATGCTGAGTTTTGTATCATTCTAGCAATAAAATATTTTCATTCATGAATAAATAAGTAGATTGAAAAATTCAAAGGTATTCATTTCACTAAGAAATAACTTGAAAATAAAATTTAGTTATATTTTTATGAGGAATTTTAAAATATACAAAATACTTTAAATAACTACATACTGAATCTAAGTGCTTAATTGGAAGAAATATTTTAATATTTAAGCATTATTATCAGAATATATATCTGTCTATGCATTTTTTTTCCTGTGGGTCTGAGAATGGAAGCAAGGGGCATTCGACCTCTGAGATACACCCCCTGCCCTATTTTTTTAATTCATTTTTTATGGTACTGGGGTTCCTGGAAACCCTTCTACCTCTGGGGTACACTCCCAGACACCTATTTTTTCCATTTTTATTTGGAAACAGGGTCTCTTAAGCCAGTGCAGCTGGCTTCAAACCTGCGCGATCCTCCTGTCTCCACCTCCCAAGAGCGGGAATTATAAGTGTGCACCACCGCTCCTGGCATTTTTTTTATTCTTTATTGTGAAACCGGGTCTCACTGAGTTGCAGAGGGCCTCACTAAGTAGTTGAGGCTGTCTGCAAACCGTGATCCTCCAGTCTCAGCCTCCCAAATGCTGGAATTACAAACGTGCGCCACCACGCTCAGCTTGTCTATGCATTTTTAAAAATTTTTTATTAAAAGGCTGACCTCCAACTACCAGACTCAAGTGATTCTCCTAGCTCAGCTCCCAAGTAGCTTGGACTATAGGCCTGTGTTTCAATTTATATGTTTTTATGTTGCAGAGAAGTAGGACTCTTTATCTGTCAGCATTCTTGCAGCCATAATCTAATTATCTGATCACATAACTTAGAGGAAAGACAATTTATTTTCTTTCTTTCTTTCTTTCTTTCTTTCTTTCTTTCTTTCTTTCTTTCTTTCTCTTTCCTTCCTTTCTTCCTCCTTCCTTCCTTCCTTCCTTCTTCCCTTTCTTTCTTTCTTTCTTTCTTTTTCTCTGTTTCTTTTTTTGTGTGGGTCTGGGGGTGGAAACCAGGGGCATTCGAACTCTGAGCTACACCCCTGCCCTATTTTTTATTCTTTATTTTGAAACAGGGTCTCACTAAGTTGCAGAGGGCCTCACTAAGTAGCTGAGGATGTCCATGAACTGTGCTCCTCTGGTCTCAGCCTCCTGAATGCTGGGATTACAAGCGTGTGCCATCACACCGGGCTAGAATATTTATTTTCTTATGGTTTCAGGCTCAGTCCATGTGAGGCTGGGTTCCTTGGATCTCATGGCATGACTGTGGGATATGGAAAGAGTTATGATTTTTAAATCACAGAGAGGAGAGAGAGAGAGACAGACATGTCTTTATATACTCCCCAAGGCCATACCCCCAGGGGCCAGCCTCTGCTAGCCCCACTCCACTGGCCTTCCAGGTACCCAGGTAAACTCATCACAATGGATTTATCCACTTCTGGGATTATAACCCTCAAGATTCAATTACATCAGCTCCGAACATTAAGTGAACTCTTTAGGGAACATTTTATATCTAACTATAGCAGACTATAAAATGTTTTCAAGGCTAAATATTATTACAAGTCTGATAGCATTTTCTGAGGAAACAAATACAAATCTAAAAGGAATTATTAACAATGTTGTTTCTAACTATTTGGAAAGATTTTGTTCATTATATTTTTTAAAGGGGTTCTTTTTTTTGTCTTTTTTTTTGGACTGGGGATCGAACCTAGGGCAGTGCACTTGCCAGGCAAGCACTTTGCCACTGAGCTACATCCCAGCCCTTTGTTCATTATATTTTTTAAATGGACGAGGGAATGAAACCAATTACCAAAGCATTTTGAATCCATTGAATTTTTTTTTTGGAGAAAATGCAACAATTTGACCGTAAAATATGAACTTTACAGTTGGATATCTGATTCAACAGCACAGAATTTCGGATTTTACCCCTATGTTTTTATAACATACCTGCTCTGAGAGTAGAATTTTTTTTTCTTTTCCGGCGCTGGCTCTGCAAATGCCACTATATCAAAGGCTATTAAGACCATTATCTTGCCTTGCTATGGTCCGTTATTTGACATGTTCACTAGTGATGAATTCGTTTTGCTAAAGAATGATGTGCATATGAAATAACCTGTAAGTGTGCACCATTTGCTTTAAAACGGACCCCAGGTATGTCAAGGAATTTGATGGCACTGTCTTTTACTATTTCTTAAATGTGATACCTGCCAGCAATTTGTCAGAGTCCTCCTATGCCTTTCCTCAGAGATGCCTGTCTGGCAGGCATTATGTCACTTAGAATGCTTTTCTGGTAACTTTTTCTTCCGAGGAAGATCATTTGCATTATTAACACATGTATTTCTAGAAGCAGAGAAATACCTGACTCAACTGGAACATGTATATGGAAAAGAAAATATGAATGTATACTTTTTAGTAGTGTGACGGAGCATTACCTGAAAATATCAGGCAAGAATATCTGCCATGGGTAAGAAAACATGTTCTTCTGTAAAAATGATGAGCAACAAGAAAAGAATCTTATTATTTCCATATCAACATAAAGTTACTATATTTCAAGTAGAACTTTGAAAATGTGTGGTATAATAACAAAAATTAAGCATTAACCAGGCATGATGGCAAACACCTGTAATCTCAGTACTTGGAAGGCTGAGACAGGAGGACTGTAGATTTGAGGCCAGCCTCAGCAATTTATCAAGGCCCTCAGAAACTTGGACCCAATTTCAAAATAAATAAAACTAAATAGGGTTGGGGTGTAGTTTAGAAGTAGAATACCTCTAGGTTCAGTCCCTAGTAAATCACATACACATGCACACATGCTAATGTGAAATGTAAAGTTTTACTCTATGGATATGAATGTTACCAGACCTCATAAAACCTGTGAATTCTGATGAGACTTCTTCAATACCATCATCCCAATTGCAATGTGTCTCTTAGCTCCTCATTTGCACGGCTACTCTTCTTTGGTCCCTCTCCATCCTCCATCCCTCCTCATTCTACCCAAGTCTCCTTTCATCATTTCCAAGAGTGTTTAAATGGGCTGAAGAGAACTGTATTGCTTGTAGTCCTTCATCTCAGTCCTCCCTGTGGCTGCCCTGAAGGAGAAGACTTCATGCCAGGCAGGGCCCTCTCTAGAGGGCCTCACGCTCTGGCGACCAGTAAAGAAAGCACCTGTGGTCTCTGGTTTTGATACTGAGACAAAGGAGATGGTGGCGGAGTTGGCCTTCCCTAGTGCACAGTGTATTCCATCATGTGAATCATGAAGCAGAACTTGAAGGGGTTTTGCTGTTTGTTTTTGCTTTTAAAAATAGTAACTTCGCCATCTGACCGTAACCCTCTCTTCATTTGGGATGAAAACCAAACCCTCATGATAGGAAAGGAGGAAAGGAAGCTGTGATCCGGAAATAAATTTGGAGTTCGGCTCTTTTCTGGCAGCACCTGTCAAGTTTCTATTTGCCTGAATCGATGTGCACGGCCACTGTTACTTGGGAGGTGTTCTCAGAGGGAGTTTTATCATTGGAACTTTCAGTTGTAGTGTTGCATTTTAATTTATCTTGGTTTTTCTTTTAACAGTAGTGTTAGGGAAGGGATTTAATCCAGACAAGAAAATTGTGGGTGCCACAGACTGAATTGCACACCCTTCCCTCAGTGTCATATGTTGAAACCCTAACACCATGTGACTATAGTTAGAGATCGGCTTCAGCACAGTCTAGCTCCCTGAGGTTCCAGGAGCAAGGGCTTCCGCTAGTAGCTATTGATCCTTCTTTCTGCTCAGTACAGAGTAAATGGGAAATCTCAGCTCTTAGTTCCCCCCATGGAGGGAACAAGTTGATCCAGCCCTTTCCCAGGGTTGTCCAAACAGTATCATTCTCATGAATCCTGGCACTCTGATGTGTCTACACAGCCTAGCTGCCCTTGGGGAAGGGGCTAGACAATGGTTTAGGTTGGTAGACATCATAGCTTTCTCTGGTTGCTCAGCACAAAGTGAGCCACAGAGTCACAACTGCCTGTTTGTCCCTGTGGAGGAGTTGGTGGGGGCCCCCAGAATCTCTAGCTGGCCTGAGGTTCTAATCTCATTATAATCTCTATGTAAGGCTAGTCTTTGAAGCCTGGGAGGGGTGCCTGCTTCATTAAATGTATAGACCAAAAATGAAGAACCAGGGAAAGATATCCCAAAGAATTGACAAGGTACATCTCCAGAAAGTAACCCTAATGAAATGGGGTTATATGATTTACCTGGCTGAAACTAGAGATAACTCTCATAAAGATAATCAACTGAAGTTAAGAGAACAATACATGTAATAGATACAGAAACCATCTATATATAAGTCTGAGCATTGTGGTGCATACCTATAATCAAAGCTATTTTGGAGACTGAGGTGGGAGGATTGCTTGAGCCCAAGAGTTCAAGAATAGCCTAGGAAATATAGATCCCATATTAAAAAAGAAAAAGCAACCCATGTATCCACTGACAAATGAGTAGATAAAAATGTGAAATGTCTATGCAACGGAATATTATTCAGCCTTTAAAAAGCCATATGTGACAAAAGAGATGAAACTTGAGGATGTTATGGTAATTAAAATGAGTCACAGATAAAGCATGATTCAGTTTGTTTGAGGTAATGAATATAGTCAAATTCTTAGAATAAAAGGATGGAATTATGGTTACCAAGGCTGGAGGGAGGGAGAAATGGGGAGTTATGAATCATTGGACATAATTTTTCATCAAGCAAGATGAATAGGCTCTATAAACCTGCTGAAACAATGTGCTTTGTCAACATAATGCATTGTACACTTAAATATTTGTTAAGAGGGTAGAACTCTAGTTTAGAGCTCTTACCACAATTTTTTTTAAAAAAAGGTATGGCAATATCCTAATGTATTATTTCTTACTAACCCAATTAGAATTTCTGAATCCTAGGCATTTATGTACACATATACTAATATACAAATAATAGCAATTTATTTACTTTGCTATAAAGAACAATTTATGAGAAAGTTAAAGGGAAATTCTACACATCTTCTTTCCTGAGATTTGAAAAAATGCATTGAGCTTCCTCCCTGTCTCTTTAAATCCTAGTTTATATTTAAAAAGGTGTGAAGACCCGTGTGTAGGCTAGTCCAATCCCTTTCTACTTTTTTGAAGGACAAAGTATTGGGCTTAGCCCTGGAGGATATAGGACAGGTCAGCTTTCCTCCCAGACTTAGGAGACCTGAAAAGTATGCAAAAGTAAAATGCGGACATATGAATGAGAATTAGAGCTTAGAGGGGGGAATTCAGCAGTGTCAAATGAGGGACAAAGATGTTTGCCTTTTATTGCATTTTTGCTTGAGATGTCCTTTTCTTCTATTTTAAAATTATTGTATTGCTTGTGATCATTGAAAAAGTGCCAGAAAGTTCAGGGAGACAGAGCAGTTTCTCTGGAAAAAAAAAAAAATCCAAATTGTGCTGGATGACATCACTGTGTGATGGGGAAGTTCAGCTCTGATGCTGAGGCCCTGCCTGAAGAGGGGAAGAGCTGGGGAGTAGATGACAGCATGGCAGTTGTCCTTTCCACCGTTGCAGGAGAAAACTATGCAGATCAGCATAGACGGGAGCAAATGAGACTAGTTAAAAGAAGAAATTTAAATAACGGACAACAAGCCAGGGTAATGGTTACAGATGAGGTGACTCACTGAATAAAAGCATGAAGAAAAAAAAAAAAAGAACTGCTGTTTTGTCATAGATTTTCTGAATCATATTTATGGGATCATTTATTTACTTATTTATTTTGCTTTAGTAAGGAGCCAAACACTACAAAGTAAAACAACGAGTTGATAATGATATGATTTGTTGAATTAAATGATTCTAGACTAGAAATCAAGTATTTCAGTTCATATTATAGGTCAATAATCTACATTGTGATGATGAATGAACTAAGTAGGTTGTAGAAACTCTTCTGTGCTCTCAGTAGGTGGTTCAGAGCTGGACATGGTGGCATATACCTACAAATCCCAAGCACTTGGGAGGTCGAGGCAGGAAGATTACAGGTTCAAGGATGTGTTTAGCAACATAGTTAAGGCTCTCAGCAACCTAGCAAGACCCTGATTCAAAACAAAAAATAAAATATGTGCTGAAGGTATATCTCAGAAGTAGAATGCTCCTGGGTTCAATACCCACTAACACACACACCCACACCCACACACACACACACACATACACACACGGCTCAGAAATATTTCTATGTACTAAATGGAACAATCAAGCAGCAAGCTATTGTGTATTGGGAAATATAATATTTAAAAATTATTGTTAATAAATTTAAGGTCATATAGCCTACTCACACAATTAAGGACCATAAAATATAATATAGAGTGTTCATGTGAAACAAAAATTTCCTACATGAAAGAGAAGTCATGCTTATGAGTGTACGTGAATACACATGTACTATATTTTCAGTAAAGAATCTGAATTAAGCATACAGGTTTATTCCAGAAACCTGCTTTTCTGAATCCTTATGAGTTGAGGGGGAAAAAAGTCAAGTAAGAAAGACCCAGAAGTCACAATGCAGTATTCAAGGTTTTCAAAAAATGATTCATTACTGTATTTGGGTTTTTGTCTTACATCAGGGCAGAGGTTTTGCCTTGAGGTAAGAATTACCTGAAGTTTGTGTTCCTTAGAAGCCAAGGCAGTGTGAGATGATGGATAAGTGTGTAGAACAGCAGTCTCACCAAATGCCCTTGAAAACTCAAGTGAATGGATGGCATCGTATTTCATTACCTCGCCCTGATGAGGTGTGACATTTATATCAGGAACAGAAATGCCAATATAAGTAACGACTTTTGAAATGGCCCTTTATGGTGAGATAATAAATTATCCTTTGATTTAATCTAAGAGAAGAAGATGGAGAAATAAAACAGGAGGGGCTTGCAATGCACCTGAAATGCATCTCATCTGGGAGACTGCATTCTAACAGTTTTTAAACGGTATCATCCTAGCTGTTATGTCAATCCATGCTGACAGTGACAGGCAAATGAGCAAGCTCAAGGGCCTTTCTTGAATAATATTATTTTTTTTAAGTGGAAATTGAGAAGATTGCAAATTGTGGTGTTTCAATGATCATTGTGACCCCCTAAAATGGATAAAGACTACTTAGAGAAGAAAGATTTACTTGCTCACCATTATGGAGATTTCAGGAGTTTAGTCCATGGTAGAGCAGGCAAAGTCACATGAGCACAAGGCAGAACATGGAAGGCAGAGAGGAAAAGGAGCCAGGGCTTTCCTTTCACATCACAGAGGCTGGCCAGATGCAGAAAAATGATTGTGAAGAGAGTTCAAGAACACATGTACAGTCACTAACACCATATCTCAGGGACCCACCTCCTCAAGCCACACTCCACCTATGTAGGTTACCACCCAATAAATCCATTAAAATGGACTTACCTACTAATAAGTTTAGAACCCTCATGATTAAATCATATCTCCTCTGAACATCAATACATGAGCTCCTCTTCTTTTTTCTGAGGATATTCTATATCCAAACGATAACATGAATCAGTCTATGCCTATCTTTAGTGCCTCCTATGTTTCTTCTAATTGAGAATGGTACAAAGGTAGCTTTGACTATCTAACTCTTGCTCTCCTATGAGAAATAGGTGTATACTATGGAGCTGAACAGCTTGGTTTCAAATTCTAGCTCCTCTCCTTATCAGCTGTATAACTTCATCATTGCAGATTATTTAATTCCTCTATGCTTTTATGTATTCATTCGTAAAATAGAGACAATAAATATTATCTCCTAGCCTTACTTTAAATATAAAATGAATTAATTTTTATAGTATTTTTTCTGAAACATTATTAGCCCTCCATAAATGTTAATTGTTATAAATTTGAATTTTTTAAAACTAAAGACAACATTATTATTCTTATTTGGTTATTAACATCATCTGTGTTTATTATATAAAAGGTAGGTTTAAGAGAAAGAAAAAATGAAAAAATTACTTGGGGTCAGCTTGCCTTCAGAAAACTAAGCTGACATTTAGGCATTCTTCTTCTAAATGGTTTTTTGTATGAAACATATATGATGTATAAAATTGTGTCATGTACACTTTTCATTGGATCCAATCTGCTGCTGGCTCTAACCCCATTATACCTTTAAAGTAAATGAGGATCATGGTGCCATGCTCCTCAAGGCAATATATTTTGTTACTTTTCCTGAGCACCACATCCTATTTCGAATCACATTTCTATTCATCTCTGTATTCCCACCATGGGACCTTTAACACACTTGCCTCTAGATCTAAGTTTTTCTGAATTCCTCTCTTCTGTCAGGCACATTTTGATGTGTCATGTTGCAATGGTTAACAGAGAAACAGAGTTTCTGCATTTATTAAACTTTTAAGTCTTGGGAAGAAGAAATTCACTAATAAATAATCACATATATACATGTATAATTTATAAAAAGTGGCAAGTTTTATAAGAAATAGTACAGAGAAGTTGGTCTTTAATATGTTTATCTAGAGATTAAATAATAAACAATTTTAGGAACTATGATTGCAGAGAAGATACACATGTAATTCTTGTCACTAAGAATAAAACAGGAAAATGGAGGGGGATGAGGAAGAGAGGGGATGATGGAAAACACTATGAAAGCACTGAGATATTTTTTATTCAAAGAGAGGAAAGTGAATTATCTAAAATCAAATCATTTAAAAAGAATCTCAGTGTTTTCAAAGTTTTCATAATCTCTTAATCATACAAGTATTTGTTTTTAAAATATTTTATCTTGTGATTATATAAAATTTAGTAATTCTATCTTCAAGTTGTTTTTCTTCTGTTAGCATAAATTATAATTAAACTTAACATCGTATGTAAAAGCAAGTGCATTATCAAAATTTGTAGAAAACATATTTCTCTGAATTCTCTCTTTCTTTCTCTGTCCATCCATCCGTTCATCCACCCATACATCCACCCATCTGTCATAGTAAATTCTTACACAGATGTCTGGACTCATGCTAATATTTTTTTCTGGCGATGAGATTATATTCTTATCTCTATTGTTGGTTTTCATTGTTTTTCCTTTGTATGTAAACCATGCAAGGTAAGTATGTATCAGATTTTATAAATGTGATTTTAAGAGGGATTGAGATTAAAATAATTATGCCAAAATGATTGTCATGAAAGTTTCTTTAAGAGTTGTCTTGAGTAAAATTGCCACATGCATTAGGCATGGTGGCGCAGGAGCCACACACCTGTAATCCCACGACTGTTGAAGCCAAGGGAAGGATCACAAATTCAAGGCCAGCCTGGGAAACTTAAGGAGACGCTGTCTCAAAATTTCAAAAGGGCTGAGCCTGGGTTTAATCCCCATGCAAAGCCTCATGGTAAATACAGAGTCTGAAATAGTATAGGTGCTAAGTAAAGTAACAATACCTGGACTTTGAGTTGCTGTTTCTGATGGATAGAGGTAGGTGGTAAGAAGTGGGCACTGAGTGAAAGTGAAGCCTAGCACAATTCGGAGCAATTAAGCATAAAATCAAAATAGTAGTGATGAGGGTGAGCGCGCTCAGAGGGAAAAGGTTATAAAATACTTGGGTTGGTGGATATGAGGAGGGAAATGAAGCAGAGGAGAAAATGTGGTGGGAAATGCTTTCTTATAAACAGTTCCATAATCATCTTTTCTGATTGTGCCACTGAGGAGTGCCAGTAGCACGCATTGCTTTACACTAAACAGTTTGCATGCCACGTTACACTAATCGCTTTGAAACAACCAAGGTCTCTTTATGCCACTTTCCACGGCTTTCCCCTTTTTACTCTATATTGCACAAATACTTAAATTATTTTCTCAATGATTATTTGTAAAGGAAGAAAAGCATTATTCTATCATCAGGGAAGATGAATATTAGAATAATATCTATTTAAAATAAACCCATTATATAGTATAATTATATCTTTTCATTAATGTGTCTTCTTTTTTTCCCAGTTATCAAATTCTAAAATTTCAAGAGTAGACATAGAAAAGCATGCCTTTCTAACTAAAATGTGAACTCTTATAAAGCTCTATTATAATCATAAATAAGTGAAATAGGATAACTCAGATAAAATGAAGTAACTTTAAAAAGTCCCTGTTTTGAGCAGGGCGTGGTGGCACATGCTTGTAATCCCCGTGCTTGGGAGGCAGAGACAGGAGGATCGGACCCTGTTTCCAAGTTTAAAAAAAGGTATAAAATAGGTCTGGAAGTGTAGCCCGGAAATAGAAGGGTTTCCAGGAACCCCAATACCACATCCCCCCAAAGTCCCTATTTTGAATAATTTTCTTCATTTAAAAAATTTTAAATAATATATATTTAGCCGGGCATGGTGGCACATTATTGTAATCCCTGCGTTTGAGAGGTGAGACAGAAGGATCACGCACGTTCATAGCCAGGCTCGCTGGCTCAGGAAACCCTGTTTCCAAATAAAAATATTAAAAAATAGGTCTGGGAGTGTAGTCCGGATGTAGAAGGGTTTCCAGGAACTCCAGTACCACTAATAATAATAATAATAATAATAATAATAATAATCTATTTAAAATGATAGATCCCAATATATAGTAACATAAATAACTTTTATATTAAAAACTATATATTCTAAAACAAAAACTTTTATAAGAAAAGGAACAATAAAGTGTTGCAAATTCTTAATGTCTATCATATGTAGATATTTATCAATATATAATAATTATGTATATTTATGGGGTATAATGTAACATTTTAACATGTGAGTAATGATCAGACTAGGGCCCTTGGTATTCACTCAAACATTTATCATTTGTTTGTGTTGGGGAAAGTTTAAAATAATTTTATTGAAGTAGTATGACTACCTGTGGGATAGGGGAGTCTTTGAAAAAGACCAACAGCTTTCTAAATTGCTTTTTTGTGTGTGTGTGGTACTGGGGTTCCTGGAAACCCTTCTACCTCCGGGCTACACTCCCAGACTTTTTTTATACTTTTTTATTTGGAAACAGGGTCTCTCTTAAGCTAGCGCACACGGCTGGCTTCGAACCTGTGCAGCCTCCTGTCTCCGCCTCCCAAGCGCAGGGATTACAAGCGTGTGCCACCACGCCCGGCTCTAAATTGCTTTTTAAAAAATCTTCCAGCCATGCCTTTGACTCACTTTACTTTTACCTTTGAACTCTTGTATCCCTATCTCAAAACAAGTGCTTGTATTCCTGCTTTTCATGTGGTGTGACTTACAGGTTGTCCCTGGGTTGCTAGTCACGAGAGACAAGCTCTGCAGCTGTGGCTTCCACTTCTTTCCACAGCCTCTCAGTCCAGTGCACCAGTATTTGTAGTCTAATCTGTTTTCTTCTTGTAATTTGTTATATCTTAAAAACTCCCAAGTAACTAGTATCTCCCTTGTTAACTGTGAATTGCCACGTGGTGTAAGGGACTTGCTGGATCATGATATTAAGAGATGTAACCCATCTTTAGTCCTTGTCCCCAACCCCATCCCCCTGAGCTGGCCTGTGTCCTCAGAAGTGACCCAGCACTATGCTGAGTCCTCCCCTGAGAAAGCATGCTAACCAGGCCACGAAAAGGGCACTGCCCCAGACCACATCGCAACCCCTTTCAGAATGTTCCACTTTTCCCTTCTGTGATTTCCCCTTTCCCCTGGGCCCTTTGTCCCTTTCCTCCTCCTCTCCACTTGCTCACAGTCCCATTTTCCCCTCTTCATTCTGCTGTGAAAACCTCAGTTCCCCCTGTCTCAGAGTTGGGTTCAGTCTACGATGAAATCTCTCTTCTCACCATCATAGTCTGGATAAATCTGTCTTGCCAACTTTCATAAGTGCCCTGCAAACTTTCTTTTTGGCATTCAAGGAGAGCTCATTGTTAATCTGCTATTGTTTAATTGATTTTTACTACTACGTGGGCAATTACTAAAAGCTTATCTTTAAAAAATAAACTTACCCTCAGGTAATCTCTTTTCTCCTGGGCTCCTCTTTAGGGGTTAAGGGATTATTTCTTCCCTGTGTTTTTTATTCCTGTGAAGCACACCCTAAAGTATTAAAAGTAGATTTGCAATTCAAAATTAAGGAAGGAAGGAAGGTGAGAAGGAAGGAAAGAAGGAAGAGAGGAAGGAAGGAGGAAGCTATTCTGGGTGTGGTGGTACACCCTGTAGTTTCAGTACTTGGGAGGCCGAGAAAGGATCGAAGTTTCAAGGCCAGAGAATATTAACTTAGTGAGACTCTGTGTCAAAATGAATAAGTAAAGAGGGCTTGAGATGAAGCACGGTGGTAGAACACCCCTGGGTTCAATTCACAGAACCATAGTAAATAAATACGTAAATAATAAATAAATAAAGCCATGTTCCACATCCTTAGAGGTAACGAAAATTATAAATTCTATATATAACACTTTCAAAATTTTACTCCTATTTCTATACATATATGCCTGTGAAGCATATAACTATAAAATATATATAAAATGGGTAATTTGGGGCTCAGAGGGTGAGGATTTTCATAAACATCATCTCATTCAAGTGTGTTTCCTCTCCCCAATATTACATTTGAAAACCTATCAATATTGTTAATAATGTTAATAATGTAGATGTAGTGAGCCACTTTTAGTAGCTGAATAATAATTCAGAAGGTATAAACCATAGTTTATTTAGCAAGTCCATATCTATAGGCACTTTTTTTGCTTTTACATAAAAGCATGGTTAATACCATTATCTTCTTTTAATGCATAAAGGTGGTTTGTTTTTTGAATGGTTGATACTTGAAAAGGCAGCTACTTACCAAGAAAGTGATGTACATTCCTAGTTACTGGAGACATGGACAAACTGCTACCTTAAGTGGCACTCACCGCAGAAAAATACCATTTAGAGAATGTCTATCTTGATAGTTTTTATTAAACATTTTTCCTCTTACCAGTCTGTGAAATGGTACATTCTTGCTTTATAAGCCTGCATTTCTCCAGGGGCCACTGAAACTGTAAAGGATCTGATATGGAACTGCACTGTCTGTCCATCGACTGCCTCTTCATACTATTGCCCGTCTTATTTGCATTGTTCCATTTTTCTCTCATTAACTAGAGATCTTATATTTAGTATCCAATGATTTCTGTTAAATGGATTATAAACATTTCCTTCCAATGTGTATTTTAGCTTTGCTTATGGTGTTTTTCTTGCCCTACCTATTAAATGTTTATGAACTCAAATTCAGTGAGAGATGTTACAACCTGGCAATGAAGCTCATGGCCTCTGGAGACAGGTTGCCCCTGTAAGCATCTCAGCTCGGCCCCTGGAAAGGTGTATGGACTCAATCAAGGGCTTTACCCCTCCTCTCATCTGTAAGATGAGGTCATAGTACTTATCATAGAGGGTTGGTGAATGAGTGAATTTAGGTAAAGTTTTTTTGGAGAGTGATTGATATATGACAAGTGGTCGGTAAGTATTAGCTGTGATTTATAACATTTCACCAATTTTTTAAATGATAGTTTTCTTAAACAAGGTCTCATTTATCCCTATAGTTATAAATCCCCAGTTACCTAATACAGTTTTAATAGTTAAGTGAGACTAGACAGTCACAGTAAGTGAAGGGTTATATGTTTCTTTCATATGCAGAAGGTAGAGAGTAATCAAGATACCAGAGGGACTTCAGAAAATGGAAAGCAACAGTGGATCCAGGGACGTGGTCTGGGAAAGTTGGGGAGGGGGAGGATCAATTTAGAAATTACTTCCATTGACTATATATATATATATATATATATATATATATATATATATATGAATATACATGATAATCTCAGTATCCTGTATGAAGAAGGGGAGAATGGGGAGAGGGAGCTGGTGTGCTGTGTGCATATATGTCACAATCACTATGATCTAAATTATGATGTAAGACTACAATGCACTCATAAAAGTATAAAAATAATAAAAAGAATCATATGATTTTGATTTTACCTTTAATTTTTAAATCCATCTGCATGGTTTGGCTTGTCTCAGAAAGGAGTGTAACTCTACTTTTTCTAAGTGGATAACTATTGATTCTATCACCATATATTACAATGGTAATTAGTTCATGTTATTGTTATATGTTCCCATGTATACATGGTCTGTTTTTTACTTCTTTTCAGTTCTACAAACAATTTGCCTAGTATTTTGCCAATGCGATTTTTGATTATGGATTTTTACAAATCCACGTTAAGAAGCATGGTAGGGTTGGTGAATGAGTAAATTTAGGTAAAGAGTTTTGGAGAGTGATTGATATATAACAAATGCTTGGTAAGTATTATCTGTGATTTATAACATTTCACCAATTTTTTAAATGGTAGTTTTGATTCATTTCATTGTGGTAGAATGAAAAAGAGAAGATGGAATAGCCTGTTGAAAGAAGAAAAAAGTAACACCAATACCGCTCAGTGACTGTTTTGATGCTGACAATGAGAAAGAAGAGTCAAGGCTTAGTGACTTCTGAATGTCTAGCTTGTTTCTAGCTGGAGGGGTGATAGTACCAGCCCTGGATACAGGGAAACTCTCTAAAGCAAATGATGTACTTAAACAAACATATCAAAGTCAATCACTAAGCCAAGGATGGGAAGGAGGGAGGGGAAAGGAATGAGGTAGGATTGGGTAAGAGCTAATTGGATGATGTGTGCATGTATGTCTCCACAAGTCTTTTATCCCATTAAGATGTGTGACTACAATGCACCAATAAAAAAAAATAATAAAGAAATAAAATGTCAAGAGGAACTAGCATGTGTGGGAAGATAGTAAATTAAATTTGAACATATTTCAACATAGACAGGCAGAAAGGCCTGCAAGCATTGAGGTACACAAGTTGTAACTGAAAATGAATAGTCAGGAGTCCCCAGATATTGGTTGCAGTTAGACTCATAAGGATGAAGGAAATGATTCTAGCAGTGTGGGACCAGTGGGGGCTGCATAAATCTTCAGTATGATCCCTGGGTGGCTTCCTCTTGTATCTGATGTCTTCTGCCTTGCAATCCCTGAGCCATTCCTGTGGTAGCTTGAACTCACTACTGCAGTGTATGCCCTCTGCTGTGGATCTTTTCAATTTGCAGACTTGGGTCCTGAAGCCTTAGGAATTTTTATTATATTTTTTAATGATGTGTCTCCTTCAACTTCTCTATTTATTCCAGGAATATTAGCTGGATGTTGGACCTCCTAGGTGATCTTCAATGTCTTTTATCTTTCCTGTCATAGTCTTGTTTCTTTTAAAAAGTCTTCTTTTTATAATTTATAATTTATATTGTAGCCCTTTTGTTAAATGTTTTAACAAGCCTATTTGTAATTATAAGCTCTGTCTTCTTCTCTGATTGGTATGTTACTGTGGAAGCTTATTTTCATTTCATTGAATAGTGTTTTTTAAAAATATCTCATAGGATAGTCATTAGAAGTAGTTGTTAATTTTATTCTCTTCTTCAGGACTAGAAATGTAACTCAGTGGTAGGACCCTGACCTAGCATGCATAAAGCCGTGGGCTTTATCCCCAGCACCATAGAAACACACAAACAAACAAAATTATTTTTTTCTCCTCTCCAACTTATCTCTGTTTCATGTAGAGTCTTTTATATTCTCTGTGTAACTTGGGCCATCTCTTTCTGGGCAAATTTTCTCCTGTTATATCATGAGCCATGATCATGAGATCTCAATTTTATTAAAGTTTTTATTTTTACTATTTAATTCAAGTTTAAGGAATGAGAAGCTGACTGGACTCTGACTTGTGCTTTGCTCAGGAGTCATAGGGCTATGAGTTAGCCATTTCCCTGGGGAATAAAAATATACCTTTTTTCTAGGGATATTATTATTTTTTCAATTAATTTTTGTAAGATCTTTGTTCTTAGTAAAAAAAAAATCATCTAGTATTTTACTATTGCAGAGAGGCTTCAGTCCACAGTATCCTCCTTCCCACAGAGCTGAGCAGTGGCTACTTCTACATATGAAGTCTTGTCATTGTAACTCCTATTGTCACCTCCCCAGGTCACTCTTATATTCCTTCCTAGAGTCACTACCCTTTGTGTTTTGGGATTCTAAGACCTTCTGGTTCTGCAAGACTCTCCCTTTCTTCTTCCTCTCTCACTTACACCCTTTCCAGTTACTCCCGGTTCTGGTTTCTCCCACTGTCCTTCATTAGTTTCCTCCTCTTTGTCTGCCTTATCTTTTCTACATCTGTGAAAATCTCTTGTTTTCTAATGACTGTTCCAGTTCCTTTCTATCATTAACATTTTGTACTTTCCCCCTTTAGTGGCTTACAAGCTGGGAAAGGTGACAAATAATATGAACACATTTGCTGGGAAAGAAAAGAGAAGTTATTCTAGGTATTTGACACAGAAAAGGATAGTATAATATAGGTAACTCAAAGTTTGCATAGTAATTCTAAGGCCCTGGAGTTAGAGGGTCAGAAAAGCTGCATCTAGAATTCAAGAAACCAGGAAGTTGCAAATAGCACAGGCACAAAAGGAGGAAATTCTTAGCAAGACACCAAGTATTTTATGGACTTTTCCAGTTGCATAATATAATGTATCTACTGTTATATATGCCAAATAGAGTGATGACATTTTTATTGGAAAAATATAAAAAATGCTATAACAAGTAGAATTTCTAATTTCGTTGATGATTTTAGTTTTTTTTTTTTTTTTGAAGACGCTAGAAACAATATACTGGCATAGGTGGTACTGTCAAAAAATTCACAAATTTTAACAAAAAATATTTGAGTTAAGGTAACTATTAAAAGTAGACATACATATAACAAAAATAGAAAAAAGAAAGTTCTAGAAAAGTAAGTATGATTTCTTTTAATGAACAAGGAAAATTGTCACATTGTAGTCTTATTACATGGCATCTGTGTTATGTCTGCCTTATCTTTTATGTTATGGTTGACAATACTCCCCTTTTCTTTTCTCCCTAAAATATTATGGGGAAAAAGACTGACAATATAAACTTTTCATTATATCTTAATGGCAAAGTTGCATATTACTATGAAAATGTTCTAACTTTTACGATCTTTCTCTTTCTATCTCTCACTTAGCTTCATTCCATAAAAGAGCTTCTTGTACAAATACGTTTTAGCAGCTCTTAGGTTTATTTCATTTTCTCTTCCCCAGGAGACAAGTTAAAAGCATAGATCACATTTTCTGGAGATATTGCTTTCATTTATATCTTTATAAATTTGGATAGACAATTTTATAACAACAGTACTAAAATCCAAAACAAAAAAGAGGCAGAGTTTGTAAGGTATAAGTAATCCTTATGGGGATGTTATTATTTAACTCTGAGGGCATTCTGTTTTTTTCACTTTTTATTATTTTGGTTTAAGAAACTACTTGCAGAATAGCAGTCTCTTATCACAATATGAAATAAACAGATCAAAAGCAGAAAAATTAAGAGGGCTCAGAGTTTAGTATGTTATTCATTTAAATCATACTCAGAGCTGTAGTGACTCTAAGAAGAGATAGTGGTATAGTGGTAAGGGTAGTCAACAGAGTTCAAAATGCTCAAAACTTTAGTTACATGTATATGAGCTTTTAAAATCTCATCATTTAAAAAAATATCCTTTAAACATCGGGTTGTTTTTTTCTACCTGCTCTTCCATGGATTTGGTTAAATTGAGAGCTAATTGTATGTTCTTGTCATTTTTGCACATTTAAACAGGATTTCAAACCAATTATCAAACAGCAGATTTGAAAAATCTAGTATTTTTCCATGGGGAAAGTCACGCTTTCATGCTTTCTCAAACATAAGATAAACAATTTCCAGGACTGTAAGACTGTGTATAGAACGGGAGCTAAGCTCTTTTTTTTCTATTACCATGATGGTATTAGTTATAATATTGTGCTCCTCTTCTATTGACAGGAATATATAACGCCTCTTTGAACATGACATCTCTATTTTTTAATGAAAATGGCACTTTTCATAAGTATCTATGTCTAAATATCATTCAAATGTACTCTACATTAAGAAACACTAGAGATGGGACTCCAATATCATATTTACATTAATTATATAGCTTGGTATCTATGAAGCACCGGGCATTGTGCAAGTTGAATAAATAATACATATTCTCTGTCCTCAAAGGATTTATGGCTAGCTGATAAGAAAGACCAGGATAGAAATATAAAATTGAAGCAATACTGTTTTCTCAGCATGAGATCTGGGTTTGGTAGGGCTGGGTAGGTGCTTCAGAAGGTATCTGAAGAGAAAGAGGGCAGTGAGTGGGGCAAGGTTCCTGAGAGGAGGCCTTGCCAGAACAAATATTAGAAGATGAGAAAGATTTATACAGATAATTTCCTTTTAATTTTTCAAGACTAAATGCCACTAGGATAATTTAGGTCCCTGAGGTACATATGCTTTAAACTAACTCATTACAGATGACCTATCAGTGGCTTTATGTGAAGACAGATACATCCCTAATAGGGAGATTTTGTTGTTTTTCACATTTTTAGCCTGTGGATATTCTGGGTTGGTTATTGTCTTTATTTCCATGTTACACAGAATCTTTACTATTAATCATGGCTTAATGTAGCTTTGGCTCTCATCATCTGTTTTTTGAGTTTCCAGTTTCTTCTGTGTAGAGACTTTTGAATTCATTGACTATAAGCTGGCAGTCAATTAAATACTTCCAAGTCATAGAAGAACTTGATACTTTTCTTTTTTCTCAGTATATGGCTTAAATGCCAGTTCTAAAACATTTTTTACATATGTGAGAAAATTTCTTTCATTTGTGAGTATAAGATGTTGAAATAGCTCTCCTCAAAAGATACTAACCATGCTACCTAAAGAAAACTGTAGTTTAGATAAACACTACAATAGATGCAGTTCAACTTGGGTAAAGTATTAATAACTCATAACAGGAGAAACTCTAGATGAAAAAGGAAATCCTATAGAGGAGCAAATAAGGTGACCTAACTGAGGGGATGAGAGGGAGGAAGAGGGAAACTCTCTAAAGCACATGATGTACTTAAACATATCAAAGTCAATCACTAAGCCAAGCATGGGAAGGAGGGAGGGGGAGGGAGTGGGGTGGGGATTGGGTATGGGCTAATTGGTGATGTGTGCATGTATGTCTACACAAGTCCTTTATCACATTAAGGTGTATGACTACAGTGTACCAATAAAATATTTTTAAATAATATCAAGTTAGACCTTGTGTGTGTGTGTGTGTGTATATTCATGTACACATGTATCCTGACTTGTCTGTGCAAAATAATGATCGTCAAAGACCATTGCCATAAAAAAAGCTGAAAGGGACAGATGCATAGAAAAACAAGGTTGGTGGGCCAAGAAAGAACACAGCTCAGACCTTGGGCTTTTTAATCTCTCTTTGAGAATACATTGTGATGTTTTCCAATTCCAGATAAATGGAATCAGAGAACAAGGAGAAACCATATGATCATCCAGAGCTCATTTACAGCCCCTGCTTCCCACGCCAACCGTCCGCCGCAGTCTCTCTTCCACTTTTGTATGCGAGGGAAATCCACTTAGCATAAACACACTGAGCACTCTGGTGGGCCGCGATTTTCTGACAGATTTTCTTGTCGTGGCCGCTTCCCTTCTTTCTTCATCTTTCACATTATGACAGTCTGAACAGTCTCAGTACAAGTTTTTTTGAGGTTGGTATTTCTGATTCTCTGCCCGGCCTACAAGCCTCATTTGGAAAAGACATTTAATGCAGTCTATTGGTCTTTTGTGTTTTGAACTGAGATAGAAAATGCTGCAATGTGTTCACTCAAGGGAGACCCGATATCTTACTTAAAATGAAAAAATTGGGCAGTTTGCAAGAAGTGGGAGTGTGATTTATATGTAAATTGTAATTTTATTTTTTTTAATGTGGCCGTTACCTAAATCTTATGAAGAGATGAGATGAAAAGCAAGGAGTAGTTATTGAAGGGTTCTTATCTTCTTACAATTCCACTAGGAAGATCACATAGCAGGGACACAGAAGTTCGTGCTGTGTCCTTCTTTTGTTACTATTTGTTATCTTTTATTCCTTTCCCTATCTAGCCTCTTCCTTCCCTTTCTCTTTTGCTTTATTTTTGTTTCTTTCTATGTCTGAGCTATATCCCCAATTTTTTTTTTTTTTGAAACAGGACCTCACTACGTTGCTGGTGCGGGCCATGAACCTGTGATCCTCCTGTCTCTGCCTTTTAAGGACTGAAATTATGGGTGTGTATCACCATGTCCCATGTCTCCCTTGGTTTCTTTGTCAAGCTTTTCTTTATCACTTCTTGTAAGGTGTTTATTGGCTCTTTCTTTAACCATATGTTTTCCATGTTTTCTTATTTGGGATGTAAGAGGAGAATCGTTTACAGTAGAGAAGAACACAGCTTCATCTGGGCATGGTGCACATGCCTGCAATCCCAGTATTTGAGAAGCTGAGACAGGAGTATCTTAATTTCACAGCCAGTCTTAGCAAGTAGGGAGATTCTCAGCAACCTAACAAAACCCTGTTTCAAAACAAGAAATTAAAAAGAGCTGGGGGAGCTTGGAAGTTGAATGCTTCTGGGTTCAACCCCCATTCACCTACACATGCACATGTCACAGGCTTTACAGTCAGACTGCCTGCCCTTGAATCTCATCTCCGCCACTTCTTTACTGGGTGACCTTGGGCAAGTCACTGAACATCAAGGAGTTTCGATTTTCTTATGTCTTACTGGACAGTAGTTGTTATCAATTGGTTATAATGAGTTTGAAGTGAGATAATATATGAAAGTGCTTAGAACAGGCAGCTATTTTTCTAATCCACAATCACAACTTTCATATATATATATATATATAATTAAAGTTTTCTGTAGAGGCTTTGGTCTTTCTATATAGTGTTAAATGAGTAATTTAGCCATTTAATGCCAAGGAAATGGAGACCTGGCTGATTATAATTTGTCTTTGGCTCTGAAGACAACTATGAGGGCATCGGTGACTGAGACATATGCCCCATGGCGACATGGCCACATTACCTCCACTTCATTCCTCTTGCCTAGACCCTGTGTAAGTTTGACATTGCCTGGAAGTTTGGAGTTTTCATAAGGCTGGAAAGGAAGTACCTATATGGTAACAGAAACTTCATTGATAAACTAGGCTTATTTTCCTGTGGTTTTATACTGTACCTCTTCTTTAGGAATTCAGTTAAATGTAACAGATATTTCCAGTCTGCTGTGAAAGCTGGAGCATGTGTAATTTGGAACATATGGATGGATATATTGGTACTGTTGATCTTTGGATATCCTAAACAGTAGAATCTTTGTTCCTTCTCATTTGGGGTAGTAACTTCACATCTGTTATCATCTGTTTATATTTGTTGAATTGTTTCTTGCTGCTTTGTGAACAGTGCAGTATTCTGGACACTTTATGATCAGAGAGAAACTTTAGAATTTCCTCCTTAACCTGTAATCTGTTAGTCACACTGAGTTGTTCTCCCAATATATTTTATTTCTTTTGTTTGTTTCCATTAATAGAGTAGAATTTGATAAAAAGCAGCATGTACACTTTTTTCTCTCTTTTTTTTTGTAGAACTGAGGGTTAGACCCAGGGGTGCTACTTCTGAGTGACATCCTAAGCCCTACTTTTTTTTTATTTTAATACTTTTTACTTTTTTTTCATAATGTGGTCTTATTAAAGGTTATATAAAGTTATCATGCGCTGCTAACCTCTGACCTGTGATCCTCCTGTTTCAGCCTCCCAAGTACTGGGATTACAGTTGTGCTCTATTATACCCAGCCTAAAGAAAAACATACACTTCTTAATAGAATAATTAAATCATAAAAATCTTATGGAACCCTAATGATTATCCTTTAGTTTATAATTCAATTTAGTTTCAAAATTTGTCATTGTAGTTGTATGCAATGTAATATGTATGTTACACTGCCCTGACTGGGGCTCAAAAGATCTCTTGTTACCTGAAAGAATTAACTGTGCTTTGGTCTGCATCTGACTTCTCTCAGAGATTGGCTGAAACATGACAAACAGTGAATCTGTGTTTTTTATTTCAAGATAAATGGAGCTTTTAAATAACAATATTACAAGAATATTGTAGAAAGCCGATTATATCTATAAAATTCTATGAAAAAATTAGCCAAACCACTAAGCCATTGACCAAAAATTAATTTTTAACTAGCAAGATGCAGATGCCATCTACACATGTAAAAGTGTTAGAGATATAATCATGGAGTGATTACTTCTCAAAATAACATTCAGAGTGGTTTACGACTTAATGATTAATATTTCTGTGAGAGCTAGTAATGATGGTTGAATTATAAAACTGAATCTTCTCATGAGCTTATATATTAATTAGCTAAACTTAAAATAGTCTACTTATCGTAAGGAGGGATTTTTTTCCCTTAGCAGAATATTGAAAGAATTCAAGGCTCACCTACTTATAGTAAGAATTTTAGACAAGAAAAGAATTCATTCTTAAAAACATTGCCTCATATATTTTGAAGGAAATGGAGCAAGAGTGCAAATTTGGGTAGTAAGAGTTAATATCCATTGTTAATTATCTGACATAGCACTTAGGGGTGATATAGGCAGCGAACTGAAGTAATCCATCATACTATGACAGTAGTATTTTTGTTGTTGTTGCTGTTTTCTTTTTCTCCTGAGATAAATAGGCTCTTGCTGTATTGTCCAGATTGATCTCAAGCTCAAGGACTCAAGTGATCCTCCTACCTCAACCTCAAGAGTAGCCAGGACTACAGGCATATGCCTCTATTTTGACTTGTGAAAGACAATAGTTTTGAATGTACATATGCCTAACCCTAACTATATATGTAGTTCATAATTGGTCACTTTATCTTAAAAATATTGTCTTACCAAAATGCATCTGGTTAGAAATATGGAAAGAATCATCATAGGGTATGTGGCTCTGAGTTATGATTAGATACAACCAACATGGAAGCTCATTTGGTTCAAGTTATTATGAAATAAAGGGCATGGACAGTAGATACACTTAAATATAATTAGGAATGTTATTCTGGGTCTAGAGGTGGAATCTTTATTTGACCAGCAGACTCATCGGCATTTACCTTTTATTTATAACAAAAATTGGTGAAAGAGCAAAGAGAGAAAACCACAGTCCTCTGTTTCATGAGCAAGCTAAAGCTCAGGTACTGCTGGAGATGTGTTGGCTTCCTTCTTTCCCCACAGCAGCACAACTATACCATGGAAAGAGACTTGACTTCTCTTTGGTGGTGAATTATAAGTCATTATATTAGGAATACTCAAAAGGCAGTTCTGCCTAGAACATAACAAAATATTGGCTTGTGGCAAATGGAGGCTATAGATAGGTAAATGGATCCAGTGTCAGTGTACTTGTGAAATTTAAAGTATTTTACCTGAAGAAATAAAGAAAATTGGGAAACTTGAAAAGGGAAATGTTTCTAGTTTGATAAAAAGAGTAGATGGGGAATTCAAAATCTATTTTTAAACAAACAATAAAAATATAACACTTAAAATATAATCAGAATTTATGTCAATGACAAATAATGTTCAAGAATGTTAAGTGGGGAAGCCTGAGCAGCCATTGTGCTCTCACTGGCTGTTTATTTGTCGTCATCCAAAAGAGAATGAAAGGAACTTCAGGACAATAGCAGAAGTTCCTCTTGGTGGCTGTTATGATTTTACCATTCAGGAAAAAGTCTTGCCATTTAGATAAGTCTAGAAAATATCTTGGAAATTAGAAACCATGAATGAAGTTTGGGGTATAAATGAAAAATATGCGAATCCATGATTTCGGTGCCGCAGATGTATTTGGACACTAAAGAACTTGGAAAGGAAATAGGTAGATATTGGTCAGAGGTATAGAATAGCAGATGTGTAGAATGAGCAAGGCTAGAGGTCCAATGTCCAACATGAGGGCTGTATTGTATTGGAGATTTATGCTAATTTATGGTACATTTATATATAATAAAATAACATTATATATCTTATAATATTATGCTGAATACCTTAAGTATACAAAATAAGAAATTTAAGAGTTAATGAAATTCAAATAAAGGGAATTGATGCATAAAGAACAAGAGATTGCCATTTAAAAGTCATGACCAATCAGATCCCTAAAGGTATTTACAGCATGTGCTATAGAGAGGTGGTTTCTGAGGTTCTGATATGTCATTTTGTTTTCCACAAACAAACTCTTGGTTACTACAAAAATAAACCATTCAATCTAAGGAGGTAGAAGAAAAATGGATATTGCTTATAAGATGAAATATAAGGCCATCTATTTTCTCCTAAATCTTCAAAATGATGATGATATAGGAATGTTATTTGTATTTTATTTGCATTATATTTATTTTTATATATAAAAATTTTATTTTTATATAAAATTTTATTTTGTATCAATTCAACACTGTAAATGAGACCGAAAAGTAGTTGCTGCTTTAGGATCTTATTGTGTTGCTTCAGAAATCAATTTAAAAAGTGTCAGAATTTTTAAGTAGTTAGGTGGCTGCCTTACACTCCATATTTCAGAACTAGCTTTGATTTCTTTAGCTGAAAGAATTGTACATAAATGACTTAAGAGTCGTATGTTTCATATGCTTTTATAATGTGCCATTTGCCACTTTATAACAATTTATTAATAATTTATTAATTATTTGTGTAATAATTTGCCTAGTATTTGTCATCTCTTTTTCACAAGAAGCACCACCAAGGCAGAAGCACTCTCCTTCTTGTTCACCTTAAAATTTTAAAATACAGAACAGTGATTGGTACATACATTTTAATTTAGAAACAATGAATGAGTAATGCAATTGATAAATGGGTGTGTGGGCCCAAATAAGAAAAGGTAAATTATACATATCAGTGACAGTCAATTCTAAATTAACTAAATGATCTCTGATTTGGACCTCGAATAAAGAATTTATGAATCTAAACCTTTCGAAAAGATGTAATGTCTACAAAACAAAGATCACAATGCTCATTTTTTTCTACATTGAAATGTTGTGAGAATGTTTTGGGAAAATGTTCAAATGAGCCTTCGTCGTTTTTTACTGAATAGAGCTAGGAAAGATAAATTTATAGGTGCTAATTTAGCATGTTATAGTGTGTATAATATTTCCTGATACTCAAACTCCAAAATTTTATTATGACTTCTATCTAACAGGCAATATTATCCATATACATTCTTGTTTTGGTCTTACTCAGTGATAGAAAATCATATGGAAATTAATTGTCATTCAGTTAATTAAAGTATATTAAAGTATATTAAAATATATGTGACTTTCTGGTCTCTGATATCACAGTGGTTCCCTATCCTTACAATCAAAATGACGATAATGTTCATTATTTAGATAAAATATTATAGATAGTATATATTATAGATAGTATATATTTCAGATGTTATATGTTTCTCATGCCTCTTTCCCCAACCAAAGGCATAAATAAAATTCGCAAACCATTTTTATTTATTTATTTATTAATTTTTAAGAGTTGAAGATTTTATTTTTTTAAATTTATTTATTTATTTATTTATTTATTTATTTTTATTGGTGCATTGTAATCATACATCACATTGGAATACAAGACTTGAGAGGATATACAAGTACACATCATCCAATTAGCCCTCATCCAATCCCCATCCCATTCCCTCCCCCTCCCTCGATCCCATGCTTGATTGGTGATTATCTTTTTTTTTTTTTTTGGTACTGGGGTTCCTGGAAGCCCTTCTACCTCCGGGCTACACTCCCAAAGTCTCTTAAGCCAGCAAGGCTGGCTCCGAACCAGCACGATCCTCCTGTCTCTGCCTCCCAAGAGCGGGGATTACAAGCGTGCGCCACCACGCCCGGCGGTGATTATCTTTGATACATGTTTACATACCTCCTGAGTTTTAAAGAGGTTCCATCCTTCCCCATCTCATGCCCTCTGATTGGTAACCTTAATTGCTTTGCTATTGGGTCTTTTCTATAACTCCACCCCTTTCCTTCTAGTTATTGCTACTTAGGGGAAGTTTCTGGTTTTTATTTTCTGTGATATTTCTCTGTGCATGCTGCATTGCAAGTTCCAATCCCACTCTTGACAGCCCCAGTAGTGGCCTGGCCACCAGAGGACTATCCCAACCTCACTGGCTCCAGCACTGGCCTTGCCTCATGGGAGGCCCTGATTCTGGCCTAACTGGCCCCCACACCAGCCTAACTGCTCTGCTGGCTTCGATCCCGGCCTCGGAGACCCCAGCACCGGCCTTACCTCAAGGCAGGCTCCGATCTCAGCCTTGTTGACCCAGGCACCGGCCTAACCCCTTGGCAGGCTACTATCCTGGCCTTTGAGGCCCCAGCTCCGGCCTTGCCTCAGGGCGGGCTCCAATCCCTGCCTCGCTGGCCCCGGCACTGGACTAAACCCTTGGCAGGCTCCGATCCCTTCCTCGGAGGCCTCAGTAGTTGCCGGCTGCTGGCCCCAGCACTAGCCTAACCCCTCAGCAGGCTCCGATCCCGGACTTGGAGGCCCCAGCACTGCCCTTGCTTCACGGCAGGCTCCATCCCGGCCTCGCTGGCCCCGGCACAGGCCTAACCCCTTGGCAGCCTCCGATCCCAGCCCCAGAGGCCTCAGTAGCGGCCTTGCCTCACAGCAGGCTCCGATGCCAGCCACTGGCCCCAGCACCAGCCTAACCCTTCAGCAGGCTTCCATCCCAGCCCTGGAGGCCCCAGCACTGGCCTTGCCTCACAGCAGGCTCCGATCCCTGCCTTGCTGGCCCCGGCACCAGCCTAACCCTTTGGCAGGCTCTGATCCCTGCCTCGGAGGCCCCAGCACCAGCCTTGCCTCATGGCAGGCTCTGATCCCGGCCTCGCTGGCCCCGGAACTGGCCTAAATGCTCAGCAGGCTCCAATCCCGGCCGCGGAGGCTTCAATAGCGGCCTTGCCTCATGGCAGGCTCCGATCCCAGACTTGCTGCCCCAGCACCTGCCTTACCCCTCGGCAGGCTCTGATCACAGCCTCGGAGGCCTCAGTAGCAGCCTTGCCTCACAGCAGGCTCCGATGCCGGCCTCGCTGGCCCCAGCACCGACCTAACCCCTCGGCAGGCTCCGATTCCGGCCTCCGAGGTCCCAGCACTGGCCTTGTCTCACGCCAGGCTCCGATTCTGGCCTCACTGGCCCCGGCACCAGCCTAACCCCTCGGCAGGCTCCGATCCCAGCCTCAGAGGCCCCAGCACCAGCCTTGCCTCACAGCAGGCTCTGATCCCAGCTTTGCTGTCCCCGTCACTGGCCTCACCCCTCGGCAGGCTATGTTCCAAGCACCCTCTTCACCCAGCAGGTTGTCCCACGTTCCCAAGGGTGCGTGGTAGTAGCATTCTGCCTCTGGGGTTATTTATTCAAAAGGTCCAGGTGTAATGCTTCAGATCTCTGCCTCCCCGAGTACTGGCCGCTGCCATTGGCACTGCCTCTACCATTTCAAATCTTTCCCAAGCTCTTTTTCCCCTCTGCATGTTGTCCAGTGTTCCTAAGCATGCGAAACGGTAGCATTCGACGTTCTGTGTAATTTCTCCAGAAGATAATGTTGGTAGGATCAGATTTCTTCCTCTCCCGAATACAAGTCTCCACCGCCATCACGGCAAGTGCTTCCAACACCGTTTTTCTCCTAGGTCTCCGCTAAACTCTCCTTACAGGCTATGTCCAGGATTCTTAAGGATGTAGAGAGGAAGCAGTCCACCTTCACGGGGAATTTTTTCAACAGTTCCAGTTCAGTTGGATAAGTTTTGTCTGCATCTCCAGTATCCTGACAGCCACCGCAGCAGTCTTGACCCTTCTCCGATATTTTTCTTTTCTTTTTTCTTTTTCTTTTCCTTTTTTATTTTTTAAATAAGAGAAGACAGTGTGTGTGGTTTGAGGAGGTTGTGGGATCAGGCACTCAGTAGCCCTGTGGCCCGGGCCCCAGTTTTTCCGGGGGTCTGGCATGCCCCGCGCAACCCCGCCCGGGGCCCAGGGTCTTGCGACCCAGACCCTGGTTTCTCCGGGGGGCCGGTGTGCCTCAAACCATTTTTAAACACCACATTTTTGATCCCAGTAAAACAGTAAAGCTCTAAAATGGCCATCATAGGGTTAATATGGTTACTTTATTAGATTTAACTCATCCTGAGAGGTAGATGCCTCAGGCCTGTGGGTATATCAGTGTAACTAGGCAACAAAGTCAATCTGCCAGAAGATTATGTTTACATTTTTTAGTAGAATTATCCTATAGAAGAGCAAATAAAGGGACCTAACTGAGGGGATGGGGGGGGGAGAGGGAAACTCTAAAGTACATGATGTACTTAAACAAACATATCAAAGTCAATCACTAAGCCAAGGGTGGGAAGGATGGATGGGGAGGGAATGGAGTTGGGATCAGTTATGGGCTAATTGGGTGATGTGTGCATGTATGTGTCCACAAGTCTTTTATCCCATTAAGATGTATGACTACAATGCACCACTAAAAAAATAAAGAAAAAGGAATTACAACACTTACTTCAATGTCAGTGCATAAAGGAGATATTAGACTTATTGATCCCCCCTCCCAATTCTGTGAATTTCCCAATGCTCCCTTAACAAGATTTTGAAGGTATAAATGTATATGCCTTTTTCATATATTTGTGGTAGCTTGTGGATAAAGTTGAATAAATTATTAAATTAATGATTTGTGTAAACTTAATGACACATTTTCACTATCTCATCAGCTGTCCTATTTGAGTGAATGTGATTTTCACATTCTTCTCTTATCCCCCCTGCTATAGTAATTACTATATGCCAGTTAACTGGATATTGATGAAAAGTAACATAAAATACTTTCTTCTTATAAATTATAAAAAGTGGATTAGTGGGTTCTTACACTATTATGTGCTATGGGTTTGTATGAGTGTGTGTGTGTGTGTGTGTGTGTGAGAGAGAGAGAGAGAGAGAGAGAGAGAGAGAGAGAGAGAGAGAGAGAGAGAAGAGCTTTAGAACATTTGTACCTATACCCAGTAATAACAAATTATTAGAGATATTTTAAGCTATACTTATCTCTTGATCTTAGAGTTGATTTCTCATGGTTGTTTCAAACTTTTTAGAGAACTAACAATAAAATACATCATGTTCATATGATGAAATGTATCTGTGACATATCAACCAAAATGAATATGATACTATCAAGTAATGATACCTGTTATATTTTCACCCAAATTTTATTTTGAAACTTATTATTCATTTTGTACATATTCAATAGCTTTTAAGTTCTATATGCTTAAGCAAACTATGAAGAGCATAATTAACTTATTTTTGTTGTATAGCTTTTAAAATCACAGTTTGAATCTTTTGGAAATGTCATAGGGCTAGAAAAGCCAGTGGAAGAAAGCTAGATAGTCAAAGACTTCCTTGTGGCAAGCCTTGAGCTTGACATCTAGTTCTTCGGGGAGTTCACATGATTTCTCACAGACTGTTTGCAATATAATTGTTGAGATCAAGTCAATATGCCCTCTGAACCCCTCCCAAGAACTAACATAGTCTTGATATAATGATTGGATTTCTCCATTTGGGAGCAGAGGTGGCTACCTCCAGGTCTCTGTCATTGAAGATGAGCCCATTATATTGTTTTCAGAAGTCTAATATCTAACTTATTTTATAAACTGTCACATTGGTTTGATAATATTCAAGTATCTCTAAATAATGCTATTATTTTAGATTTTTTAGTAATACTCAGCATAACCTGCTGGCAAGAAGAGGTTTTGAATCAAACCGAGTTTGGATCTTGGTTCTTATGGTGACTTGCAATGTGGCACAAATATGGGAAAGTTATTTAAGTTCTTGGAGCCTTATTTTCTTCATCTGTAAAACAGAGATAACAATCCCTCCCTCAGAGAACTGGATTCAGGATTAAATATGATAATGTATGTAAAATACCCAGCAGAGGCCCTGGCTCAGTAAGTTTATACCAAGACTGATATTTAATCATTATGCACTAGTGCACACAATATGTTCTTCCAGAGTGCTTTCCTGGGACCACATGGAGCTGTCTTGATCCAGCAGAGGGAGACTTATCAGCGATGAGGGCTCCAAGCTGTGTCTGGAGTCCATTCACCATTGCTCAGTACTCCTGAGATACACATTTTTAAATATCATTAATATTACTCATATTCATTCCCATCTTAGTGGTAGGAAGAGAGAGAAAGAGAAAGTGTGTTATGGCCATCCAATGCCAGTGCATCTTAACTGCCCAGTATTATGAGCAACATATAGTAATGATAGGTATTTTAATGTTTTGTTTCTGTCTATGATTAGCTAAATAAGGGTCCCTAAAAAATGTCCATGTCCTATTTTCTGGAACCTGTGAAAATGTAAACTTCTGTAATTGCTATGGTTTGGATAAGCATTCCCCAAATGTCCCTGTGGTAAAGGCTTAGTTCCCAGTCTGGTTCTGTTGGGTAATAATGAAAACCTGAAGAGGCAGTGTATAGCAGGAGATCCTTAGCTCATGGGGGGTTTGCTCTTGGATTCAATAGTGGGGCCCCTTCTTCCTCTTCTCTTTCATTTCCCTGCCATAGAGTGAGCAGTCTTGCTCCTCCTTGTGTTCTCATGATGACATGTTGCTTTTCACAGGCAGTAGGCCAGTCAATCATGGACTAAGTCCTCCCAAACTATGAGCCAAATTGAAACTTTTATTCTATAATTAGATTATCTCAAATGACACTATAGTGATGAAAACCTCATTAACATAATGACAAAATGAAGTAATTTAAGTATCTTGAAATGGAAAAAGTATCCTTGATTATTTCCTTGAAGAAAAAATGTGAGAGCATAAACAGAATTTGGGGTGATATGGTAAGCCAAGGAATGCTGGTATCCTCTAGAAGCTGGAAGAAGACAAACACGGCCCCACATTTGACATCTCCAGAAGGAGCCAACCCTACTGATATCTTTACTTCTGCTCTGTGAGACTAATTTAGGACATTTGATCCCCAGAATTGTAAGAGAATAAATGTGTGGTGTTTTAAGGCACTAGCTTTGTGGCAATTTGGTTTAAGGATAATGGAAGACAAATAGAGCTCCCACCCAAAGCCTTGTTTACAGCTGTTGAGGTTTCTACCGTAAACAGAAATTCTCTTTTCCTTGCAGGCCTCCTGCCTTTGCATCTGCTCTTCCCATCTTCCTTACCTCCTGCAACAATTCCTTTTCCACATCGTCCCTACCCAGCAAATCCTACTTATCTTCAGAGAGGTGGCGATACCAATCATCAAAATATAGTTTGCAAGAAAAGAATGGTTCTAAGACTTGTTGTGATCCTTTATCTCATAGCATATGGAAAAGAATTCTTAGTTAACAGTATATATTGTTTTCATTTCACCCAAGACCATGCCTTAGAAATAATTTTACTGGAAAACAAATCCAAGAAGAAACTGTATTTTTGTTTTCCTTGTTCCTGTTGCCAAGTTTCTTCCCATGTTTCAACTTATCTTGTTTATTCTGGAAACTGTGTTTATGACTGAGATCTAGGACAACACTTTGACTCTTTCAGAGGGTGTGAAAATGTTCCTTTCCCAAATGCCCACTTTTCTAGATCCTAATGGGCAGAATCTGTAGGGTGTCATCTAGAATGAAGTGCATACGGTTCAGCTGGATGAAACAAATACTGAGGTTAACTTTAAGTTTGATGGCAAGTCCTGATTTTTGACAGAGATTATATAGTTAGTATCATTCACTCCTTTTTTTCTGTCATGCTAAAAATGTATTACATGTGTCTCAACCAACATTCTCATTGTTGTAATTGAAAACAACTGACCAAACAATTTATAGGAAGGAGGATTTATGATTTATTTGCTCACAGTTTTTGGAGATTCCAGAGTTTAATCTATGTCAGGCTGAGTCTGCAGAGTTAAAGGCATGGTTGTGGGAAGCAGAGAGAGAGAGAGAGCGCACGCGCTAGCTCTATTCTCACATTATGGAGGCCAAAAGCAGAGACAGAGCTAGCAAGCAAGGGGATTCAAAGATAAAAGCACAATCCCAAAGGCTAGACCCCTAGTGACCCACCTTCTCCAGCCACACTCCACCTGCATAAGTTGCCACCCCATAAATCCACCACAATGAATTTGTCCACTTGTGAGGTTACAGCCCTCATGCCTTAATTATATCAACTCCGGACATTAATGCATGAGCTCTTTAGGAGGCATTCTATATTTAGCAACAACAACATAAAATTTGATATTTTAGGAAGCCATTTTGAATCCCTGAAGCATGAAAGTCATAGGACAGGGACCACATATCTTCCTTTCTGTTGAACCATCAACATTGAATTTTGAAAACTGGGTTGATTGTCTTTCTTTGAAATTTCTAATGAAAACTCTTTAAATCCTGAAGTAACCATCTAGGAGGTGATGATCACAGAGTAATTGCTGAGGAATTTTGTATTCTCAGTAGACAACCCAAGGTAGTATTTGAATACAGAAAAGATATACCACCAGTCTCTCAATGAGTGGTGCTACATTATCAAATGAGAGCATATATGGATGGTGAGGCACCTTGTCAATGATATGTGGGTCTCACTGAGTAAAGACTCAGAAGTGTATTGGGGGGAAACATAGAGTGTGGCACAATAATAGAACACTCACCTAGCATGTTTGAGGCCCTGAGTTATATCCTCAGCAACACACACACACACACACACACACACACACACACATGCACACACATTGTAGAGGAGAGATACTGTGTGTGAACTTGGAAACAGACATTTATTTCGCTAAATACATAAATGATTTCTAAGCACAGATGGCATTTTCAGGAAAGCCAGATGCTTAATAAAAAAACATTTTATTTGGTGGTGACAACCATGGCTTGCCCACAGAGAGAAGCCATATTATTTTCATGACTTACCTGAAGAGATAAAGAATTTGCAAGAACAGTGCTTCTTCAAAGAATACAATATGATTTTCAAAGATGGATGTAGTTTCTCTTTCTGAAGGGTCCTGAAAAGCAACCAGGTTTCCCAAGCTTATGCAATATGAAGTATCTTTTGGTTTATATACTCATCTAAAAGGATAAGGGGCAAGTTACAACATGGAAGAAATAACACATTTTTTTCAGTACTGAGGATGGAACCCAGGGGCATTCTACCTCTGAGCTACACCCCCAGCCCGATTTTTTATTCTTTATTTTGAAACAGGGTCTCATTGAGTTGCAAAGGCCTCACTAAGTGGTAAGTGAGGCTGTTCAAACCATGATCCTCCTGTCTCAGCCTCCCAAATGCTGGGATTAAAAGTGTGTGTCACCACGCCCAGCAAAATAACACATTTTTAACAACCATCTTGTGTTTATTGTATAACAGATGCTTCAGATACATGATCTCACAATGACCTTATCTAGTAAATTAGCCTTAATTTAAACTCTAGGGAAACAGCTCAGAGAGGTCTAGCAACTTGTATAGGAAAAATAAAATTTGTACAAATGTCTCAACTATTTTAGATTTCACAATGTGCTTCACATAACACCAGAGAAATGAATCTCTTGGATAAGAACCTTCCACATTTAGGGTAAAAGGATAATTGTAAACTCTTAATACTGTTTAGTTATGGAATAACTCAGAAAAGAGTGTTTTGAGGTCATCAAACAGAAAAGTTAAAAAATAGCATTGTAAATCTACCTGTAAAAGCAAAATAGAGAAGTAGAAGTTATGCAGTTAACTTTATCAAAGTAGAAAGCCTAAATTATTCAGTTTGAATATACACATTGATCAAATTAAATAGATAAATGTAAATTTATTGCACTCAAATAGGATTAGATTTATATTCTTTTCAATAAGTCATTAATTCGAATTCTATCTTCATCAGGGTCATCATTTTTACTAGAGATAGCATAATCTATAATAAGATTTTATTGTATTTCCCTGAATTATCAAATTCTTCTATTTTCAAAGCTGTGTCTGAAAGATAATTTGTAATGTCTCTCAAGTAGTTAAGGATAAAGTACTTCCTTATACCCTCTCAAGATAATAGCCAGAAAATAATGATTTAAAATTCTTATAATTTTCTCTAACTCACTAATAGTCTATTGTATAATATTTCCTATATATGTAATTACCTCAGGTTTTGACATTTTTTGTATGCATTAAAAACAGATTGTTTTAATCTGTAGTGAATGATATCTAATCTCTTTCTCCCAATCCTTCTTTCTCTCATACTATTTGCTGAATTTTAATAAATATTTTTATTAGTTAGCTATTTTTTTTTACCATACATTTCTTGCAGTTCTTAACTGTGGAATTGCAGCAAAATGTTCATTGACTTAGCAGAATGTAAAATGACTCATTTAAATAATGTGTATATACATGTTATTTTTCATAATGCAGGGCTAGTTGACTAAAATATACTTGGTTTCTTTTCAAATTCAGATATCGCAGGAGGATGTACATGGGAATTTTCCCCAGGTGTCTCATGCTGCCCTTCTGAATTTCTACAGCAGCCTTTAGGCTTGCACCTAAAATCTACCAAATATTTTGGCCCCTTTGTTTTCCTGACTCTTGTTTTGATTTCCTCTACAATGGCAGGATGTGCTGGGAACTTAAGTGGTACTGAAAAACAAGGAGGGGCAGCAAATAGTCTCTGTCATATTTGATTTTCTTCAAAATCGACTTGCCACATAAAATACTTTAAAAATCTTTGTTAATAACTAATGCTCATTAAGTCAAAAGGCTTCTTCTGGTATGCAAAAAACAAAGCAGAGTTTTTAATATCATGGTTGGTTAATTCTTCTTACCCCTCTCCCCAAATAAATTTTATACATGCTAAAGATGTCAAGGAAGATAAATATCTCAAAAGAGAGGGAAATGAAATATTCTCTTCTCTGTCTCAGAAATGAACTATGAAGTGTTCTGAGCCACTCACTGCATTTGCATGCTCTACCTTGCTGTAGCTCCATGTTCAGTAGAATTGCTGGTTTTTAAGATGTTTTCTATGGATAAAATATGATATGGGGCATATTCATTTTAAAATCATTTAACCATTTAAAGTTTTATTTATGTTAATTTCAAAATGGGACTATATAATCTTATCTGAGCATGAGAGTAAATGTTCTTCTGGAAATAGCTGGTTTATAGCTTTCAGCTTTGCTGCTCTTGGATATTAAACCAAGTTTTTCAGGAGTGTTTGGGTTATACCTGATGGGGAAGTGTCTGTGTGACTTGAATTTTAACACAAGGGATTAATTAAATTAATTGCTCCTGTTTCCTGTCTAATGTGTCAACCAAGAGCTTTAGGAATTACTGGGTGATAATTGGAGTGATTATCTAGCCCACATTTATGGTATAAGAGATAATTGTTGCATATACCTAGATTCACTGGAGATTTTAGGTAGCAAAATAAAAATGGAAAATGTACCTTATAGTGCAAAGTCCCCACATCACTGAGAGTTATACTGGGACTTCTTTACCACCAACTGTCACACACACAACTTAGCCCATCTTCATCACCACAAACACTTTATGTACATCCTAACTTCAACAGTCACCTACTGTCTACCTAATTCAAGATAAGAAGATATCCTAATAACTTAACAGAAGTCCTTTCCAAAAGGAAATTTTCAGTTTAGTGGAGAGAACAGATAGGTACCTAACCAGTTACACAAGAAAGCAGAGTGTTATCAATATCCTAAAATAAAACTATCATTTACAATAGATATTTAGGAGAGAGAGAGAGAATATGATTAAAGAGATTGGAAAACGTTGGAGACATTGCCATAGGCTTGGCCTTAAAGAACAGAGGGGCTTATATATTCAGCAAATCAACTTCTGTTAAGTATCCAAAGTGCAAGAATCATGATAAAGGTATATATTGAAATCAAAAATCAGAGAGGGGACATATACAGAAGCTGTTTATAAAATGTGGAGTCATGGAGAGTCCTTAAAGCAAAGAATTATGTGAGGAAGGGTTAGTTGAGAAGCAAATTATAAATATCAATTAGCATTTAATGGAGTATGTTCATTTCTATACTATGAGATTAGTTTTTCTTTTCTGCAGTCAATGGCAGCCATGGAAAATCTTGAATTGGAAAATGAATTGAACAGAACCATTATTTAGAGATGGATGAAATAGAGGTAGGGAATAATTATACTGAGGAATACCAGTTGGAAAAATTAAGCAATATTTTAGGCAAATAGTGAGTGAGGTCTGATTTGTGATAGTGGCTGTTGAAACTAGGGGAAAGATTGGTAGAATTTTTCAAAGAAATATGTTGAGAGGTGGGGAAAAAACACAAGAGACAATAGAAAGAGGTAGAAAACTGAGACTGCTGTCCTGGGAGAGGGAAGGAGTTTCTGTCTGTAAGGAGGAATGATGTGCTTGGCAGATGAGGCCTGTGGGTCTGAGTATAAAATGAAGGATTAACTTAGCCATTAGAGGAGTGGGGAAGGAATATAAGATGAGATGAATCTCTGAGTGGTTCTCTGCTTATGAGTGAATGATAATTAAGGCATTATAGTCTCACATCATAATGTAAATCATATTGACAATGACATACATGCACACATTTTAAAAAATTTTGTAGATATTTGATTTCACTCCATAGTCGTTTGAGTACCCAGCATGCAACCAATACACTGTTCCAGGTTTTACGGATATGCTTGTGATTCATTGAAATTTACTAGGCTGCTCATGGAGCTTACAGTCTAGGGAGAGGAAAGCAGACAGTAGTAGACAAGCAGTTAATACATAGGTGAGATCATTTAGAAAATGAGTACAATCATGGAGGGAAAACATCATGGTGAATGAGGAGTGGTGGGAGAACAAGGGTGTGCTCAAAGAAAATTCTCTGAAGAGATGACCATTGAACTGAGCTCTGAATAAGAAGTTGTGTGAAGAGCTGGGGGAAAATCAACTGGGCAGAAAAAAAAATTGCACTTGTAAAGGGCTTGTAAAGGTGTGAGGAAGGTAAGGAGGAGGAGGAAGAGGAGAATAAAGAAACATGATATAAAATGAAAGTGAAACAGTGAGCAGGTGCCTGGCGGACCATGCTGAGAAGTGGATTTCCCTTAGCAAACACTGAGGATTTTAAGCAAGAAAATTAAATGCTCTAAGTTTTTAAAAGCCTTCTGTGTGTGTGGAGATTTAGGTTGCATGGGGTCAGAAGTAAAACTGGGCAAATAGCTGAAGGGAATGGCTGAAAGATCTGTGTAGGTGTTAAGAAAAAGAGCTCACCAAAGGCTGACCAATCCCCACTCTCTGTTCAATAAGCTTTTCATCTTTCTATTGAGTTTATCGGTTTCATGTGTAATTGGACTGAGTTACCGACAACTGATCATGTACAGCATTACTCATTTCCTCTATGTCTTGGCATGAGGTTATTTTTAGAAACAAAATTCTCAAGTACTTGTGGGCATTCAGGATACTTTTTATAGATATTCTGAGCTGTGGGTGGGGAAAACATTCCCAGGGAAGGCAGAGCATACATGGAATGATGGTGACAGTCATCAGGAGGCTTTTTCTGAAAACATCAGTGTGTTCATCTTTCTGGGGATTTGCTGGTATATGTGTCCACTTGTCCAGTGCTAAATCAAGAGATTCTCTCATCTACTGGCTTGCTCTTTTACAATCCCTCTTGAAATACTCAGAAAGGATATTTTCAGTGAATAAATATGCACAATAATCTTTGTTTTGTGACTAATGCTGTAGTTTTTGTCACATGCAAATGAACTGAGCCTGAAATGATTCACATTTTATTATCTCCATTCAACTCCCAATTTCCACTTCATGTTATAATTTTGTCACCCTCTATAAAGACCACTACCATGATTTTACTTTTTAATAGTTGAATGAGAATATTCAAACTTCAAGGGAAAAGTCTGCTATACTAACACTGTTATCATTTGTTACAAATATTACAAATATACAAATTTGTTATATTTAGGGCTTTTCTCCCATTTTATGATGATGTATTTGTTATTCACATGGAAATAACCTAATTTATGGTTGAATTAAAAATTCTAAACATAAGCACTATTACTTTTATCTCTCTAGGTAGTAGTACAGTCTTTCTAAATCTTCTCTCACTCTATTATAATTTCAGCTAAGATAATGAATATTTAAAATATTGCATCTTGAAAAATTTCCTTACTAACTTATTGTACATGCTGAGAAAACCTCTTTGGAGCCATCTCTTGGTAAGTAGAAACACTATAAGACTATATTATATCTGCTTTATTCATAGGTGAATCCTCAGGATCTAGCGTACTCGTTGGTACAGTATGAGCTCAAAACTATTTCTGAATGAATGAACAAAATATATACATACACACACGTATACATACATATTATACATATATGTGTATATATACATATATTTGTCTGAAGTAGCCAGGTACATAGTTCCTTTGATACATACTAATGTTTCCAAGAGTTTGTCTAAGATAAATTTCAGTTTAACATTCTTTTCTAATATATATGGTAACTAAAATGTTCATTTCTTGCTAAATTTTTTTCATATGTTCTAGCTTCAAGTACTTTGGTAAATAAAACATCTAGAAAAACTACTTTTAAAATGTGGTCTACACAGAAAGTATTCATATCACTTATATCTGTATTCTCATCCTAATACTAGGTAAAAACCCAATTTATGTTAAGACTCTTGATTATCCAGTGGTGTTTGTCCTGGAAAAATATGTCTTGTCATCTCAATTTTTCCTTTTGAATGAGAATGCACACAGTCTAACCTGCCACTTGAGACTCCACCAAAGTGTCCTTCTTTCAGAAGTTCTGTCTTTCATGATGCTTTGAAACTAACCTTGATGAGGCTTCAAGCAGGTTTTCTCTGTTTGATTGGGCTTTTGAAGCATTGCTCATAGCCAAGATTTTACTCTTGACTTTTAGCTTCAAACTGTCCTCAAAATTATTTTAAATGTTATATAGTCAATGAGATGTTTTCCTAGAATTTTTTCTCAAATATTTCTTTTAACACATGGCGAGTTTGGCTCATTTTATCTCATGCTGATTAAATATATATATATATTTCAAAAAGAGCATCAAAGTATACTTTAAACACATTTGACCAAATCACAGTGCTATGTGAAAGTCTCTATTTGGGCTATGATAATTCAAACCAACAATCCCTGTGATACACCCTGCGCTTCAAGGTTGCTCTGAATTTCTCTTGTTCTCTTTTGCACTTGCACTAGGCAAACACTTTTCTCCAAATACAACTGTTTGCATTCACCTCTCAATATTTCTAATTGTAACTATAAATTGAAATAAGCATGTCTTCAACAAAATTGACACTTTAGTTCTCTACAGCCAAAGTCTCTAGATATGTTGCTATTTTCAGATTAGCTTCACCAGAAGGAAATGTGACTAAACATAGTTTCTTGTTTGTAAATAGAGCAATAGTCCAAGTACATCTGAGGTAGGAATTTGAACCAATTTGAGGGGGGCAATGCTTGTGTACATTCAGTCAAAAATGAAATAAAAATTCTGGCTTGTAAGAAAATATGCTGGTTTTCAGGAAAACATGATGGTCTATAAAATAACAATTTCATGTTTTTTTTAAAGATTGCCTTCAATAAAGAATCACTATACCTATGGTTGAGAATTGTTAATGACACCGGTGATCACAGTAGTATGTAAGTCCACTTTGATTTGATTAGAGTGAGAGTGACACTTGGTTCTCATAAAATTTTACAGCACCATTTTTTCGGATATTTTCTACTCAGGAGTTAAAAACATTTTTTTTCACCTGGAATAACATGATTCTATTTACCTCTCAGGGCATTTTAGGCAAATATGCTAACACAATGGATAGCCAAGATTGTCACACATGTCTTGTTTATTTCAGGACTACAAATGTGTTTGTATACACTAAGCAGCATTGTGATGCATGAGAAAGAGAAATATAGACAGGGTAGAACCCAGACTTAGAAGTGAAGGGAAGATCCAGAGAAATAAAGAAGACTGAAAATTAATAAGAAAATCAGGAGCACACAGAGTTATGCAGGTGCAGCAAAAATAAAGGTTTAACAGGAAGGCAGTGTTCTGTAAAGAAATGAAGAAAAATAAGAACAAAAACTGACTTTTGAAGGCAAAAGCTAGGAATTATTGGTGTGGGGCTGCACCTGAAGTTACCAGGAGTTGAATGAGGCAGCTCTCTGCAATTTCTGCAGTGAATGTAAACCACGTCCAGAAGAACATTGGCATTGAAATAAGAAGGAAAAATAGCAAAGATCCCAAAGAATACACAGGACTTAAGAAAACAGTTGAGGTATGGGGAAGAATTTAAAGGTAGATAAATGCAATAAGCATTTATAACCAACTATTGAGTGTACCATGTAGAAATCTAAATGCTTTATCTAACTTAATTGTATAAAACAACCATGAAATGTCCTGCCGTGACTATCCATATTTTGGATGAGGAAACTAAGGTGTGACGAGGTCACACATATGAGTAGTGGTGTCAGGATCGAAGGCAGCAGCGTTAGCTCCAGAAGCCTGCATTTACTCCCACTAGCATAATGCATCTCTGTGCTAGAGAGACAGGGACATTTGCTGGAGTGCCGATGTCGCTGAGCTGGTCACAGGTAGAGAAGCCAGCATCAGAAGCCAGACGAAAGAGGAACATATAGGAGGACTCAGTGTTTTGTACATAGACAAGAAGAAGGCTATAACAAGTTAGTGGTTTCTTCCATCTAGTGCAGAAAGAAATACCATATTATTTAGAGGAGCAGGGAAACAAAAGAGGAACCTAAGGAGAATGAGATGGATTGGAGTAATCACTGTGGAGTGTGCTATAGGGAGTCAAGGAGGTGGAAATAGTAATTACCACACAGCGGCGAGGAGCTAGCACGTGCAAAGTAATATGTGTACAGTGGAAGTTATTGGTGTCTCAGCTATATCTGGGGTCTGAGGGCACAGTGAGCTAGAAGGAGGAATTGTGACTCCTTAGACAGCGGGGCTGGGGTGTTGTCACATTTTCACTGGTGTTGATGTCTGTAATATAATGGGGCAAATGTGGTAGAAAGAGAAAAATTGGTTTGTGAAATTTTTATTGGATTAAGATTAAAGGAAAGCATTTTAAGATCTTGTCTAAAAGATTACATAATCCTTGAGTCGTAGCACTCTTCATATTTTCAATTTATTTCTCATTTCTTCTAATGCAATATTTTTCATGTTATAGGAATTCAATAAACACTGTGACTTTCCCATTATTGAAAGGATTATAGGGAATTTTAGGGGATGGTAGAGATGGCAGAAGAGTCTACTGGAAGAAACTTTCTCTGCCATCTTCTAAGTTAACACTTCAAGGAGAATGAAAAAGCCAAAATTACTTTTCAAGCTGTTCTATCTGGATTCTAGATATCTAAATTGGAAGTTGCAACAAAATCACAGCTGGAAGACAGTAACCATGAATACAGCTCCATGAGTAAAGAGGAGAGACATTTGGTCCTATTAATTATACAAAAATATGCAACAATCACTGTTAATATATGCTTCTTCTTGATAACCTTGACATGCTCCATCACCAGGACACATTAAAAACAGAAGATGCCCCTGTTTCTCCTGAGGAGAGCAAGAACAGTGTTTAGAATACAGAAGAATTAATATCAAATATGCTCAGACTGCTTAGTCCTTTTGCACCCATAGCAGTGCTCTAGAAAACTGACTAGAAATTTGACTTCATCTTTTCCTTCAATATGCTAACTAGGGTATTAAATTTGCACTCTTTACATAAACAAACATACCCTCAAATGTGTCATTTTCTGCCTTGACAGATGTATCGCATGCTCAAAATTATAGCAAATTCTTATTCCGAGCAGCTTCGCACAGCACTCTCAGCCACTTCTGTTGTTTGCCACATGTTATGGTGCTGCCTGTGCCCCGAGCTTGAGTCTCAAGGTAGCTGCAGCGTGACATTTTCTTTAAACAGTGATAGGCAGGATTTAATTGACCTCATTTTTCTTGGATCCTCAAAGGCTTCTGTGGTGGTGCCCATTCATGAGCGACATTCTCTTGGGGAGTGAGGCTGTGTCCAGTTACTCTTGTCTCATGTCATCCAGTGGCTTGGGGACACCTGCAGCGGTACTTCTTGCATTCCAATGAATCTATTTCTGAATTTATTGTGACTTAGAGCCTCTAGGGGCCAATGGGATTCTGCGTAGAAGGGATAAGCTTTCTTTTCCTTGTCTGTTTGTCTGGATTTTGTCCTCTTTCTTATTTTATAAATAGGCCCCTAAATGAAGGCTGTGGTATAAGACAAGCAAGTAGCTGGTTTAGCTCCTTACAAATCCTCAATCACTAAACAGAGGCAAGCACTGTTTCTAATCATTGATTTGAATGAAATTTGGGGCTTCACTGATTAGGATTAGAAAAGTCTCAGTTGCAGGCTAACCTTACACTGCCTGCAGAGCTGACCCTCTGAGGAAGACAGAGCTCATTCCCGGGATGGGAAAGAAGATGGGGAAAAGACTTCCATTACTCAGTGCTGTGTAGTAAGCCCCCAAACCTAGAGGCTTACGAAAGCAATTAATGTTTTTCCTCATAATTCATTCAGCCAGATCAGGGACTGACTGGGTGATTCTCCTCTTCCACGTCACATCATGTGGCTGCATTGAATGGTGGCCAGTCTGAGCTGGAAAGTCCAAGAAGGAGTAACGTACATGTACAGTGCCTTAAGGTTTTCTCTGTGTGGGCTTTCTCTCTGTAGTAATTGGAATTTTCTAGAGGATCAGAACCAATAGTGTGTGTGTGTGTGTGTGTGTGTGTGTGTGTGTGTGTGTTTGCAGTGAGAGTGGAGGTAGAAAGAGATTTATTTTAAGGACCACTGTAAAGAGTGGAAAGCACAAAATATGCAGTATGGACCAGCAGGCTGGAGAACCAAGGAAAAGTGGGCATTGCAACCTAAGTTTGAAGGTTATCTGCTGACAGAATTCCCCCTTCCTGGGGAACATCAGTTCTTTTATTCTCCCCAAGGCCTTCAACTGTTCGATGAAGCTCATTTCCATGATGGAGGGTAATCTATTTAATGAGATTAAAAGATACCCTCACAACAGCAACCAGCAGTGTTTGACCAAATATCTGGTGTCATGGCGTAGACAAGTTGAAACATAAAATTGGTCATTAAGCTCACCAAGTAGTTTCTCTTCATTTAATGGATTATTCAAAGCTTCTTTACAGTTGGCTTCTTACAAAGGCAATATCTGTCACACTTAGGCTCAGAAGTTTGGGGACATCATTTATGTGGGTCAAAGCAAGTCACAGATCCACCTCTTAATCAGGGGAAGAAAAATAGAATTTACTTCATTACATAAAGAACAAAGGTGGGCAACGCTGAGTAGGATAGCTGGAAACTAATTGCAGTCTTTCCTCTGGACACAGAAATTCACGTCCCTTTTCTGGTAGTGCCATAATTATAGCATTAGACCCATGTTCAAGGCCGAGGACCTCATCATTCAAATCAGATACATCTGACATTGATATTGGTTATATATGGCTTCTCCTCACAGGAAAACTTGTAACTAAAATTATATAGTCTGTGCAATATCCCCCCTCCCAACATACATTGATGAGTCAGGGGTTAATATATCCTTAACAATAGACTCGGTCATTCAAAAGGAGAGAAGGAGGTACATAGTAATAAAAATTTCATAGCAATTCTGTGGTTAGCTCAGAATGTTATAATTCTATCAAACCTAGAGGCAAGGAATGTTTCTTAAAAAAGACCCAGTTCTCTAGATGCAATTTTCTATTCTATTGTTTTCCAAGTAGCTCTTGGGTCTGTTTTCCAAGTTATTCTTCCTTTTTCATTAGAATTTGTCCATGTTTTATTCTCAGCCTTTTTTATGCCAGTAAAAAATGGAGGGCCAGAATCCTCTTTACGTTTTGTTCTGCTGCTCTCTGCCAAAACAATATCATGTAAGAGGCCTGATAGTAACTGCCTTCAACTTCAAGGACTACACCATCTCTATCACAAATACCAAACTGCCATGTGGTAAAACAGCAAAATGGGCATCTCTGCCGATGTATGGGTCAATGACCTAGACAGAGATTTCTCTTTTGAATTTGTCTAAGATGATACATCTTCTTTAAAAACTTTATGCTTTTCCCATGTATCTGACTATATTTCATTCCATTAGGCAAAAACTATTCCCCTAAATCTCTTTAAGGCAAACATTTTTTTACTTTAGGTGGACAGTTAAGATGCTATGGAGTTTCATCTTTACGGATTTTAGAAGCCCTTGTCTTTTACCTGAGTGGATATTATAAGATTTTTAAGAGGTTATTTTACTATCAAATCCTTAAGTTGATATTTTCTCTGAGGCATATTTTACTAGCAGTGCTCTGGATTTGATCAGAGGCCATTTCTTGTTCTGAGAAATTTGCCATAGGGGGAAACTGATAATGAGGAATAATTTTATTTCTAAGCTGTATTAAGTGTTGAGTTGGATTTTGTGGCTTAAAACAAATTCTTATTTCTCATGGGCAAGACTTGCCTGAGTCATTGTCTGCTTACTAACTCAATGCGGTGTCAATTAGGTAACTTACTTCACTGTATGTGGTTAGTAGCTGGTAAGGATGTAGGTGCAAAAAAGCTCCACTCATATGCCTGACCCCTCTGAGCCCTTCCATATGATCTCTCTATACACTACAATGTGCTTCTTTACAGCATGACAGATTCAGCCAGGTCAGGCTCTTTATAATGGCTGACTCCAAGAACAGGTGTTTGAGAGAACACGGCCAGCCTGATGTGCCAGCAAGTGTCAAAATTTTTCTTGCATCACAATCCCTACTGTCCCTTTGGCCAAAGGAGGCCATATGGCTAAACCAGAATTCATGTGAAAGAAACCACAAAAAGACAAGTATACCAAGAGGTGGCATTTATTAAGGGTCACCTATATAATGGTTTTTCATGGAGAATAATTTTATTGCCAGACATGAAGGGATTTGTTCCCTTTTTTCCTTTATTAATAGTGTGACTTAGGATAAATTGCTATACTTTGGGACTATTTGTTTGCTGCCTGTAAAATAATAAACATGACATATACTAGTTATTTTGGGACAGGACAATTGTACACACCCACACGCATGAATATTCCAAATGGTACTCAATGAATAGTTACCATATTTTTGTGGTGAGTGATGTGTGCATGTATGCCTCTAGCATCTTGTACTCCATTAAGATATATGACTATAACACACCTATAAAATTTTAAAAAAAGAAAACCAACATGTTATTAGTCAAGAAAAAAAGTAAGAAGGTAAAATATTGTAAGGAAAGGTAGATATAATACTTGTTCTTGGTCAAAAGCTGTTGGCCTTGATAGAGGTGGGATTGTGAAATTAGCAATCACAATGATATAAGAATACTTAATGATCCACCTAGTGAAATTTGGCTTCGGTATGTTTGTAGATCTTGGCCCACAGGTGGAAAGATATGTCTGGTTAAAATAGGAAAGGAGACAGCCACTTAGCTCCTGACACACATTTGAAATTTTATTTTCATGGGATTCTAATCCTTTCAATTAGTTCAATAGTGTAGTCTTTAATTGTTTAGGATTATCATTTTCCTAAAGAGGGGCACCTCATACAGAAACTCTCAGGCTATAAAGCTGTCTATGGCATTTGTCATACCAATTAGCCTGTTTCATCTTTTATTTCAACTGCAGAACAGTCCATTGTTTGGCAATATCAGTTATCTTCCGTGAATGTGTTCCCCTACCCAGAGGGACAGCAGAATCACCAATGCTCCTGCCTGAGTCTCAGTTGCAGTCATCAGAATTATTCTGAATCCTCCAGAGCATCTTCTCTTTCCTCATGTTGATTATTATTTCAGTCGGAAATCTTACACAGTCTTAAAAAATCACACTGTGCTTTTGTTTTGCGTTGAAGTATTATGAATAGAATAAAATATAATTAAATTTGTATTTAGAAAAGTAGGGTTTTTTATTAAAAAGAGAAATTTAAAGTGTCATTGTAAAGAAATACATTGAAAGAAAAGATACACATATTCATGCAGTTTATGGGGAGGGTAATTTTATTTTTTTTTACTATTAGACCCAATTAAAAATTGAAATTTCCTTTAAAGATTTGATTGGGAATGTACCTCATACATTAGTAGGATAATCTTTAAAATATTTCTTTAAGCCGGGCGTGGTGGCACATGCTTGTAATCCCTGTGCTTGGGAGGTGGAGACAGGAGGATCATACAGGTTCGAAGCCAGCCTCGCTGGCTTAAGAGGCCCTGTTTCCAAAAAAATATATAAAAATAGGTCTGGGAGTATAGCCCGAAGGTAGAAGGGTTCCATCCCGAGAGCCACCAAAAAAAAAAAAATGATTTAATATAGCATTTTCTATTTTTACAACTTTTCTAAGAAATTTCAGCAGGACAAGTGTTTCTCTCTCACAGATGAATTCCTAATAGTCCTCCCTTCATGCACCATTGTACAACTGATGACTTGCTTAGTAGCTCTAAGCATCAGTAGCCTGAAGATCTACATCCAATATGTAGGATGAGATTTTTGTTTTATTGTGGTTTTTTTGTGGTACTGGAGCTTGAACCCAGGGGTGTTCCACCTCTAAGCTATACTTTTAGCCTTATTTTATTATTAGCCTTATTTTATTCTTTAGTGAGAAACAGAGTCTCAGTAGGTAGTTGAGAGTCTAAGTTGCTGAGGCCAGCTTTCAACCTGTGATCCTCCAGTTTAAGCCTCACATATACTGGGATTATAGGCATATACCACCACCACACCCAGCTTAGGTTGAAATTTTTATGTATATTAAAGCCTTTATTATCTACTATCCAATATCTTCTTGGATCTCAAGTCTGAGAAAACTGGAACTGTTCACCAAAGTACTCATTTAAAGAATGCTGTGATAAATATTTGTGATGATGGAGTCCTCAGTTAGGAAGCTAGCTCTCTATGCTCTGCTCTGCTGTTGCTTCCTGTCCTAGACAAGGGTCAGCAAAACTATCATGTAAGAGGCCTGACAGTAACTGCCTTCCACTTCGAGGGCTATACCACCTCTCTCACAAATATCAAACTGCCACATGGTAAAACAGCAGTATGGGCATCTCTGCCGATGTATGGGTCAATGACCTAGACAGAGATTTCTGTTTTGAACAGTTTGTTTACTGTTTTGCCTTCTTAGCTTTCAGTTACCCAAATTCAACTGTAGTCTAAAAAAATTCCATAAGCATTTTCAGAAATAAACAAGTTCTCAGTTTTAAATAACTTTCATTAGTGTATTTTTTCATATATTTTAAAAATTTTTATTATTGTTAGCATCTTTTGTCTAATTTATAAGTTAATATTTATTACATGTATTTATATATTGGAAAAAACTGTATTTGGGGTTCAGTGGTATCAGCTGGGGGTCTTGGAGTGCATCCTTCCTGGATAAAAAAGGGACTACTATATTTATATCACATGAACATAAAAGACAAAGCCTACTTAGAACTTGGTATGATATAGTCTCTTTGGCAGAAAAGTACTACCACAGGCTAAATCCTACGTTTCATTTTTTCATGCCATATTCAAAAAGGAGGCTGACCTGGGACATGGTGGCATTCACTTGTAATTCCAACACATGTGAGGCTTAGATAGAAGGATTCCAGGTTCATGTCTAGCCTCAGTGACTTAGGTCCACCACAACTTGTGATACCCTGTTTTAAAAATAAAAAAAAATAAAATAGGGCTGGGGGTATAGCTCAGAGGTAGAATGCCCTCCACCATGCCGGGTTCAATTCCCATTACCACACACACACACACACACACACACACACACACACACACACACACACACACACACAAAAGAGAGGCTGTGCACTGACTGTTGGTCCACACATCAGTAGCACATGCCATTTCTGGAGCTCCTTCCTCCCTCTCAATGGTGCTGGTCCATTAGGACTTACTGTCCACCTTTTGGTGTTCAAAATTCTTGATGAGAAATAGCATCTTTTGCAAGACAACTGCTGGAAGTAATGGGGCCTTTTGTGTTTAAAGACCTGGTGAAGTTAGCAGGGGCCGGTGAGGAACCAGAATTACAGTCCTGTCCTCATTATCACTGTGTTTGCGTCACTCCACTCCCAGTGCAGGTTGGGGTAGCTTTCTCCAGTGAAATGATAAGACTGAGCCAGATGCAGGTACCCCATCTATGCATGCCTGTCATCTAGAACATACTTTTGCCTTTTGTTGATGGGGCCAAGATGATAATAAAAGGGTTTGAATTTGTTTTAGATGATAATGATAATTGGATGGTTTACTAGTGTCTACTAGAAAGATTTGAGAAATCATTGCTGTCTTTAAAATTGGATAAAATAATTTAGAACTAAAATTAATCTCAAAATTGCACATTAGCTCTACTAGGTGGTAGGAAAACATTCAGTATGCATCATAATATTTAAAAAGAATATGACATTTCAACACATCTTTACAAATACTTGATGCCAAATGAGAAAATTATATAGCTTTTACCATATGGCAACTTCTTGTCATATCAAATTTACTTTAGAGCAAATAAAGTTTCAGATATAAAAAATAATGTGATGAGTATGAGTTTGAAGATTTAATTGCTCCCTAGTAATAAAGTATTTACAGTTCAGACCCTTTATTTGTATTTAATCATCAGTAATAAATATGTCAGAATATGCTTAGAACAGAGTGGTATTAGCATCTGATGGTCAGGATGGTTCTATATTAATGTAAAAAAGGAAGTTTTTTAGTAGTGAACACATTTGGAAGCACTATTTAACACTTTAAACTTAACACTACCCCGACTCTGTCTTTGATTCTCAGAGTAAGGACCCCGGATTGTAAACATATATTGTCTTTGTTTCTCTCTTAAATACTTGTTGGAATTAAATGATAAGGTTTGATTATTTACTTCATATGTAATCTTGAAATGGGACATTTAAAAAGCATAGTATGAGCACAATGTGCAACCTTATCATCAGTTTCTAGCAGAAATCCCTTCATTCATTCATGGCATGTATTAAAATTGGACGAGTAGAAATAAAATAGACTTTTACCCAAGGATAATATACTGTGATTAGAAAAGTTAAAATAAACATTGGAAAAAAGAAATGAAGTGAAGCTTGGTAAAGAAATTCCTTCCTCAAAAACAAACAAAAAAGTCTACCTAGTGTAAATTGGGTGGCATATAAAGAGCTTTTAGATGTGATCATTAAAACTATCATTAATACAACAGAGACAAGAATAAAATGCCCAAATAACCAAGTGACCCATGCAATAGACTTTTCCAGTACAAAATATGTAGCCAAAATGAGGCAAATGGAAGTGTGTCTGATAAGTAGACATCATGTACAGTGCCACATGTCTTCCCAGGGAAATGTTTAGTTTTCTTAGTGTATTTGCATTTGATTGCTCTTACTTGGGAAAACATGATATGCTGGGAAGAAATTATGTCTGAATCAACAGCAAACTGTTCATGTATACTGACATTATTCCTTAATTTATCAATTCTCTGTGAATTTATTTGCATATAGAGACATGTAACAGAATGCATTGTGCTTTGCAAATGCCAGGCGCTGTTGTAAACCCTTTCCATGCTCTATTTTCTTAGATCCTCACCATAAATCCCCAACTAGGCACAATCATCATGCCACATGACACATGGGGAAACTCACAGAAGCCAAAACTTGGACAAGTCCTTCAGAAAATACTTAGTAGTACATTAGAGAAAAGACTACACAACCCCAACTTTCAGGAAGGTGAAGAAAGTCACTTCCCTTGAGTTATATCCCTCAGGAGTAGGACATGAATCATTTTTCTTCAGTAGTTTTTGAGAGACTTTCTGTGAATCCTGCATAAAATTACTCCACACCTCATCTTCTGGATTTCTTTTTTTTTTTAAATGGAGGCTACCGCCGGGTGTGGTAATCCACACACGCTTGTAATCCCCGCGCTTGGGAGGCAGAGACAGGAGGGTCACGCAGGTTCGAAGCCAGCCACGCGCGCTGGCTTAGGAGACCCTGTTTCCTAATTAAAAAAAATGTAAAAATAGGTCTGGGAGTGTAGCCTGGAGGTAGAAGGGCTTCCAGGAACCCCAGTGCCACCAAAAAAAAAAAGAAAAGAAAAAAAAGAAGGCTACCATTTAAGTAATCCTAGGCCAGCTACTCAGAGCCACATAATCAAAAAATTTACGGTATCCTGATTTTCCCTAAAATGCTAACACTGATAGTGAAGCCCAGAATGTGAGCTTTTTTGTCCATGACATTGTGATTCAATGAAATTAAACCAATTTACTACAGAGAAATTGGCTTAAACCTCTCTACTTGTTCTAAAAGAATGTGAGTTCATAACAGTCAATCACAAGGAAGATTGGTATCATTCCACCTTTACGGCTTTATAGGTGTCACTTGTAAATGCCTTGAACAGGGCACTTTTGAATTCTCTGGTTTGTAAACTCTTCTTTTGCATCCACAGTTAACTGTTAGAGTTTTTCTAACTTGCTCTTGTTTTATTTCTGAAATTCTACTTCCCCTCTTTATTTTTATCCTGAATGCATGACACTGTTTTACATTCTACATAGTTGACTTATTTCTACTGTTTATTTCCTCTCCTTTCACACTCATTACATTTTCTGAAGGCAGAATTTTAGTCTGTCACTATGTTATTTCCAGTGCCTAACATAGATACTCTATAAATAATTATTGAATGGAATAATAAATCAATGGTTTTTCCTTAGACACAATTCTAAAGTGGATCTTTAAAAATATCTTCTGAGATTTTAAAAAAAGAAAGTGGCAATCATCTGGAGTATAAATCGGGCCACTGATATTAAAGCATGGCAGATTAATTTAATTTCATTTGCCTGTTGAGCAGAGCAGAGCCATCTCCAATGATGATCTGGATTTCAGAACTCACTTGATGAACTCTTCCTTGGTGAATGTGTGATTAAGATGTAAAAATGCATGGCCATTTCAACTCTTTGAAAATTATAGTAACATATGCATACCCATGTTCATAGCAGCACAATTTATAATAGCCAAAACTATGAAGCCGACCTAGGTGCCCATCAACAGATGAATGGAATACAAAATTAATACAAAATTATGGGAAATACACACAATGAAATTCTACTCAGCAATAAAGAAGAACAAAATCATGTCATTCACAAGAAGGTGGAAAGACATGGAGAACATTATGTTAAGTGAGATTAATCAAGCACAGAAAGAGAATGGACATATGTTTCCTCTAATATGCTCAAGCTAGTGAGTATTAAGGATTCCAAGGGGACTCTAGATAATAAAGGAGAAATCTCAGCAAAGCCAGGAAGGAAGGGTAGGGGAGGAAGAAGGCTGAAGTTTATTAATGGAAAAGCTACATGCGACTATGTGATGTGAATAAAATATTGTACATGGACACTCATTATCTAGAGGGATGGATTTGGGGAAGGGAGGAGAGGGGGGCACCAAGTACTGTGTGAATATATGCCATTGTCAACATGATCCACATTATGATGTTAGACTATAGTGCACCAATAAAAAATTAAATTAAAAAGGCAAGGTCATAAATGAATGGTAGTATTTATGAACCAGTGTCTGGCTATAGAGCAGTCTTGAGTAATTGACTGGAGACTTTGGCCTCTAGATCTCTTCTGTTCACCATTTTCATCATTAATTTTGGGTGTACCAATCCTACGAGGAGCTGATCCACAGATGAAGCCAAAATAGGAGGGACAGCTAATATGTTGTTAACAAAATCAGCATACATACAAAAAGAGTCAAGAGTCTGGAGGGGAAAGGTAGATGCAATAAACAAAACTTAAAAAGAGAAAATTAAATTTTAAAACACCAAGGAGAAAAGAACTAACTTGTGCTGTTTGAGGAACGAAAGGGGCAGAAGAGAGAGACCTAGTTTAACAGCAACTGGAAATTAAGGTAGTTGTAACATGAGTATGAATCAATAATAATAATACAAAGGCTTTCCCTCAAATATTCATTAATTCTCAGGATTTGGAAACAGAGCTGGATTAGAACAGAAGCTCAGTATTTGTTTGGTTCTCCCATACCTAGAACTGAGATTCCAATCCTGAACAATTTGACTTAAGAAGAATACTGACAAGGTGGAATACATTCAACACTTGCAACCATTAGGAAGGGAAAAGTCAAATGTGGATCCCATGAAGAATATCAAAACTTGTGCGGTTCAGATGTGTTTTATGTGTCCCATCTATGGGGTTTTTGAAATTTCAATTAGTGGTAGAAGTTTCAAAAAAGTAAATGTGTCATTAAAATACACACTTCTGGGTTGTTCTCTGGCATTGTTGTATAAAAACCAACCATTCACGCACTCTGTTTTGTGCTCCTCTCAGCCCACTTTACTTATTGACTTTAAATTCTCGATGTCTACAGTAGTCCAAGTGTGTGATGCCTGAACAAAAAAGGACCAGGGAATGCATGGTTAGCAGGGGATAGGAAAAACAAATGTGTCTGGAGGTCTTTCACAATGCAAAGCAATTAGACTTGATCTGTTTGACCCCAGATAACTAACCACAGCTGGTAATTATAGGATAGCATATTTGAGAATAATTTCTCACAGTGACAGGAAGTTGATGTATTTTACCTTTGGCACTCAATGGCTACTTGTTGAATAAATAAAGTTAAAAAGGCTGTGGGTGATTAATTCCATCCTCGGAGATACTGGAATGTGCTCATTTTGAGAGCAGACATCTTGTCCATTTTGTTTACAGCTATATTCCAGAACTTAAATGAGTGCCTGCTGCATGATAGGTACTTACTAAGCTTTTCCAGATTTTGTAATTGGAGATATTAAAATGTATAATCATGGTCTGTTTACCAGCACTGTAGAAAAAAAATTAACTTACTATATAGGTAGAAGACTATGGAGAAGGGGGATTTTGAACTAGGTTTCTTTTAAAGTAACTTCTAGCCGGGTGTGGTGGCGCACGCTTGTAATCCCTGCGCTTGGGAAGCAGAGACAGGAGGATCACGCAGGTTCGAAGCCAGCCACGCGTGCTGGCTTAGGAGACCCTGTTTCCAAATAAAAATGTAAAAATAGCTCTGAGGAGTGTAGCCTGGAGGTAGAAGGGCTTCCAGGAACCCCAGTACCACCTAAATAAATAAATAAATAAATAAATAAATAAATAAATAAACAAACTTCTAAATCTAAGAGGGACAGGAATGTATCAAACAAGTTACGTGGGATAAAAGTATGCATTTTACAACAGGTAATAAACACAAAAAAATAAAGTCACATGTGTAAGTTCTAACAAAACTGAGAGAGCATTTTGTCAACTCTATGGTGTGGACAAGGATTGTATTTTAAAATTGATAGTGGATTTTTAAATCCAGTTGCTTAAGATTTTTTCTGATATTTGACTCTATCCTATATTTATATTTGTCTGTGATTTTCCACTTTTTAGTTGTTTTGTGACAATTTAAGAATGATTAACCATTCCTATGCAGTAAAGAAATATTTCTATCCCTATTATTTGTAACCTGGCTCATAAAATCCTTGTTCCCTTTGAGGTTTGAAATGATTTGTTATTTTATCTTTTAAGGAAATCCATTATAACAAATCAAACCACTGGGAACTGATCTCAGCTTTTATTGTTCAGGGTGGTAATAGAATGCAACATTTTGAAAATTCATCTTATAACTACCCTAGAAAACAATGTTTAGAGGACAAAATATTCCAAAGGAGCAAATGGCTAAGTATCTCATTTTTAAATGCATGTAAAAATTTAAGCATCTTTTATTGTGAAGCTCCAGCAATTTTAATATTCTCAAAATCAAGAAAAAGGAGGAACTGTTTTATAACCTTGAAGCAAAGAAAAGTCTAAATCCTTGAATTCGAGGGCCAGGGATAAATGTACTTTGGATGCATTCCTGAGGGGTGTATACTAACTATGAAAAGCAATAGATCATTAAATTCTGGGGAACTTTCCACTTTTTTAAAAAGAAAGATGGTAATTGACTTTTGCTAAGTATTATTTATAAGGGGTAGTATTTTCCTCTGAGTATTTAATTTTAGGACTTGTAAAAAAGGTCAGTGGATACTGAACAGTGAGATTGTGAATCATACTTTTACAGCACAGATAATAAGTAACAAATTTCTACCATGGAGTGGTACCACCTAGCTTTAGAATCCTATATTATCATCATCATCATGATTATGATAATGTGTTAAGTATGCACAGCTTCTATCTCTGTGGGATACTTAGCAATTTGTGGATTTGTTTTAATTGGTTTCCAAGTCTCTCTCACAGAACTTTAACCCTTATTTTAGAGCCAGCCTGTGGTAAAAGGTTAATACAAGCACTGTTTTATATTTGGGTGGCTTTTGATTTTTGGAACCTCCACCTCTTAATTCTCACAGTATCTTAATTCTCTTTATTTAAAGGAAAAAATTATAAATGTTCACACTTAAAAGATGTACAGTGGAAAAATTTCAAACATATACAAAAGTACAAAGAATAGTATAACACCTTGAGGACTTTTCATCTGGTTTCAACAATTCACAACCTATCACAAATAATTCTTTTTGTGTGTGTGTGTGTATGTGTGGTACTCTGGAAGCCTTTCTACCTTAGGGCTACACTCCCAGACCTATTTTATATTTTTTAATTTGGAAACAGGGTCTCTTAAACCAGCATGACTGGATTCGAACCTGTGTGATCCTCCTGTCTCCGCCTCCCAAGCGTAGGGATTACAAGTGTGCACCACCATGCCCAGCTCAAATTATTCTTCATACAGTATCCCCACCCACATTTTCCTCCTCTAGTATTATTTTAAAGCAAAGTTAGCATGTAATATTTTTATATATAATTATTTAATTATATGCCTAATGATGGACTTTAAAAAATACCTTCATAGGGCCCGTGGTTACAAGCGTGGGATTACAAGCGTGGTGGCACACGTTTGTAATCCCAACATCCGGGAGGCTGAGACAGGAGAATAGGTTCGCAGCCAGCCTCAGCTACTTAGTGAGGCCCTCTGCAACTCAGTGAGATCCAGTTTCAAAATAAACATAAAAAAATAAATAGGGCTAGGAATGTAGCTCAGAGGTAGAATGCACCTGGGTTCCATCCCCAGTAACACACACACACACACACACACACACACACACACACACACAAATACCTTCATAATATTAAGATACTTTTAAACTCTTCTGATTTCCCAATCATTTATTAATATCAAATTTCTCTGACTTTTAAATACTTAATTTTAGCTTTCAATGGCTCCAGACAAAGTTAACATTAAAATCACAGTTCCCTAATTATCTTTTAGACCATTAATTTCCTTCTTCTTTCCTCTCTGAATTTTTTGAAGAAAACTGGGTCATCCATCCTACAGCGTCCCTCAACGTTGGGTTTTGCTGATTGCTCCCCTCTGGTGTGCTCCACACAGTCGCCTGTCTCTTAATGTTCTATAATTAGCAGTTAAATTTAAAATCTTGATAAGTGATTTATGTTCATTTTGAAAGAATAAGCATTTTCCCTCTTTCCTAGTTTTATTAAAGTATAATTTACAAAATTATGTAACATATGTACTCACAATGCACACCATTGTGATTTGAAAAATGAATATATCGTGTAATGATTATCACAGTCAAATTAATCAGTATACCCATCCCCACACAGTTACTTTTTTCTGTGTATGTATATATAGGTATGGATTTTGCTCAGAAGTACCCATCTCCACACCACAGAGCCTGGTAATTGCCATTCTACTCTTTGCTTCTCTGGGTTCAAATTTTTACGTTCCACCTATAATCAATAGTATACAGCATTTGTTTGCCTGTATCTGGCTTATTTCACTCACCGTAATGTTTTTCAGATTAGTTCATGTTGACTCAAATGCAAAATTTTCTTGTTTCCATAACTTGGCTAGTTCATTGTGGTATTAGTTGAACTAGCCAAGTTATGGAAACAACCTAAGTGTCCATTGACAGATAAATGAATAAAGAAAATATGATATGATATACATATACAATGAAATATTATTTAGCCAAATTAAAGAAGAAAATTTTGCATTTGACACTTTTGGGTGGCAATTCCACTTCTGGAAATATACTTTTTGATTTAATTTTTTTGGGACTCTCCCAAATGCATTATATGAAGCCAACATCTTATTAATACCAAAACCAAATAAAGACAGCTCAAGGAAGGAAAACTACAGACCTATATCTTTGATGAACTTGGATGCAAAACTGCTAAACAAAAAATTAGCAACACACATTCAAAACCACATCAAGAAAATCATACACCATAACCAAATAGGGTTCATCCCAGGGATGCAAGGCTGGTTCAACATATGAAAATCAATCCATATAATTCACCACATAAACAGAACCAAAGACAAAAATCATATGATCATTTCAATAGACACTGAAAAGGCATTTGACAAAATCCAACATCCATTTATGCTAAAAGCACTACAGCGAATCACAATAGATAGAAGAGATTGAGAAGGACTGGCATTATTTCTTAAAATGCTTAGTAGAATTCACTCTTGAAGACATCTGTTTCTGGGTTTTTCTTTCTTTAGAGGTTTCTGATTACTAATTCAAAATCCTTACTTGCTATTAGTCTGTAAATATTTTCTGTTCCTTCATGATTTAGTACTGGTAGGTAGTATTATCTGTATATTCTAGGTTATACAATTTGTTGGCAAATAAATTATTTCTTGTAGTCTATTGTAAATTTTTTATATTTCTGTTGTATCAGTTGCGATGTCTCCTCTTTCATTTTAATGTTATTTTATTTATCTTGTTGTTCTCCTGATTAGTTAGCTAATGGTTTGTAAAATTTATTTATCCTTAAATATAAACTGTTAAATTTTGTTGACTTTTCCTATTGTATTTCTTTTTGTGTGTGTGGTACCAGGGATGGAACCCAGGGGCATTCTACCTCCAAATTACACCCACGGCCCTAGTTTCTAGTTGTTTTTATTTTTGAAACAGGGTATCACTGAGTTGCCAAGGGCCTCGCTAAATAGCTGAGGTTATCCAGGAACCATGATCATCTGGTCTCCCCTTTCCAAATGCTGGGATTACAAGCATGCACTACCACGCCTGGCTACTGTATTTATGTTAATATACTTTTATTGGTGAATAATAATCACATCATAATGAAGTTCAGAGTAGTGGGGATATACAGTTACACAATATTTGGTTAACTTCCCCATGGATCCCACCTCACTCTCTTCCCTTCCCCATACATGGTATTGAGATTGGAATTAATAATTTTGCATATATACATAGCATCATTTTATGTGTTTTCTTCATTAAATCTCCCCTCTGTCCTCAGCAACCTTCTTTCCTTAGGCTCCCTTCGTTTCTCCATGAAAGTTTCTCCTCCATTATTATTATTATTATTATTATTATTATTATTATTATTATTATTTTGGTGGTACTGGGGTTCCTGGAAGCCCTTCTACCTCCGGGCTACACTCCCAGACCTATTTTATATTTTAAAACAGGGTCTCTTAAGCCAGCAAGGCTGGCTCCTAACCAGTGCAATCCTCCTGTCTCCGCCTCCCAAGCAAGCGGATTACAAGCGTGCGCCACCACGCCCGGCTCTCCTCCTTTATTTAGAATCCCTCTTATATCCTAATTTCTTTCTAGCTTCCTATATAAAAGATGTGACCTTTTACTTTTTGTTACTGGCTAATATCATTTAGCATAATATTCTCTATTTCCATTCATTTTTCTGCAAATGACAATTTTGGAGTTTTTTTTGGTTGAGTAAAATTTCACTGTGTGTGTCTCCTACAGTTTCAAAATTCATTTATCTGTTGATGGATATCTAGGCTGATTCCATAATTTGCTATAAACATAAGCATATATTCATGCAGCATTATAATATTCTGACTTTAGTTCCTTTGGAAAGACATGCAGGAGTGGTATGCCTGGATTATATTGTAGATATATTCCATGTTTTTTGAGGAATCTCCACACTGATCTCCATTGTAACTGCAATAATTTGCAACCCCTCTAATAATATATAAAGGCTTCTGTTCCCCCACTTCCTCTGTAGCATTTATTATTGTTTACATTTTATAATATTTCTAGACTATATTTCACTTATTTCTCTTCTTATTTTTTTCTAATTCCTTCCTTCTGCTAATTTAAAGCTTAGTTTGTTCTTTTTCTAGTTCTTTAAGACTTGAAGAAGGTACATTATCTGAAATCTTTATTATATAATGCAGGTGTTTATTGTTTTACTCATTCCTCTTAGAATTTCTTTTGTTGTATCATATAAATTTTTGTTTGTTTTGTTTCCTTTGATGATAATGTGTTGTTTGGTTCCTGGGTAACCAAGCTGATGGAATTGCCTTGAACATCACAGTCAGTTGGGGTTTACACTAGTTCACAAGTCTTCTGCTAACGTAGCTGTGCAGTCCACATTTGGCAAGACTAGTATCAGGAAGTTGTGTTATAGTAAATTCAGTCCAGTTCCAGAAAATACTATATTACATCCGGACATTTGTTTAGTAGGCTTATAATAAGAGTCCACATTAGGATTTGGTTCCACAGATGATGGGCTTATTACTAGGTATGCAGATGGTTCTAACTACTTCTAGATACCTGGAGGATTTCTGCTGGATCACTGTGTATATCACTGCAAAAGGAGAGGTGGTCCTGGGCTAACATGTACTAGACCCAAATTAAACAGTTCTTGCAGTTTTGAAGCTGAGACTAAGGTCTGCTGGCCTATTGTCCCATTCCTGGGCTTGGTTTTTCTGTTTCCAACACTGGATCACTAAATTGGCCAGAAATACTAATTGTATTTGAATTAACACCTTTACCTTTGGTGTCAGTAAACCTGGTCTCAAAATGTGGATTTACCACATACAAATAGTGACACTTGGGACAAACTTACCTCTCTTAGCCTCATTTTCCAATTCCATAAAATGGAAAAGCAATAGTCCATCTTTTTTTTTGTAATAATCAAGTAGCTACCTATAAAGGATATGTAATACATTAAATACTACAAATAATGCTAACTAAGGGATGATTAGGAATATCTTATGTTATTTTATTATGATTTTAACCAAGAATAAGCATTATGCTCTAGCATTAACTAAAATATTGATTATAGATTTAAAAGCATAGTTTTGATCCACAAGTTATCAGTGAAATGCCTTATAGTTATCTGAACATCAAAGAAAAGAGCAGAAGTCTTTCAATTTGATGGCATCACACTTACTGATTCTCAGTTTTATTTCCTGAGCCTTAGGCATCTTGTTAAGGAAGTCTCTACCAGTGCCTGTGTGTTGGAGAATTGGGATAGAACTAGAGAATAATCTAAGTGAAATCAGCCAGTCTTAGAAAGTGAAGACTGATACGTCTCCTACCATATGTAAAATCTAGATAGAAAATAGGGGAAAAAAGAGAGGGACACATGAAGGTATTATCTCACTATTATTTTGGTGGAGGGGTAGGTAGTAGGGTGGGACCTGAAGGGAAACACACCAAGACCTGTGTGCCTGTTTGGATGTAGGACTTTGAACTTACTATAATGTATAATTACATTGCATGAATAAAAGTTTGTGTAAAATAAGCCAGGCATGTTTGCACATGCTTGTAATCCCAGCATTTGGGAGACTGAGAAAGGAGGATCATGGTTCATGGACAGCCTCAGCTACTTAGGCCCTTTGCAACTCAGTGAGACTCTGTTTCAAAATAAAGAATAAAAAATAGGGGTGGGGGTGTAGCATGGAGGCAGAAAGACTCTGGGTTTCATCCCCGGTACAGCAAGAAAAAATATATTTTTTAAAGTACATATAAGCTGGGCGTGGTGGCGCACGCATGTAATCCCCGCACTTGGGAAGCAGAGACAGGAGGATCGCGCAGGTTCGAAGCCAGCCTCTCTGGCTTAAAAGACCACGTTTTCAAATAAAATATAAAAAATAGGTCCGGGAGTGTAGCCCTGAGGTAGAAGGGTTGTATCCCCGGTACCACCAAAAAAGAAAAAAAAAAAGAAAAGAAAAAAAAAGCATATATAAAAAAGCTAAGAGCAAAAGCATAATTTCTCTCTATTACATAGCAAGAAAATTTCACTTCACCTGTCTCCTCCTCGCCACTACTCTAGTAATTGTTAGTTTATTCCAAATGTATAGGTATAGCTTACTATTATAAATGTACCTTATGGAAATGTTTTAATTTTTATTTCATGTTTGAAATCACATTTATTGGTAATGATATTTAAACAAAACATGGAAATGAACATGGTAAATTATTTACATTCTTTTTTTTAAATTTTTTATTGGTACATTTTAGTCATACATCTTAATGGGGTACAAAATGGCAAAGGCATACATGAACACATCACTCATTTAGCTCTTCCCCAGTTCCCACCCCATTTCTTCCCCCTTCCTCCTTCTCATGTTTGGCTTAGTGATTGACTTTGGCATGTTTATAAATGTACATCAAGCACAGTAAGGCACTTCCTTCTTCCCCCTTCCATCCCCCTCCGTTAGGTCACCTTATTTGCTCATATATGGATTCTCCTTTGTTCAGAGTTCATCCTATGATCCACTTTCTCCCTAGCTTTCACATATTAGGGAGAGCATCTGATTTTTTAAATTTTTGTGACTTACTAATCTCACTTAGTATAATGTTCCCCAGTTCCATCCATTTTACTGTAAATGAAATAATTTTGTTCTTCTTTATAACTTATTTCATTGTATACATATCCCATAGTTTTGGAATCCATTTGTCTGTTGATGGACATCTTGGCTGATTCCGTAGTTTGGCAGTGGTGAATTGTGCAGCTATGAACATAGATATGCATGTATTAGTTTGGTAGTTTGCTTTCCTTTATTTTGGATAGATACCCAGAAGTAGTATTGCTGGATCATGAGGTAGGTTCATTCCCATTCTTCTGAGGAGCATCCATATTGTTTTCTAAAGTTGTACCAATTTGCAATCCCACCAACAATGTATTAGAGTTCCCACTTCTCCACATTCTCGCCAATTGTTGTTGTTTCTTTTATTTATTTATTTTAATTTTTATTGGTTCATTGTAGTCATACAATGACTACATGAGGTAATGAGGTACAAGATGGTAGAGGCAAATATGGAAACATCACTCATTTAGCCCTGCCATTCTAGTTGGAGTTAGGTGAAATCTCAGGGTAGTTTTGATTTTCATTTTTTTCTGGTTGCTATTGATATTGAACATTTTTTTATATATTTACTGGCCATTTGAATTTCTTCTTTATTGCCCATTTTTTGATTGGGTTATTTATTTTTCTTAGCTGTGAGTTTCTTGAGTTCTCTGTATATTCTTCTTAAGGTTGTAGATTGACATCTAATTCCTGAAGTGAGAGATTTCTCAAAACACCAAGAGGGTATGTTGCCAGGGTTTTAATCTACTTTTCTAGAAAGACATGATTTTTAGTGGCCAAGAAGAAAAAAATAACAATGTTAGTTTCCTTTTACAGTTGTGATTCTATTACTATATGTCATTGTGGAGTTAATAATTGGCAAAACTCATATTTTCCTTGATTTTTCCCTTCCCATACTAACAAAATAAAATTGACTTTATTTTCTCAAGGTCACCCAGGAAAGGTACAAGGCTATTTACAGAAGGTTAATTGAATCCTAGTGTTTCAAATAGACTTTCTGGTTGATGAGAATATTACTGAAGGAGACATTTTTCTATTCCTTTTTGGAACTTTTTGGAAGTTTTGATAAGATATAAGAAATTGCTTTAAAACCTTCAGTAATTTCTGTCTCCTCTAATCAGTATTAAATCACAGCCTATATTTGGATTATGCTCTGTGGATATTTGAGATCTGTCTGCTATCTTTATGCTAATCTGAGGTGGAAATTTTCATTTTTATGTGGAATTCATTTTACAAGAGTGTATTTTCTATAATAGCATACTAATATCCACTTGAAAATGAAGTGTGTTAATTCAGTACAATGTCCTTTTTTATATTAGAAGACTTAGGTATCTGTATTGCTTTGGCTTTTGGTTTTTCCTCTAATATCATTTGGGCAACATTAGTAAGATAAAACCTAGGTAATGAATAAGGATATAATGAGAAAAATATTTGGCATGAGGTTGAGAGAATCTTAGGGCTGACTCTCAATTATTGATTTAATAACGTGTGAAGGATTTTATGGAGATAAAAAGGAATAGTATATGTAGGCAGCATCTACTACTAATATATATTACTTTTAGATGGCAAGTGTGGTGTTCAATTCATTCTGATAGTAACTTATTAAGTAGTATTTCAGTATTTAAATAGTTGATTTGTCTTAAAAAATTATTTTGCTTATGTTATAAATACAGATATATGTAAGCTTTATTTTATAGAGGTTGGACAGGAAAAAAAGAATGTGATGTTAGAAGTTATTAAAAATTTATCCTCAGCTTAATTTGTTCTTTCTGGAAACCTGTCGAGCTCCAGCACGGAGCTCTGCATAGGGAAGGTCCTCTGGAAGCACTTATTACCTGAAATCTTTCATTTAAATTAGGATAAAATACTCCTGATGTCTATTTACCATTGTCCTTCAGTATCCCTGGGGAACTGGTTTCAAGATTCCTTAATATTCCAAAGCCTACAGATGTTTATCACTTATATAATGTAAAATGTTATTTGCATATAACCTATGTTTTTTCCATATACTTTAAATAATCTCTATAATACTCATAATATCTACTGCAATATTGATGCTATATGCACTGGTTGCTTATTATTTAGAAAATTATGAAGAGGAGAAAATGATGTATGCATTAAGTACAAATGTAATTTTTTTCTTTCTGAATATTTTCAATCTTCAGTTGGTTAAATTCACACTCAAAATTTTACAGATACAGAGGTCTGGGTGACTGTATTTGAAGGGAGGTTCAAACATGGGAATAAATTAAAGATATTTGTATGGCAAAGTTTTGTAATTGTAAGAGAAATTGCTTGTTATATTCTTAAGCTTCATACCTAGCTTATACTAACAGCTTCAAATATAGCATTACTAGTAGTAACATTATTGAATCAATTTTAATAGTTTAAGAAATAGACACATTTATCTATTTTCTTCATTTATTCCCTCAAAAAGGTTCGTTTAGTGTGTTTTTCCCCAAGGTACTGACTCAATATTAGGGGTAAGATAGTTGTTTGGGAATGCTCCCTTCCTGCCAGATATGGCTATCAAAGGAAACAGAGCCATAAAGAAGTCATTACAGTACAATATCGGCTGAGGATCAATTTGGAGTTATATCAAAAGACATTAAGCACTTGTATTCACTGTCTTGGATACTATTTTCTTTATATATATATTTATATAATATATTCTATATATATTTATTTATTGGTGCATTATATTTATGCATCATAATGGGGTAAAAAGACTTGTGTAGACTTAAGTGCACATTTCACCCAGCCAGCCCCCACCCAGTCCCCAGATACTATTTTCAACAAGAGTGTGTAGGATAAGATAAGAAATGGTTGAAGGATACATGCAGGAGAATGAAGGATACATGCAGGAGAATACCTACATTTAAGAGTTAGTAGAGGAACCAGCAATGAGACATAATTGAAATGATTAGAGAAATAGAAAAAAAAATAAAAGAAAATGATTGATTCATAACATAATCATGAATCTTACCTGAGACAGTCCAGTTTTTACTTTTCATCAATGTCACATCTGTCTTTTACACCTTTTCTTTTGTGAAGATCTTCACTCAACCTATAGACCCCTGAAGAACAGTGTCTTCTGCTACATTTTTTTTTATCAAACTCTGGTGATTATCTGTCTACCTATCTTTCTTCCCAAATGTAACATAAACACTAAAAAGAAAGGCAGTACCTCTGGATTATCCTGTTGTTGAATTCTATTTTAGTCCATCATGATCTGAAAAGGTAGAATAAATTATATTATCTGGGGACTGCCAATAGTTGCTTTGTGTCCTAGAATATGGACTATTTTGAGGAAGCTTTCTCAAGCAGCTGAGAAGAATGTGGATTCAGCTGTTATTGGATGAAATAGTCTATAAATGTATGTGAGCCCATTTGCTGTATAGTGTCCTTTAAGTCTGAGAGTTTTTAATGACCTTTTGTCTGGATGACCAATATATTGGTGAGAGAGATGTGTTAAAATTCTCAGTATTATTGATTATTGTACTGGTATCTGTCTGAGTCGCAATGCCAGGTATTATTTGTTTTATGTATGTGGGTGTTCCCTCATTTGGGCCTTAAAGGTTTACTATCATTATATCGTCTTCTTGGATTGCTTCCTTTATCATTAAGTAGTTTGGTTCTTCTATTAGGTTTTGGTGTAAAGTCTGCTTTGTTGGATATGAAAGTAGCTTCCCCTCTTTACTTTTGGTCTCCATTTGAATGAAATATCATTTTTCATTATTTCAACTCTTATCTGTGAATATCTTTGCCTAAAGGTGAATTTCTTGAAACCAATATATAGTTGGATTTTTCTTTTTAATCCACTTTGCCATTTTATGTCTTTTTTGTGTGTGTGGTACTAGGGATAGAACCTAGGGGCATTCTTCCTTCAAGCTATATTCCCAGCCCTATTTTTTTTTCTTTAGTTTGAAATAGGGTCTCGCTAAGTTGCTGAGGACCTCACTAATTAGCTGAGGCTGTCCATGAACTGTGATCCTCCTGTTTCAGCCTCCAAAATGCTGGGATTACAAGCATGCACCACCACACCTGGCTTAAATTATATTTTCTATTTTTTTGGGGGGGTGGTACTGGGGTTCCTGGAAACCCTTCTACCTCCGGGCTACACTCTCAGACCTATTTTTTATATTTTTATTTGGAAACAGGGCCTCTTAAGCCAGCAAGGCTGGCTTCGAACATGCGTGACCCTCCTGTCTCTGCCTCCCAAGCATGGGGATTACAAGTGTACGCCACCACACCCGGCCTATATTTTCTATTTAATACAGTATTTGTTACCCATTCATTAGTTGCTCATCTAATGGAATTCATCCCTTCTCTGGGCCCTGAAGTTTATTTTTTATTTCTTCTTTGTGTTTTATTTCTTTAGATGTTTTCTCTAGTGATAGCTTAATAGTAATGAAATCATAGAACTTTAAAGAAAAAAATTGAAAAACAATTTTTAAAAGTGGAAAGACTTCCCATGTTCTTAGGAAGGCAGAATAAATACTGTCAATTTTTCAATACTACCGAAAGCAATGTACAGATTCAATGCAAACTCTATCAAAATACCAATGCCATTCTTCACAGAGCCAGAAGAATAGTCTTAATTGTCATCTGAAAGCACAAAAGATTCAGGATAGCCAAAGCAGTTCTGAGCAATAAGAACCATGCTGCAGGCATTACAATAACTGACTTCAAATTATACTACAAAGCTATAACAACAAAAACATCATGACACTGGGATAAAAACAGACACACAGGCCATTGGAATAGGATAATAGCCACAGAAACAAATCCTCACACTTATAGCCAGTTTAATTTTGAAAAAAGAAACAAAAACATACATTGGAGAAAAGATAGGCTTTTCAACAAACAGTGCTGGAGAAACAGGATATTCATATGTAGAGATTTCATATGTACAATTAGACCCAAATCTTATAAGAGTCAACTAATGATGGATAAAATATATAGAAATTAGACCAGAAACTGCAATCTAGAAGAAAACAGAAGGCCAACTCTCTAATATGTAAGAACTGGTAGAGACTTCCTCAATAAAACCCCAAAGCTCAGGAAATAAAACCAAGGATCAATAAATGAAATGGAAAAACTTGTGTGCAGCCAAGGAAATCACCAAGAGTGAAGAAAGAGCCTGTAAATTTGAAAAATATTTGCCAGCTACTTCTCTTATAGAGGACTAATATCTAAAATATACATAAATTCAAAAATTGATACTTAAAAACATAAAAATGACATTTGAACTGAATATATGCTTTTCAAAAGAATAAATACAGCCAGGCTTATGACACATGCCTATCATCCCAGTACTTGGGAGCTGAAACAAGAGGATCACAGGTTTGAAGCCAGCTTCATCAGGAACTTAGTGAGACCCTGTTTCAAAATAAAAATAAAGGGGATGGGGCCAGAACTTGGAGATAGAATGTTCCTGAGTTCAATCACTGATACAGAAACAAAGAAGGAAAGAAGGAAAGAAGGAAGGAAGAAAGGAAGGAGGGAAGGAAGGAGGGAAGGCAGGCAGGCAGGCAGGCAGACAATATTAGTAATCAAGGATATGTAAAATCAATACTATTCTGAAATTCCATCCAATTCCAGTTAGAATGGCAGTCATAAAAAATTAGGTGGAAATAATTAATGCTGGCAAGGATGTGGGGAAACAGAAACTCACACACTATTGGTGAGATTGCAAATTAGTAAAAATACTAAAGATCATTATGGATGTTCCTCAAAAACGACTAGGAATATAACCCCCATATGATGCAATGTTTCACTCCTCAGTATCTTTCCCAAAGTATTCAAGTCAGAATATTATGATGTTACATAAATATCCATGTTCATGGCAGCAAAATTTACAATAGCTAAATTAAGGGACCAAACTAAGTGTCTGTCACTAGACAAAAGGATAAAGAAAAAAATATATATGTGTATGAAATAACTGTATTTCCTATAAATAAGAACAAAATTATGTCATCTGCAGAAAAATGGATGGAACTAGAGAATAATGCTAAGTGAGATCAGCCAGTCTCAGAAAGCCAAGGTTTTTTTTTTTTTTTTTTTTTTTTCACATGTGGAAGCTAGGGGAAAAGTAGGGAACAAAAAAAATTTAGATAAACAAGAAAGACCATTAGAATGGTGGAGGGGTTGGGGGAAGGAGGTGGAGAGGGGAAAAGGATAACATATGAAGAAAGCCATTCAAATAATGCTATGTCCATGTATGAAGGTATCACTATTCATTTCACTAAAATGTATGGGGAATGGGGCAGGAAGCAGAGGGGGATCCAGAGAGAAACACACCAAATGCTATGGGCATGAATGTTTGTGTAACTTTGAACCTTACTGTGATTTATAATTACAATGCATCAATATAAGTGTTTTAAAAAAAGAAAGGTAGTGCCTAAGTTATCTTTATTTCCAACACCCAAAACAAGCTTCAAAGGTAATTGGTGCTCAGAAACTGTAAGCAATAAACCAGACGATGGTATCACAATCAAGATAGGTTGAATTCAAAGAATACAGATGTACTTATACATATAAAATAGCACTCTTCATAACAAAAAAAAATTTGGTAACTTACCCCAACAGAAAACTTCTTGTGGCCAATGTAGCCCAAATTATGTATTCCTGGCAGGTGGCTCTCCCTTAAGCAGTGATTTAGGAAAGGTCTCATCTTCTATCTTGTGGCTCGAACATCTTTCAGGATGTCAAGAGACCACAGAGGGGGAGAGAAGTGAGAGATTGTACTCACAAAGGTTTTACGGGCCATTTGTGGAGGTGGCTCACATTTCTTTAGTTTATAATCTCTTTGCATTTGATGTAACACTCATTGACATGTTTATATCTATCTGAAAGGAGTTTGACAGGGTGGTGTAGCTGTATTACTAGAACATTCTTTCAAAACATTTCAATGCATATTTGCATATATATTTTAAGAGAATTTTCTACATTTTAGTCCATATACTTATATAATGCAAACATAGAAAAACAAAATTATCAGCAATCACATGAATTTATGTAACACTGGTTTGCTGCCTACATTGAAAGAAGAAACAAGAGCAAAGAAATTAACTATATACCATACATTGAAACTAAAGAAAACAAAAATGGAAAAAAATAATAATTAATAAGATATGTAACAGTTATCTATTGTAAGTGGTAATTATTTTGTAAATAATTTCACTAAGTATATATTTCAAAGCAGTATTTATTTAATGGTAAAAAACATCATATTACAGTTACTTATCTATCAACTATTCTATATAAATTATCTAATTATTGTGGAGAAATTTATTTTATTATAATCTAACAGGTTCAAGTTATTTATTCAAATTATTTAGTATTTTCTTTCCTTCAATGCTGCTTATCTTGTAGCTGAATAAAAGGTATTTTTAAGTGTTATTAATAGTAAGGTGAAGGCTGTTTCATCTTATTATGACTTTCATGTGCTTTTTAATTTAAAAAATAATCCATTTTATTATGGAGGATCTAGAAGCTATAATTAATAAAGATGAGAACAAAATTACCACCAATATCACTATCAAGAGAAAGCAACTTTAGAGAATTGGGATATATTCTTCTAGAATTTTTCTGTGAATATGTGACTTTTGTTTTGATGTTTTGGTTTCATAAAAATGAGATCACTCTGTAATCTCTCCACTCAACATTATGTCATGAACATAATCACATATTCTTCTGCATTATTTAAGCATCTTCCTAGTATTTCATCATCCAATGTATCAAAATTTATTAAGCCAATCATTCAGTGCAGCAATTAGATTACATCCAGTTACTGGTTATTATAAACAAACTGCGATGAATGTCTTTGTGGCTGGATCTTTGCCAAATAATTTTATTAGACTATGTGCAAATGTCAAAATCATTAGTTCTTAAATTTTAATACACATAAGAATTATAGTGGGGAATTTTTTGAATTCTCAGGCAGTAATTGTAGAGATTCTGATTAGGCAGACCTGGAAGAGGACCTAGGAGTCTGAATTTTGGCAGGCAAGCGCCTTCTGTCATTCAAATGTAAGGAATTTAGAACCACATTTGGGAAATATTATAAATGCTATATATTTCCTAAACTCCTTGCAAAAATGCCATTTTCCATCAATAATGTACGATATGCATTGCTATTGTGGTTAAATTTATATTTCTTCCCAAAATGAGGGAATTTAATATCCTCCTTTCTATTGATAATATTTTTCTATTTTATTTGTGAAACATAATAGATATACTTTGATATGGAATATACAAAGGCCCCTTATACTGTTTTTGAGTAGAAAATGTTAGGCTATAGGCCTCTACATTACTATTTAAAAAAATAAAAGTACTTATAAGAAGTTGAGCTTAAAACGACAATATGTAAGCATGAACATAAACTTTGTTTTTAATAGCAGTCATTCTCTCAAAATAGATCACCCCTTGACACAGTTTTATAAAACAGAGAACTTGACAAACATTAAGGTTATATAAAAACATTTTTGCAATTCCAATGCTAATGCCTGGAGCAGGCAGCTAAGGGCTTAACAAAATGAAATTCACTTTTCCCAGGTACATTTGTTGTGACCAACGCTCTGCTAGACACATTCTTTGTTAGTCTTTGTGTGTTCCTCCTGAAGAAAGATATCCATGCATATAACTCATTAACATAATTATGACTCATTAGCAATCCGAAAGTGTGGGTTAAGTTTGTAGCTCTGTTCTTAGATGAACTTCACAAGTACATAAAAGCCTGCTTTCCTAATGTAAAAGCTAAGAGTGTTACTTGCATGTATGCTTTCTTTTTATTTTTTCTCTCTGCCAGCTCACTCAACATTTATTTTGCTTGGTGCAAAATTGGAGTTCATCAGAACTGAAAGTAGTCTTAAGGTGTATTTTGTACAAGCTCCTGATTTTATACCAAAGGAGACAAAGTCCTGGAAAGGTTGAGTGACTCTTTAAGACCACATGAGTATTTAGTGGCACAGTGGGGGCCTCGAGTTTTTAATCTCCTGATTCAATCACAGATTAAAATTAATTTTGAATATTTATGTAGGACTGTTCTGACTTCAGTTATGTTAATATTTTTGATGCAAGTGCAGCTTATTAAATTGTGGTCAGTCAGTGTTCTATTCTTTTTTAGTAGTATGCTCCCTTCTAGGGATTGAAGGTATTGTAACATGGTGGTTATTAGCTTTAATTTTAACTAGAAGAGATTATGGTTTGGATCCTAACATGTAGGGTGATAAACAATTCTGGTTTGCTTGGGACTGCAGTGTTTCCCTGGAAATAGAAATTTAATTGTTAATATCAAAACATCCCAACCAAACAGGGGTGGTGGGTCAGTCCACTTGCCATGTGGTTATTTGGCCAAGATATTGCTACAAGTCTTTTGTCCCATTTAGATGTATGACTACAATGCACCAATAAAAAAAATAAAAAAGAACTAAGCATGGTGTTTATGGTCATTTCAACACAATTCTGAACACTTTCATTATGTTGTTCTTATGTAAAAATGGAATGTGGACATGTCTCCTGACAGACTGACATTTTCCCAGTACTGTTATTTGTTTTAAAATGCAAAAGCCATTTGTCTAGTCAAAGTATTTGTATAATATGAGTCTCATTTGCATGTTACTTTCCTTCTCTATATTTTCCAAATAGGTTCTGTGATATACTTATAAAAAAAGACATGCTATTTTATAGATCCCTGGTTCTGCTTTATCTGCAAAATGAGAAAAAATGAGCTGTCTCATGGGATTTTAATATAAATTAAATGAAATGGCACATGTAAACACAGACTCAATAAGGACTCAGCAAATATTAGCCATTATTTTTTTATCTTGTTTTATAAAGCAAATAGAATTTTTTTTGGTGGTACTGGGCTTCCTGGAAGCCCTTCTACTTCCAGGCTAC